>NC_052620.1:22508209-23128401 GCF_016545825.1 Eucalyptus grandis
GTTTGCGAAAATTACTCGCTAAAATCACTTTACAAAAAATAAGATTAATCTCGTTAAATAAAAATACCGATATAAATCATTAAATATTATCATGTTCATCCATGAACTACTTAATAAGTGAATCGAGATGAATCTTAAGGCACTAAACTAAGAAAACAAGCAATAAGTAGGTGTGTTTGTTTGGTAAAAAATAAATGATTTGGAAAATGTTTTCTTAAAAACACTCATTTATATTAATTAAAATAATTAGTCGAAGGAAAATATTTTCATCATCAATTACAATTTATGTCCGAACATTTTTTGAACGAATAATCGTTTTGTTCATTTTATAAGTAATATAAATTATTATTTTTGAAAAATATTTTTCAAATTACTTATTTTACATATAACAAAAGAAGCTGTAGTGACACGCAAATTTCCAACCACACTTATGATGGATCTTAATTTTCTAAACTTAATAGCGATTAGAAACCCTGATAACATAAACTCTAGTTAGTGGGTTACGCATAAATGATGACGTGGAAATGTGATCATGACGAAAAGTATTTGTTTGATGTTTGTAACGTAAACAGAAAGTAGAAATAGTGAATTTCTGTCCACATTGGATACCCGAAAATCAGGGAATACAAGCTTTGGTTCCTTTTTATTCCTCATGTTCGGACCCCCACCTAATAAATCCTATCTTTCCTTTGACATTCTTAATTTCTTTCTTTAATAATTCATCCATTACATATCATTTCGTACTTTGTCTTTATATGGCACGGTTCCCTATTATCATCGTGAATTTTGTGGATCCTATGATTCATAATATTCTTCAAAATGACAGTAGTCTCTACCTAAATTAATAGCAAATTTCTTTTCATGCCACTACTAAATTCCCTAATCGTGACCTTCCTTTAGGGTACGTAATTGCCCTCCCTAATAGTAATTTTTTTTTTTTTGGAAAATATGACTTTTCTTAAGAGGGCGTAATATTCCTTTGTTGGTGGTAAGTTCGGTGGATCTTATACTCTTAACATCTACGAGAAAAGCAATAGTTAATAGCACATCTTTGTTAATGCCATTGTTACTAAGATACTAAGCCATCGTCACTTTCCTCGACACACGCTAAGGTTTTGCAACGCTAAGGTTTTGCAGCTTATGTGTTGGTAATTATACCTATTTCTTAATCAAATATAAGCTTGACCACCTCACGTCAGTGGCTTTCTTTTAACATTCATAATCTATATTAAAAACCGATTTTCCAAAGCAGATCTAACATACCACACTTTTCCCTTTGCATCCCACGATCCAAATTGAATGCGCAATCCAAATAGACTAACGTAAACTAACACCATACGATATTGCTTTTTTCTCTTGACTAAAACATCTAATCTTCACGTGCGTCCTCAGTAATCCTTTAATTAATTAGTAAATCACTTAGCAAGTCATGCTTCGTTTTGCAATTTTTTTTTTTTTGTGGGTCCGGTTTGTCTTCCTTGACTTTTTCTTTTTTTCATCTGATGGTCCATAAAGTAAACCTAACCCCATCTTTCTTTCGGCCACGTTGACCCTTATTTCATTTCCTTACGCATGAACCCACATGATTGGAATAATTAATCTTAAGGTTCGATTCATCTTCCACCATACCCGTGACATGCTCCATAATGGATGGGAACCAACTTTGTTAAGAAATAAAATATATTTCGAGACGCACTTTCACACAATAATTAGAAGAAACATGTTATGTATAATTTTATAATTGTGTCAGAGATAAAGGTCTCAATTTCACTTTCTTACGCTTTTCAAAGTTGCAATATCTCTTTTGCTCA
Source organism: Eucalyptus grandis (assembly GCF_016545825.1). Classification (NCBI taxonomy): domain Eukaryota; kingdom Viridiplantae; phylum Streptophyta; class Magnoliopsida; order Myrtales; family Myrtaceae; genus Eucalyptus; species Eucalyptus grandis. Next base: position 22,510,021 of record NC_052620.1, read on the forward strand.
CATACATCCAATTGGCAAGCTTAGAGTGTTTGTCACCAAATTAGCTTTTGAGTGAGGGCGGGTGATAAGATGTGAAATATATTTCGCACTACTCTTTGACACTTTGAGCCATTAGAATGAACGATTTTCAACTAAAATTTACAATTTATGTTCGAGGCCAATTTCTGGAGAATATCAGAAATATAAAATTAACTTGACATGATCACGGTTCTTCTGTTTGCATGATCTTTGTCCTTACATGAGATCTTTCAAGCTGTGACCCTATCTCTACTTTTAGACAAGTTGTACAAACGCCCTTTGTACTTTGGCGTTTTTATCCAGTGACATGTCCTTTTTTATATGATAGAATCGACCCTCGTACTTTTACAAATATTCACTTAGAACTGATCAAAGTGGGTCCTTGAGGAAATTGCATATGCACGTGGCTGTTTTCACCAAAGTAAAAAGTGCATAACTCACTGGATTAGAAAGACACCAAAATGCAATGATGTTTAAGCAATTTATCCTAATTTTATCCTGTGTGGCATAGCTTAATCAAGCCTTCAATTTGTCTATTTCCTCTTTTTTTGGTTCAAATTTTTAATTTGCAGGAGGAGGAGGAGGAGGTTGATGAAATGGGAAGCAGCAGTAGCGGCAGCCTGAGAGGACTAACGGGTGGTAGGCAGTGGAAGCCAGCCTTACAAAGCATTTCAGAGATTGGATCTTGAACGATACTCTCTCTCTCTCTCTCTGTCCAATAAATACAAAGTGCCACCAAAAGTTGTCCGTACTTTTGTTCACTTTTTCACCATCTCCGATGTCGTAACTAGCACTTTCTTTGTTAATCGAACTAGTGACTGTTCTTTCCCCACACCTTTGAGTTCTAGTGCGTTTTAGGAGCGATGCTTGATTGTCAACGTTTGGTGTTATATAGATACATTAGATTAGGATGTGTCGCTTACTTTTTCTCTTCTGAAACGTGGGGATGATAGTGATGGTTGATGCTACTTCAATTACGAGTCCTAATTAATCTCTGGTTGTTGACCTCGATAGCAATAATCTCTATAAATTTCTACCTTTCATTAATCAATCAATCAATTAATTTCGTGTTACCAAGATCTCCATTTAAAGAAAGACATCAAAACTACTTTTGATGACATAATTCAAATGCGTGATCAATGAGGAAAGCCTTTCATATATATGTGAAGTTGTCATCTCACTCGTTGATTCATTCTATATCCAGTTGGAGGTAAATTTGAGAAGTTAAGACTAAGTAACAGTGAGATTCTTAATTTGCATTAGATATGAAGTGCTTATTAGCATGGAATCATGATATGTTCATCGATATGGTGAATCCATGACTGTTCTTCCATTTCGTTCATTAGTTGAATTCTTCATCTTTCATTATCTTTTATTCATTCCAGTGGACGAGAAAGCTTCCCATTAGTTCATAATTCTTAAACATACTAAAATCAGTGGACATGGCAGACCATATCAATATCGTGAAATAGTCTTTATGTTGGAAGTTTAGTACAATGATATTGCAAGTACTAGCAATACTGGGGTCTATTTAGTACAATTTTCTTTTAGCAATTGCGCTATGAAAAGATGGGTGAGTTGCAGTTTTATTAAGTGTTTGACAGGCTCCCCACAGTTCTAACACCATCGAAGTTACAGCAGCTTATTGTCCAAAAAAAAAAGTTACAGCAGCTTATGACAATTTTTAAGAAGTCATCTCACCAATTTTGAGGTTTCGCAGCTTTCAATCGTATACTGCCAAATACATAAATGACAACATTTCAAAATACAATTACCATGGGGCACTGCCACAGCCATACCAAATAAATACTAGAAAGAATATGCAATAATTGAGGCAAATAATTTGGTGATCTTGGGTTCACCCTACTTTTTATAGAGGATTATAAAAATTGGACAAATGGACATTTGCTTGCGCTCAACATATAAGATCAAGCCCTCACCCAGATCCCGAACCTTTCTCCTATTCCTCCTCTTTTCCCCTCTCTCTCTCTCTCTCTCTCTCTCCATTAATCTAGGGCGCTCGGTCACCGTTCCATCTTTGTTGAGCTCAACATCACCACACAGGCGTGCGTGAGAGACTCGACAGCTACGTGTCTTTTCCATTGACGGGGAGAGGAGATTACATATCAAACTTTTGTGATAGGTAATCCTATCAAACCAGAAGTCCGGTTCCATTTAGCTCATCCAATTGACCCATTTAATTTATTATGATCATTTTTATGAAGAAAATTACCAAAATAGTTCTAAATTTGTTGTAATTTTTCTAATTTAATCATAAACTTTTTTCGCCAATTCAATCCTAAACATTTTACGGTGTGTTAATTCGGTCAATCGCTATTTTTCGCAATTAGCTTACGACATGGATAGCGGTCGTTGGCCAACGCGTGTGGATAATTTTTAATAATATTTTATTTATTTTTAAATATATATTAAATTTAATCTTTCTCCTTCTTTTTTTCTTCATTTCCTTCTCCTTTCTCCAATGGGTTGTCAACCAGGGCGGGGGCTCACTTGATCTCGGGAAGCTGGCCGCGACTAGGTAACCTCGCTAAGCGGCCCGCTTAGTTTGGCCAAGCTCGCCCGTCCAAATTTGACAAGGGTCAACCCTCAGACCATGGGCGAGATCCAACCTCGCCAGGCCATGACCTCATGTGGCCTTTGGTGAGGCTACTAGAGGTTCGACAAAGCTTGCCCTCAGATGTAGCAAAGTCAAGCCTCACCGCCATGAGGGAGGCCATGACCTTCCCATGGCCGACAAGGCTCACCTAAAGGCGGGTGAGCCTCGCCCGTCCATGACCACTAGTGAGGGCAAGCCTCGCCTAGTGACAACAAGGTTAACCTCGGAAGAAGGAGACAAAAAAGAAAAGGAAAAATTAATTGTTCGGAGTCGGCGTTTGCTGATAGTCGGCACTTGACCAATGTCCACATCGCAGACTAGTTAGAAAAAATTAGCCGAATGGATTGATTAGTGCATTACAAAAATTTTAAAACTAAATTGGCCGAAAAATATTTATGATTGTATTGAAAAAATTATAATAGGTTTAAGACTATTTTGGTAATTATTCTCATTTTCAAGTAATACAAATCTATTGATCTATACATAACTTATTTACGACCCGATCCATATTGCTAAAATATTTTCTTATAAAAATCATATCCAAACTAAAGTGAGCACGGAATGAACGAGTGTGAGATTGAGTGAGGGCGAGAGAAAGTGAAGAAACGGTCATAGAGTTGAATTGGATCTAAATAAGTTGTCAATCTATTTAATACTCATATTATTTTATACTGACCATTATAAATCCATATATGATCCATTTACTAAATATAATTAATTTATATAACAACCCAAACCGATCAAATTTGGGTAAACAAATTGGTTTATGACCTATTTTTATAAATCTAGTAATGGGGAAGAAATCATTGCTATCAAGGTTAGATAGCTACATGAAAAGAGAGAAGAGAAAGACCCATTGGTTGAGCTTTGTCCATGGACTAGTGCATTTGTGGTGGTGATGAGTGAAGCGAAGGTGATTAGGGGTGTGTAGTGCGGGTGGGTGGTTTTAACCTAAAGCCGGAACCGCCAGCTAGAACTAGTTCTAAAAATTGGAACCAGGAACCACCGCTATTGCATGGATCACAGGAACTGAACCGACAGTTCTGGTCCAATTCCCGAATGGATCCATAAACCGGTCCAACCTCCGCGCCTTCCCCTTTTCACCCTCTCACATCTACTTATTCTATCTCTCCCGACCATTGTAGCTTTATTCTCATTAACTACTAGCGCTACGGCGCGACAATCGCAACCATCGCCACTTCCATCCACCACCACCATCTTCACCCTCGCCTCCCACCTCCGCATCTCCTACTCCTCCCTCAAAGACTAACAATGGGGAGGACATTGGGGACGATGAGCTATTCTTAGACTTGGACTTCGCCTTGTCCCCAAAAATGAGGATGATTGGGGGAGCACGAGGAGGGGAGGAGGAAGAGGGGAGGTAGAAGTGGACGAGCCCAACAACGAAGAGGACAATAGTGATAGTGAATGCGAAGGTGGTGATGAGGATGGCGACGACGTGAAGAGAGAATTCAAGTTCGAGGGGGAAAGAGAATCAACTAACTATTTGCCGAGTTCGAACTAGGACTCGAAGGGAGATGAGTAGATCCGGAGGTGAATTGGAGAGGAAGAGGGAGCTCGAAGAGATTTTGAACTAAAGAGAGATGAGATGGAGTAAGGCCCTAAATTTTAGATTTGCTAATTTCATTTTTTAATATTAAAAATTAATATATAATTATAATATAACGTCAGTTCGGGTGGTGCGGCGAAGTGGATCGCCCATGAAGCCCAGAACAGCCGGTACCAGGTTCCATAAGTGGGCAAGAGGCCAGGCAGGTTCCACTTAAGAACCACCGATTTCGGGTGGTCGAGTGGAGTCCCGATTCTTTTACCTTTTTAAAAGGTGATCGATGGCGAGGTGTCTGCTAAATGCAAATCAGAACCAGTGGACCCAGATTAGATAGTGTTTGTTTGAGTGATTCTAGAGGGTCTCGTCAGGTCTTAAGTTCTATTTTTGAACCGGTGACCGATTGGTGTGGTTTCTAGTTTGAGGTTAAGCCAGAATCGGCCAAGGCTGACGAAGCCGATATATAATATATTATATATACTAATTTACAATACCCATTACTAGATTCATTTTCCTCAAGCTAATCCCCTTTTTGCGTTTCTACACCTTACGGTAAGCATCACACGCCTTTTCTTTTCTAAATTTTGCAATTCTTATTTTCTTTTCCTCTTGAAACCTAAATGGCTAAACCTCTCTTTATTATTATTTATTTTGTTTCTCTAATGTACAATAGCCATCACATCAATTTTCATTTTCCCAAATGTTACAACCCGATTCAACGGCAATTCTCGTATCTTTCCTCTCAAAACCGTAAGCCCTCCCCTTGCTCGCTCGATGCCTTGCTGACACCCCAACGCCTCACCAATGGATGGTATTGAACAATGGCCAAACTATGTGTTGAATTTTGTAGAGTTTGGATTCTGTTTTCCTTTGTTTTTGCCTCTCTAATAACATTTATGTTCATGAGAATGAAGGTGAGTGTGTGAAATATGTTTGGAAAGAAAAACTTCTCTGATATTTCAAATGTGTGGATCTTTAGCTTACTTTTTTTGTTTCATAACAATGCAAGGACATAGAGTATGATGCAGGATTTTAATTTTTGTTTCCACAAAGTGGACGTTTATAATTTAATAGGGCATCACTTTGTTGGTCACAAAGTGAATAAGAAAACTTGACTGAATCATAATCTCGTGCGTTACTTTACTAGTAATTAGTATTTATTTATTTTGTTAAATGAAATGAAAACAAGTGATGGTTCATTGGAACGGACGGACGAGCGGTTGGTCCCGGAATCGATTCTCGGTTCCAAGCAGCCATTATGATCCACGGTTTAGAAAAGTGGGAACGGTCCTCGGTCGGTTCCCGGTTCTTGGGTGGAACCAAGACAACCGGAATCGATCACCCAATCGATGGTGGCAAGCGGCCTAACATGTGGTGGCAACACCGTGTCATGGCTCCTGTGATTTTAAATGGTTAGAGACATCGGGCATGGTCTTATTCAATGTGATCAATCATAAGTTGATATGAAAAATGGGACTATGCTGAGTTAGGTAGTTCTACGACCACACACTCTTTGTCAAGTAGAGGTGAGCAAAATTGCCCGGTAACTCGAAAGCCTAGACCGGCTCTACCAAATCAACCATAATCTTTTGAGTTCTTATAGTCTAGGCCGCCCCACCGAGCCGAAAATCAATTTTTATTTTGGGGCTGGGCCCATATTTTGGGGTTCAAGTACTTGAAATTTGAATGGCCCAAACCGGCCCAAAATATCATTTACCATCTTCAGAAAAGGAAAAACAACCCTCCCCAAGACCCGTCCTCTTCTCCCTCACCCGGCCCCTCTCATTTCTCTGGTCTGCGGCTACTCAGTGGGTCGATACGCCAAGGCTGTGGATGGAGCAACGTATCAAGGTTTACAGTCACTATGTTCAAAAGAAAAATTGACAGTCTCGAGAAATCAGGACTACACCTGTTAAGATTAATGATCAGTTAGCTGATGCATTCACTAAGACTCTCAATGGTTCTCAGTATCAAGTTGGGACTTGTTATATACATTTCAACTTGAGAGAGTGTTAGAAATAAGGAAAAAAAGTGCCATTGTAAATGTGCAAACTAATTGTGCAACATTTTTTATTTTGGGGGCTATTGGTTTCAACCTTGTGCCGTCTATGGACACTCAGAGTCATTCTCTCCGATCCTTCCTCTCATTATCCCATTAATTGTATTATTTTAGAGGATATGTAACAAAAAAAGAAATCATCAAAGCGCCTAAAATATCTACGAAGTCGAGTTACATGGTATAAGATTGAATATTAATTCAATAACCAACATTAGTATAATATACATTAATAAACACCACTATAAAAATCCGCATTAATATTTGGTTACTATGATGTTTCTTTAATTTTTGTTCAAATATGGAGAAGGAATATTTTCCTCTAATAATTTTGGTTATATTGTCTACATGGTATGGGTATAACATATATCGATTTATAGTTCCATCAATATATACTCACTAATACTTTATTAACCATTTCATATACGCTTGTAAAATCTTATTTTACAATGAGATAATATTGTTATTTGTAATGTAGATTCATTATCATTAAGATACCGTTGTTGATTTTATATATAATACATTCAAGACAACGTGAGTAACAGTATATTTAAATACGAAATTTTAGATAATCACATATCACATGAAATTAAATAATAAGAAACATACTTATTATTAAAGTACAGATATTATTATGAGTATCATACATAAAAAAGTACATCATCAAGTTATTAAAGTACCTACCAGCACTATACTAATTGTCTATTTATGAATGAGGACTATAATTCTAGTCATCTAGTAATTAATTTCAATAAAATAATTATTATATTGCTAGAAAAACGATTTTAATAATTCTCGTTAAGAGAGATAAAAGAGACGAGAATAATTACGGCTATTACTGCAAACAAACATTCAGCTATTCTAACTTTAATGATAGCGACTATGGCATAGGCATACCAACTATTACCGGAAGCAAACATCAAAAACGGATGGCAACTCGTGCTAGATTTATAGTACAATAATCACATAGCAAAACGTAGATGTATATCGATATCAAGAGAACCGTGTGTTTTACCATAGAAAAGGTGATGGGGCACGGGCTTTCGGCCCCCAATTCAGCCGGGGGCCGAGGAAGGACCGTCCGCCGGGAGCGGGACTGGCGGCGGGGGCCGAGAAGCGGGCCGAGCCGCCGCCCCTTGCTTGGTGAACTATGGACCCTTCAGGTGGGCTTTCTTAGTGGGCCACTACTCGGTCCAGTTCAGTCCTCATCTTCTTTGGGAAGGCAAGATGGCGCTTTTGAATTCTCACGATTGAAGCTTGGGGAAAACCGGGCAGAAAAAGTACACCCTTCCTCCGTCTAAACCCCCGGCCGGGCGAACCCGAAGGCCACCAACCATGGACTCTTCCGCGCGGATTCGCAGGCTTCATCTGCTCCTTCGGGCTTCTCTTCATCCTCATCCATGGCGCTCTGTCTCCGCCGCGGAACCCACCTTCGGTACGGGCCTCTTCTTCCTCGCTTCCGTTCCTTCCTCTGTACTCGTAAGCTACTGGGTTTCGTTCAGCTTGCCTTAGGATTCGAGTACGGATGCTGGTCGGTCGCGCGCTTCGGCTGCTTGAGATGCATTTTGGGAACTCTCGTTTTCCCTGGTTTGATTTGGGTTCGTGTTTTCTTTTTCGGTTTTGGGGTCCCCAGCAAGACCCTTATGCTCGATCGTTTCTCCTTTTCCCCTCCTCCTGGACTTCTCAGCTTCGAGGCAATGACGGGCGAAATTCCTCATTCCACTTCTCGACCCTTTTCCCCTGCGAGAGAAAAGAGAGAAAATTTGTGTAGTTTGTTTGTTTGTTGGTATTGATACGGGGCCGCCGAGTGTCGGTTGCCCGTGTTTGATTGTATCCTGGCTTCGCGATTGCCATTGGTGATCGCAATCGCCTAACGGGCCCCTGCCTTACCGAGGTGTCGTTTTCGAGATATCCTCTACCAATTTCATAGTTGGTAGTTGCAGTCAGTTGATTCAGCTGTGCGTGAGTAGTGGCATTATAATTGATAATGCTTTTTGATGCTTAGTGTTTTCCCACTTCTATTTTATTTTGCAAACCACTTAGAGGAAAATGATTTTTTTTTTTCTTGTTGTGGTTTATATCTTTTTTCCTTTTTCGTATTTCATCATATCCATAGATCTTGTATCTATTGAAGATTACTCTTCCAAAGCACAGATTAAGGTGCCATCTTGACAGGTCCTCTTCTATCGATGACTAGTTTATGCTATGAATTTGCCGTAGTTTTGTTACTAAAAGTTTGTTGAATCATAGTGCATCCAAAATCCCCAAGAAATGATCAACTGGTTATTGTACCATGCAGAGAGTTTTTCTGTTTCTTTACCCGACTGAACAAGAATCTGAAAGAAGATATTGAAGAAAATAAGAAATGGGCATTTGCTGGGCTTTCTTGACTTATGAGTAGCTTCATTTTCGATACCTGGAAAATGAATAAAGCAACCTTGAAAAATCAATTGAGTTAGCCAAAAATAAAAGATAATTTTTGCAGCATGGCAAGAAAAGGAGGGTTTCTTGATTCCTCTCTTTGTTTTTGGTTTATTTGGAAAAGGCTGAACAAGACAACTAGTGAAGAAAATGGAGTGTTCTAAAATCGTTTTGTAATTATGGCAAACTGGTTCAACTTACATTTTTTGGGACCGTGGAAAATTGCAGTTGATGTAAATGCATTAACTGACTTTATATGTGTCTTTTTCTTTTATCTGGGCTCCCTTTTGGTTCTTGAGCTTTTTCTATATCTGGTTTTGCATTCCCTTGGTGCCTTATGGTGGATTCCCCTTACCTACAAAGAGAGAAACAAACTGATTAAAATCTCGTAATTCCTGAATGTTGCATGGTTATTAATATGAAAGAAATGATTCTGCATTGCCTTCATTAGACGTTTCATCTTCTCATGCTTGTGGCATATGACATTAATTTGCCTCTCAGTTTTTGAAGTGCATCCTGGTCAAGTACGTTTGGGGAAGACATGCATACTTCTATCTTCTTCTTTACTTATGGGACCAGTTGTTCTACCTAAACCATCATTGCCCTTCGTGGAAGTCTTGCAGGCTATGAAGTATCAATTGTTTTGCACAAGCTACCATGTTTTGAACACTTAGTTCTTTGATAGTTTGCATCAGAGATACTAATTGCCTGAGAGAGGCACCTGATTTTTCTCTTTAATTTAATAAAGAGTTGTGTGTTGTACAATAAAATTAGTTTCAGGCAGCATTTGATTCAAATTGCTGAACTTCTATGCCTATATATCTCAGAAATAGAGTGTAGAAACAGATTATGGTCATAAATCAACACATCATAATGCAGCATAACTATTTCTTTCATTTGCTTGGATATGCTTCAAACTTACTACTGTAGTATCGATTTTGCAGTCATTGGTCAGTCTGCCCGGTGCAGCTATCTCCTGTATCACGAGTGGAAAACCCTCCTGGTTCTAGGCCCGGCACTTCTATGTTTTGTGAAAGAGTTCATATCCATGGTTTATCAAGGATGAAACATTTGAGTAAAATAGCCTCATTCAGTTAAAGTGGAAAGTTTTCTCTAACAGTACCAGTCTTCTTCCAACCAAATTTGAGGTTTGTTTCCACAGGTGAGTATTTGTGATTCTTAGCTGATTGTGCCTCTGGAGTGTGTATCTAACTATTTACTCTTTCTTTGTATAGCAGTGTAAAGTGACATGTTGATCTACTGATGTTAGACATTGATAATTGAACCTTGGAGTCATTGTACACCTGTTTTTCAGTGGAAAGGAGGCAATATTTTGGGTTTTCTTTTGAGGAGAGTTGTACCAATCTCAGTGGGAGGATCCCTCTTGGCAGTGAAACTAACTCCAAGTATCACATAGAAGCTATACTTAACTTGAGAAAATAATTGAGTTCTGCTATGAAGTAATTGTTTTTCGGGGAGAGTGATGCTGCAATCCATGTTTTTCAGAAGGCACGATGGAATGTCCTTTATTGAGTGTGCACAGTTTAGTTTGCCTGATTTTAGTTGTGATCTACTTTAAAGTTCTTAAGACAGGGAAAGTTCTTATTCTGTTCCATATTATTTATAGGCTTAGGATATTGAAGAATGTTACCCTAATGTTTTTCTTTATTTTGCAGAAATTTATCTCTTTGGTATGTGCATGTGCCCTCAAAACCAATGGGAAAAAGTTGGCAAGGGTTCATGGTTTTCGGCCAATGTCACCATTTGACCATAAGCTCTTAGATATACGAAAGTAGCTGGTTCATCCTCGGCAACTTTTGAGATGTCAATTGAAGAAGGTGTCTATTATTTTATTTTGAAGTATTCTGAATTAATGAATGACTTGTTAGCCTGCATATTTTATCCCTTTAACTTTTGACACTTTGGCAGTAATATTGTTTTTATATGTTTCACAGAATTTTTCCTGTATCGGGTAGTTCTCTTGATCGTGGGCTTGGTTTAATGACCTTTGCATCTTCTTTGAGCAATTCTTTGGCTTTCTACTACAGCAGTGCAATGGCAGTTGGCATCATCCTTGTAGTATTGATGGTTCTTTTTCAGGTGGAATGAATTCTCTCTAGTTGATTTTTCATAGTATCATTCTTGGTTGCTTCTTTGAATGGACAATGATCACATCTCTACGGCTTGGATATCTGGTTTCTCAGTTCTAAATTTAGTATTCTAGAGATTTGATCGATGTATATTAACCTACTTACAGAATTTTACTCTACTCTACTCTACTCTTTCTATTGTCATGTGTTTAATTTCAGTTCGAGCCAGTTCTCTTATAGATAGATGCAATGCGGTTGTGTCAGGAGACTTTCTTCTGTTATATGGCCTTAGTTTGAGTTTGAAGAGTGGATATTCTCACATGTTTCTGCACATCCTGTAGCCATGCACTTTTCTTGCTGTACATGCAACCATTTTATAATTCATGAGTACAGGGAGTCTTTTTCTGTAATTATGCCCTATTTCCATGCTTCCTCTGGTTCATAATATGCATGGTTATGTATGTTTGCATGCATTCGTGCACATACACATTTATGTTCTTTCGACCTAGCTACCCAACATCTGTGTGAATGTTATGCTTTGTTTTTTAACCTCAAAGACAATGGTTGTTCTTTTTCCATGTGTTTTTTGATAAGGCCCTTTCTTGGGACTGTAAAGGGTTCTTTCGTTCTTATAGGATGGGACCTCGGTCCTCATCCGGAGCATAATCGGATCATCCTAATCTTCCTCTGACTCCTCTTCACTCAGTTCATTCTCTTCCAACTCATCATTCTCTTCTTCAGCTTCATCCTCGGCCGAGATGCGGCTCATCTTCGAGGCATCTCCTCCTGCTCCCCAGTCTTCGTCCTCCTCCGGTCCTTCCACCTCCTGCTGCGGCATCTCACCGTTACCTTCATGCCCATTGTCCTCCTCGATCGAATATACGGGAGTGCGAGCCTCAGCCTCCTGTTGTGGGTCTCTTGCATCCACTACCGATCCTTCCACTCGATTGGCTGTTCCCTCTCCGAACGCCTTTTCCATTACGTCAAAAGGCACGTCGTCTTCCGAATAGGACATTCTCTCGTCCATCAAAATAATCACGGTACCAAGACCGATATATGTGGGGCCTCCGGGTCTTCCTCCCCCGTTAACCCCGGATGGTCGGCGAACTAATACGTACACTAATCCTTCCGGATGAGGGTGGACATGGAAGTGGGTCTCAAATTCTGAAATATGCTGGGACACCGTAGTGCATACGAGGATGAGGAGGTGGAGGTCCTGCCATTCTAAGGGCCTGAAATGTTGTCCCACAATTGGGATGAGACTACGTCTCAGCAAGTTCTACCCCATTAAGACTCAGTTAGGGAACCAATACACTACTCGGTTGCCTAAACACAACACGAGTCAGAGAACTTACCTTGACCTCAGTTCCAACCTGCAATTCAAGGTTATATACAGATGCTTCATAACGAGACAATCAAACATTCAATCAATTCACGACAATAGATCAAAGCAATGATCAATCGGCCTAGTCGATTACATATCGATCGGACCATTCCTAGGTCATTCATTTCATCCCATATAACCTCCAATAGTACACCTAGTCACAAAGCTCCATCAATGCTCTCGGCGTCATTTTTGCCAAGGTGACATAAGTGTTAGACAGTCTACGTGCGTTCTTTAAGGCGCTGTTTTTGCATAGTGATCTCCTAATCACCGAACCACGCCATCACGATTCATAGGCAGTCTACGTGCGTTCTTTAAGGCGCCATTTTGCACATGGATGATGTACTTTATCACCAAACCATGCTTGTCTATACTTCGTACTTGATTGGTCTCGGTCAATAGAATTCTCAGTTAGCTCTCACCACTCTCTCTACTTACAGCTCAACAAGGCATTACAAATGCTAACTAGCCATACTTGGCCATCTATCAATCAATAATTCAATTTCACTCAATTTCAATCAATTTAGGTAAATCCTAAAATATCACAATTTATTTAATTCCATATAACGTAGAGCTCAAATAAATAAATGGACCGCGCCACCACAATCAGCACAAGATTTCGATCGTCGGCCATCTTAGCCTTAATTTCCAAACAAAAATAAATATATAATTAATTAATTTCGGAAATTAAATAAATACATACAATAATTCCAATTTGGCACAACGTAAAACTCAATTAAATAAATGGACTGCACCACGATCATCAGTATAAAATTCCAGTCACCGGCCATCCCAGTTGAATTTCTAGAAAATAAATAATTAAATAATTAATTTCAAAAATTAATATTTAATTCCTAAAAAGTGGCCTGAATTGCCAAATTGAAGCCCGATTAGGGTTGGGAAAAATCCCGGGCTACCCTCAATAAATAGTAGACCATGTTTACTTGCTAAATGCACACTCAATTTGTCTAATTCACATAACAATTGACTAATAAACACTAATCCATACTAATCTAACCACCTAAACCTAATTAATTAAAACTAAACAATCTTAAGTGTAATTAGTCCACTAAGCAAGGATTAGTGAGATTACTCACGAATCGCGCGCAAATCGGATCAATCCGATGGGGACTACGCGAACGATAAACTCAAAGCATGGCTTGAGTTTGGGGCCCGGATCGGCCCAAAACAGCACATGAACCCGCCTGGAAACCCACTCGCGGGTTGCTGTTCTTGGCTGGCCGAGGCTGGTCCGGTGGCTAGGGTGGCGAGGCAAGGTCGGTGGAGGGCGCAGGAAGCTCCGTGAGGCCGAAGCGGTGGCCGGACGGGCTGGATAGCGCTCCGTGACTCCTCTGCTGCTCACGAAGTTGGACGAGCAGCTAGAGGCTAGATGGCGACTCGGCTGGCGGAGGAGACGGACGGCAGCTGGTGGGGCGACGCACGCGTGAACGGCGGAACGATGACGACCGTTGCTCCGGCTTCGGGCGCGAGAACCGCTGCTTCCGTTTCGTTTCCGCTAGGGCTTCGCATGAAACGAGAGAGGAGAGAAGGGGGTGGCGGCGACGGTTGAGGGGTGAGGAGAGGCGGAGGCGGGCGGCGCGCGGGTGGCGGAGCGTGGGCGGCGCGCGGGTGGCGAGCGTGGGCGGCGGTGAGCTGCTCCTGTCTTTGTGCGCTTGCGGCTTCTACTTGTGCTTCTTTTTTTGTTCGAACCGGAGGGGAGAGAGAGTGTGTCGAGAGAGAGAAGGAGAGATAAGAGTGAGAAGATAATGGTTTGACTAGTCAAAGGTAAAAGAAAGAGAGAGAAGCAAAGTTGAAATTGATAGGGGGGCGGTCGGTGGAGGGAATCCACATGAGGGAAAAAGAGAGGAGAGAGAGAAGGAGAAAAAGAAAAGAAAATAATAAAAATAATAAGATATTTATATATTCTTATTACCATTATTATTTTCCATTTCTCTTTCACTTTTTAATTTCTTTCGGTTTTCAATTTTTCCTCCGATAATTTCTTTTCGAAATTTCGGACTCGTCTATAAATTGACGGACGATGAGACAAGGTCCTAAAAATGAATTGTGACACGCTCGAATATTCGATGCCCAAATCGAATTAAATTTCATGGTTAAAAATCGACCAAATGCGATTTTAGTTCAACCCAACCAATTAAGTAGCTTTTAGGGATTTTACCGTGGATACATCCCTGAATGGCTTCACCCAATAGGTTAGATAACTCGTGAGTGATCAGCTCAAAGAAAAAGGACCATAGACACGTCGACGAAATGCCCATTTCACTTTATCGAAACGGGGTCGAATTTCAGGATGTCACAATTGGTGGCCAAGGGATATACCCAGAAGAAGGTTTCAATTATCATGAAACTTTTTCTCCCGTTGCCAAAGATGTCATAGTCCGCTCCTTCTTATCAGTTGCAGCAATCCATGATTGGTCATTACATCAAATGGACGTCAACAACCCTTTTCTCCATGGCGACTTGGATGAAGAAATCTACATGGATATTCCTCAGGGCTTACAGAGATAGGGGGAGAATAAAGTATGTCATCTCCGCAAATCCCTTTATGGATTGAAGCAAGCCTCCAGGCAATGGTATGCAAAATTTGCCAAGGCTCTCTAGCTATTGAGACTTCAAACAATCCAAATATAATTATGCCTTGTTCACTTAGACTAAAGGTACGTAATCTATTTACCTAATGATATATGTAGATGACATTCTCATTATGGGAAATGATAGAGCTACAATAGAGAATCTTAAGAAATATTGCATACTACATTTCATATAAAAGACACACAGGAGCACCAAAATATTTTCTTGGAATTGAGATTGCCAAATCTCACCAAAGAATTTCTCTCAATCGAGGAAATTTATATTGGAAATCATATCGAAGTAGGTTTATTAGGATGCAAACCATCAGTTATTCCAATCCAGCGAGAATACCAGATTAACTGCAGCGGATCATGTTGGGGAACATCTCGGGATGATCTTGTTCGAGAGATTCGACAAGTTATCGAAGCACATTGGAAAACTCATATACTTGACTATGACCAGACCTGATATACCGTATGTATTGCAAAATCTCAATCAATTTATGCATAAACCGAAGGAATCTCACATGAATCTTGCTCCGAAAGTTGTAAAGTATTTGAAGAGTTGTCTAGGACTGGGAATACTTCTGTCCATAAAATGCAACATGGAAATGACAGCATATTGTGATGTAGATTATGCAACTTGTCCTATGAGTCGAAGATCTGTCTCGGTTTTTGCATTAAAGCGAGAGAATCACTTCTTTCATGGAAAACCAAGAAGCGGGCAACGGTTTCTTTATCTTCAGCCAAAGCGGAATATTGAGCCATGGTGAAAATCACATGTGAGATTGTGTGGATACAAGGTTTACTTGGAGATCTCGGAGTACAAGTAAAGGGGCCAACAAAACTATTTTGTGACAACGAGTCAGCACTGAAACTTGTAGCCAACCCCATAATGCATGAAAGAACCAAGCATATAGAAGTTGATTGTCACTTCACACGAGAGAAAATCCAAGAAAGGGTAATTGAAACAAGAGGATTGGAATTGCTGAACAACCGGCTGCCATTTTCACCAAACCTCTTTGTTTGAGGCAGCACGCATATCTACTAAGCAAGCTAGGCGTCTTAGATATCTACAAGCCACTAGCTTGAGGGGGAGTGTTGGAAGATATGCCTGAAGATCTGCTAGATTTGATCTAATTGATCCGATTTGATCAATTAGAGATTGGACATAATTGAATTGATTTGTAGAATATTTGTAGAATTCTTTATTTCTTTTTTCATATACATCTTGTATTATAATTACAAAGCATTGTACATTGATTACAATCGAAGGAAAAGAAAAAGATTTCTCTCCAAAAATCCTCTCTTCCCTATGCTCCTTGCTTCATTTACGAATTCTTTCAGCTATGTTCTTCATTCTTGAGCAGCGCGTTTAGTAAAAAATAAATGCACAAACAAATAAAGTAAAAAAAAAAAAAAGAAGAAAAAAAAACAAGAGCTTGGACATTCGTAGAGCTGCTTGGTTTAACTTGGAATATGTTTGTTCAAGGAGCTTAAACTTGATGCATATTTTAATAATTACAAATATTCTAACACATTCATAACTTTACCCAACAACAAGCAATTGGAATGAATTTTGCTGTCTTGGTAGCTCGTTTTAGGTCAGACAACTAAATTGCAGAGATTTCACATTTTTGTATGGTTTATTAGTTACCTTTTAATTTGAAGAGATATAAAAATAAGAAGCGAGATCCATTAGATTATTCCAACTCCAAAGCGAGGTAGGGCATGAAATAAGTCCACTTACAACATGCGCTTGCAGCCTCCCCACATAATTTATTTCCACATCCAAATGCCCTGCTCAAATGGAAAAGTATTAATGTTGACACCTAAATTTTCCTATTTTTCATTTAGGATTTAATTGTGTACAGAATTAGGAATTAGTCGTTTAAAAAAAACAAAACAAAAACAAAAACAACAAAAGAATAGAAAAAAGAAGACATGGAAGGGGCCGGGCCGGATCTCGCCTTGGCCCGGCCCATGCCGCTTTCTCCCACCTCCATCTTCGGTGAAACCCTAGCAACCACAGGGGGAGAAAACTGGACCAGAGGGGAGAAGGACAAGGAAGGCAATGGAGAGAGAAACGGGGTGAGAGTTAGAGAGAAACCAGAGGGGAGAAGAACAGAGGAGAGAGAGAGAACCCACAGTGGCTCCGCCCCGCAGCCGCTTGAAGCCTTCGCTGCGTCGGCCGCCTCGCGGCAGAGCTGCTCATTCGCAAGCATCGCGCCACCACCGTCGCACCCCGACTTGCTCGCAGTCGCACGTCCGCGACCCCCTGCTGCAACCGTGACGATTCGACGCTCGCGCCACCTCCTCTCGGCGCCCGACGCACCCGAGCTGCCACCGCCCTCCATCCACGTCGTTTGCTCCGCCACCGCTCATTTCCCCGTGATAGCATTGTTGTGCCGACCTCACGTTCGAGAGCCTCGACGATGGCAGATCCGAGCCGGTCGTCGCTCCACCGTCGAGCAAGCCTTGCACCGGCCCGTCCCTCTGCGCTGCTGCTCCTGGCCGCATCTTTGCCAATCACTGCCGTGCCCTGTCTCGCCTACTCACCCACGAACACTGCCTTGCCATCGTTGCCTGCATGTCGTGGCCAAGCTTGAGTGCCTCCGAGCTTTGAAGCCACGACGTCCCCTTCTTCGCCGTAGCCCCCTGCGACACCGGCCTTCCTCACTTGCTGCTCACGGCCTCTGACGATAGTAGGTCTTGCTCCGGTGCCCAAGCAGATCTGCTCCGAGGCTCCTGCAACTCGAAGCCCGCGACGCCCCTTTAGTTTTGCCTTTTGCTGTTGCCCGACACCACAGAGCCTGCGCACCGCCGATCTGCTGCCTCTACGGACGTCGCCATCGCCGCCAACGCCAGCAGCGTGACCCCTTTTCGCTGCATGACTTGTTGCATCTGTCGCCGCCGCCCGCCGCGTCGCCGCCGTCACTGTCAACACAGACCCCTAAAGAGGAGGTACAAACCGAGTCAAAGAAATGGGTAGGGTTTTAGGTGAATCGGGTCGAGTTTGGGCTGTTTTTGCATATGGGCTTGTAGGTTTATGGGCTTGTGGGCTTGTGGGCTTATGGGTTTGGGCTGGTGTAATGTGGGCTTTTGGGTTTGTCTGTTTTAAAAAGAGAGGAGAGGGGAATTCTTGGCCGGGCCCAAGCTTGGGGTCCACTTGGGCCTATTGGACCGAACTCGGGTTGGGTTGGGTCGGCCCGGATCCCAAATATTATTTTTTGTAAAAAGAAAATTTCAAAAGTCTAAAAAAATATTAAAAAATTTAAGAAATTTAAAAATTTAAAAATTAAAATTATTTTAAAAAATTAAAAAAATAAAAAATTTCAAAAATCCAAAAATGATGGGGTTTGGTTAGGAATTGTTATATCTTGCTTTCTTAGTACAATTAGAAATTTTTTTTGCTCGCATATTGATTATGTCATATGTTTAATTTGCATATCTAATTATGTTTAATTGCACGTGTTTAATTTTATTACAATTAGGATCTTGGTAGTTATAATTTTTTTTTTTTGTGACCCAGGGAACCTCCGTACGCCGCTTCGTGGCGGAGAGTAAACCTTGGGGTGGACTGGGTCACCACCACAGACCCAGCCACAGGTAAATCGCGCGTTTTGCATTGAAGCAACACGGACGCGGAGTCTCAAACCCTTCCCCCTACGGATGGGGTACCAAGCCTTAACCATTGCGGCTACTGCGGGCGGTGGTCTTGGTAGCTATAATTGTTACTTTAATGATTGCGCATTTGCATGATCACCTCGCAAGTTAGTGGATATGTATAAAATTAATTCAAACAGCCTGACAAAAATCATTTATTTTAGAATGAACAAGATTAGGTACTAAAAGGGCACTAATTAGTCCATTAGTGTAATCAAGTCCCCGATCCTAGATTCTCTGGTTATGTAGGAAGTGAGGCATGCTCCCATGCCTCACTTGGTTTCTAGCCGACCCCAATAGGCTAGTGGCGACTCTTTTTGTGCAAATTTCCTAAAAATATCCCAATGTCACGCGGGGTATGAGCTTGGGAGAGCCCGCGCCTAATCATGGGCCTTAGACCTGTCTTTTAGGCAATACCCCTAAACCTGTTCCCTCTCCCTGCGGGGTAGGTCGTGACAATTAAATACTCGACTTACATTAATCAACGTCATGTAAACCGTTCCACTAGAGTGAACTCATGACTAAGTAGGCTGGGAAAACCTGATAAAAGCTTGCTCCTAAGAGAGCTCTTGACCAAGATCCATCGTGAATCTTATGGATCCATGCGTAACCAGCAAGATCAAGGTCAAGGATTTTACCTCCATCTATGAAAGATCGAGTCCAAACAAGTATTTGCCCTGTTCAACTTAATTATAATTGTTGAGTACCATGGTAAGCAGAAATATGTGCATAAATAAGCTCATCCAAAAGTGTAAAGTCCAAGATGGCACACTAACGGACTCAAACTCGAATTGTCAAAGTGAAATAAACAAGATAGCAAACTGAACTAATTTGAAACCAACTCAGTCTTAGATTAGTCAATGCCCTCGTTGGGTACTTTGGCCCCTTACCGTTCGTTAGTAGGTAACGTGGTAAAAAAAGGACTATTGGACTCTGATGGGTTGAACTTCTAAATGGACCATCTTGGGCACAGTAGAATTTCCGTGCGCAGCTGTAGCATATGGTTCTTTCCTTTCGACGAATTGAAGGCACCAAAAAGGAAAAAGATAATACGCAGCACTCCAGTCCTGTCCATGAACTCGGAATTGAAAGGAAAAAGGGGATTCTGAAGATCGACTCTGTCTTCGATCAGTACTCGAATAATTTTCTCAATGTTCCACTCTGTTTGTGCGTGGCGCGTAACGACGATCTCAGCACTGTCTACGCTAACAGGAGTTAATTGACTGTGCTCAGCCGATTTGACTATGTGCATTGCATCTTCCATTGCTCTTGAACTTCAGATTGGGTAGAGAGAGAGAAAAAAATTCTCGATAGGAAGGTTTCTCTTTGGACTTCTTTTCTGGGGTTAGTGCAAGTTCAACAATGTGGAGGAGAAGTTGAAGAACAGAGCCGCCTGGGCTTGATCATGACGCGCTGGTCTTCGTCTCGGTCTTCCCAGAGTAAACGCTAAAATACGACGAACTGATATTTCGTAGAAAAGTTCATAAATGAGCAATGGTGATGGAGAAGGGCTAAGGAAGAATAATGGATAGGGACAAGGGCTAAGGAAGAATGATGGAGAAGTAGAAAGGACCAAAGAAGAAAGAAGGAGAAAGGACATGATGTGCTGACCATGTGATTTTTCTATTCAATCATCACTTACTTAGCAATCCACATCGAAATAAGTAAAGTAATATGGGGTTAGAGGTGATGGAAGAGCCACATTGAACCCCCATTAGAAAAACGTTAGAGAACTAAATTTAAAAAGTAAAATTAACAAACGGTATCGAACAACAAAAAATAGTTCGAGAACCTCAGTACCCTTGGTGTTGAAAGAGCATTTTTTCACACCTAATGAATGAGTCATGTCTTGTAATAACATGAAAATTGTCACGCCCCGATCCTCGGGGACGCGCCCATCCTTCTACTTGGTCGATTTTTAAAGTGCCATATCCTAGGACTAAGTATCGCCGACCCTTTCTTTTCATTTTACGCAGGCGGAAGCAGTTATCAATCCCCAGACAATAAAACAATCGGATAGAACAGCATGCCATATTTTTCATATTGAAATTCACAACCACACATTTATTAACAGCACAACTCATAGTATATTTACAATACTATTCATAGCATACTTGTCTCACACCTATCTACACTAAGACAGGGTTTACAAAAGGGATGGTATCTCAATCCACATCCGGGTTGTACTCAAGATCCCTCTCTCGGATCCTCTTCGCTTCAAAAATCTTTCTCCTTCTCGGGTTTTACATCAATGCTCTCCTTCTTAAGTTCCTCCTCCTTGGCTCCCCTTAGGGTCCTGAAATGGTTATTCCATAACCAATGAGACCACGTCTCAGCGAGTTCTATCCCTAAGACTCGATTAGTAAGCTAATACACTACTCGGTTGCCTAAGCACAGCATGAGTCATAGAACTTACCTTGGCCTCGGATTCTATCTGCATATTAGTACAATTTAATAGGTACTCACACAGTCACATCACCAATCGAAGCATCGATCAAATTGACCTAGTCGATTACATGATAGTCGGACCCTTTCTAGGTCATTCATCCCACACCAAGCAATTCCTTAGATTTAATGGCTTTACGGTCCCACCTGACCCTTTCTAGATTCAATTTAAGAATAAATCTTAAATTCACTCCTAAATTAATTTAGCACCAAATAAAGCTCAAATAAATAAACGGATTGCACCACAACAATCAACACGAAATTCCAGTCACCGGCTATCCCGGATGAATTTCCGGAAAAATAATTAATTAAATAATTAAATTAAATAATTAAATAAATAATTATAAAAATCCAATTTAGGCCCATAATGCTTGATTGGAAGCCGAGACGAGCCCGGAAAATTACCGAGACTCGTTCAATAATTAACATGGCATGCCTACTTGCTAATGTCTATTTCTAACCATTTAACATGTATCATTAAGTCTCTAATTTAATTTATCTAAATTAATCTAACCACATAATTGTATTTAATTAAATCTAACCAACCATAAGTATAATTAGCAAACTAAGAAAGCATTAATGAGTAAAACTCGGTAAAAGCAGAGAACAAATCACCGCGATGGTGGCCGAAATCGGGCTTTCGACGAACTTGGACCGGGCCAAGAAATCTTGCAAGCCCGCAGAAATTCTGGGCTTCAAGATTGGGCTTACTTTGACCGGGCTTGCGAAGTGGGCTACTGGACCTCACTGATTTGGACTTCAAGTGACTAAAACATAACTGAATTGGGCTTGACCTCTTTGCTTGGCCGAAATCGCTGAAGATGGGTTGAGTTGGCTACTTTGGGTTTGCATGGGCTGAACGTGCAAAAATGCTGGGCCCGAATTCTAGCCAGCCCGCTGGGCTGAACAAGAATAACTCATTTGGGCTTCTTTTGGTTCGGCCAACCGATCCACGAGCGGAGGGGAGAGGAATCACGCGGATAGCTTGCTTCGGTTGGCTGCAACACGGAAGACACGATGAAGACGTTGGATGCGTGCGGCTTCACTAGACGCACGAAGGAGCCGCAGTCAACCAAAGGCTTCGTGGCTTGCTGTTGTTGATTGTAGGAATTGATGAAGGTTGACATGTGGCGCGGCAGCTACTTCGCTGGCTCAACGTGGAAGCGGTTGCATGGAATGGAGCTGCACGTCAACAACCGGCAGAGGAAATCGCAACTTTAACTGGTGGGCTCTAAGGAGCGAACGTGTGGCGCTGCAGCTCCGGCTTCGCCTGGCTTTGGTCAACAAGATGGAGCCAGAGTTGACCCGTGAAGATGCGTTGGCAACCAAGAAGCGAACGAAGAGGAGTCATGGGTAGATGGAGTTCTTTGATGGTGGGGACGGGGATGCTCGGACGCTTGGCAGCAGCTTCAACCTAGAAGCAATTTTGGTGGCGGGTGTGCGACTGCTTCGTGGGAAAGGGATTTGAAAGCAAATGCAGAAATAACGAGCGGATGGGGGAGGCTTTGCGTGAGGGAGAAGCCAAGGAGGGGCCCAAAATTCTGAAATCTTAGCCTTTGCCTTAATTGCTTGTCCCCACTTTTTGCCTTCAAGCTTATCTTTTAGTCTCCATTACTTTCTACCAAATTAAATCCCACAACTAATCCAAAATGAAGCCAAAAATTGCTGTCCAAGCATAATTCCGAATTTCATTTAATTTAGCTTCAATTCCTCACTCAATTCCCCAAATTGAGGCCCGATTCGTCGAAGCAAAATCCCGTATCATTTTCTGCGAGTCCCCAACACTCAAAGGTTCAGCTTGGAAGTCGAAAATCTCCTTAATTCGGCTTATATGAATTTCCATTGATTTTCCGCAACGTTCGAACCGATTTCTGAAAAAAATCTCGGAATCTCTAAAAAATCTACCAAGACTAAGTCGACACTTCTAGAATTTATTGTGACATGGCCGAAACTTCAATTTATGAAATCGGACTTGAATTGGCGGTTAATTTTCATTCGGCGCGTTTTAGCGTGACTTAGATTATCGGGTAGTTTTCAGAACTTTTAAAGCAAATGACCCATGGTTGATTTTCTTCGAACCATTATGAACCCATTCGACTTAATGGCGGCTGTCGATTGTCGTGAAAATCTCGAGGATTCAAATACGGACACAAGGTACCAAAACGACAGTAAAATCAGATTAGTGTCGGTCGACGAGAATTTTCCAATTTAGTGGAGTCACCCACGATAGGCCACACATCTCAGTTGACTAGACCTATCTCTCATCTTAAATCGATTTTTAAGCGTGCCGCAATGGCCTCTAAAGATGAGTACGGTCGAGAAGCCGATTCCCGATTGAATTCTCAAGTTTATTGCCCTAAAATTTCTTAATTACTTACCTAGACAATCTAGTTATCTCAAGAGTGATCGGCTCTGAAAATAACCCTATAAACGCATCAACGAAATGCCCGATTAATTCAGTAGAAAACAGGTTGAGAAATTCAGGATGTCACAAAATTGCTTCAATAATTGCTATCACGGACCTAAGCAAGTCTTTAAAAGACTACATCCGAATCCTCGTTCGAATCTCAAGATCACTTGGATGTAAAACAACAATAGTGTATTGCCGAGTACAGGGGCAAGAAAAAACATATTGTACTGATTGGGGCCACAAGGACACAAGATGTGTAGGCATTGACACAAAATAAGGAATGCATCCATGAAACCTACCATCCCAATATATCAAAAGGGCAGGCTATGGAGGCTCCTGATGTGTGAGTCATATCCTATAATAACATAAGAATTGCTTCAATAACTGTTATCTAAGATCAAAATTATAACTGGCTCTACTCTTATGAGGACATTTCGATTGATGTATTGAATACAAATTTTCCAAATTAATTACTTGATTCATTTAATTTAAATCATGACACATCCCTTGAATTTACCTAGATGTTGCCGTTCTATTTTCATAGAATTGAATCAATTTGCATCGATACTAAAAGAGTTCCATTCACGAGACAGAGATTGGGAGAAACCAAACTAGTAAGAAACGAAGTGGATACCCTAGAAAGACTCTCTTGAATATGTTTGAAGTGTTGTTTTCATAATTGTCATGATGTGGGTGAGGATCTTATTTTCACCATGAGGATCCTGTCCTCCTTTGAACTTTGCTTTTATTGTTGTGCTCTCAGGTGGTCGGCCAATTGGGGGTTCGAGCGGTAACTTTTAGCCGAAGCACTTAATGTATGTCAAGTGATGTTCGTCTTGTTCATTAAAAAAGCCAGTGCTTGCTTAGAGAGAACATTTCTAAGTAGAAACACAACCAATGGCAAAGGTGGACATCGAAAATTACTGAAGATACTTATCGGATATAATATAGATATCATCACTGAAAATGTATTTTACATAAGGTATGGTATCATATCATATAAGAATATGGAGAATTTTATTGCTCAAGTAATTGGACACGCTTGACTCTATCAATTGTCAAGCATTGTCTAATGAGTGGGTCTCTGCATACATTGGCTAAGTGACGACGTGACTCTTCAACGGGATCGAAATGGATATAGAACTAGTGTCAAGTAAAATACCCAATTTGCCTCTCACCATATATCTCAAAATGCTACTAGAGCTTCTCTTCTGTTTGGTTGAGATGGCTATGATCACCCCAGGACTTTATGACCCAGTCGTCCCTGCTAAACAAGTGCAAAATGCTGATCGAACCATTTTGCACCTTCGGTGAAGGACCTTCATTCGGGCGAGCCTGCCGGTAGATAGACCTGTGCACGGTTCCATGAGTGACGACTACTACTCGCTCCCCTGCATGGTGAAGGGTACATTCATTTCCGATTGCCGATGTTTCCAAGCTAATTAAGACTCTTTCTAGGAATAAATGTCAAGGGATTCGAATGAAGTGTCTGTCGATAGTCCCTTGTATAATCTACCAATTTTAAAACCATTGAAGCAACAATTTTTGCTCCAAGCCATCCAAGATTCTCTCTCTCTCTGTCTCTCTCTCTCTCACACACACACACACACACGCATGCGTGCATGCATCCGGGTATAACCTTGAAAGTTGAATGTACACGCACATTCATATTATATTGAGTAACTATAGACGGACATTAACATAGGCATCTTCAGACAATTATAGACGCGCAGATATTTACGCTTTGTGTGCTTAAATTTGGTGGCTAAGTGTGTAGTTTTGGCAAATAAGCAAGGTAGACACATTGATCTTATGCATCCATGACTTCACAAAATATTGTCAGGCCATAGCCTGTAGGGGCAGATCTAGAAATCGGAGGTCATGAGAGCTGTCATTAGCGTGACTACTACAAATCTTTCAAAAATTTTAAGTTGTTTGATTGATGCGTGGTGTAACGGATAAATAGTCTAACAATTAGTAAAGCTACCACAAGTCTATCCTAGGTAAAAGATGTCTTTATAAAGTTTGTACAAAGTCGTGCAATTCTGTTGTTAAATTTCAATTGCGGGTAAGCTCAAAATAGTTTGTGAATGAGTTTTGTGGTCTTCCACTCTACAAAGATACTGGCTCTAGCCTTATTGTGCAAAGCGAAATTCGGAAATGGCTAGACATGGATTAATGGCAATATTTCATGATAATGCTGGTTTACCTTTGTGCTTTAAGCCAATGTTTTGCAAGCAACTAGTGCATCGCCGGTAAACCTGATCCTTGCTTTCAGCACCATCCTGCGTATAAAACCAATCAATGCCAAGCCCTGATCAAACAATTCTCCTTTGAAGAACCAAGTTGAAGTCCACGCTCTCCAAGAATCTAACATCCTTTTCTAACACACGAATATGTTCTTTAGAAATGGGGGAAACATGTGAGTTTGACTTGACTTAATGAGCTCAATAGGGATCGACTAAAATTCTCGCGCATTTTGACCGGCATAGTGAAAGGAACAAAAACGGATGAAACCCTAGCTACCATCTTCTGAACAGGATGAAAGTCACAAATTAATACTAAAATGTTATCCTTGCGTGTCACTTGCAAAGGTTATCTAGGCACTGAAAAATAACCAGTTCAACTCGCTTCTGCACTAGCGTGACAGCATATTCTGGAACTTCTTGAACTTGTAAAATACTCACATGGGAAGTTAGTTACGTATTAAAGTTTAGGGAGGCCTAAATAAGAATCGATGAGCAATTAGCCGTTTGATTTTTGGTCGAGCTCATACCGGGATTTCTTGATCACAACTTCTGGACCGGTAGGCCTCATAAATCTGGGGATAAAGGCTAGCTGCCTCTTTTGAACTAAGGCCTTGAAGCTTTCCTGGATTTTGTTCCCGTAGATCTGGATCTTTGATAACCTGATCTCGATTCAAGAAAAAATTCAGTAAATTTTGTACAGGTGTTCAGCCACTTCTATCTTTTCCAAGGATTAAACGGCAACTCTTTCCAAAGCATTCTAAAGCGTATGACTTTATTAAGTAGCGTGTCGCCTATTCCTAGGACTTGGAGTAGTCAATTCTCTCTCGATGATTTAGATGATGACAAAACTGCATGCTTGGTTACTCACATGTTTATTTGAGTGAATGCGAGGAAATATATGTATGCCTTAAGTGCTCCAGGTGCAGGTTATGGAACTGTAAGATATTTACAGCACAACACCGAAGGATACGGACACTAGACACAGTTATTCACTCATAATGGAAAGCCTGGCTGTACGAATTCATTGGAAAGAAGACTTTGCACTAGGAAAGTTTTTAAACAAGTGTACAGAGTTTCATCCAGCTCAAATGAAGAAAGAATATTTCTTATCAAGAGAACGAGTAACAAGTAAGGAAAGATCTTTGAAGCTGCATAAATTGTGACTCAGTATGGTTTTATGTGTTCAAATTGTTGAATAGCATTCATGGAGTATCTGTCTATGCGATGGGTAATTGTCATCCAACATAATGCTGGATGATGATATGGTGATAGTTCATACCTCCCTCACACCACAAGTGGCTGCAATCACTTCAGCTGTCTCGATAGCTCGTTTTAGATCAGACGAGTAAATAGCAGAGACTTCACGTTCTTTGGATAGTCTATCAGCTACCTTTTCGGTTTCAAGATAGAAATATAGTAAGAAGCAAGTGAGACCTATTAGGTCATTCCAACTCTAGAGGGATAGAGAACATGAGATAAGTCCACTTACTGCGCATGTTTGCTGCCTTCCAACTTCATTTAATTTCACATCCAAATGACCCTGGCTCAAAAGGGAAATGATTAAGTACTCTTGTTGTATGTTAGCCTATTCCAAATGAGCTGTTAGATCATTTAATTTCACATCCAAGTGACCCTAGCTCAAAAGGGAAATGATTAAGTACTCTTGTTGTGTGTTAGCCTACTCCAAATGAGCTATTAGATCACGTGGATTTTTACATCATGTGAGACCTAAGTGATCTAACGGCTCATGTGGACTGGGTAATTAAGCCAAGTAAGTCGAGAATACCCAATAGAAGCTTGCTAAAAGAGAGCCTAATTGCTTGGATTGAGGTCCATGAATTAAGTACAATTATGGCTGTTAAATCTTGTGGATCCATGTGTAACCCACAAGATCAAGGGTTGTGATTATCTCTACTAGTAAGTATCGAGTCCAAACAAGTAATTGCCACGCTCGATTTAATCATAGTTGTACCATACCTTGGTTAGCAGAAAGGTGGGCATAAACAAGTTAAAATCAGAACAAGGCAAGGTAGGAGATAAAGCAGACTCAACTTTAAACTCTCAAAGTGAGTTAAATATGATATCAAATTGAAATAATAATCCAATGGACTCCTAGGATTAGTGACACCCAAATTGTTCTGATAGGTTGAACTTATAGATGGGCCATCTTGGACACTGGAGAATTCGGTGTGTATCCATAGCATGACCGGGCTAGCCCAAAGGAATAGCATGTGAGCCTCCTCCTAGGCCCACATAATGATTAGACTACATTTTTTTTTCTTTTTTCCCCTTATACATATTAGGGTATGTTTGGCAACTTGCCAAATAGTGAAAAATTTTATTCTTTTGTTCTTAGGAGTAGATTTGGAACATAAATTCATTTGATAATTTTTTTGTTCTCAGGAATAAATTTGTTCCCAATAATAGATTTGGAGTAGAATCAAAAAGTTAAAAAAAAAAAAATAAAAATTGATTCTTTGTTCTCCGGAATAATTTCAAAATCAAGTCAACCTATTTTTTATTTTCTCGTCTTTCTTCTTGTTCTTCTTCCCTCTCTCTTCTTCTTCAACTATCACCGCTGCGGCCGCCCTCCATTGCCACCATCCGCCACCACCGGCCACAGCTGTCAATCGTCGGTGAACGGTCCAGCGAGCTCACCTAGCCACTGGTGAGGCTTGCTTGACCAGGTGAGGCTTGCCTAGCCCTGGCAAGGCTTGGCTGAGCCATGCCTAGCTACTAGTAAGGCTCGGCCAACAAGGCACAACCTCGCCAAGGGCCGGCGATGCTTCAATGGGGTCGCTAGCCCTCGTCTGGCCGGTCGTCGATCATCCCAAGGTCGGTGACCGGCAACCTTGAAGAAGAAGAAGAAGAGAAGAAAGGAAAAAAAAGAAAAAGGTAATAAAATTATTTAAAAATTAAAAGAAAATGATTTAGATGAGAAATTTTGAGAACGGTACCAAACATAATTCTATTTCGGGAATAAAAATTTTGGACAATTACCAAATGGCTTAAAATGCATAGAAATTGTTCTCGGGAATAGAATAAAGAAGAACCATGTCTAATAAGAAATTGTTCCTGTGAATAGAATGATTATCAAATACACCCTCAAAGGCTTGAACATTGAGGCTGTCAATTGTTCATACCTGAATTCTACGATCAATGTTCCAGTCTGTTTGTCCATGACGTATGAGGATGATCTCAGCATGGTCTACACTAGGGTGAACTGATTGAGCATCTCTATCATCATTCAATTCAACAGCATCTCTAACAAAATCACAATTTCAAATATGAGAGTATCATCATTCAATTCAACAGCATCCCTAGCAAAATCGCAATTTAAAATACGAGAGAGAGAGAGAGAGAGAGAGAGAGAGAGAGAGAGAGAGAGAGAGAGAGAGAGAGAGAGAGAGAGAGAGAGAGAGAGAGAGAGAGACCCTAGCTCGACCGATTTTGCTGTGTGTACTGCGTCCCCCATTGCTATTGAACTTCAGATTCGAGAGAGAAAAAGAACGAACTTGTTTTCAGGAAGGTTTCTAATTGGACTTCGTTTCGGGTGTTGGTGCAGGTTAACTAACGTGTAGGTGAAGTCGAAAAATAATGACGTTCGGGCTCTTGGTCTTCCCAGACTTCCCAGTGTAGACGGCAAATATGAAAACGAGAAGTTGCAAAACAAAGCGGGGGTGGTTTTCGTACAAAATGACCGATAATGGAGACAGCACAGTTCGCAACCGAGAGAGAGAGAGAGAGAGAGCTGGGTGGTGTTATGAACTCAATATGACAGTGAGTGGCTGGGTCCGCTGATTTGACCGTGCGCATCACGTCCTCCATCGCCATTAAACTTAAATTTAGGAGGGTGAAGAAGCACTTTCCAGGAAGGTTTCTAAGTTGACCTCTTTTCTGGGCTTTGTTTCGGAGGCGTTGGTCTTCGTGTCGGTCTTCCTCGAGTAAACGGTAAAAAATGTCCGACCGATCTTTCAAAAGAAAGTCTATAGATGAACGATAATGGAGAAAGCACAAGTCATATTTTTCTTCATGATTTGAAGGTTCCTTGTCTTCCCCAGTTCCAAGCCAATCACTCGAAGTGATTCTGGCAAAACATTTCGGATTATTATTATGTTAAAGTAAAAGGACTTTGAACTTTTTTAATCGTTCGATATGTTGTTGTTTTTGTTTTTTTAATTGTTCCATATGGTCTTCGTCTTCCCCCGTCACTATCCATGGCCCCTCTTTTTCTTGTGGCTGAAGACCACAACCACCACTAAACTAGACCCTGGAATTTCTGACATGGCAACGACTCCTAGCCCTCCCTCTGATTGAATGTTGAGACAGTCAAGATATCTTAGAGATTGTGATGGCCTCAAATTTACGAATGTTACAAGGAGAGAGAGAGAGAGTGCAACCCGTGGAAGGGGGTTCATTGCGAGGCTTGCATATGCTGCAATGGTCGTGTCTCCTGTCAATGATCTCGGTGATGCATGACAACGAGGTCATGGATGGCGACGATGGATGAGAAATAATGAAGAAGAAGAAGAAGAAGAAAGGGCTAAAAAAAAAAAAAATAACAAGAAAATTTTATCTGTCTTGGACAGATGGACATGAGGTGCTGCACCATGTGATTTTCCGTTCTGGTGACTACTTATCCAAGTTGAATAATATAGAGTTCTAGCGAATATAAATGTTACATCGTACTCATTTCTAAAAAGTCCAAGGTCTAAATTAAGATATAAAGTTAAGGAACGGACATTGAACAGTAAAAAGCAGCTCGAAGACCTCTTGAATCCTTATCCCTAATGTGAAAAGCACATTTTCTCGAACCTAATGAATGGTAATGTCCTGTAATTATATGAAAATTTGCGTCAGTAACTAAACCAATGTCCAAATAGTGGGACCCTCGTACACTTCGGCAGAATTGGTCATTCTGCCGCCAAGCCAATCCCTCTGCAATCTTGGGAAAGAACTTTGCAAGGAGTTTCAACAGATCCTTGCAAACGAAGAAGTTCTTTGGCTGGTGAAATCCAGAACAGACTGGATCTCTGCTGGGGTGCGCAACACCTCCTACTATCACACCCTTAATTATGGTTAGGCGGAAAGAGAAACAAATCACTTCCATCAATGATCAAATAATGACTAGCTCTACTCCTGCCAGGACATCGAAACTCACATAAATGATCATTTCTCTTATTTATCGCTACGAAAACAACCTTCAACGATCTCCTCCCTTTTCCAGATACCCAGTCGAATAGATTAATCTCTCCCGAATCAGCAAGGCTGCTAGCTTAGCCCACCCTTGCTTCTAAAACTAAAAATGTTGTTTGCGTTCTTAAAGCTTTCGAACCTCCTGGATTAGATGAATTTAAATCCATCTTCTATCATAGTCTACGTCGTAGGGAATTTGAAAACTTTTTAGCCTAGCCAATGTACTAAGACTGGTCACAAACAACACTTTAATTCAAAAGCATAGCCAGTCTAACAACACCGTCATTCACGAGAATAATAGTGTCTTTCTTTTTTTTTTCTTTTAACAACAGACAGTAATGTTGTGACATTATGATTTTCCAATTCCGTTTTCAATTGAATAAGTCGGGCATTTCATCTTCGCGCCTATAGCTCTCTTCTTTGAGCTGACCACTCATGAGATAACTAGCCTATCAGGTGAAGTCATTAATGAATCTAAATGCATTAGACTTGAGAATTTTACCAGGAATCGACTGCTTGGCCGTGCTAATCTGCAAGGATCATTACGGCACAGATTGACTAGAGACCGGAGATAGGTCGATTCAACAGAACCATGTGATTAAGTGTGGGTGATTTTACCTAATTGCAAAATTCTTGTCGATCGGCATTAGACCGATTTCTCTGTCGTTTTGGTACCTTGTGTCCGTATTTGAAATCTCGAGATTTCCATGACAACCGAGAGTCGCCAATGTGTTGAAGACGCACTTTGTGGCTTGAAAATAATCAACCGCAGGTCAATTGCACAAAAAATTCATAAAAGCTACTTGGTAGGTTAGGATGCGCTCAAATCGTGCTAGATTGGAATTAACCGTGAAATTGAGCCCAATTATAGAAATTGGAAGTTCTGTCAAGTCACAAATCATTTTAGGAACATTGACTCATCCTCAGAAGATTTTTCTACAAACTGAGATTTTTGGTGGAAAAGCAAAGTAAGGCTGTTTTCATTCAAGAAAGTTAGAGGGCGGGTTTTGATCGCATTTTTGGGTTGCAAGTTGGATCATATGATGGGGAAAATCACAAGAAGGACAAGGACACCTTGGTGGATTTATTTGAGCTTTAATTGGATTGGTTTGGTTGAGAATTGAATGAATTTGAGTAAGATTGAAGAGGGAAATGTATCAAATTCGTATGCCATGGGGTGCATGACATTTTAGACCCATTGCCAAGCTTGTTGATGAAGCTTGAGGAGAGAGAGAAGCTGAGGGGTGGGCCGGCCATGGTGGGGGCAAGGAGAGAGAGAAAAGCCAAGTGTTGAAGGCTAGAAGGCCACCAAAGGGGACCCCCTCTTCAGCTGCCTTCTTCTCCCCTAAAATGTGGCTTTCTCCATTATTGTTGAAGAGGAAAAGCTTAGCAAAACTAGAGGGAATTGGCCAACCTTCCCTCCTCCTCCTTCGCACACTTGCACAGCCACTGGAGCCCCTTACCGCACTATTGCCAACTAACCAGCCACCCGTGAGCCTCCTGCCATTGCTCCGCCTCCCCATCTCGTTGTTCACCCTTGCTCGAAGGTCGAGCAACTCCCCTGAGTGTTATCAAAGTTGCCTGAGCTGTCGCTAGCGTCATCTAGCTCCCGAAGTAGCCTGCCAAGCCCGCTGGTCACCATTCGCCAGTTGCATGCCCAGCCGCGAGCCGAGCCAATGAACCGTGTCTTGCTCGTTGTTCCTCACAGCCTTGCCATTCCTGGTCCACCTCAGGCCACCGTCGACCACCTCAAACTGCGGTTCAACCCCCCCAAGCTGCCGTAGCTCCGTCTGCATCGCTTAGACCAGCTGCTGCAGCTGTTGCTTCTCCTTCGCTGTTTCCAGCAACCGGCGCACCTTCGACTAGCAAGGATAGGATTGTGAAACAGCAAAGCCTTGGAGCTTTGAGGCCCATTTTAGGCGTCTTCCCGGCCTCCGTTGGTGTCGCCGATTCGAGGTTTATCAACCGCCTTGGCGTCGTGGTCATCGTGGACTCACCGGCTCGCAAAATCGGTGAGTTTATCCTCTAAACCTTGCTTAGTAAGTTAATTATGTTTAAGGGATGTTTAGATTAGTCTAAGTAGGTTTAGGTGATTAGATTAGATTATTTTAATATTAATTAGATTAGATGCTTGATTAGTTTAGTGTTTGATTAATTAAGGCTAATTGTATGTTTAGATTAGTGTAATCTTATTTAAGCCTTAATTAATTATTTTTAATTAATTAATTATTTTGAAATTATAAATATTATTTTAATAAATTATATTAAAATAATATAATATTCAATTATTTAAATTTCTGGAATTAAAATTAATTATTTAATATTTTCGGAAATTATGTCGGGATAGCCGATCGTTAGAATTTCGCACTGATCATAGTAGCGCGGTCAGTTTGTGCAAATTGTTTGTTAAATTGTGAAATTGAGTGATGTTGGTCAAGTTTTGGTATTTAACTTGAACATACCGGGTGTCAGGTTTTGACACCGTATGTGGTTTTTAATTATCATTATTAGCTTGTGTGAGCATTTGTATGTTAGCTTGTGAGAGTCATGATCGTTTATCAGCTTGTGCGAGCTATTATATATTTATTAGCATGTGCGAGCTATTATGCATTTATCAGCTTGTGTGAGCTACTATATGTATGTATATATCAGCTTGTGCGAGCTACCATTTATATCAGCTTGTGAGAGCATTGCATCCATTTCAGCTTGTGTAAGCCATGATTATATTGATGGATGAATAGATGGTATGGTTTAATAGATGGTATGAATTGATAGATGTGTGGATCGTATGATATCAATTGGATCGATTGAATTGATAGACCGATGGGTGTGTCGGTAGTTTTAGCTTGTGCAAGCATTGTTTGAATATGAATTGTACTGATGTGCAGGAAGGAACTGAGGCAAGGTAAGTCCTTTGAATTGCGTGGCTAGACCACTCATTTGTGTATTTTTTTCCTAATTGAGTCTTAGGGGGTAGAACTCGCTGAGATATTGTCTCACCTCGTTGTGGGCTTAAATTTTCAGGTCCCTTGAGGACGAAGCGGCCAGTTCGTTTTGGTTTGCCTTGAGGAGTTGTAGAGGTGAAGTCCAAAGGATTGGTGAACGGGTCCGACTAGTAGGTTGTAGGACAATTCCTTTTTGAGAGCTGGTTTTTTGTAGATGTTTGGCTGTGGACCCCTGTTTTTAAACTCCGTTGATTTATAAAAGGCTTGTTTTGGTTGTGATTGATTGCCTGCTTTTCTATCCTAGAGTTTTGTTGTCAGGGGTTTTGTTTTGCTTCCACATGCGTAATAAAATGAATGGGTCATCAACGTGTCCTAGGAAGTCGCAAAGTTTTATCAACCATAGAGGGATGTGTGCGTGCTCGAGGTTTGGGGCGTGACATCCCCGTTTAAGTGGTATCAGAGCGGATTGGTGTTTGGAGTGATAAGGTGTGATAGTCATGGGATAGTAGGAATGACCTTTATTTCATGCTGGTGCATGTGTTTTAAAGCCGATTGGTAAATTGTTTGGTGTGGATCACTCAACTTCTAATCTAGGATTAGAATTGGGAAATGGGTTTCTGTAAAGATCCTGTAGATGAGTGATTAGGAGCAGAGGACTCATTGATGGAGAACCTTTAGACCAGTTATTCGGGGTAGTACGCCAACTAGGGTCGGTACCCGAGGTGGTCGTGGTAGAGCCCCGGCTTTGGCCAGCGTGAGTGTAAGAGTATTGCCGTAGGTCAGTACTGAGAGTGTAACACCACCAAGTTATCCTAGGTTCAACGGGATCGTTCAGGCACTAGTGTTCCTTGAGAACTTGTTGAGCCAGTAAGTTTAAGACCGAGCCATTGCTGTTGCCGCTGTAACTACTGCCGTCAATGCCATAATCGTTGTTGTTGTGCCTGCTAAGGCCCAACCTGGAAATGTGATATGGGAGCAAGCCATGGCATTCGAGTCGAGGTTCAGATTCAATAGAGATAGAAACCAGTTTGGAAAGGAGCCTATGATCGGAGAAAAGTATCCCATTTCTGTCCAATTGGAAATGTGGGATGGTCAGGTTAGCAATGAATCAGAATGGAGTGTGTTGTGTTGACAGAAGTCGACATGGATCGGCCCCATGTCCTAGTAAGTTGGGTGCTTGTTTTATGTGTGACCAACAGGGTTACTTGGCTAGAAACAGTCTTAGAAAGCCGATGGGACAGATCGAAAGTAGTGCGCCATAAAACGTACCATGGGATATTTGGAACAAGCCTTCGGTGTAAGGAATGCTTACTGTCACCCAACAAGAGGCAGATGACTCATTGATTGTGTGCCAAGTTTGTGAAAGGAAGCGTGAGTTAGCCCAGTGATTGAGTACAACAGAAGCATGCTTTAAATGTGGCTAGCATGGCCATCGGGCTAGGAACTGTTTGCATAAGTCTAAGAGAACTCGAGCATCACTACCGTCGGACGCCACTAGGACAGCGAAAAGAATACGAATGGATAGACCATGCATCGATCAAGGAAATAATGTTTTTGAGATGTTTTTATCAGAATAGCGCAGCAGAATTTTGTGTGAAGGTTGTAGAATTTCTGTTGTTGTGTTAAAGCTGTAGAAAGGGAATCACTTATTAGAGTTGTACTTGACTGGTTGGCTAATGTGTAACTTTGACGTCATGTGTAAAATGGTTTTGACTCAAAGAACATCTTGTAGTAATGAATCATTGATGTGGAGTAATTCAGATTAATTCATTAGCATGTGGGAGTGTCGAGTTTATTAGGAGTCAAGAAGGACCCTCGATTTCCTTAATCTCATCGCTTGAAAGCAACCCGTTTGTTAGACAGGGGATTGCCAAGGTTACTTAGCGGCTATCATGGATATGACAGTGGAGGAATAGAAGATCGATAACATTGTAGTAGTGCAAGAGTTTCTAGACGTATTTCTAAAGGATTTGCTAGATCTGCTGTAGATAGAGAGATTGAGTTTGTAATTGATTTAGCACCCGGATTAGAGCCAGTCCATAAGGCTCCTTACTAGATGGCATTATTTGAGTTGTAGGAACTACAGGTGCAGATGCAAGGGTTGTTGGGTAAGGGATTCGTATGTTTCAGTGCATCGCTTTGGGGAGCATTAGTTTTGTTTGTGTGCAGATGCAAGGGTTGTTGGGTAAGGGATTCGTATGTTTCAGTGCACCGCCTTGGGGAGCATCAGTTTTGTTTGTGAAGAAGAAGGATGGTTCGTTGCGTTTGTGCATCAACTATTGTCAACTCAATCAGGTGACGATTAAGAACAAGTTTCCACTGCCGAGGATCGTTGATTTGTTTGATCAATTGCAAAAAGCGTTAATATTTTCAAAGAGCGACTTGAAGATAGGGTATCATTAGCTGAGGATCAGGAAGAAAGACATACCGAAGTTATCATTTCACACTTGATACAGCAATTATGAGTTCATTGTATTATCATTCACTTTGGCGAACCCTCCAGCTGTTTGTATGGATATGATGAACAGAGTGTTTATTGGGTACTTGGATCAGTTTGAGATCGTGTTCATTGATGATATCCTGGTGTATTTGAGAAGTCCAGAGGATCACGAAAGACAGTTGAGGTTAGTGCTACAAGCTCTGAGGAATCATGAGGTGTATGCCAAGTTCAGCAGGTATGAGTTTTGGTTAACTCGTGTTGCGTTCCTAGGTCACATGATTTCAGGCGAAGGAATATTGGTGGACTTGTCCAAGATTGAAGCAATGATTAATTGGCCAAGACTGGCTACAGTGGCAGAGATAAGAAGTTTTCTAGGTTTAACAAGGTATTACAGACGGTTTGTGGAAGGATTTTCAGCTTTAGCGTCACTGTTGATAAGATTACTGAAGAAGGGAGAGAAGTTTGTGTGGACAGACAAGTGCGAGCATAGTTTCTAAGAACTTAAGCATAAGCTGACTACCGCACTTGTGTTGACCATTCCATCTGGGCTTGGAGGATACAAGATCTATAGTGATGCATCATTTAGAGGACTGGGTTGTGTGCTAATGCAACATAGTAGGATTGTTGCATATGCGTCTCGTCAAGTTGATACCTCATGAACTGAATTACTCGATGCATGACTTAGAACTTGCAGTAATTATGTTCGCTCTGAAGAATTGGAGGCATTATCGGTGTGGAAAAAGATTTCCAAATTTTCATTGATCATTAATGTCTCAAGTACTTATTCGCTCAAAAGGAGTTGAATATGAGACAACATCGCGGGATAAAACTCCTAAAGGACTATGATTGTGATATTCTGTATCACCCTGGAAAAGCGAATAAGGTCGTTGATGCACTAAGTCAGAAGTCCTCAGTGGCGCAGATGATGATTAAGGAGTGGAGCTTACTCGAGAGAGCTCGAGATTCGGCTTTCAAATTTGAGGTAGGCCACCTTTCGAATCTTATGGCTACCCTCAGAATTGAGCCGGAAGTGCAGATAAGGATTAAGACGCTTCAGTGGATAGATTCAAAGATTCAAAAGATCCTGCAAGAAAATACAGAGAAGAAGAGAATTGATTTCAGTTTTATGAGTACGATTGTGTGTACATGAAGATATAGAGAGTAAAGAAGATATCTTATTGGAAGCTCATTGTAGCAGCTTCAGCGCTATCTAGACAGTTCGAAGATGGGTCAGAATCTTCATCAACAAGATTGGTAGACTGGTATGAAGACAAATATCACCGACAAATCGCAAGTGTCAGATGTGCTATCAAGTGAAAGCAAGATATTGCAAGTCAAGAGAACCTTTGTAATATCTTGAAATCCCCGTGTGGAAGTGGGAACTCGTCACAACGGATTTTTGTGATAGGTCTACCAAGAAGTCAGTGTGTTAATAATTTCATTTTAGGTAGTACTTGACAGATGGATGAAATCAACCCACCTTGTGGCTGTGCGGAAGGATCTTGATTTGATTAGGCATGCATAAATGTATGTGCGTCAAATAATTCATTTGCTTAGAGTAACAATGACTGAGTTATATCAGATCTAGACCAGAGGTTCCCAGTTTCAGTAGATCAATTAGATGGTTCCTTTTGAGGTAGTACAAAGTAGAGTGTACAGAACTTCAGTTGTTGAGTTGAGATCAGAAAATGAAAGGTTGTAGCCCAGAATCAGTTTAGCAGTTAGTGGATGCGGTTGCAAATATTAGTAACAGATTAAGGATTGTTTAGAGCTGCCAGAAAATTTACACAGTTAAGCATCGAAAACCTTAAAATTTCAGGTAGGGAATCACGTTCTTCCTTGGATGTCGCCTAGGAAAGGGACATCTCGAATCGTTAAGAAAGGAGAATTGGAACTGTTTAAACAGTGGAATATTTCAAATTTGGGTTCAAATAAAAATTTTGGCCTTAAATAGAAAAAGAAAGCAGTTTGGAGCACCATCGGCACCTTTAACCGAGTGGTATCCGGGGAAGAAGTCGTAGGTCCGAAATTGGGGGTTCGAATCTCCGAAGCGGCGGTTAGCCACTTAGTGGAAAGAAAAAGAAAAAGAAAAAGAAAAGAAAACGAACCAAAATTTTGCAATTTTCATTTTTGTAAAATTTGTCAAATGCTTAACCTTTTGGAATCAAGATTTGGTCTGGACAATTTGTGAATGTTTCAGCAACACCAAAAATATTGCATAGCATTAAGAGGTGGAACGAAGGATTTGGGAAAGTGAAGAATTGATGAGACGACAATACCCCACCATTTTGAAGAAGGATTTTAATGGTTTAAATTTCGAGGACGAAATTTTTATAAGAGAGGAAGAGTTGTGACATCCTGATTTTTCAATTATGTTTTCAATTGAATAAGTCGGGCATTTCATCTTCGCGTCTATAGCTCTTTTCTTTGAGTTGGCTACTCACAAGATAACTAGCCTATCGGGTGAAGCCGTTAAGGAATTTAAACACAATAGACTTGAGGATTTGACCAGGAATTGATCGTTCGGCCGTGCTAATCTATAAGTGTCATTACGGCATAGATCGATTAGAGACCGAAGATAGGTCGATTCAACAGAACCATGTGATTAAGTGTGGGTGATTCTACCTAATTGCAAAATTCTTGTCGATTGGCACTAAACTGAATTCTCTGTTGTTTTGATACCCTGTATTCGTATTTGAAACCTCGAGATTTCCATGACAACAGAGAGTCGCCAATATGTCGAAGATGCACTTTGTGGCTTGAAAATAATCAACCGTAGGTCAATTGCACATAAAATTTCTAAAAGGTACCCGGTAGGTTAGGACGCGCTCAAATCGTGTCAGATTGAAATTAACCGTGAAATTGAACTCGATTACAGAAATTGGAAGTTTTGTCAAGTCACAAATCATTTTAGGAACGTTGACTCATCCTTAGAAGATTTTTCTACAAACCGAGATTTTTGGCGGAAAAGCAAAGTAAGGCCGTTTTCGTTCGGGAAAGTCAGAGGGCCGGTTTTGATCGCATTTTTGGGTTGCAAGTTGGATCATATGACGTGGAAAAATCACAAGAAGGACAAGGACACCTTGGTGGATTTATTTGAGCTTCAATTGGATCGGTTTGGTTGAGGATTGAATGAATTTGAGTAAGATTGAAGAAGGGAATGTATCAAATTCATATGCCATGGGGTGCATGACATTTTAGATCCATTGCCAAGCTTGTTGAGGAAGCTTGAGGAGAGAGAGAAGCTGAAGGGTGGGCCGGCCATGGTGGGGGCAAGAAGAGATAGAAAAGCCAAGTGTTGAAGGCTAGAAGGCCACCAAGGGGACCCCTCTTCAACTGCCTTCTTCTTCTCCCTAAAATGTGGCTTTCTCCATTATTGTTGAAGAGGAAAAGCTTAGCAAAATCAAAGGGAACTGGCCAACCTTCCCTCCTTCTCCTTCGCACGCTCGCACTGCCACCAAAGCCCCTTGCCGCACCGTCGCTAGCTAGCTGGCCACCCGCGAGCCTCCTGCTGTTGCTCCGCCTCCTTAGCTCATTGTTCACCCCAACTCGACGGTCCAGCAGCTTTCCTGGGTGTTATCAAATTTGCCTGAGCCATCGCCACCGTCGTCCAGCTCTTGAAGCAGCTCGCCAAGCCCGCTGGTTGCCGTTTGCCCATTGCATGCCCAGCCGCGAGCTGAGCTAGCGAACCGCATCCTACTCGTCGTTCCTCATTGCCTTGCCATTCCCGGTCCACCTTAGGCCACCGTCGACCACCTCAGACCACGGTTCAACCACCCCAAGCTATCGTAGCTCCGCTTGCACCGCCTTGACCAGCTGCTGCAGCCATTGCTTCTCCTTTGCCATTTCCAGCAACCGGCGCACCTTTGACCAGCGAGGATAGAACCATGAACCACCAAAGCCTTGGAGCTTCGAGGCTCATTTTAGGTGTCTTCCCGGCCTTCGTTGGTGTCGCCGCTTTGAGGTTTATTGACCGTCTTGGCATCATGGTCGCCGTGGACTCAACGGCTTGCAAAACCGGTGAGTTTATCCTCTAAACCTTGCTTAGGAAGTTAATTATGCTTAAGGAGTATTTAGATTAGTCTAAGTAGGTTTAGGTGGTCAGATTAGATTATTTTAATGTTAATTAGATTAGATGCTTGGTTAATTTAGTGGTTGATTAATTAAGGCTAATTGTATGTTTATATTAGTGTAATCTTGTTTAAGCCCTAATTAATTATTTTTAATTAGTTAATTACTTCGAAATTATAAATATTATTTTAATAAATTATATTAATATAATATAATATATAATTATTTAAAATTTCGGAATGAAAATTAATTATTTAATATTTTCGGAAATTATGCCAGGATAGCCGGTCGTTAGAATTTCGGATTGATCATAGCAAGTGCGGTCGATTAGTGCAAATTGTTTGTTAAATTGTGAAATTGAGTGATGTTGGTCAAGTTTTGATATTTAACTCAAAAATATTGAGTGTCGGATTTTGACACCGTATGTGGTTTTTAAGTATCACTATCATCTTGTGTGAGCATTTGTATGTCAGCTTGTAAGAGCCATGATCGTTTATCAGCTTGTGGGAGCTACCATATATATATATATATATATCAGCTTGTGCGATCTACCATTCATACTAGCTTGTGAGAGCATTGCATCCATTTCAACTTGTGTGAGCTGTGATTGTGACATCCCTAAATTCCGATTCTATTTTCAATTAAATAAGTGGGTATTTTCATCGATGTGCTTATAGTTCAATTCTCCGAGCTAATCACTCATGAGATAATTAGTCTATCAGGTGAAGCCATCAAGAAATTTAAATGTAATAGGCTTGAGAATCTTGACATGAATCGACTGCTCGACTGTATAAATCAGCAAGGATCATTACGACACTGTCAGAATCAAACAAAGATCAGTGATAGGTCGATTCAATTGAGATATGTGATTAGAGTATGGGTGATTCCACCTGATTGCAAAATTCTTGTCGATCGGTACTTGATTGATTCTTCTATCGTTTTGGGTACCCTATGTCCGTATTTGAAATCTCGAGATTTTTACAACAACCGAGAGTCACCAATGTGTCGAAGATTATGTTGTGGCTTGAAAATAATCAACCACGGATCAATTGCACTAAAAATTTCTAAAAGCTACTAAATAGATTAAGACATGCTTAAATCGTGCCAAATTGAAATTAACCGTGAATTTAAACCAGAATTAAGAATTGAAAGTTCCATGTCACAATTCATTTTAGAAACGTCGACTCATCCTCAGAAGATTTTTTGCAAACCGGGATTTTTGGCGGAAAAGCAAAGTAAAGCCGTTTTTGTTCGGGATACTCAGAGGGCCGTTTTTAATCAAATCTTCAGGATGCAAGTTGGATCATTTGATGGGAAAAAGTCATAAGAAAGTTGAGGACACATGGACCGATTTATTTGAGCTTCAATTGGATGGAATTGAGTGAGAATTGGTTGGATTTAATGTACAAAAATCCAAAATTCGTAACTCCCTTGGCACACAACATTTTAGGCACTTTGGTAAGCTTGTTGAGGAAGCTAAGGAGGGGCAAATGGCTGAGGGGTGGGCTGGCCAAGGTGGGGGCAAGAGAGAAGGAAATTGGACAAGTGTTGAAGGCCTAAAGAGGCTTTGGGTCCCCCTTGCTCAGCAGCTCTTCTTCCTCCTTGAAGTTAGGCTTTCTCCATTGTTGTGGCCTTGATTGAGCTTGAGAAACTAGAGGGAAGAAGCCAGCAGCTCGTCTGAGCTCCCTTCTGCTTGTCTAGCTATTGCCATGCTTCGTCCGAACAGCTGAAGCCACCAAAGCCCATCGCTCGTTCGCTCACCCTCTCGTGCCTGTCCGCACCTCTTCTGCTGTTGTTTAGCTTTGCCGGCAGCCCTTGGTCACTGTGGTGGTCACCTGAACCGTCGCTACCGTCGTATAGCTCCCCGAGCAGCCACTGGTCACCGTTTGGCCATCGCGTACCCAGCCGTGAACCTGCACCAGTCAACTGCCTCTTGCCCATCGTTCCTTGTTGTGTTGCCGTCCCCGAGCCACCTTAGGCCTCCATCGAAGCTTCACCACCACCGTCTGGTCACCGGAGCCACTCATCCAAGTTGTAGCAGTCTTGACTGTTTGTCGGTTCCTTCCCTTGTCGCTTCAAGCCCACCGAGCAGCCCTCTCGGTCCATGATTAGTAGTTGAAGACAACAGGGCCTTGGAGGCTTCGAGGCCCATTTTTGGTGTCTTCCTGGCCTTCGTTGGTGTCACGATCGCCATGGACTCACCGGAACATAAAACCGGT
This sequence comes from Eucalyptus grandis, assembly GCF_016545825.1. Classification (NCBI taxonomy): domain Eukaryota; kingdom Viridiplantae; phylum Streptophyta; class Magnoliopsida; order Myrtales; family Myrtaceae; genus Eucalyptus; species Eucalyptus grandis. The sequence goes on from NC_052620.1 coordinate 22,552,406, forward strand.
GAGTTTATCCTCTAAACCTCGCTTAGTAAGTTAATTATGCTTAAGGGGTGTTTAGATTAGTCTAAGTAGGTTTAGGTGGTTAGATTAGAATATTTAATTGTTAATTAGATTAGTTGTATGATTAGTTTAGTGATTGATTAATTAGGGCTAATTGTATGTTTAAATTAATATAATATTGTTTAAGCCATAATTAATTATTTTTAATTAATTTATTATTTCGAATTTTATAAATATTATTTTATTAAATTATATTATAATATATTATTTAATTATTTAATTTTCGGAATTAAAATTAATTATTTAATATTTCCGAAAATTTGGCTAGGATGGCTGGTCGTTAGAATTTCGCACCGATCGCAAGGTAGTGTTGTCAGTTTGTGCTAATTGTTTGTTAAATTGAGACATTGAGTGATATTGGTGAAGTTTTGGTATTTAACTTAAAAATACCCGGTGTTGGCTTTCGGCATCGTAATTGGTTTGTAAGACCAGTTTGATTCGTTGGGTTTGAATGAATTGATTATCCAGTTCTGTGGTTTATTCTTGAATCCATAGCCTTGGCGAGCAATTATTTATTTATGTATCAGCTTTGGTGAGCTATTATATATATGATACAGCTTTGGTGAGTTATTATCTATCTATACAGCTTTGGCAAGCTATTATCCATCTATACAGCTTTGGTGAGATATTATCTATCTATACAGCTTTGGGGAACTATTATCTATCTATACAGCTTTGGCGAGCTATTATCTATCTATACAGCTTTGGTGAGCTACTGTCTATTTATACATTACAGCTTTGGAGAGAATATGTCTTGTTGACAGATAAATTGATAGACGAAATTGAATGATATATAGTATGGATTGGAATGGAAGGATAGATAGTATGATTGAATTGAATCGTGGGTACTGATTTGATTTGTTGAATTATGAACTGTACTGATGTGCAAGAAGGGACTGAAGCGAGGTAAATCCTCCGTTCTATTTGTATGGCTAGAGTGCCCTGAGACATATTTTCTTCCTAATCAAGTCTTAGGGGGTAGAATTCGCCGAGACATTGTCTCACCCCGTCGTGGGCTAATTTTTTCAGGACCCTGGATGGCGGATCCTTCGGAGCTTTTTGGTAGACCAGTAAGGGTTGTTGAGAGGATTTTTGACTTTGTTGATCTCGGAAGCCATTGGGTCTATGAACTAGTGGTGACCACCATTTGGGTCGATGAGAACTTTCCTTATAGGGTCCCCTCATCGATTTAGAGTGTGGTATCGCTTCAAACCCAATGGATTCCTGGATGGTCCTCTAAGGTGTTTTGATATTCCCCCTGGTATTTTAGATGCCGCTCTAGGTGAGAGTGCTGTTGATCCTCCAGATAGGTTGGTGGATGACCTGACACCCCCGGTGCCTGTGGAGACTGAAGAGTTGGCGAATGGATTTGTCTAGCTGGTTATAGGACATCTTAGTTTTTGAGGACTGATATTTTGTTAATAGCCTAGACTTGTAAATGATTTGGTATGATATATATATATATATATATATATATATATATATATATATATATAAAGTGTGTGGTTTGGTTTTAAAAGTGTGGTCTTGCTTTTCTATCTCAATTGAGTTTTGTCTGGGGATTATTTATTCGCTTCCGCATGTGCATTGAAATGAATGGATCGGCGACGTATCCTGGGAAGTCGTTTTTCTATCGGCCACAATGGGATGTGCACGTGGTCGAGGTTCGGGGTGTGAGATCCCCGTTTAAGTGGTATTAGAGCGGGTCTGTGAATTGAGTGATAAGGTGAGATGGTTTATGGGATAGTTAGTAGGAATGACTTTGATTTCATGCTGGGGCATGTGATTGTTAGTTGATTGGTAAATTGTTTGGTAGATCACTCAAATTCTAAGTCATTGTGGATTTGGAAGGTAGGTGTCTATAGAGAACTTGTGTTATGAGTGATCAAGAGCGGACTCCTAGTAAGAGGTCTATCAGGCCTGTGGCTTAGGGGAGAATGCCGACGAGGGTCGATACCCAAGGAGGCTGTGGTAAAGCGCCAACTGTGGCTAGCACTAGTGGAGAAGCACCACCTCCCATTGGTGCTGGGGTAGCAGCCCTTGGTGATCCCAGGATCGAAGGGATTATGTAGGCGCTAGATGCTATGAGGGATTTGATAAGGCAGCAGGGCCAGAATCAAGTCGTTGTTGCTACAGTCGCTGCTACTGCGACCGTTGCCACCGCCGCTGAGGCTACACCTACTGTCGCACTTGTCGCCGCACCTATTGTCGCACCCGTTGTCACGTCTGTTGTTGTACTTGCTGAAGTTCCGCTTGGGAACGTGGTCACTGGGAGACCAATTCATAAGTTAGTAGAGCATTTCCTGAAGCTTAACTCGCCGAAGTTCTTTGGTGAAGGAGATTTGGAGGCTACGTCGCTCTGGGTCCAAGGTCTTGATAAAGCTTTTGCACTTCTAATGTGCAATAAAGAGGAGAAAATGGTTTTGGCTATGTACCAACTATAAGGTAATGCAAATATTTGGTGGAGAGCCACCAAAGAGACAGTTTTTTTCCTGAAGGTGTGATTTCGGTGTGGGACGTCTTCTTAAGAGCCTTCAATAATCAGTACTTTTCGGGTAGTGCTCAAGAGCAGAAGATGGAGGAATTTCAGCGCCTTCGTCAAGGATCGATGTCTGTTGACCAGTACGGGGTCAAATTTATGGAGCTTTCTTAGTATGCTTTGAGGTTGATTACGGATCCGAAAGAAAAAGCTCGAAGGTTCAAGAATGGCCTTCATCTTGAACTAAAGCAACCTCTACCACTATTGGATCTGACTAAATATCGGGAAGTCTATTGTCGAGCTTAGATGATAGAGATAGGTCTGAACGAGCAAGTCGCCTCGTTTGGATCGAGGTTTAACACGAATCGAGATGGAATCCAGTTCGAAAAGAAGCCCATGACCGGAGGAAAGTATCATGTTCCGCCCAATAGGAAGGGTGGAATTGGGAAGTCAGCACCAAATCAAAATGGCGCGTGTCGCTTCTGCGAAAGGCGACATGGTTCAACCCCATGTCATCTTAGGATGGGTGCTTGCTATGAGTGTGGCCAACAAGGACACCTAGCCAGAGATTGTCCTAGGAGGCCAAGAGGACCACAACAGTTACCGCCGCCACCATCGCCGCTACCTTTGGGTTAGAATAGGGGGTTTGCTGATTAGACCTCCATCTCAAGGAAGGACGTATGCCATCATGAGAGGACAAGCTGAGGATGCGCCTAATGTGATTATAGGTACGGTTTTGTTGAACAACTATGCTGTCTATGCTTTGTTTGACTGTGGCGCTACTCATTCCTTTATAGATGAGTAGTTTGTTAAGCTGATAGGATTAAGTCCTGAATTGTTGGAGTCAGTGGTTAGCATATCTACACCGTTAAAGGATAAGGTGTTAGTTGCATTGGTTTGTTCTGGTTGCAAGTTAGTGATTAGTGAGCAAGATGGGGAAATAGATCTGATAGTCCTAACCATGTATGATTTCGATGTGATTATTGGCATGGACTGGCTCACCAAGCAACGAGCTAAGATGGACTGTTATTGTAAATCGATTCAGTTTAACCCATTTGGGGGTGAGAGTTTCAAGTTTTCTGGGAGTCGAGGAGGACCCCCTGTTACCCTGATCTTCTTGCTTGCGGCAACCCGCTTGTTAGACGGGGGTTGTCAAGGTTACTTGGCAACTATCATGGATACGACAGTTGAGGAGCTAAAGTTAGAAGATATAACAGTGGTTCAAGAGTTCCTAGATGTGTTTCCTAAAGAGTTGCCAGGTCTACCGCCAGAGAGAGAAATCGATTTTGTGGTTGAGTTAGCACTCGGGACAGAGCCAATCTTTAAGGCTCCTTCCCGAATGACGTTGTCTGAATTGAAGGAACTGAAGGTACAGATGCAAGAGTTGCTGGATAAAAGATTCATACGCCCTAGTGTATCACCTTGGGAAGCACCAGTTATATTTGTAAGGAAGAAGAATGGTTCATTGCGCTTGTGCATCGACTTCTGTCAACTCAATCAAGTGACGATCAAGAACAAATATCCACTGCCAAGGATCGACGATTTGTTTAATCAATTGCAAGAAGTGTTGATATTTTCTTAAATCGACTTGAGAATAGGGAATCATTAGTTGAGGATTAAGAAAGAGGACATACCGAAGTCAGCGTTTCGTACTCGATATAGCCATTATGAGTTCACTATAATGTCGTTTGATTTGATGAATGCTCCAGCTGCTTTTATGGATTTGATGAATCGAGTGTTCAAGGAGTATTTGGATTAGTTTGTGATCGTGTTCATCGATGACATCCTGATGTATTTGAGAAGTCCAGAAGATCACGAAAGACAGTTGAGAATAGTGCTATAGACTCTGAGGAATCATGAGCTGTATGCCAAGTTTAGTAATTGCGAGTTTTGGTTAACTCGTGTGGCGTTCCTAGGTCAAGTGATTTTAGGCGAAGGAATATCAGTGGACCCGTCTAAGATTGAAGTAGTGATCAACTGGCTAATACCGATGACAATGATAGAGATAATAAGTTTTATGGGTTTAGCAGGGTATTACAGACGGTCTGTGAAAGGGTTTTTAGCGTTAGTGTTGCCGTTGACTCGACCACTGAAGAAGGAAGAGAAGTTCATGTGGATAGATAAATGTGAGTGTAGTTTTCAAGAGCTTAAGGAGAGGCTGACTACTGCACCTGTGCTGACCATACAGTCTAGTCCTGGAAGTTATGAGATCTACAGTAATGCGTCGTTTAAGGGGCTGGGTTGCGTGCTGATGCAACATGGTAGGGTTGTTGCATACGCGTCCTGTTAGTTGAGGTCTCATGAACTGAATTACCCAATGCATGACTTAGAACTTGCAGCTATTATCTTCACTGACCATCAGAGTCTCAAGTATTTATTCTCTTAGAATGAACTGAATATGAGACAGTGTCGCTGGATGGAACTCCTGAAGGATTATGACTGTGATATTCTGTATCACCTTGGAAAAGCAAATAAGGTCGTTGATGCTCTGAGTCGGAAGTCTTCAGTCGCTCAGATGGTACTCAAGGAATGTAGCTTACTTGAGAACGCTTGAGATTCGGGTTTTAAATTTGAGGTAGGCCACCTTTTGAACCTTATGGCCACTCTCAGAATTGAGCCAGAAGTTCATATCAGAATCAAGACGCTTCAATGGACAGATCCAGAGATTCATAAGATTCTCCAAGTGAATACAGAAAAGAAGAATGCTAAATTTTAGATTTATGAGGATAGAACATTGAGGTTCCAAGGACGATTGTGTATATCTGACAATGTAGAGCTTAGAGAAGAGATTTTATCAAAGGCTCATTGTAGTAGTTACATCATTTATCTGGGCAGTATGAAGATGTATCAGAATCTACATCAATATTATTGGTGGTTTGATATGAAGGTAGACATCGCCAAGCATGTTGCCAAATGTCTAACGTGTCAGCAAGTGAAGGCACACCATTGTAAGCTGGGAGAGCTTTTGCAACCTCTCGAGATTTCCGAGTGAAAATGGGAGCATATCACGATGGATTTTGTGACAGGATTACCAATGAGTCAAAGGGGTAATGATTCCATTTGGATAGTAGTCGACAGACTAACAAAGTCGGCTCATTTCATTGCAGTACGAAAGGACCTTAGTTTGGATAGACACGCAGACTTGTACATACGTTAGATCGTTCATCTACATAGAGTGCTAGTAACGATTACTTCAGATAGAGAGAAGGAGAGAGGGTTGATCATACCTAAAGTCTGAACAAGACGTGGCTGTCTCGGCCGATTTGACTATGTGCATCACGTCCTCCATTGCTGTTGAACTTCAGATTCGGCAGGGAGAGAAAGAAAAACTTCTTGACAGGAAGGTTTCTTGTCGGGCTTCTTTTCTGGGGTCAGTGCAAGTTCAACAATGTGGAGTAGTTGAAGAACAAAGCCACGTGGGCTTGTTCATGACGCGTTGGTGTTCGTCTCCGACGGAACTGATATTTCGTAGAAAAGTTCATGATTGACCGATAATGGACAAAAGTACAAGTCATCTTTTTCTTCATGGTCTGAAGGTCTACATCACACTTCTCTCTCTCTCTCTCTCTCTCTCTCTCTCTCTCCGGCCAGATTTGAGGCCATCGCAATCTTGGAATGAAGGTTGGGACAGTCACGATCTCTTGGGGTAAGAAGTTATTTTTCTGTCACTATTTAACTCGCACGGACTTGGAAAAGAAGTCGAATTAGAAACTTTCCGCGAAAGAAGTGATCTTTCGGTATCCCAAATTGAAGTTCAACAGTAAAGGCGGACGTGATGCATATACTTAAATCGGCCGAGAAGGACACTCCCCATTGTTTTGGTTTTATAGAACACGTCATTTTGGACTACATTAAAAATTGTCGACAGACTCTTGGGGACGACTTCGATAGACAGCAATATTGATGGTGCTTTCCACCGGTGATTATTTATCTCGATTTCATATTACTAAGGGATATAACACCGTTCATTAGGTGCAAAAAAATGTGCTTTTTACACAAGGAGTAATAATTTATGATGTCCTCAAATTGATTTCTCTATGCTCAATATAGTAGCTTAACTTGGTTTTTTAAGTTTAGTCTTTGAACTTTTTATAATGGATTCCATTTGCCCTTTCCATTAATTGTTACTCCATATCACATGGCTCTTTTCAACATGGATTACTAAATAAACTATGACTGGTTAGAAAATGACATCTTGGCACCTCACGTCTTTTTCTTTAATCTAAAGTCAGCAAAAATTCTCTCGTTCTCTTTTTCCTTTTTCAGGCCTTTCTTCCTCTCCTTCATTTTTGCTCAGCTATTGTCGTCATTGGATTTCATCTCCATCTCTGCAAGTTGTATTGCAATTCTTGGATTTCCACCTAGGAGGAGTTGGAGTAACAACCTCCGTTCCCTCTTCTGGCGATTGGAACCCATGCCATTGCTTCAAAGAATTTCTCCAATGCTCCCTTCGGCGCCATTAGTCCCTGGCTATCCTCATCATTCCAGGGCCATGTACTTGCGGTTCTGCTCTCCCCTGTTTCATGGCCAAGGAACTGAAAGAACGGCAACTTCAATTAGAACTCTCCTACGAGCTCTGATTTCGATGAGCAAAGCACCTGAAAAGCCACTTCCTCTCTTTGAATCTCCGAGACATTGCTCCATTCGATTTCAATAGTAAGGTAATGATATAAGTTGAAAATACCCTGTTCTGAGAGAGGAATAACTGAGAATACCAATTCTCTGTGGATATAGAAACTCGATTATTAGGGTTTGTTCACCGACTACGAATATCTGGCTTGAGATTAACCTGAACTTAAGATGTAATTTAGGTTCGAAACAGTTGAGGTTCTCTTTTTGATCAGTTGCATGCCACCTGTTCGATGAAATCCCAAATCAAATTCATATATATGTGCTTCCAGTTTTCGACCGTTCTAAGTGTGTATGGTCTTGGGTTGCACGACCGAAGGATTTTATTGATTACTAAACTTGATTGTAGTCTGATTTTCTTGATTGCGTTCTAACCATGTCCTTTTTGTTCTAAAAATCATGATGAAACACCATTGAACACAAACTGATATCAAAATGTTCAAACAAAAGGGATTAGAAGTCCTAAAACTTATTATGAAAGTGTTAATTAAATCCTAAAACTTTTAAAAAATGTAATCAAGTTCTAAAACTTAACACAAAAATGCAATTAATGGAATGACTTGATTGCAAAAGTTTTATAACTTAATTGTATTTTACTGACAAATTTTAGGATTTGATTGCACTTTTTAAAAGTTATAGAATTGAATTAGCACTTTCATGACAAGTTTAGTAGGTAAACAACTCTTTGTGTTTCATGTGAAGTGATCTTTTGGAAGAAATGCTTTGGGATTTCCTGCTTTGTGGCTGCATGCTTCCCTCTAGCTATTGTTGGAAGATATGCTTGAAGATCCGTCGGATTTGATCTAATTGATTCGATTTGATCAATTAGAGATTGGACAGAATTGAATTGATTTGTAGAATATTTGTAGAATTCTTTATTTCCTTTTCTCATATACTTCTTGTATTATAATTACAAAGCATTGTACATTGATTACAATCGAAGGAAAATAAAAAGATTTCTCTCCAAAAAATCCTCTCTTCCCTATGCTCCTTGCTTCCTTTATGAATTCTTTCATGGTATTAGAGCAGTTGGCTCCTGAACCTGCTTCCGCTTCGATTGCCATCTGAACTCTTTGATCTGCAAAAGAGATTTACAAAGGAATCATTTTTATTGCTAAAGGAAGAAGAAGCAAGCACAAACGCCAGAAAATTCATCTTCGGCTGCTGATGTTCCATCTACAGGGGATGTCACGCCATAGATATCAGAAGCACAAAGCCATCTCGGGCCGATTCCCACAACCCAACAACAAGTTCAGACCCAAGGAGGCGTGCAATGGCAACTCTTTCCGGCTCAGTCTAGCATGGGGCTGCCCATTGCAAACCATCCTTACCAATGGGTACCCTATCCATGGTACGTTGGGCCAGGCCCAAATACATCATTGCCGGGGATTGCAAGCTACTAAAGTAGCTTTTAGCTCGATAGGGGCCCACCAACCACGAGTGGGGAAAGCCCAACTACGGGAGCAAAAGAAGTTGGCAGGTTGGACGAAACGGGTTCGGGAATGAATCCCTACTCGAGATATCATAATATGGGGCATGGATCGGATCTAGCGGGTCGGGCATAGGGATGTTCACTTCTTAAAATATCCCATATATGTAGGCGGGAACAGAGGAAGGGGTCAGATTTATCTCGATGGGAGCAAGAGTAACAATACAGTTTATAATGCTACAGCGGCTGGTGTAGTAAGTAAAATCATACGAAAAGAAAAAGGGGTACGAAATAACCATATCGGATGCGTCGGATGAACGTCAAGTGGTTGATATTATTCCACCAGGGCCAGAACTTCTTGTTTCCGAAGGCGAATCTATCAAACTTGATCAGCCATTAACGAGTAATCCTAATGTGGGTGGATTTGGTCAAGGAGATGCGGAAATAGTACTTCAAGATCCATTCCGTGTCCAAGGCCTTTTGTTCTTCATCCCTACCCGAATTTCGCACCCAACTTTCTGCCTTTTCCAATTGCGGCCGTCACCGGCTGATCGGAGCCTGGCGATCCTCTGTACGTATCAACTGTTGACGGTCCAGAATTGTGACTGATTACCTTGCAATTGACTGGGCTGGAAAACTACTCCAGATGGTCTCAGGATTTCCGGCAAGCTCTCGTGACAAAGGACAAGGACGGTTTCCTTGAGGGAACCATACTCGTTCCTTCGAATGAGAGACTGGCTCGACAATGGAGAAAATGCAACCACCTCATCTGAACGTGGATCCGCAACTGCGTCTCTCCAGACGTTGCGGCCGGTCTCCCACCGAGAGAGGACTCGAAGAAAATGTGGGACAATATCAAAGAAATGTATGGAAAATTAGATAAAGCCAAGATTTTTCCCTCATGCAAGAACTCAGTGAACTCAAGCAAGGAAATATGACGGTCACGGCTTGTTACAACAAACTCTCATCGCTCTGGAATGAGCTTGAGGCGGCAGAAGAAAAACTCAAGGGGCCGGTAGAAACCCTTGAACAGTATAGATTTATAAGGGTGAGGGAGAAAACCACTCGTTTCCTTTTGATTTTGAACGAGAATTACCTGACGTTCCGTTCACAGATCCCGGCGATGGATTCGGTCCCTCCTCTCGGAAGGATCTTTCAACTAGTTGTTCAAGAAGAAAGCCAGTGACTCGTGGCTCCGGAGCATGCGCGAGGAACTGACAGCATCGCTCTCGCACTTCGCGTGAAGCGGTGAGATTTGGGGTACGAAACCCTAGCGTGAGGGAGAGAGAACCGAGAGGCGCTAGGGTTGCAAAACAACGGCGAAAGAGGGTTTAAAAGGGGAGGCACTAGCGGTCCAGATCTTCCATGGTGATTTGACGATGTCTAGGAGACTGATCATTCCGCTGAATCGGACGGCGGACATAATTCCGCGAAAAAGGCATTGGATAGCCAGATCTTCTTCACATGTTCAAGGAATTTCGGGCAAAATTCGAAAGGGAGAGGTAAATTATATTGTGAGTACTGCTAATGCCCACATCATACTATAGATAATTGTTGAAAATTGCATGGGAAGCCAGGAGAAAAAGAAAAAAAGAAAGAATATTCTACAGCTTGCCAAGTTACTGGTCTTAGTATTGATCGGCCAATTACCTATGGGCAATATGAACAGTTGATGTAGGCTTTACAAAAGGCAGACATCGCAAACAAAGGAGGAAGTTTTTCAAGTATATCTCATTGCCTTTCTATTTCAAGAAAGGCTTGGATAGTGGACTCAAGAGCAAGTGATCACATTATTTGTGATAAAAGTTTTTTTTTTCTGCTATGCATAAGGATTTGAATATACCTATTTCTGTGCAATTGCCGAATGGGAATATCACTAATGTCACCTTGATAGGCACTGTTCATATGAGTCCTCAAATTATCCTTTGAAATGTCTTCTATGTCCCACAATTTCAATTTAATCTTATCTTTGTGTCCAAAGTCAGCAAAGAAAATTCCTGTCGAGTATTCTTTGATTCTAACACCTGTTTTTTCCAGGCCATTTCGACTGGCAAGCTAATAGGCTTGGGTAACCTCTCAGAATGATTATTTTTTTGGACTGCCTTTCCAAATAACTTTGATTTTTCATCAGTTGTCTCGAATAAATTATCATTGTGTAATGCTACTACTGATGATAATAACTTTCTTTTACATTCAAGGATGGGTCATAGTGCTTTTTTCCACTGCTCTAAATGTCATATTTGCCTTATGGCAAAACAATCTCACACACCATTTCCCACCAGTAAAAGTCATTCTAGTGATATCTTTTCACTAATCAATGTGGATGTCTGGGGGCCTTATCACACGGCACATCATGATGGTTTGTGTTATTTTCTTACTATTGTGGATGATTATTCTCGTGCCACCTAGATATTTCTGATGCAGTCCAAAGGTCAAGTTCCTTCTAATCTTAAATCCTTTATCACTTTGACCAAAAATCAGTTCGGGAAGTCAATACGGTGGATCCTCACTGACAATGGAAAATAATTTTTTAACCATGAATGCAACTCGCTTTTCTTATCTCATGGGATTCTACATGAAAGCTCATGCGTTTACACTCCACAACAAAATGGGGTGGTAGAACACAAATATCGTCATATGTTGGAGGTTGTAAGAGCGCTGAAGTTTCAAGGATTCATTCCAAATAATTATTGGGGAGATTGTATTCTTATTGTAGCTTACCTCATTAACTGGATGCCCACTCGAATACTAGCTGGTAAATCACTTTCGAATTACTTTATGGCAAAAAACCAGCAGTTGATCATTTAAGAGTTTTCGGTTGTCTGTGCTACACTGCAACTATGGGTCCTCGGGACAAAATGAGTCTACGTGCTAGACGATGCGTATTTATGGGTTACCCCAACCTGCAAAAAGGATACCGTGTTCTTGATCTTTTGACATGCGATTTTTTTGTGAGCAGAGACATAATTTTTCATGAAGATATCTTCCCATTCCAGGAAACCAAGGAGGATTTGACTGCCTCAAACAATTCTCCTAGTTTCTTACATCAGGAAGATGTATCTCCTACATATTTTCTTATAGGATCTCCAGATCCAGTCACTCCCTCACCTTCAGCATCCACTCCGCCTAATCAGCTGCAACTTGAGGAAGCAATGGAAAATATGCCTGCCACTAAACTCAATATGGGAAATATTTATTATGTTTCGACATCAACAAATATTGAAGAATCATCTTCACCACCAGCGGATCCTCCACGTCGTTCAGGACGAGCCACACGACCACTGACCTAGAAAAAGGATTATATATGTGCATCTCTTAATTTGCCAGGTATCAACTATCCAATATCCTCATATGTCTCTTTTGATAAGCTTTCATCCGAGCATAGATGTTGCATTAGTCACATATCCGATGAAAGGGAACCCTCTAGTTATGATAAGGCATCCTGAGATCCTCGGTGGCAACAAGCCATGGCAATAGAATTATAGGCATTGAGTGATAATCATACCTGGGAACTGGTCCAGCTTCCTCCAAACCGATAGTCTATAGGATGCAAATGGGTCTATAAAATCAAATATAAAGCTGATGGATTTGTTGAACGTTACAAGGCTCAATTGGTGGCCAAGGGATATACCCAGCAATAAGGTTTCAATTATCATGCAACTTTTTCTCCCGTTGCCAAAGATGTCATAGTCCACTCCTTCTTATTAGTTGCAGCAATCCATGATTGGTCATTACATCAAATGGACGTCAACAACGCTTTTCTCCATGGTGACTTGGATGAAGAAATCTACATGGATATTCCACAGGGCTTATGGAGACAGGGGAAGAATAAAGTATGTCATCTCCGCAAATCCCTTTATGGACTGAAGCAAGCCTCTAGGCAATGGTATGCAAAATTTGCCAAGGCTCTCACAACTGCAGACTTCGAACAATCCAAATATAATTATGCCTTGTTCACTTAGACTAAAGGTACGTCATCTATTTACTTAATGATATATGTAGATGACATTCTCATTATGGGAAATGATGGAGCTGCAATAGAGAATCTTAAGAAATATTTGCATACTACATTTCATATAAAAGACCTGGGAGCACCAAAATATTTTCTTGGAATTGAGATTGCCAGATCTCACCAAGGAATTTCTCTCAATCAGAGGAAATTTATATTGGAAATCATATTAGAAGTAGGTTTATTAGGATGCAAACTATAAGTTATTCCAATCTAGCATAATACCAGATTAACTGCAGTGGATCATGTTGGGGGAACATCTCAGGATGATCATGTTCTTAGAGATCCGACGAGTTATTAGAAGCACATTGGAAAACTCATATACCTGACTATGACCAGACCTGATATATCGTATGTAGTGCAAAATCTCAGTCAATTTATGCATAAACCGAAGGAATCTCACATGAATGCTGCTCTGAAAGTTGTAAAGTATTTGAAGAGTTGTCCAGGACTGGGAATACTTCTGTCCATAAAATGCAACATGGAAATGACAGCATATTGTGATGTAGATTATGCGACTTGTCCTATGAGTCGAAGATCTGTCTCTGGTTTTTGCATTAAACTGGGAGAATCACTTCTTTCATGGAAAACCAAGAAGTAGGCAACGGTTTCTTTATCTCCAGCCGAAGCAGAATATCGAGCCATGGCAAAAACCACATGTGAGATTGTGTGGATACAAGGTTTACTTGGAGATCTCAGAGTACAAGTAAAGGGGCCAACAAAACCATTTTGTGACAACGATTCAGCGCTGAAACTTGCAGCCAACCCCATAATGCATGAAAGAACCAAGCATATAGAAGTTGATTGTCACTTTACACGAGAGAAAATCCAAGAAAGGGTAATCGAAACAAGAGGGATTGGAACTGCTTAACAACCGGCGGACATTTTCACCAAACCTCTCTATTTGAGGTAGCATGCATATCTACTAAGCAAGCTAGGCATCTTAGATATCTACAAGCCATCAGCTTGAGGGGGAGTGTTGGAAGATATGCCTGAAGATCTGCCGGATTTGATCTAATTGATCCGATTTGATCAATTAGAGATTGGATAGAATTGAATTGATTTGTAGAATATTTGTAGAATTCTTTACTTCCTTTTTTCATATACATCTTGTATTATAATTACAAAGCATTGTACATTGATTACAATGGAAGGAAAAGAAAAAGATTTCTCTCCAAAAATCCTCTCTTCCCTATGCTCCTTGCTTTCTTTACGAATTCTTTCAGCTATGTTCTTCATTCTTGAGCAGAGCGCTTTTAGAAAAAAAATAATTAAATGCACAAACAAATAAAGTAAAAAAAAAAAAAAAAACAGAGCTTGGACATTCATAGAGCTGCTTGGTTTAACTTGGAATATGTTTGTTCAACGAGCTTAAACTTGATGCATATTTTAACAATGACAAATATTCTAACACATTCATAACTCCACCCAACAACAAGCAATTGGAATGAATTTTGCTGTCTTGGTAGCTCGTTTTAGGTCAGACAACTAAATTGCAGAGATTTCACATTTTTTGTATGGTTTATTAGTTACCTTTTAATTTGAAGAGAGATATAAAAATAAGAAGCGAGATCCATTAGATTATTCCAACTCCAAAGCGAGGTAGGGCATGAAATAAGTCCACTTACAACATGCGCTTGCAGCCTCCCCACATCATTTATTTCAACATCCAAATGCCCTGCTCAAATGGAAAAGTATTAAATACTCTCGACTTACATTAATCAACGTCATGTAAACCGTTCGACTAGAGTGAACTCATGACTAAGTAGGCTGGGAAAACCTGATAAAAGCTTGCTCCTAAGAGAGCTCTTGACCAAGATCCATCGTGAATCTTATGGATCCATGCGTAACCAGCAAGATCAAGGTCAAGGATTTTACCTCCATCTATGAAAGATCGAGTCCAAACAAGTATTTTCCCTGTTCAACTTAATTATAATTGTAGAGTACCATGGTAAGCAGAAATATGTGCATAAATAAGCTCATCCAAAAGTGTAAAGTCCAAGATGGCACACTAACGGACTCGAACTCGAATTGTCAAAGTGAAATAAACAAGATAGCAAACTGAACTAATTTGAAACCAACTCAGTCTTAGATTAGTCAATGCCCTCGTTGGGTACTTTGGCCCCTTACCGTTCGTTAGTAGGTAACGTGGTAAAAAAAAAGGACTATTGGACTCTGATGGGTTGAACTTCTAAATGGACCATCTTGGGCACAGTAGAATTTCCGTGCGCAGCTGTAGCATATGGTTCTTTCCCTTTCGACGAATTGAAGGCACCAAAAAGGAAAAAGATAATACGCAGCACTCCAGTCCTGTCCATGAACTCTGAATTGAAAGGAAAAAGGGGATTCTGAAGATCGACTCTGTCTTCGATCAGTACTCGAATAATTTTCTCAATGTTCCACTCTGTTTGTGCGTGGCGCATAACGACGATCTCAGCACTGTCTACGCTAACGGGAGTTAATTGACTGTGCTCAGCCGATTTGACTATGTGCATTGCATCTTCCATTGCTCTTGAACTTCAGATTGGGTAGAGAGAGAGAAAAAAAATTCTCGATGGGAAGGTTTCTCTTTGGACTTCTTTTCTGGGGTTAGTGCAAGTTCAACAATGTGGAGGAGAAGTTGAAGAACAGAGCCGCCTGGGCTTGATCATGACGCGCTGGTCTTCGTCTCGGTCTTCCCAGAGTAAACGCTAAAATACGACGAACTGATATTTCGTAGAAAAGTTCATAAATGAGCAATGGTGATGGAGAAGGGCTAAGGAAGAATAATGGATAGGGACAAGGGCTAAGGAAGAATGATGGAGAAGTAGAAAGGACCAAAGAAGAAAGAAGGAGAAAGGACATGATGTGCTGACCATGTGATTTTTCTATTCAACCATCACTTACTTAGCAATCCACATCGAAATAAGTCAAGTAATATGGGGTTAGAGGTGATGGAAGAGCCACATTGAACCCCCATTAGAAAAACGTTAGAGAACTAAATTTAAAAGTAAAATTAACAAACGGTATCGAACAACAAAAAATAGTTCGAGAACCTCAGTACCCTTGGTGTTGAAAGAGCATTTTTTCACACCTAATGAATGAGTCATGTCTTGTAATAACATGAAAATTGTCACGTCCCGATCCTCAGGGACGCGCCCATCCTTCTTCTTGGTCGATTTTAAAGTGCAATATCCTAGGACTAAGTATCGCAGACCCTTTCTTTTTATTATGCAGGCGGAAGCAGTTATAAATCCCCAGACAATAAAACAATGGGATAGAACAGAAGGCCATATTTTTCTTATTGAAATTTACAACCACACCTTTATTAACAACACAACTCCTAGTATATTTACAATACTATTCACAGCATACTTGTCTCACACCTATCTACATTAAGACATGGTTTACAAAAGGGATGGGATCTCAATCCACATCTGGGTTGTACTCAAGATCCCTCTCTGGATCCTCTTCTGCTTCAAAAATCTTTCTCCTTCTCAGGTTTTACATCAGTGCTCTCCTTCTTAAGTTCCTCCTCCTTGGCTCCCCCTTAGGGTCCTGAAATGGTTATTCAATAACCAATGAGACCACGTCTCAGCGAGTTCTACCCCTAAGACTCGATTAGTAAGCCAATATACTACTCGGTTGCCTAAGCACAGCATGAGTCAGAGGACTTACCTTGGCCTCGGATTCCATCTGCATATTAGTACAATTTAATAGGTACTCACACAGTCACATCATCGATCGAAGCATTGATCAAATCGACCTAGTCGATTACATGATAGTTGGACCCTTTCTAGGTCATTCATCCCACACTAAGCAATTCCTTAGATTTAGTGGCTTTACGGTCCCACCCGACCCTCGCAAGATCTAGTGGCTTTATGGTCCCACTCGACCCTTTCTAGATTCAATTTTTGGAATAAATCTTAAATTCACTCCTAAATTACTTTAGCACCAAATAAATCTCAAATAAATAAATGGACTGCACTACGGCAATCAACTACGAAATTCCAATCACCGGCCATCCAGGATGAATTTTCGGAAAAATAATTAATTAAATAATTAAATTCAAAAATTAAATAAATAATTATAAAAAATCCAATTTAGGCCCATAATGTTTGATTGGAAGCCAAGACGAGCCCGAAAAATTACCAAGACTCGTTCAATAATTAACATGGCATGCCTACTTGCTAATGTCTATTTCTAACCACCTAACATGTATCATTAAGTCTCTAATTTAATTTATCTAAATTAATCTAACCACCTAATTGCATTTAATTAAATCTAACCAATCCTAAGTATAATTAACAAACTAAGAAAGCATTAATGAGTAAGACTCACTTGGTAAAAGCAGAGAACAAATCACCGCGACGGCGGCCGAAATCGGGCTTTCGACGAACTTGGATCGGGCCAAGAAATCTTGCAAGCCCGTAGAAATTATGGGCTTCAAGATTGGGCTTACTTTGGACTGGGCTTGCGAAGTGGGCTACTGGACCTCACTGATTTGGGCTTCAAGTGACTAAAACAGAACTGAATTAGGCTTGACCTCTTTGCTTGGCCGAAATCGCCTGAAGATGGGCTGAGTTGGCTACTGGTTTGCATGGGCTGAACGTGCAAAAATGTTGGCCCGAATTCCAGCGACTGCTGGGCTGAACAAGAATAACTCGATGGGCTTCTTTTTGGTTCGGCCAACTGATCCACGAGCAAAGGGGAGAGGAATCACGCGGACAACTTGCTTCGGTTGGCTGCAACACGGAAGACACAATGAAGACGTTGGATGCGTGCGGCTTCACTGGACGCACGGAGGAGCTGCAGGTCAACCAAAGGCTTCGTGGCTTGCTGTTGTTGACTGTAGGAATTGATGAAGGTTGACGTGTGGCGTGGCTGCTACTTCGCTGGCTCAACGTGGAAGCGGTTGCATGGAATGGAGCTGCACATCAATAACCGGCAGAGGAAATCGCAACTTTGACCGGTGGGCTCTAAGGCGCGAACGTGTGGCGCTACAGCTTCGGCTTCGCCTGGCTTCAGTCAACAAGATGGAGCCAGAGTTGACCCGTGAAGATGCGTTGGCAACCAAGAAGCGAATGAAGAGGAGTCATGGGTAGATGGAGTTCTTCGATGGTGGGGACGGGGACGCTCGGACGCTTGGCAGCAGCTTCAATCCAGAAGCAATTTCGGTGGAGGGTGTGCGATTGCTTCGTGCGAAAGGGATTTGAAAGCAAATGCAGAAATAACGAGCGGATGGGGGAGGCTTTGCATGAGGGAGAAGCAAGGAGGGTTCCAAAATTCTGAAATCTTAGCCTTTGCCTTAATTGCTTGTCCCCACTTTTTGCCTTCAAGCTTATCTTTTAGTCGCCATTACTTTCTACCAAATTAAATCCCACAACTAATCCAAAATGAAGCCAAAAATTGCTGTCCAAGCATAATTCCGAATTTCATTTAATTTAGCTTCAATTCCTCACTCAATTCCCCAAATTGAGGCCTGATTTCGTTGAAGCAAAATCTCGTATCATTTTCTGCCAGTCCCCAACACTCAAAGGCTCAGCTTGGAAGTCGAAAATCTCCTCAATTCGGCCGATCTGAATTTCCGTTGATTTTCCGTGACGTTCGAACTGATTTTCTGAAAACAAATCTTGGAATCTCTGAAAAATCTACTGAGACTAAGTCGACACTTCTAGAATTTATTGTGACATGGCCGAAACTTCAATTTATGAAATCAAACTTGAATTGGTGGTTAATTTTCATTCGGCACGTTTTTAGCGTGACTTAGACTATCGGGTAATTTTCAGAACTTTTTAAGGCAAATGACCCGTGGTTGATTTTCTTCGAACCACTATGAACCCATTTGACTCAATGGTGGCTCTCGATTGTCGTGAAAATCTCGAGGATTCAAATATGGACACAAGGTACCAAAATGACAGTAAAATCAGATCAGTGTCGGTCGATGAGAATTTTCCAATTTAGTGGAGTCACCCACGATAAGCCACACATCTCAGTTGACCAGACCTATCTCTGATCTTAAATCGATTTTTAACTGTGCTGCAATGGCCTCTAAAGATGAGCACGGTCGAGAAGCCGATTCTTGATCGAATTCTCAAGTTTATTGCCCTAAAATTTCTTAATTACTTACCTAGACAATCTAGTTATCTCAAGAGTGATCGGCTCTGAAAATAGCCCTATAAACGCGTCAACAAAATGCCCGATTAATTAAGTAGAAAACAGGTTGAGAAATTCAGGATGTCACAAAAATTGCTTCAATAATTGCTATCACGGACCTAAGCAAGTCTTTAAAAGACTACATCCGAATCCTCGTTCGAATCTCAAGATCACTTGGATGTAAAACAACAATAGTGTATTGCCGAGTACAGGGGCAAGAAAAAACATATTGTACTGATTGGGGCCACAAGGACACAAGATGTGTAGCCATCGACACAAAATAAGGAATGCATCCATGAAACCTACCATCCCAATATATCAAAAGGGCAGGTTGTGGAGGCTCCTGATGCATGAGTCATATCCTATAGTAACATAAGAATTGCTTCAATAATCGTTATCTAAGATCAAAATTACAACTGCCTCTACTCTTACTAGGACATTTCGAGTGATGTATTGAATAAAATTTTTCCAAGTTAATTACTTGATTCATTTAATCAATATCACGACTTATCTCTTGAATTTACCTAGATGTTGCCAATCTATTTTCATAGAATTGAATCAATTTGCATCGATACTAAAAGAGTTCCATTCACGAGACAAAGAATTGGAAGAAACCAAACTAGTAAGAAACGAAGTGGATACCCTAGAAAGAGTACTCTCTTGAATATGTTTGAAGTGCTGTTTTCATAAATGTCATGACGTGGGTGAGGATCTTCTTTTCACCATGAGGATCTTGTACTCCTTTGAACTTTGCTTTTATTGTTGTGCTCTCAGGTGGTCGGCCAATGGGGGTTCGAGCAGTAACTTTCAGCCGAAGCACTTAATGTATGTCAAGTGATGTTGGTCTTGTTCATTAAAAAAGCCAGTGCTTGCTTAGAGAGAACGTTTCTAAGTAGAAACACAACCAATGGCAAAGGTGGACATTGAAAATTACTGAAGATACTTATCGGATATAATATAGATATCATCACTGAAAATTTATTTTATATAAGGTATGGTATCATATCATATAAGAATATGGAAAATTTTATTGCTCAAGTAACTGGACACGCTTGACTCTGTCAATTGTCAAGCATTGTCTAATGAGTGGGTCTCTTGCATACATTGGCTAAGTGACGACATGACTCTTCAACTGGATCGAAATGGATAAATAACTAGTGTCAAGTAAAATACCCAATTTGCCTCTCACCATATATCTCAAAATGCTACTAGAGCTTCTCTTCTGTTTGGTTGAGATGGCTATGATCACCCCAGGACTTTACGACCCAGTCGTCCCTGCTAAACAAGTGCAAAATGCTGATCGAACCATTTTGCACCTTCGGTGAAGGACCTTCATTCGGGCGAGCCTGCAGGTAGATAGACGTGTGCACGGTTCCATGAGTGACGACTGCTACTCGCTCCCCTGCATGGTGAAGGGTACATTCATTTCCGATTGCCGATGTTTCCAAGCTAATTAAGACTCTTTCTAGGAATGAATGTCAAGGGATTAGAGTGAAGTGTCTGTCGATAGTCCCTTGTCTAGTCTACAAATTTTAAAACCACTGAAGCAACAATTTTTGCTCCAAGCCATCCAAGATTCTCTCTCTCTCTCTCTCTCTCTCTCTCACGCATGCGTGCATGCATCCGGGTATAACCTTGAAAGTTGAATGTAGACGCACATTCATATTATATTGAGTAACTATAGACGGACATTAACATAGGCATCTTCAGACAATTATAGACGCGCAGATATTTACCCTTTGTGTGCTTAAATTTGGTGGTAAGTGTGTAGTTTTGGCAAATAAGCAAGGTAGACACATTGATCTTATGCATCCATGACTTCACAAAATATTGTCAGGCCATAGCCTGTAGGGGCAGATCTAAAAATCGGAGGTCATGAGAGCTGTCATTAGCGTAAAATCTATGGGACTACTACAACTCTTTCAAAAAATTTAAGTTGTTTGATTGATGCGTGGTGTAACGGATAAATAGTCTAACAATTAGTAAAGCTACCACAAGTCTATCCTAGGTAAAACATGTCTTTATAAAGTTTCTACAAAGTCGTTTATGTCGTGCAATTCTGTTGTTAAATTTCAATTGCGGGTAAGCTCAATATAGTTTATGAATGAGTTTTGTGGTCTTCCACTCTACAAATATACTGGCTCTAGCCTTATTGTGCAAAGCGAAATTCGGAAATGGCTAGACATGGATTAATGGCAATATTTCATGATAATGCTGGTTTACCTTTGTGCTTTAAGCCAATGTTTTGCAAGCAACTAGTGCATCGCTGGTAAACTTGATACTTGCTTTCACCACCATCCTGCGTATAAAACCAATCAATGCCAAGCCCTGATCAAACAATTCTCCTTTGAAGAACCAAGTTGAAGTCCACGCTCTCCAAGAATCTAATATCCTTTTCTAACACACGAATATGTTCTTTAGAAATGGGGGAAACATGTGAGTTTGACTTGACTTAATGAGCTCAATAGGGATCGACTAAAATTCTCGCGCAGTTTGAACCGGATGAAAGTCACAAATTGATACTAAAATGTTATCCTTGCGTGTCCCTTGCAAAGGTTATCTAGGCACTGAAAAATAACCAGTTCAACTCGCTTCTGCACTAGCGTGACAGCATATTCTGGAACTTCTTGAACTTGTAAAGACTCACATGGGAAGTTAGTTACGTATTAAAGTTTAGGGAGGCCTAAATAAGAATCGATGAGAAATTAGCCGTTTGATTTTTGGTCGAGCTCATACCGGCATTTCTTGATCACAACTTCTGGACCGGTAGGCCTCATAAATCTGGGGATAAAGGCTAGCTGCCTCTTTTGAACTAAGGCCTTGAAGCTTTCCTGGATTTTGTACTCGTAGATCTGGATCTTTGATAACCTGATCTTGATTCAAGAAAAGATTCAGTAAATTTTGTACAGGTGTTCAGCCACTTCTATGTTTTCCAAGGATTAAATGGCAGCTCTTTCCAAAGCATTCTAAAGCGTATGACTTTATTAAGTAGCGCGTCGCCTATTCCTAGGACTTGGAGTAGTCGATTCTCTTTCTCGATGATTTAGATGATGAAAAAACTGCATGCTTAAACTGCATGCTTGGTTACTCACATGTTTATTTGAGTGAATGCGAGGAAATATATGTATGCCTTAAGTGCTCCAGGTGCAGGTTATGGAACCGTAAGATAATTACAGCACAACACCGAAGGATACGGACACTAGACACAGTTATTCACTCATTATGGAAAGCCTGGCTGTACGAATTCATTGGAAAGAAGACTTTGCACTAGGAAAGTTTTTTTAAACAAGTGTACAAAGTTTCATCCAGCTCAAATGAAGAAAGAATATTTCTTATCAAGAGAACGAATAACAAGTAAGGAAAGATTTTTGAAGCTGCATAAATTGTGACTCAGTATGGTTTTATGTGTTCAAATTGTTGAATAGCATTCATGGATATCTGTCTAAGCGATGGGTAATTGTCATCCAACATAATGCTAGAAGATAATATGGTGATAGTTCATACCTCTCTCACACCACAGGCGGCTGCAATCACTTCAGCTGTCTCGATAGCTCGTTTTAGATCAGACGAGTAAATAGCAGAGATTTCACGTTCTTTGAACAGTCTATCAGCTACCTTTTTGGTTTCAAGATAGAAATATAGTAAGAAGCAAGTGAGACCTATTAGATCATTCCAACTCTAGAGGGATAGAGAGCATGAGATAAGTCCACTTACCGCGCGTGTTTGCTGCCTTCCAACTTCATTTAATTTCACATCCGATTGACCCTGGCTCAAAAGGGAAATGATTAAGTACTCTTGTTGTATGTTAGCCTACTCCAAATGAGCTGTTAGATCACGTGGATTTTTATATCACGTGAGACCTAACTGATCTAACTGCTCATGTGGACTGGGTAATTAAGCCAAGTAAGTCGAGAATACCCAATAGAAGCTTGCTAAAAGAGAGCCTAATTGCTTGGATCGAGGTCCATGGATTAAGTACAGTTATGGCTGTTAAATCTTGTGGATCCATGTGTAACCCACGAGATAAAGGGTTGTGATTATCTCTACTAGTAAGTATTGAGTCCAAACAAGTAATTGCCACACTCGATGTAATCATAGTTGTACCATACCTTGGTCAGCAGAAAGGTGGGCATAAACAAGTTCAAATCAGAACAAGGCAATGTAGGAGATAAAGCGGGCTCAACTTTAAACTCTCAAAGCGAGTTAAATATGATATCAAACTGAAATAATCCAATGGACTTCTAGGATTTGTCAACACCCAAATTGTTCTGATAGGTTGAACTTATAGATGGGCCATCTTGGACACCAGAGAATTCGGTGTGTATCCATCGCATGATCGGGCTGGCCCAAAGGAATAGCATGTGAGCCTCCTCCTAGGCCCACATAATTATTAAACTGCATTTTTCTTTTTCTTTTTTCACATTATACAGATTAGGGTATGTTTGGCAACTTGCCAGATAATGAAAATTTATATTCTTTTGTTTCTGATAGTAAATTTGGAACAGAAATCCGTTTGGTAAATTTTTTGTTCTCAGGAATAAATTTGTTCCAAGAATAGATTTAGAGTAGAATACAAAAGTAAAAAAAATAATAATAATTCTTTGTTCTCTGGAACAATTTCAAAATCAAGTCAACCTATATATATTAGACTGCATTTTTTTCCCTTATACAGATTACGGTATGTTTGGCAACTTGCCAGATAATGAAAATTTCTATTATTTTGTTCTTGAGAGTAAATTTGGAACATATATCCGTTTGGTAAATTTTTGTTCTTAGGAATAAATTTGTTCCCAAGAATAGATTTAGAGTAGAATACAAAAAAAAAAAAAAAAAAAAATTAATTCTTTGTTCTTCGGAACAATTTCAAAATCAAGTCAAGCTATATATATATATATATATACATACATACATATATATATATATATATATATATACATATATATATACATACATACATATATATATATATACATATATATATATATTTCCCTTCTTTCTTGCTCTTCTTCCCTCTCTCTACTTCTTCAATCGTCGCCATTGCGGTCGCCCTCCACTGCCGCCACCCACCACCGTCGGCCATATCTGCCAATAGCCGGCGAATGGTCCGGCGAGCTCGCCTAGCCACTGGTGAGGCTCGCTTGACTAGGCAAGGCTCGCCTAGCCCTAGCGAGGCTCGGTCAAGCCATGCCAACTACCGACAAGGCTCGGCCAACGAGGCACAACCTCGCCGAGGGCCGGCGATGCTTCGATGGGGTTGCTGGCTCTCATTTGGTCAGTTGCCGATCATCCCAAGGTCGGCGACCAGCAGCCTTGAAGAAGAAGAAGAAGAGAAAGAAAGGAAAAAAAGAAAAGAAGAAAAAAGAAAAAAAAGGAAAAAAGTAATAAAATTATTTAAAAATTAAAAGAAAATGATTTAGATGAGAAATTTTGATAACAGTATGAAACGTAATTTTATTTCAGGAATAAAAATTTTCGATAGTTACCAAACGAATTAAAATGCTTAGAAATTGTTCTCGGGAACATAATAAAAAAGAATCATGTTTAATCAGAAATTGTTCATTTGAACAGAATAATTATCAAACACACCCTCAAAGGCTTGAACATTGAGGCTGTCAATGGTCCATACCTGAATTCTACGATCAACGTTCCAGTCTGTTTGTCCATGACGTATGAGGACGATTTCAGCATGGTCTGCACTAGGGTGAACTGATTGAGCATCTCTATCATCATTCAATTCAACAGCTTCTCTAACAAAATCATAATTTCAAATATAAGAGTATCATCATTCAATTAAACAGCATCCCTAGCAAAATCGCAATTTAAAATACGAGAGAGAGAGAGAGAGAGAGAGAGAACCTAGACCCTAGCTCGACCGATTTCGCTGTGTGTACTGCGTCCCCCAGAGAGAGAGAGAGAGAGAGAGAGAGAACCTAGACCCTAGCTCGACCGATTTCGCTGTGTGTACTGCGTCCCCCATTGCTATTGAACTTCAGATTCGAGAGAGAAAAAGAACGAACTTGTTTTCAGGAAGGTTTCTAATTGGACTTCGTTTCGGGTGTTCGTGCAGGTTAAATAACGTGTAGGTGAAGTCGAAAAATAATGACGTTCGGGCTCTTGGTCTTCCCAGACTTCCCAGTGTAGACGGCAAATATGAATACGAGAAGTTGCAAAACAAAGCGGGGTGGTTTTCGTACAAAATGACCGATAATGGAGACAACACAGTTCGCAACCGAGAGAGAGAGAGAGCTGGGTGGTGTTATGAACTCAATATGACAGTGAGTGGCTGGGTCCGCTGATTTGACTGTGCGCATCACGTCCTCCATCGCCATTAAACTTAAATTTAGGAGGGTGAAGAAGCACTTTCCAGGAAGGTTTCTAAGTTGACCTTTTTTCTGGGCTTTGTTTCGGAGGCGTTGGTCTTCGTGTCGGTCTTCCTCGAGTAAACGGTAAAAAATGTCCGACCGATCTTTCAAAAGAAAGTCTATAGATGAACGATAATGGAGAAAGCACAAGTCATATTTTTCTTCATGATTTGAAGGTTCCTTGTCTTCCCCAGTTCCAAGCCAATCACTCGAAGTGATTCTGGCAAAACATTTCGGATTATTATTATGTTAAAGTAAAAGGACTTTGAACTTTTTTTAATCGTTCGATATGTTGTTGTTTTTGTTTTTTTAATTGTTCCATATGGTCTTCGTCTTCCCCCGTCACTATCCATGGCCCCTCTTTTTCTTGTGGCTGAAGACCACAACCACCACTAAACTAGACCCTGGAATTTCTGACATGGCAACGACTCCTCGCCCTCCCTCGGATTGAATGTTGAGACAGTCAAGATATCTTAGAGATTGTGATGGCCTCAGTTTTGCGATCATGTTACAAGGAGAGAGAGAGAGAGTGCAACCCGTGGAAGGGGGTTCATTGCGAGGCTTGCATATGCTGCAATGGTCGTGTCTCCTGTCAATGATCTCGGTAATGCACGACAACGAGGTCATGGATGGCGACGATGGATGAGAAATAATGAAGAAGAAGAAGAAAGGGCTAAAAAAGAAAAAAAAAATAACAAGAAAATTTTATCTGTCTTGGACAGATGGACATGAGGTGCTGCACCATGTGATTTTCCGTTCTGGTGACTACCTATCCAAGTGGAATAATATAGAGTTCTAGTGAATAGAAATGTTACATCGTACTCATTTCTAAAAAGTCCAAGGTCTAAATTAAGATATAAAGTTAAGGAACGGGCATTGAACAGTAAAAAGCAGCTCGAGGACCTCTTGAATCATTATCCCTAATGTGAAAAGCACATTTTCTCGAACCTAATGAATGGTAATGTCCTGTAATTATATGAAAATTTGCGTCAGTAACTAAACCAATGTCCTACTAGTGGGACCCTCATACACTTCGGCTGACGGAGCATTCGACCCTCGTACACTTCGGCAGAATCGGTCATTCTGCCGCCAAGCCAATTCCTCTGCAATCTTGGGAAAGAACTTTGCAAGGAGTTTTAACAGATCCTTGCAAACGAGGAAGTTCTTTGGCCGGTGAAATCCAGAACAGACTGGATCTCTGCTGGGGAGCGCAACACCTCCTACTATCACACCCTTAATTATGGTTAGGCGGAAAGAGAAACAAATCACTTCCATCAATGATCAAAATAATGACTAGCTCTACTCCCGCCAGGACATCGAAACTCACATAAATGATCATTTCTCTTATTTATCGCTGCGAAAACAACCTTCAACGATCTCCTCCCTTTTCCAGATACCCAGTCGGATAGATTAATTTCTCCCGAATCACCAAGGCTCCTAGCTTAGACCACCCTTGCTTCTAAAACTAAAAATGTTGTTTGTGGTCTTAAAGCTTTCGAACATCCTGGACCAGATGAATTTAAATCCATCTTCTATCATAGTCTACGTAGAAGGGAATTTGAAAACTTTTTAGCCGAGCCAATGTACTAAGACTGGTCACAAACAACACTTTAATTCAAAAGCACATCCAATCTAACAACACCGTCATTCACGAGAATAACAGTGCCTTTATTTTTTTATTTTTTTTTTCTTTTAACCACATACAACAATGTTGTGACAATATGATTTTCCAATTATGTTTTCAATTGAATAAGTTGGGCATTTCATCTTCGCGCCTATAGCTCTCTTCTCTGAGTTGGCCGCTCACGAGATAACTAGCTTATCAGGTGAAGTCGTTGATGAATTTAAACACAATAGACTTGAGAATTTAACTAGGAATCGACTGCTCGGCCGTGCTAATCTGCAAGGGTCATTACGGCACAGATCGATTAGAGACCAGAGATAGGTCGATTCAATAGAACCATGTGATTAAGTGTGGGTGATTCCACCTAATTGCAAAATTCTTGTCGATCAGCACTAGATCGATTTCTCTGTCGTTTTGGTACCCTATGTTCGTATTTGAAATCTCAAGATTTCCACGACAACCGAGAGTTACCAATGTGTTGAAGACACACTTTGTGGCTTGAAAATAATCAACTGCAGGTCAATTGCACAGAAAATTCCTAAAAGCTACCCGGTAGGTTAGGATGCGCTCAAATCATGCTAGATTGAAATTAATCGTGAAATTGAACCCAATTATAGAAATTGGAAGTTCTGTCAAGTCACAAATCATTTTAGGAACGTTGACTCATCCTTAGAAGATTTTTCTACAAACCGAGATTTTTGGTGGAAAAGCAAAGTAAGGCCGTTTTCGTTCGGGAAAGTCAGAGGGCCGGTTTTGATCGCATTTTTGGGTTGCAAGTTGGATCATATGACGTGGAAAAATCACAAGAAGGACAAGGACACCTTGGTGGATTTATTTGAGCTTCAATTGGATCGGTTTGGTTGAGGATTGAATGAATTTGAGTAAGATTGAAGAAGGGAATGTATCAAATTCATATGCCATGGGGTGCATGACATTTTAGATCCATTGCCAAGCTTGTTGAGGAAGCTTGAGGAGAGAGAGAAGCTGAAGGGTGGGCCGGCCATGGTGGGGGCAAGAAGAGATAGAAAAGCCAAGTGTTGAAGGCTAGAAGGCCACCAAAGGGGACCCCCTCTTCAACTGCCTTCTTCTCCCCTAAAATGTGGCTTTCTCCATTGTTGTTAAGAGGAAAAACTTAGCAAAACTAGAGGGAACCGGCCAACCTTCCCTCCTCCTCCTTCGCACACTTGCATAGCCACTGGAGCCCCTTGCCGTGTTGTCGCTAGCTAACCAGCCACCTGCAAGCCTCCTGCCGCTGTTCCGCCTCCCCAGCTCGTTGTTCACCCCTGCTCGATGGTCTAGCAGCTCCCCTAGGTGTTATCAAAGTCACCTGGGCCGTTGCCACCGTCGTCCGTGCGCCCGGAGCAGCCCGCCAAGCTCACTGGTCGCCGTTCACCCATTGCATGCCCAGCCGCGAGCCAAGCCAGCGAACCGCGTCTTGCTCGTTGTGCCTCACTGCCTTGCCGTTCTTGGTCCACCTCAGGCCACCGTCGACCACCTCAAACCGCGGTTCAACCGCCCCAAGCTGTTGTAGCTCCGCCTGCACCGCTTGGACCAGTTGCTACAGCTGTTGCTTCTCCTTCGCTGTTTCTAGCAACCGGCGCACCTTCAACCAGCAAGGAAAGAACCGTGAACCAGCAAAGCCTTGGAGCTTGGAGGCCCGTTTTAGGTGTCTTTCCGGCCTCCGTTGGTGTCGCCGCTTCGAGGTTTATCGACCGCCTTGGTGTCGTGGTTGCCGTGGACTCACCAACTCGCAAAACTGGTGAGTTTATCCTCTAAATCATACTTAGTAAGTTAATTATGTTTAAGGGGTGTTTAGATTAGTCTAAGTAGGTTTATGTGATTAGATTAGATTATTTTAATGTTAATTAGATTAGATGCTTGATTAGTTTAGTGTTTGATTAATTAAGGGTAATTGTATGTTTAGATTAGTGTAATCTTACTTAAGCCTTAATTAATTATTTTTAATTAATTAATTATTCGAAATTACAAATATTATATTAATATAATATAATATTTAATTATTTAAATTTCTGGAATTAAAATTAATTATTTAATATTTTCAGAAATTATGCCGGGATGGCCGGTCGTTAGAATTTCGCACTGATCGCAGCAGTGCGGTCAGTTTATGCAAATTGTTTGTTAAATTGTGAAATTCAGTGATGTTGGTCAAGTTTTGGTATTTAACTCGAAAATACTAGGTGTCGAGTTTTGACACCGTATGTGGTTTTTAAGTATCATTATCAGCTTGTGTGAGCATTTGTATGTCAGCTTGTGAGAGCCATGATTGTTTATCAGCTTATGCGAGTTATTATATATTTATCAGCTTGTGCGAGCTATTATGCATTTATTAGCTTGTGTGAGCTACTATATGTATGTATATATATCAGCTTGTGCGAGCTACCATTTATATCAGCTTGTGAGAGCATTGCATCCATTTCAGCTTATGTGAGTCGTGATTATATTGATAGATGAATAGATGGTATAGTTTAATAGATGGTATGAATTGATAGATGTGTGGATCGTATGATATCAATTGGATTGATTGAATTGATAGACCGATGGGTGTGTTGGTAGTTTTTGCTTGTGCGAGCATTGTTTGAATATGAATTGTACTAATGTGTAGGAAGGAACTGAGGCAAGGTAAGTCCTTTGAATTGCGTGGCTAGACCACTCTTGTGTGTATTTTCTTCCTAATTGAGTCTTAGGGGGTAAAAATCGCTAAGATATTGTCTCACCCTGTCGTGGGCTTAAATTTTTAGGTCCCTTGAGGATGGAGCGGCTAGTTTGTTTTGGTTCTCCTTGAGGAGTTGTAGAGGTGAAGTTCAGAGGATTGCTGAACGAGTCCGACTAGTAGGTTGTAGGACAATTCCTTTTTTAGAGCTGGTTTTCTATAGATGTTTGGCTGTAGACCCCTGTTTGTAAATTCCATTGATTTATAAAAGGCTTGTTTTGGTTGTGATTGATTGCCTGCTATTCTATCCCAGAGTTCTGTTGTCAGGGGTTTTGTTTCGCTTCTGCATGCGTAATAAAATGAATGGGTCTGCGACGTGTCTTAGGAAGTCGTAAAGTTTTATCGACCATAGAGGGATGTGCGCGTGCTCGAGGTTTGGGGTGTGACATCCCCGTTTAAGTGGTATCATAGTGGATGGTGTTTGGAGTGATAAGGTGCGATTAGTCATGGGATAGTTAGTAGGAACAACCTTTATTTCATGCTGGTGCATGTGTTTGATAGCCGATTGGTAAATTGTTTGGTGTGGATCACTCAAATTCTAATCTAGGATTAGAATTGGGAAATCGGTTTCTATAAAGATCCTGTAGATGAGTGATTAGGAGTAAAGGACTCATTGAGGGAGAACCTTTAGACCAGTTACTCGAGGTAGTACGCTGACCAGGGTTGGTACTCGAGGTGGTCGTGGTGGAGCGCCGGCTTTGGCCAGCGCGAGTGTAAGAGTACCACCGTAGGTCGGTACTAGAATGTAGTAGCATTGAGCGATCCTAGGTTCAACGGGATTGTTCAGGCGCTAGTGTTCCTTAAGAACTCGTTGAGCCAGTAAGTTTAAGACCGAGCCATTGCTGTTGCTGTTGCTGCTGTAACTATTGTCGTCAATGCCATAACCGTTGTTGTTGTCGCGCCTGCTAAGGCCCAACCTAGAAATGTGATATGGGAGCAAGCCATGGCATTCGAGTTGAGGTTCAGATTCAGTAGAGATGGAAACCAGTTTGGGAAGGAGCCAATGATCGGAGAAAAGTATCCCATTTCTATCCAATTGGAAATGTGGGATGGTCAGGTCAGCAATGAATCAGAATGGAGAGTGTCGTGCTGATAGAAGTCGACATGGATTAGCCCCGTGTCCTGGTAAGACGGGTGCTTGTTTTGTGTGTGACCAACAAGGTTACTTGACTAGAAATAGTCTTAGAAAGCCGATGGGACAGATTGAAAGGAGTGCGCCATAAAACGTACCATGGGATATTTGGAACAAGCCTTCGGTGTAAGGAGTGCCTATTGTCACCCGACAGGAGGCAGAGGACTCATTGATTGTGTGCCAAGTTTGTGAAAGGAAGCATGAGTCAGCCCAGTGACCGAGTACAACGGGAGTATGCTTTGAATGTGGCTAGCACAACCATCGGGCTAGGAACTGTCTGCGTAAGTCCAAGAGAACTCGAGCATCGCTACCACCGACAGGACGCCACTAGGATGGCGAGAGGAATACGAATGGATAGACTATGTATCGATCAAGGAAATAATGTTTTTGATATGTTTTTATCAAAGTAGCGCAGCAGAATTTTGAGTGAAGGTTGTAGAATTTCTGTTGTTGTATTAAAGCTGTAGAAAGGGAATCACTTATTAAAGTTGTACTTGATTGGTTGGCTAATGTGTAACTTTGACGTCATGTGTAAAAAGGTTTTGACTCAAAGAACATCTTGTAGTAATGAATCATTGACGTGGAGTAATTCAGATTAATTCATTAGCACGTGGGAGTGTCGAGTTTATTGGGAGCCGAGAAGGACCCTCGATTTCCTTAATCTCATCACTTGAAGGCAACCCGTTTGTTAATCAGGGGATTGCCAAGGTTACTTGGCGGCTGTCATGGATATGACAGTGGAGGAACAGAGGATCGAGGACATTGTAGTAGTGCAAGAGTTTCTAGACGTATTTCTAAAGGATTTGCTAGATCTGCTGTAGATAGAGAGATTGAGTTTGTAATTGAGTTAGCACTCATATTAGAGCCAGTCCATAAGGCTCCTTACTAGATGGCGTTATTTGAGTTGCAGGAACTACAGGTGCAAATGCGAGGGTTGTTGGGTAAGGGATTTGTACGTTCCAGTGCATCGCCATGGGGAGCATTAGTTCTGTTTGTGAAGAAGAAGGATGGTTCGTTACGTCTGTGCATTGACTATTGTCAACTCAATCAGGTGACGATTAAGAACAAGTTTTCACTGCCGAGGATTGTTGATTTGTTTGATCAATTGCAAAAAGCGTCAATATTTTCAAAGAGCGACTTGAAGACAAGGTATCATTAGTTGAGGATCAGGAAGAAAGACATACCGAAGTTATCATTTCACACTTGATACGGCAATTATGAGTTCATTGTATTATCGTTCGGTTTGGTGAACCCTCCAGCTATTTGTATGGATATGATGAACATAGTGTTTATTGGGTACTCGAATCAATTTGTGATCGTGTTCATAAATGATATCCTGGTGTATTTGAGAAGTCCAGAGGATCACGAAAGACAGTTGAGGTTAGTGCTACAAACTCTGAGGAATCATGAGCTGTATGCCAAGTTCAGAAGGTACGAGTTTTGGTTAACTCATGTTGTGTTCCTAGGTCACGTGATTTCAGGCGAAGGAATATCAGTGGACTCGTCCAAGATTGAAGTAGTGATTAATTGGCCAAGATCGACTACAGTGGCAAAGATAAGAAGTTTTCTGGGTTTAGCAAGGTATTAGACGGTGTGTGGGAGGATTTTCAGCTTTAGTATCACCATTGATAAGATTACTGAAGAAGGAAGAGAAGTTTGTGTGGACAGACAAGTGCGAGCATAGTTTCTAAGAACTTAAGCAGAAGTTGACTATTGCATTTGTGTTGACCATTCCATCTGGTCTTGGAGGATACAAGATCTCTAGTGATGCGTCATTTAGAGGACTAGGTTGCGTGCTGATGCAACATAGTAGGATTGTTGCATATGCGTCCTGTCAAGTTAAGACCTCATGAACTGAATTACCCAATGCATGACTTAGAACTTGTAGTAATTATGTTCGCTCTGAAGAATTCGAGGCATTATTGGTGTGGAAAAAGATTTCTAGATCTTCATTGATCATTAATGTCTCAAGTACTTATTCGCTTAGAAGGAGTTGAATATGAGACAATGTCGCGGGATAGAACTCCTAAAGGACTATGATATTCTGTATCACCCTGGAAAAGCAAATAAGGTCGATGATGCCTGAGTCGAAAGTCCTTAGTGGCGCAGATGATGATTAAGGAGTGGAGCTTACTCGAGAGAGCTCGAGATTCGGCTTTCAAATTTGAGGTAGACCACCTTTCGAATCTTATGGTTACCCTCAGAATTGAGCTGGATGTGCATATAAGGATTAAGACGCTTCAGTGGACAGATTCAAAGATTCAAAAGATCCTGCAAGAGGATATTGAGAAGAAGAGAACTGATTTCAGATTTCTGAGTACGATTGTGTGTACATGAAGATACAGAGAGTAAAGAAGATATCTTATTGCAAGCTCGTTGTAGCAGCTTCTGCGCTATCTAGACAGTACAAAGATGGATCAAATTCTTCATCAATAGGATTGGTAGACTGGTATGAAGACAGATATCATTGACAAGTCGCAAGTGTCAGATGTGCTATCAAGTGAAAGCAAGATATTGCAAGTTAAGAGAACCTTTGTAATATCTTGAAATCCCCATGTGGAAGTGGGAACTCGTCACAACGGATTTTTGTGACAAGTCTACCAAGAAGTCAGTGTGTTAATAATTTCATTTTGGGTAGTACTTGATAGACGGATGAAATCAGCCCACCTTGTGGCTGTGCGGAAGGATCTTGATTTGATTAGGCATGCATAAATGTATATGCGTCAAATAATTCATTTGCTTAGAGTAACAGTGACTGAGTTATATCAAATTTAGACCAGAGGTTCCCAGTTTCAGTAGATCAATCAGATGGTTCCTTTTGAGGCAGTACATAGTAGAGTGTACAGAACTTCAGTTGTTGAGTTGAGATCAGAAAATGAAAGGTCACAGCCCAGAATCAGTTCAGCAGTCAGTGGACGCAGTTGCAAATATCAGTGACAGATTAAGGATTGCTTAGAGCCGCCAGAAAATTTACACGGTTAAGCATCGAAAACTTTAAAATTTCAGGTAGGGAATCACGTTCTTCCTTGGATGTCGCCTAGGAAAGGGACATCTCGAATCGTTAAGAAAAGAGAATTGGAACTGTTTAAACGGTGAAATATTTCAAATTTGAGTTCAAATAAAAATTTTGGCCTTAAATAGAAAAAGAAACCAGTTTGGAGCACTGCTAGCACCTTTAGCCGAGTGGTATTCGAGGAAGAAGTCGTAGGTCCGAAATCGGGGGTTCGAATCTCCGAAGCAGCAGTTAGCCGCTTAGCAGAAAGAAAAAGAAAAAGAAAAGAAAACGAACCAAAATTTTGCAATTTTCATTTTTGTAAAATTTGTCAAATGCTTAACCTTTTGGAATCAAGTTTTGGTCCGGACAATTTGGGAATGTTTTAGCAGCACCGAAAATATTGCATAGCATCAAGAGGCGGAACGAAGGATTTGGGAAAGTGAAGAATTGATAAGACGACAATACCCCACCATTTTGAAGAAGGATTTTAATGGTTTAAATTTCGAGAACGAAATTTTTATAAGAGAGGAAGAGTTGTGACATCCTGATTTTTCAATTTTGTTTTCAATTGAATAAGTCAGGCATTTCATCTTTGCGTCTACAGCTCTCTTCTTTGAGTTGGCTACTCACGAGATAACTAGCCTATCAAGTGAAGCCGTTAAGGAATTTAAACGTAATACTCTTGATAATTCGACTAGGAATCGACTGCTCGGCCGTGCTAATCTACAAGTGTCATTATGGCATAGATTGATTAGAGATCGAAGATAGGTCGATTCAACAGAATCATGTGATTAAGTGTGGGTGATTCCACCTAATTGCAAAATTCTTGTCGATTGGCACTAAACCGAATTCTCTGTCGTTTTGGTACCTTGTGTCCGTATTTGAAATCTCGAGATTTTCACGACAATCGAGAGTTACCAATGTGTCGAAGACGCACTTTGTGACTGGAAAATAATCAACCGCAGTCAATTGCACAGAAAATTTCTAAAAGCTACCCAGTAGGTTAGGACGCGCTCAAATCACGCCAGATTGAAATTAATTGTGAAATTGAACTTGATTACAGAAAATGGAAGTTCTGTCAAGTCATAAATCATTTTAGGAACATTGACTCATTCTCAGAAGATTTTTCTACAAATCGAGATTTTTTGCGAAAAAGCAAAGTAAGACCGTTTTCGTTCGGGAAAGTCAGAGGGCCGGTTTTGATCACATTTTTGGGTTGCAAGTTGGATCATATGACGGGGAAAAATCACAAGAAGGACAAGGACACCTTGGTGGATTTATTTGAGCTTCAATTCGATTGGTTTGGTTGAGGATTGAATGAATTTGAGTAAGATTGAAGAGGGAAATGTATCAAATTCATATGCCATGGGGTGCATGACATTTTGGACCCATTGCCAAGCTTGTTGAGGAAGCTTGAGGAGAGAGAGGCTGAGGGGTGGGTGGGCATGGTTGGGGCAAGGAGAGAGAGAAAAGCCAAGTGTTGAAGGCTAGAAGGCCACCAAAAGGGACCCTTTCTTCAATTGCCTTCTTCTCCCCTAAAATGTGACTTTCTCCATTGTTGTTGAAGAGGAAAAGCTTAGCAAAACCAGAGGGAACCAGCCAACCTTCCCTCCTCCTCCTTCGCACGCTCGCACGACCATCAGAGCCCCTTGTCGCGCCGTCGCCAGCTAGCCAGCCACCCGCAAACCTCCTGCCGTTGCTCTGCCTCCCCAGCTCATTGTTCACACTTGCTCGATAGTCCAGCTGCTCCCCTGGGTGTTATCAAAGTTGCCTGAGCTGTCGCCACCGTTGTCCAGCTCCCGAAGTAGCCCGCCAAGTCCGCTGGTCATCGTTCGCCTATTGCATGCCCAGTCGTGAATTGAGCCAGCGAACTGCGTCTTGCTCATCGTTCCTCACTGCCTTGCCATTCCCGGTCCACATTAGGCCACCATCGACCACCTCAGATCGCGGTTCAACCACCCCAAGCTATCATAGCTTCGCTTGCACCCCCTGGACCAGTTGCTGCAGCCGTTGCTTCTCCTTTGCCGTTTCCAGCAATCGGTGCACCTTCGACCAGCAAGGACTGAACCGTGAACCAGCAAAGCCTTGGAGCTCTGAGGCCCGTTTTAGGTGTCTTCTCAGCCTCTGTTGGTGTCACCACTTCGAGGTTTATTGACCACCTTGGTGTCATGGTCACTGTGGACTCAACGGCTCGCAAAACCGGTAAGTTTATCCTCTAAACCTTGTTTAGGAAGTTAATTATGCTTAAGGAGTATTTAGATTAGTCTAAGTAGGTTTAGGTGGTTAGATTAGATTATTTTATTGTTAATTAGATTAGATGCTTGGTTAGTTTAGTGGTTGATTAATTAAGGCTAATTGTATGTTTAGATTAGTGTAATCTTGTTTAAGCCTTAATTAATTATTTTTAATTAGTTAATTATTTTGAAATAATATTTAATTATTTAAATTTTCGGAATCAAAATTAATTATTTCATATTTTCGAAAATTATGCCGGAATAGCTAGTCATTAGAATTTCGCATTGATCGCAGTAGTGCGGTCAGTCAGTGCAAATTGTTTATTAAATTGTGAAATTGGATGATGTTGGTCAAGTTTTGGTATTTAACTCAAAAATACTGAGTGTCGGGTTTTGACACCGTATGTGATTTTTAAGTATCACTATCAGCTTGTGTGAGCTATTATACATTTATCAACTTGTGTGAGCTACCATCTAAATATATATATATCGGCTTGTGCGATCTACCATCTATATCAGTTTATGAGAGCATTGCATCCATTTCAACTTGTGTGAGCCATGATTGTGACATCCTTAAATTCTGATTCTGTTTTCAATTAAACAAGTGGGTCTTTTCATCGACGCGCTTATATTTCAATTCTCCGAGCTGATCACTCATGAGATAACTAGTCTATCAGGTGAATATCAGGTGAAGCCGTTAAGAAATTTAAATGTAATAGGCTTAAGAATCTGGCCATGAATCGATTGTTCAACCGTATAAATCAGTAATGATCATTACGACACTGTCAGAATCGAACAAAGATCAGTGATAGGTCAATTCAACTGAGATATGTGATTAGAGTGTGGGTGATTCCACCTGATTGCAAAATTCTTATCGACAGGTACTAGACTAATTCTTCTATCATTTTGGGTACCCTGTGTCTGTATTTGAAACGTCGAGATTTTTACGACAATCGAGAGTCGCTAATGTGTCGAAGATTATGTCGTGGCTTGAAAATAATCAACCACAAGTCAATTGCACTAAAATTTTTTAAAAGCTACTCAATAGATTAAGACACGCTTAAATCACGCCAGATTGAAATTAACCGTGAATTTAAACCAGAATTAAGAATTGAAAGTTCTAGCATGTCACAATTCATTTTAGGAACGTTGACTCATCCTCATAAGATTTTTTTGCAAACTGGGATTTTTGGCGGAAAAGTAAAGTAAAGCTGTTTTTTTTTTTTGGGATAGTTAGAGGGCCGTTTTTAATCGAATCTTTAGGATGCAAGTTGGATCATTTGATGGGAAAAAGTCATAAGAAAGTTGAGGACACATGGACCGATTTATTTGAGCTTCAATTGGATGGAATTGAGTGAGAATTGGTTGGATTTAATGTATGAAAATCCAAAATTCGTAACTCCCATGACACACAACATTTTGGGCACTTTGGTAAGCTTGTTGAGGAAGTTAAGGAGGGGCAAATGGCTGAGGGGTGGGCTGGCCAAGGTGGGGGCAAGAGAGAAGGAAATTGGACAAGTGTTGAAGGCCTAAAGAGGCTTTGGGGTCCCCCTTGCTCAGCAGCTCTTCTTCCTCCTTGAAGTTAGGCTTTCTCCATTGTTGTGGCCTTGATTGAGCTTGAGAAACCAGAGGGAAGAAGCCAACAGCTCGTCTGAGCTCCCTTCTGCCCATCGGCTGTCACCATGCTTCGTCTGAACAGCTGAAGCCATCAAAGCCCGTCGATTGTTCACTCGCCCTCTTGCGCTTGTCTGCACCTCTTCTGCTATTGTTTAGCTTCGCCAGCAGCCTTGGTTGCTATGGTGGTCGCCTAAACCGTCGCTATCGTTGTATAGCTCCCCGAGTAGCTATTGGTCACCGTTTGGCCGTCGTGCGCCCAGTCGTGAACCCGTACCAGTCGACTGCCTCTTGCTCATTGTTCCTTGCTGTGTCGCCGTCCCCGAGCCACCTTAGGCCACCATCGAAGCTTCACCACCACCGTCCGGTCATCGGAGCTGCCCGTCCAAGCCGTAGTAGCCTTGACTATTCATCGGTTCCTTCCCTTGCCGCTTCGAGCCCACCGAGCAGCCTTCTCAGTCGTGGACCGAGCCCACCTTAGGCCACCGTCGAAGCTGAAGACAGCAGGGGCTTGGAGGCTTCGAGGCCCATTTTTGGTGTCTTCCCGGCCTCCGTTGGTGTGGCCGCTTTGAGGTTTATTGACCGCCTTGGCGTTGTGGTCGCCGTGGACTCACCGGCACGCAAAACCGGTGAGTTTATCCTCTAAACCTCGCTTAGTAAGTTAATTATGCTTAAGGGGTGTTTAGATTAGTCTGAGTAGGTTTAGGTGGTTAGATTAGAATACTTAATTGTTAATTAGATTAGTTGTATGATTAGTTTAGTGGTTGATTAATTAGGGCTAATTGTATGTTTAAATTAGTATAATCTTGTTTAAGCCCTAATTAATTATTTTTAATTAATTAATTATTTTCTAATTTTATAAATATTATTTTATTAAATTATATTATTATAATATATTATTTAATGATTTAATTTTCGGATTAAAATTAATTATTTAATATTTCTGAAAATTTGGCTGGGAAGGCCAATTGTTAGAATTTCGCATTGATCGTAGCAGTGCTGTCAGTTTGTGCTAATTGTTTGTTAAATTGAGAAATTGAGTGATATTGGTGAAGGTTTTGGTATTTAACTTAAAAATACTCGGTGTCGGCTTTCGGCACCATAATTGGTTTGTAAGACCGGTTTGATTCGTTGGGTTTGAATGATTTGATTATCTAGTTCCCTAGTTTATTCTTGAATCCACAGCCTTGGGGAGCAATTATTTATTTATGTATCAGCTTTGGTGAGTTATTATATATATGATACAGCTTTGGTGAGTTATTATCTATCTATACAACTTTGGCGAGCTATTATCTATATATATAGCTTTGGGGAGCTATTAACTATCTATACAGCTTTGGCGAGCTATTATCTATCTATACAGCTTTGGCGAGCTATTATCTATCTATACAGCTTTGGTGAGCTATCGTCTATTTATACATTACAGCTTTGGAGAGCATATGTCTTGTTAACAGATAAATTGATAAAGGGTATTGAATGATATATAGTATGGATTGGCATGGAAGGATAGATAGTATAATTGAATTGAATAGTGGGTACTGATTTGATTGGTTGAATTATGAACTATACTGACGTGCAAAAAGGGACTGAGGCAAGGCAAATCATCCGTTCTATTTGTACGGCTAGAGTGCCTTGAGACGTATTTTCTTCTTAATCGAGTTTTAGGGGGTAGAACTCGCTGCGACATTGTTTCACCCCATCGTGGGCTAATCTTTGCAGGTCCCTAGATGGCGGATCCTTCGGAGCTTTTTGGTAGACCAATAAAGGTCGCTGAGAGGATTTTTGACTTTGCCGATCTCAGAAGTCATTGGGTCTATGAACTAGTGGTGACCACCGTTTGGGTCAATGAGAACCTTCCTTATAGGGTCCCTTATCGATTCAGAGTGTGGTATCGCTTCAAATCCGATGGATTCCTAGATGGTCCTCTAAGGTGTCTTGATATTCCCCCTGGTATTTTAGATGCTGCTCTAGGTGAGAGTGCTGTTGATCCTCCAGATAGGTTGGTGGATGACCCGACACCCTCGGTGCCTATGGAGACTGAAGAGTTGGCGAATGGATCTGTCTAGCTGGTTATAGGACATCTTAGTTTTTGAGGACTGATCTTTTGTTAATAGCCTAGACCTGTAAATGATTTGGTATGTTATGTATAAAGTGTGTGGTTTGGTTTTAAAAGTGTGATCCTGCTTTTCTATCCCAATTGAGTTTTGTCTGGGGATTA
Source organism: Eucalyptus grandis (assembly GCF_016545825.1). Taxonomy (NCBI): domain Eukaryota; kingdom Viridiplantae; phylum Streptophyta; class Magnoliopsida; order Myrtales; family Myrtaceae; genus Eucalyptus; species Eucalyptus grandis. The sequence goes on from NC_052620.1 coordinate 22,592,054, forward strand.
TTTATTTGCTTCCGCATGTGCATTAAAATAAATGGATCGACGACGTATCTTGGGAAGTCGTTTTTCTATCGGCCACAGCGGGATGTGCTTGTGATCGAGGTCTGGGGCATGACATCCCCGTTTAAGTGGTATCGGAGCGGGTCTATGAATGGAGTGATAATGTGCGATGATTTATGGGATAATTAGTAGGAATGACTTTGATTTCATGCTAGTACATGTGATTGTTAGTTGATTGGTAAATTGTTTGGTAGATCACTCAAATTCTAAGTCATTATGGATTTGGAAGGTAGGTATCTATAGAGAACTTGCATTATGAGTGATCAATAGCAGACTCCTAGTAAGAGGTCTATCAGGCTTGTGGCCCAGGGGAGAACACCGACAAGGGTCGATACCCGAGGAGGCCGTGGTAAAGCGCCAACTATGGCTAGCACTAGTGGAGAAGCACCACCTCCCGTTGGTGCTGGGGTAGCAGCCCCTGGTGATCCCAAGATCGAAGGGATTATGCAGGCACTAGATGCTATGAGGGATCTGATAAGGTAGAAAGCCCAAAATCAAGTCGTTGTTGCTGCAGTCCCTGCTATTGCTGCTATTGCCACCACTGCTGAGGCTGCACCTACTATCGCACTCGCCGCCGCACTTATTGCTGCACCCGTTGTCACGCCTGTCATTGTACTTGCTGAAGTTCTGCCTGGGAACGTGGTCATTGGGAAACCAATTCATAAGTAGTAGAGCATTTCCTAAAGCTTAACCTGCCGAAGTTCTTTGGTGAAGGAGATCCGGAGGCTGTGTCGCTCTGGGTCCAAGGTCTTGATAAAGCTTTGGCACTTCTAATGTGTAATGAAGAGGAGAAAATGGTTTTGGCTGTGTACCAACTGCAAGGTAATGCCAATATCTGGTGGAGAGCCACCAAAGAGACAGTTTTTCCTGAAGGTGTGATTCGGTGTGGGACGCCTTCTTAAGAGCCTTCAATGATCAATACTTTTCGGGTAGTGCTCGAGAGTAGAAGATGGAGGAATTTCAGTGCCTCCATCAAGGATCGATGTGTGTTGACTAGTACGGGGTCAAATTTACGGAGCTTTCTTAGTATGCTCTGAGGTTGATTACAAATTTGAAAGAAAAAGCTCGAAGGTTCAGGAATGGCCTTTGTCTTGAACTAAAGCAACCTCTGCTACCGTTGGATTTGACTGAATATTGGGAAGTCTATCGTCGAGCTTAGATGATAGAGAGAGGTTTGAAGGAGCAAGTCGCCTCATCTGGATCGAGGTTTAACACAAATCGAGATGGAATCCAGTTTGAAAAGAAGCCCATGACCGGAGGAAAGTATCATGTTCCGCCCAATAGGAAGGGCGGAATTGGGAAGTCAGCACCAAATCAGAATGGCGTGTGTCGTTTCTGCGGAAGGCGACATGGTTCAACCCCATGTCATCTTAGGATGGGCGCTTGCTACGAGTGTGGCCAACGAGGACACCTAGCCAGAGATTGTCCTAGGAGGCCAAGAGGACCACGACAGTTACTGCCGCCACCGCCGCTACCTTTGGGTTAGAATAGGGGGTTTGCCGATTAGACCTCCAGCTCAAGGAATGACGTATGCCATCACGAGAGGATAGGCTGAAGATGCGCCTAATGTGATCATAGGTACGGTTTCGTTGAACAACCATACTGTCTATGCTTTGTTTGACCGTGGTGCCACTCATTCCTTTATAGCTGAGTAGTTTGTTAAGCTGATAGGATTAAGTCCTGAATTGTTGGAGTCAGTGGTTAGCATATCTACACCATTAAAGGATAAGGTGTTAGTTGCATTGGTTTGTTTTGGTTGCAAGTTAGTGATTAGTGAGCAAGATGGGGAAATAGATTTGATAGTCCTAACCATGTATGATTTCAATGTGATTATTGGCATGAACTGGCTCACCAAGCAACGAGCTAAGATGGAATTTTATCGTAAATCGATTCAGTTTAACCCATTAGGGGGTGAGAGTTTCGAGTTTTCTGGGAGTCAAGGAGGACCCTCTATTACCTTGATCTCGTCGCTTGTTAGACGGGGGTTGTCAAGGTTACTTGGCAACTGTCGTGGATACGACAGTTGAGGAGCTGTAGTTAGAAGATATAACAGTGGTTCAAGAGTTCCCAGATATGTTTCCTAAAAAGTTGCCAAGTCTACTGCTAGAGAGAGAAATCGAGTTTGTGATTGAGTTAGCACCTAGGACAGAGCCAATCTCTAAGGCTCCTTCCCGAATGGCGTTGTCTGAATTGAAGGAACTGAAGGTACAGATGCAAGAGTTGCTGGATAAAAGATTCATACGCCGTAGTGTATCACCTTGAGAAGCACCAATTATATTTGTAAAGAAGAAGGATGGTTCATTACGCTTGTCCATTGACTACCGTCAACTCAATCAAGTGACGATCAAGAACAAATATCCACTGTCAAGGATCGGCGATTTGTTTGATCAATTGCAAGGAGTGTCGATATTTTCTTAAATTGACTTGAGAACATGGTATCATCAGTTGAGGATTAAGAAGGAGGACATACCGAAGTCAGTGTTTCGTACTCGATATAGCCATTATTAGTTCACTATAATGTCATTTGGTTTGATGAATGCTCTAGCTGCTTTTATGGATTTGATAAATCGAGTGTTCAAGGAGTATTTGAATTAGTTTGTGATCGTGTTCATCGACGACATCCTGATGTATTCGAGAAGTCTAGAAGATCACGAAAGATAGTTGAGGATAGTGCTATAGACTCTGAGGAATCATGTGGCACCCCGACTCGCCTGAGGTCGCCACAGGTACTCTCTCTATAATTACTCGATCTCATATAACTATGACTAGAGATTTTTTTTTTTTTTTGAAAACGGTCCCAGCGCAGCTTATTAGTGGAAGCATAAATAAGTCTCACCATCTCTCCCTCCAATAACCATAATGCAATGCACACTAACTACGCACCTTAAGAAAAGATAATGCCGATTCACTCTTATTTATCTTTTCATGATGGACATCAAGGTCGATACAACAAAAAGGCCAAGATTTTAACTATACTTGGCTACCACCCAAAAAGGACTTGATTCTACATCGAACATGTACCACCCTCCATCAACGAGCGTCGGCTATCTCCAAAAAGTGTCAACTCCCAGTAGCTATACACGCCATCATACCCAATCCGATGCATCGGGTGGCGGTGGCGTTAACATCCCTAACATCGCTCCATCATGTCGAACATGGACATGGATAACCGGGCCATCAGCTCAACCCACATCATACGTCACCAAGACACGGACTGGAACAAAAACTAAACTAGGAGCACCGACACAGACATGCTCAGTACACTCCACATCCACATCAATAGGTAAGCCATAGTAGGTACCGCGTGCAACCAGCAGCAAATGCATCTTTCTAATCTGAAATGTTAATCCCCAAAATGGGTGAGTACAACCACTGAGCAGTAAAGATCCACCAAACTACTCAATGCGTCAAACAGAACAATTAAGGCATCATAAACAAAGCACATATCATTCATGCATCCAAGCATAACTTACCTTGTAGCCAAGCATAAATCACCATGCCATATGTGCATATACCACCATGCACTTATCATCAATCATTCATGCATATACCACCATGCCATATGTGCATATACCACCATGCACTTATCATCAAGCATTCATGCATATACCAACATGCCATATGTACACATCCATGTGCATGATTCAATTCTTGATCTTTATATTTCAATTAGATCACATCAATTTCTTCCCAGAGACCAATGTTTGCATCCCACAATTTATCGCTCGTATCCAACTTGGCATCACGAGGAACCTCCGGCACACACCTCCGGGCATCCGGCACATACACTCCGGGCATCTCGTATCCCAACTAGCATCATGAGGTATTCCCTCGGCACACACCTCCGAGGCTTCTGGCACCCCACATTCCGGGCATCTCGAAACTCCCGAGGCATCCGGCACACACACTTTGGGCATCTAACACCCCCACATTTCGGGCATCTCGAAACTCTTGAGGCATTGTCGGCTCACACCTCCGACGGTCTTGTTACCATCTCAATTTACATTTATACATGTATCTCAATTTCAACATGGCATTTGATGCAACAATATCAAGGGTCTCAACCAACTTTTCATGCCATATAACACACCATATGCCATCATATATGCAGCAAAATCAACCAATCAAAGTATTTCATCACATGGATAATTTCATTTATTTTTCAAAACACATCAATTTTTCGAATAAATCAGAATGCATTCCTCTAATTAAAACTCCAGAAAAATTAGTAAATGACATTAATAAATTATAAAAACTTGACACATTATAGATGAGACCTAAAGGCAGATATCTCATGAATAACATCATACCAAAAGAACCTCACACAAAACAGCACGGTCCATGCATCACAGTTTTCAAAACTTCAATATTTCAGCTTGCATCGTTTCAGAAGAAATTTAAATTAAATACCCAAATGAACTCCAAAAATTCTGAAATTTTGACATGTTATAGGAAAGTCCTAAAGGTAAATATCTCATGAAGAAATTAAAACCCAAATGTGGCATCCCAGAAATTCAAAGCCAAGCCTTAAGGTGTGTTAAAGTCTTTAATTAGGTGGTAGAATTTTCATGGCTTATGTTTTAGCCATTAGCCTTTTAATTTGATGATTTGTGCTTATGATTGTTTAAATTTAATAGATTAATAATCTATGCTTGGCCATATGATTTAAATTTCAATAATTAAAATATCCCAAGACTTTGGCCAAGATGAAAATTTGGAATTCAAAAATATTTATTGGAGAATTTCGAAAAAAAAAAAAGAAAAAAGAAAAAGGGGTTAATTCTTGGAATGGGCCTTGGGCCCATTAGCCTAAAGCTTGGTGGGCCAAGCTAGTCGGCCCATTAGAGCCCAAGAAGAGAATTCGACCAGCCCAAGGGGAGTGGCCGGATGGGCCTAAGCCCAAGCCCAAACCAAATAAAAGAAGAAAAACCAATAAGACAAGTGGCAAATGGCAAGAGCATGCATTGGTCCATTTGAAAGGCTTGTAATCATTACAAATGATGGGATTAGGGGGAGTATAAGAGGGATGAGGAGAGAGAGAGTGGCCGGTTCTTTTTTCATTTGGCCGAGAGAGTGTGCGAGAGAGAGAGAGATTTCGAGAGAGAAAGGGAGAAACCGAGAGGAAGAGGAAGGAGGGAGCCGTTCGTTCGCTGTCCGATCGCCGTGTCCTGCCACTGTTTGTCGTCGTTTGCTCATCTTAGAGGCAAGTGGAGTCCGTAACTTCTCTTGCATGTTTGTTTTGGTGATTGCATGTTCGATTTTAGGTGTGATTTGTGCGAAAAACCGAGGTAAGGGTCGGTTGTTTTCAAGCCGTGTGACTGTTCTTGTTCGGTTTGTGGAAGTCAGTAGCTTGTTCGAGCTTGCATGTGTGTTTGGAGTCAGATTTTGGCTTCGGTGTCTTCATGAAAGTTGAAGCTAACATCTTGTAGTATGACATACTGAAATTTCGTAGAAAACGATGGAGATTTGAGGGGTAAAAAGTTCTATCATACGGAAACCCTAGATCTGCGAAATCTTCACTGACCTCTTGTTGATTTCTTGACTGCATGTTGATTTCTGTTGGAGATCTCACTTCGTTGTCTTCATGAAAGTTGTATGTAACATCTTGAACTAAAACATACTAAATTTTGAAGAGAAATGAACGAGTATAGCCTAGTGAATCGGCTAGATCTTGGAGATGATTGATTCTGGTGGTGTGTTCCGAGACACCCGAGACTTGATGGACTTAAATGGTGACCATACTTTGGTTATTTGACCTAGATCTCTTCATGAAAATTGTAAAGGACACCTTGGTACATAACATACTCAAATTTCAGAGGAAACGAAAGAGAATAGATGGGTGAAATCTAAAACTTTCGGAGAAGTGTATTTTGGACGACGCGGTAGTGGTTCCAGAAGTTTCGTGGGGTTGTATAAATTAATCTAAAAATAATTTGGATTAGAGTTCTGCATGAAAAGTGCACGAAAATGTGTTGGCTATCACTCTGTAAACTTTCGTAATTTTTGAAGGCCATATGAGTATTTTAATCGAATTTATTTGGAAACTGTGCAATTCTGGACATTATCCGAATATCATGTGCTAATTTGTGGAAATTGTGAAATTATGAGAAATTCAATTTGGCCATGAATTTTGTATGAAATTGTGATCCTATTGATTTGTTTAGTGATTTTTTGAATACTATGATTTTGGGAAAATCATAGATATTAAATTTAATATTTATTTATGAAAATAAATAAATATAATAAAATAATAAAATAATAATAAAATAAAATGGATTTTTATTTGGCCATGGATTCAATTCTATTTGTGTGGCATATGTGTGATGAGGTCTTTGCACATGTACTGGATTGAGATATATATGTGATAAAGTCTTGGTATGCGTATGACATGGTCCTTGTACATGTATTGAATTGAGATGTGTATGGGATAAAGTTTTGGCATGTGTATGACATATGAATTGAGATGCAAGTGTGAATTCCATGTCAAGTGTGATTTGTTTGATACCATGCCAATTGCCATGTTAAATTGAGATAAAGAAATGGTATATGTGGATGATGGTAAATGAGGAAGTGGTTGTGGTGGATGATGATGTCTGGTGGCCTAGTGGCGTAATTCCAGTGATTCCCTGGGAGATTCAAGATGCCTGGAATGTGGGGGGACGGATGTCCGGTTGTATCTTGGATACATGCCCGGAGGTTCCTCGCGATGCCAGGATTTGGGTGCGGGATGCCTGGCTAGAAGGGTAAAGGCCGAAAGCCCTGTCGGAGGTTTCTGCCCGAAGGGTTGATGATGAGATTGATGAATGGGTGATGTGGTGATCAAAATTGAAAGATAAAGATGAAAATTAAACCATGACATGATATGATATGCATGATGATATGCATGATGATGATGATGATATGTGATGAGATATGATGATCGCCCATGATATGATATGCATGATGATATGCATGATGATGATGACGATGATATGTGGTGAGATATGATGATCACCCATGATATGATATGCATGATGATATGCATGATGATATGCATGATGATATGTGATGAGATATGATGATCACCCATGATATGATATGCATGATGATATGCATGATGATGATGATGATATGTGATGAGATATGATGATCACCCATGATATGATATGCATGATGATGATGATGATATGTGATGAGATATGATGATCACCCATGATATGATATGACATGGTATGATATGCATGATGATGATGATGATGATGATGATGATGATGATATGTGATGTGATATGATGATGCATGATAGTGTGTGCCTGGCTTCAAGGTAAGTAGTGCCTACTATGCATGTGTAAATTGCATGATGCATTGAGTTGTTATTGGATTCCCTATCTGCTGAGTGGTTGTACTCACCCCTTTTGGGGATAACATTTCAGATTAGCCAGTATGCCGCTTCCTGTCGTCTCGCGGGGGGTATTCTATGGTCTACCATCTGATGTAGAGGTTGAGTGTGCGGAGATAGATTGTGAGAGTGCTAGTATGAACAAAATAAATGAGTTAAGGAAGAGAATAAGAACACGAGATTTATAGTGGTTCGGCTTAATCCAAGCCTACGTCCACTCTCCTACGATAACAGCCTTCTTGGCTGGATTCCACTATGCAATCAACAAGAGATTACAACTCCGAGTGCAAACACTTAGTAGTAGATCACACTATCTCACTAAGTCACTCTCTTGGTATTTCTCTCACGATTACAAACGTTTAAGCTCTCAAGAGACAAGTATATGATCTAAAGTCGCTTAGACTTTGGAATTATAAATTCTACGCTCCGTCTCTTACTTGCTCATCGGTCCATGATCTCCTTAAATACTCCTCCACTTCCAAACTACCGTTGGACAGCATCCCGGAGAATCGTCTTCCAATATACCCATTGGACAGCTCGTATCTTAGAAGATTTGGTAGCCGTTGAGTGACAAAGGTAAAATCCCAAATTGATTCCGATCGCCCATACAAACGAAATCTTGGTTTCCATAAGTAAAGCTTCTTCGTATAGAAAGATCTTGTCTTCAATCAAATCAATCTTGATGTGGAATCCAAACAGATCACTAGCCGTTGTATGATTGGGCTTGAGTTACGATTCATCGAATCTGGATGTAAAGTCCGAGTCTTGAGACTTTACGATATGAGTCTTGAGACTTTACAACTGGGTCTTGAGACTTTACAATCGAGTCTTGAGTCGACAGTCTTCGAGACTTTGACACGATCTTCGGTCGTCTTCGACTTTGCCAATATCCTTTACATGTTCTATTATCTCGCATGGCCTATTACTCAACCATCAAACATGTTAGTAGCCTTTGATTTATTTTGTCATCTTCAAAACATCATAAGGGATTTCCCTAACAGATTGTCCCTCTGTTCCCGGACTGACTTTTATCCGAGTGCGATGTCTAGTGATGTATGATATCAGCCTGGCTGGGGGCCCTGTCATACAAGAGTTCATTTCTGTGCACGTTCGACGGGATGGAGCTATGCGAGGGATGCTGCCGCCGCCACCACCTGATGCACCGGGTTGGGTGTGAGACCTGCGCATGATGAATAGGAGCTGGATCTCTTTTTGATGTAGATAGTCGACACTTTCGATGGGGGGTTTTTGTGCTCGCATGATGTTGAGGGTCGAGGTTTCTTTTTGAGGTTTTAGGCTGGACGTGGCTGAGTCCTAGCCTTTCCTTTTGTTGTACCGACCCGAAGGGAATCCCATCTTGCTATATATGTATGTAAGCAAAGTGTCGAAGTTGTTTATAAAATCCTGATGTTTAGCTGGTGTGTATTTGTATCATGGATTGGTAGGGGGATAGATGGTGATGTTTAATTTGCTTCCGCTATGAGTCGCGTTGGGACCGTTTTGTTTTAAAAAAAAAAAAAAAAACGTGTCTGCAAATTAGGACGCTTGTTCGAAAGAAAAGAGAAAGGTATTAAAGTGTAACATCGGCGCTGGTGACGACCTGTGAAGGGTTCGGGGTGTCACACCAAATCGTTCTAGACGATTATTTCCCCCTGTTCTCGGTGTCATCTTTTCCCAGATTATCATCTTTCAAAAGAAACTCCTTTCACCAACCTACATATGTTCATTTCTTCTAAATGTTTAGTATGTTATTCCTCAAAATATTACCTACAAATTTCATCAAAGACACACGATCAAATTTTAACTGTATGATTTTATAAAAATCACGAAATCATACTAGGTCAAGGTAGCGTTTTTCCCAGATCCAGTGTCTTCAAAGAACAATGATTTCACCGACCTATTTTTGTTCATTTCCTCTAAAGTTTTGATATGTTCTACCTCAATAAATACACTACAACTTTCATTAAGAGATCAAAGTGATATTTTCACAAGAAAGTTACTTTACAGACCACAAAATCTCTAAAGGTAAGCACAACAAATTCCAGATCTAATTTCTTCAAAGAAAAATCATTTCACTAACCAATACTTGTTCTTTTTGTCTCAAATTTCATTATGTTGTTCCTCAAGGTGTTCTCTACAACTTTCATGAAGAGATCAAAACAAAATTCAGACTAAAAAGTTGCATGCAGCACACAAACTCATGGATGGTCGGACTGGTCTTTCCAGAAACAGCATGCTAGACCAACGAATTTCTCCCCATAACTTCAACTTTTCATGACATATACCGCAACCAACATTCACCATCTTTTACACACACATCACAGCAATGTAAAGGGTAGGTTTTAGGACTCTACTTGCCTTAAACTTAAGCACAAACAGCAACAAGAACGGTGGCCAAGCGGCGAACGGATGGCGGCGAGCTGGGCGGTTGATCCTCCTCCTTCCTCTCGCACGCCCGCTTCCTCTCTTTCCCTCTTCCTCTCTCTCAGACGACACACACACACACACACACACACACACACACACACTCTCTCTCTCTCTCTCTCTCTCTCTCTCTCTCTCTCTCAGTCGATTCCCCTTCATCATCCGCCTCCCTCTCTTTTCTTTTCTTTTCTTCCCCCACAATCATTTGCAATCATTTGATTGCATGAAGCCGCCCAATGAAGCCAATGAGGGCAGCCACACTTGGCTTCTCCTCCATGCCACTTGGCAACTCACATGCAAAGTTGATGGGCTTCAATGTTGGGTCGGTCTTGGGCCTTCATGGGCCGTTCGACCAAGGGGTTGGCGTGGGCTGGTTGAACGGTCTTTGGGCCTAAAAATCAGCCCACCCTCTCCTATTCCTATTACATTTAACCCTTATTTAAATAAACACCTAATTTCAACTTATAAACCCACAAAACGTTGTAATTTAAATCAATAAAATTCTACTTATAAAGTGCACCACCAAGAATAAGATTTATATATCAATTTGCACCTTAATAAAATTCTTGGATCACTTGTAGACACATCTCCACCTAAACAATCATCATTTACAATGCTCGGCCTTAAATTAATTGAAATTCATTAACTCAATGGCTAATATAAAATCAAACGGCACTTTCATTACCTAATCACTGTTCATGGTACTCCAGAGGTTGTCACGAGATTTTAGGATGCCACAAATCATGAGCTATTATCTTCGCTTTAAAGATTTGGAGACATTATTTGTGCGGAGAAAGATTTCAAATCTTTACTGACCATCAGAGTCTCAAGTATTTATTCTCTCAGAATGAGCTTAATATGAGACAGCGTCGCTGGATGGAACTCCTGAAGGATTATGACTATGATATTTTGTATCACCCTGGAAAAGCAAATAAGGTCACTGATGCTCTGAGTCAGAAGTCTTCAGTCGCTCAGATGGTACTCAAGGAATGGAGCTTACTTGAGAACGCTTGAGATTCGGGTTTTAAATTTGAGGTAGGCCACCTTTCGAACCTTATGGCCACTCTCAGAATTGAGTCAGAAGTTCATATTAGAATCAAGATGCTTCAATGGACAGATCCAGAGATTAAGAAGATTCTGCAAAAGAATACAGAAAAGAAGAATGCTAACTTTTAGATTTCTGAGGATAGAACATTGAGGTTCCAAGTACGATTGTGTGTATCTGACAATGTAGAGCTTAGAGAAGATATTTTATTAGAGGCTCATTGTAGTAGTTACAACATTCATCTGGGCAATATGAAGATGTATCAGAATCCATGTCAACATTATTGGTGGTCTGATATGAAGGCAAACATCACCAAGTATGTCGCCGAATGTCTAACGTGTCAGTAAGTGAAGGCACAACACTGTAAGCCGGGAGACCTTCTGCAACCTCTCGAGATTCCCGAGTGAAAATGGGAGCATATCATGAGGGATTTTGTGATAGGATTACCAATGAGTCAAAGGGGTAATGATTCCATTTGGATGGTAGTCCACAGACTAATAAAGTCGGCTCATTTCATTGTAGTACGAAAGGACCTTAGTTTGGATAGACACGCAGACTTGTACATACGTCAGATCGTTCGTTTGCATGGAGTGCTAGTAACGACTACTTCAGACAGAGAGAATGAGAGAGGGTTGATCGTACCTAAAGTCTGAACAAGACGTGGCTGTCTCGGCCGATTTGACTATGTGCATCACGTCCTCCATTGCTGTTGAACTTCAGATTCGGCAGGGAGAGAAAGAAAAACTTCTTGACAGGAAAGTTTCTTGTCGGGCTTCTTTTCTGGGTCAGTGCAAGTTCAACAATGTGGAGCAGTTGAAGAACAAAGCCACGTGGGCTTGTTCATGATGCGTTGGTGTTCGTCTCCGACGGAACTGATATTTCGTAGAAAAGTTCATGATTGACCGATAATGGACAAAAGGACAAGTCATCTTTTTCTTCATGGTCTGAAGGTCTACATCACACTCTCTCTCTCTCTCTCTCTCTCTCTCTGCGGCCAGATTTGAGGCCATCGCAATCTTGGAATGAAGGTTGGGACAGTCACGATCTCTTGGGGTAAGAAGTTATTTTTCTGTCACTATTTAACTCGCACGGACCTGGAAAAGAAGTCAAATTAGAAACTTTCCCAGAAAGAAGTGATCTTTCGGTATCCCAAATTGAAGTTCAACAGCAAAGGCGGACGTGATGCATATACTTAAATCGGCCGAGAAGGACACTCCCCATTGTTTTGGTTTTATAGAACACGTCATTTTGGACTACATTAAAAATTGTCGACAGACTCTTGGGGACGACTTCGATAGACAGCAATATTGATGGTGCTTTCCACCGGTGATTATTTATCTCGATTTCTAAGGGATATAACACCGTTCATTAGGTGCAAAAAAATATGCTTTTTACACAAGGAGTAATAATTTATGATGTCCTCAAATTGATTTCTCTATGCTCAATATAGTAGCTTAACTTGGTTTTTTAAGTTTAGTCTTTGAACTTTTTATAATGGATTCCATTTGCCCTTTCCTTTAATTGTTACTCCATATCACATGGCTCTTTTCAACATGGATCACTAAATAAACTATGACTGGTTAGAAAATGACATATCTTGGCACCTCACGTCTTTTTCTTTAATCTAAAGTCAGCAAAAATTCTCTCGTTCTCTTTTTCCTTTTTCAGGCCTTTCTTCCTCTCCTTCATTTTTGCTCAGCTATTGTCATCATTGGATTTCATCTCCATCTCTGCAAGTTGTATTGCAATTCTTGGATTTCCACCTGGGAGGAGTTGGAGTAACAACCTCCGTTCCCTCTTCTGGCGATTGGAACCCATGCCATTGCTTCAAAGAATTTCTCCAATGCTCCCTTCGGCGCTGTTAGTCACTGGCTATCCTCATCATTCCAGGGCCATGTACTCGCGGTTCTGCTCTCCCCTGTTTCATGGCCAAGGAGCTGAAAGAACGGCAACTTCAATTAGAACTCTGCTACGAGCTCTGATTCCGATGAGCAAAGCACATGAAAAGCCACTTCCTCTCTTTGAATCTCCGAGACATTGCTCCATTCGATTTCAATAGTAAGGTAATGATATAAGTTGAAAATACCCTGTTCTGAGAGAGGAATAACTGAGAATACCAATTCTCTGTGGATATAGAAACTCGATTATTGGGGTTTAATTCACTGACTACGAATATCTGGCTTGAGATACCATCGGCCGCGGTGGCTCCGTTGGATAAGGCCCTCCCAGAGGTGAAGGGTTTAAAATCAGGAGAGGCGCTAGGTGTATTAAGTGTGACTCAGGGGTGGTGGGTCCTTCTGCTTAAGACCTGGGGGTTTACGGTGCGGCTGTCGGCTGTAAGCCGGTTCCTCCAGCACCAAAAATATATATATATATATATATATATATATATATATCTGGCTTGAGATTAACCTGAACTTAGGATGTAATTTAGGTTCGAAACAGTTGAGGTTCTCTTTTTGATCAGTTGCCTGCCACCTGTTCGATGAAATCCCAAATCAAATTCATATTTATGTGCTTCCAGTTTTCGACCGTTCTAAGTGTGTATGGTCATGGGTTGCACGACCGAAGGATTTTATTGATTACTAAACTTTATTGAAGTCTGATTTTTTGATTGCGTTCTAACCATCTCCTTTTTGTTCTAAAAATCATGATGAAACAACACTATTGAACACAAGCCGATATCAAAATGTTCAGACAAAAGGGATTGGAAGTCCTAAAACTTATTATGAAAGCGCTAATTAAATCCTAAAACTTTCAAAAAATGTAATTAAGTTCTAAAACTTAACACAAAAATGCAATTAACGGAATCACTTGATTGAAAAAAATTTATGACTTAATTGTATTTTACCGATAAATTTTATGACTTGATTACACTTTTTAAAAGTTTTAGGATTGAATTAGCACTTTCATGACAAGTTTAGTAGGTAAACAACTCTTTGTGTTTCATGTGAAGTGATCTTTTGGAAGAAATGCTTTGGGATTTCCTGCTTTGTGGCTGCATGCTTCCCTCTAGCTATGTTCTTCATTCTTGAGCACCGTGCGTTTAGAAAAAAATAAATGGACAAACAAATAAAGTAAAAAAAAAAAAAGAGCTTGGACATTCGTAGAGCTGCTTGGTTTAACTTGGAATATGTTTGTTTAACGAGCTTAAACTTGATGCATATTTTAACAATTACAAATATTCTAACACATTCATAACTCCACCCAACCACAAGCAATTGGAATGAATTTTGCTGTCTTGGTAGCTCGTTTTAGGTCAGACAACTAAATTGCAGAGATTTCACATTTTTTGTATGGTTTATTAGTTACCTTTTAATTTGAAGAGAGATGAAAATAAGAAGCGAGATCCATTAGATTATTCCAACTCCAAAGTGAGGCAGGGCATGAAATAAGTCCACTTACAACATGCGCTTGCAGCCACCCCACATCATTTATTTCCACATCCGAATGCCCTGCTCAAATGGGAAATTATTAAATACTCTCGACTTACATTAATCAACGTAATGTAAACCGTTCGACTAGAGTGAACTCATGACTAAGTAGGCTGGGAAAACCTGATAAAAGCTTGCTCCTAAGAGAGCTCTTGACCAAGATCCATCGTGAATCTTATGGATCCATGCGTAACCAGCAAGATCAAGGTCAAGGATTTTACCTCCATCTATGAAAGATCGAGTCCAAACAAGTATTTGCCCTGTTCAACTTAATTATAATTGTAGAGTACCATGGTAAGCAGAAATATGTGCATAAATAAGCTCATCCAAAAGTGTAAAGTCCAAGATGGCACACTAACGGACTCAAACTCGAATTGTCAAAGTGAAATAAACAGGATAGCAAACTGAACTAATTTGAACCCAACTCAGTCTTAGATTAGTCAATGCCCTCGTTGGGTACTTTGGCCCCTTACCGTTCGTTAGTAGGTAACGTGGTAAAAAAAGGGACTATTGGACTCTGATGGGTTGAACTTCGAAATGGACCATCTTGGGCACAGTAGAATTTCCGTGCGCAGCTGTAGCATATGGTTCTTTCCCTTTCGACGAATTGAAGGCACCAAAAAGGAAAAAGATAATACGCAGCACTCCAGTCCTGTCCATGAACTCGGAATTGAAAGGAAAAAGGTGATTATGAAGATTGACTCTGTCTTCGATCAGTACTCGAATAATTTTCTCAATGTTCCACTCTGTTTGTGTGTGGCGCATAACGACGATCTCAGTACTGTCTACGCTAACGGGAGTTAATTGACTGTGCTCAGCCGATTTGACTATGTGCATTGCATCTTCCATTGCTGTTGAACTTCAGATTGGGTAGAGAGAGAGAGAAAAAAATTCTCGATATGAAGGTTTCTCTTTGGACTTCTTTTCTGGGGTTAGTGCAAGTTCAACAATGTGGAGGAGAAGCTGAAGAACAGAGTAAACGCTAAAATACGACGAACTGATATTTCGTAGAAAAGTTCATAGATAACCAATGATGATGGAGAAGGGCTAAGGAAGAATAATGGATAGGGACAAGGGCTAAGGAAGAATGATGGAGAAGTAGAAAGGACCAAAGAAGAAAGAAGGAGAAAGGACATGACGTGCTGATCATGTGATTTTTCTATTCAATCATCACTTACTTAGCAATCCACATCGAAATAAGTCAAGTAATATGGGGTTAGAGGTGATGGAAGAGACACATTGAACCCCCATTAGAAAAAAGTTAAGAGAACTAAATTTAAAAAGTAAAATTAACAAACGGTATCGAACAACAAAAAATAGTTCGAGAACCTCAGTACCCCTGGTGTTGAAAGAGCATTTTCTCACACCTAATGAATGAGTCATGTCTTGTGATAACATGAAAATTGCTTCAATAATTGCTATCACGGACCTAAGCAAGTCTTTAAAAGACTACATCCGAATCCTCATTCGAATCTCAAGATCACTTGGATGTAAAACAACAATAGTGTATTGCCGGGTACAGGGGCAAGAAAAAACATATTGTACTGATTGGGGGCACAAGGACACAAGATGTGTAGGCATTGACACAAAATAAGGAATGCATCCATGAAACCTACCATCCCAAATAAAAGGGCAGGCTGTGGAGGCTCCTGATGCATGAGTCATATCCTATAGTAACATAAGAATTGCTTCAATAATCGTTATCTAAGATCAAAATTACAACTGGCTCTACTCTTACTAGGACATTTCAAGTGATGTATTGAATAAAAATTTTCCAAATTAATTACTTGATTCATTTAATCAATATCACGACTTATCTCTTGAATTTACCTAGATGTTGCCAATCTATTTTCATAGAATTGAATCAATTTGCATCGATACTAAAAGAGTACCATTCACGAGACAAAGAATTGGGAGAAACCAAACTAGTAAGAAACGAAGTGGATACCCTAGAAAGAGTACTCTCTTGAATATGTTTGAAGCGTTGTTTTCATAAATGTCATGACGTGGGTGAGGATCTTCTTTTCACCATGAGGATCTTGTACTCCTTTGAACTTTGCTTTATTGTTGTGCTCTAAGGTGGTCGGCCAATGGGGGGGTTCGAGCAGTAACTTTCAGCCGAAGCACTTAATGTATGTCAAGTGATGTTGGTCTCGTTCATTAAAAAAGCCAGTGCTAAACACAACCAATGGCAAAGGTGGACATTGAAAATTACTGAAGATACTTATTGGATATAATATAGATATCATCACTGAAAATGTATTTTACATAAGGTATGGTATCATATCATATAAGAATATGGAAAATTTTATTGCTCAAGTAACTGGACACACTTGACTCTGTCAATTGTCAAGCATTGTCTAATGAGTGGGTCTCTTGCATACATTGGCTAAGTGACGACATGACTCTTCAACGGGATCGAAATGGATACATAGCTAGTGTCAAGTAAAATACCCAATTTGCCTCTCACCATATATCTCAAAATGCTACTAGAGCTTCTCTTCTGTTTGGTTGAGATGGCTATGATCACCCCAGGACTTTATGACCCAGTCGTCCCTGCTAAACAAGTGCAAAATGCTGATCGAACCATTTTGCACCTTCGGTGCAGGACCTTCATTCGGGCGAGCCTGCCGGTAGATAGACGTGTGCACGGTTCCATGAGTGACGACTACTACTCGCTCCCCTGCATGGTGAAGGGTACATTCATTTTCGATTGCCGATGTTTCCAAGCTAATTAAGACTCTTTCTAGGAATAAATGTCAAGGGATTAGAATGAAGTGTCTGTCGATAGTCCCTTGTCTAGTCTACAAATTTTAAAACCATTGAAGCAACAATTTTTGCTCCAAGCCATCCAAGATTCTCTCTCTCTCTCTCTCTCACACACACACACACACACACACACACACACACACACAAACACACGCATGCGTGCATGCATCCGGGTATAACCTTGAAAGTTGAATGTACACGCACATTCATATTATATTGAGTAACTATAGACGGACACTAACATAGGCATCTCCAGACAATTATAGACGCGCAGATATTTACCCTTTGTGTGCTTAAATTTGGTGGCTAAGTGTGTAGTTTTGGCAAATAAGCAAGGTAGACACATTGATCTTATGCATCCATGACTTCACAAAATATTGTCAGGTCATAGCCTGTAGGGGTAGATCTAGAAATCGGAGGTCATGAGAGCTGTCATTAGCGTAAAATCTATGGGACTACTACAACTCTTTCAAAAATTTTAAGTTGTTTGATTGATGCGTGGTGTAACGGATAAATAGTCTAACAATTAGTAAAGCTACCACAAGTCTATCCTAGGTAAAACATGTCTTTATAAAGTTTGTACAAAGTCGTTTATGTCGTGCAATTCTGTTGTTAAATTTCAATTGCGGGTAAGCTCAAAATAGTTTGTGAATGAGTTTTGTGGTCTTCCACTCTACAAAGATACTGGCTCTAGCCTTATTGTGCAAAGCGAAATTCGGAAATGGCTAGACATGGATTAATGGCAATATTTCATTATAATGCTGGTTTACCTTTGTGCTTTAAGCCAATGTTTTGCAAGCAACTAGTGCATCGCTGGTAAACTTGATCCTTGCTTTCACCACCATCCTGCGTATAAAACCAATCAATGCGAAGCCCTGATCAAACAATTCTCCTTTGAAGAACCAAGTTGAAGTCCACGCTCTCCAAGAATCTAATATCCTTTTCTAACACACGAATATGTTCTTTAGAAACGGGGGAAACATGTGAGTTTGACTTGACTTAATGAGCTCAATAGGGATCGACTAAAATTCTCGTGCATTTTGACCGGCATAGTGAAAGGAACAAAAACGGATGAAACCTAGCTACCATCTTCCGAACCGGATGAAAGTCACAAATTGATACGAAAATGTTATCCTTGCGTGTCACTTGCTAAGGTTAACTAGGCACTGAAAAATAACCAGTTCAACTCGCTTCTGCACTAGCGTGACAGCATATTCTGGAACTTCTTGAACTTGTAAAAGACTCACATGGGAAGTTAGTTACGTATTAAAGTTTAGAGAAGCCTAAATAAGAATCGATGAGGAATTAACCGTTTGATTTTTGGTCGAGCTCATACAGGGATTTCTTGATCACAACTTATGGACCGGTAGGCCTCATAAATCTGGGGATAAAGTGTCACGCCCCGATCCTCGGACGCGCGCACATCCTTCTACTTGGTCGATTTTATAATGCGATATCCCAGGACTATGTATCGCCGACCCTTTCTTTTATTAAGCACATGCGGAAGCAGTTATAAATCCCAGACAATAAAACAATGGGATAGGAAAGTAGGCCATATTTTTTATATTGAAATTCATAACCACACTTTCATTAACAGCACAACTCATAGTATATTTACAATACTATTTACAACATAAAAGTCTCACACCTATCTACACTAAGACAGGATGCACAAAAGGGATGGGATCTCAATCCACATCTGGGTTGTATTTAAGATCCCTCTCTAGATCTTCTTCTTCTTCAAAAGTCTTTCTCCCCTTCAGGTTCCTCTTCCTTAGCTTCTCCTCAGGGTCCTGAAATGGTTATTCAATAACCAATGAGACCACGTCTCGCCGAGTCCTACCCCTACGACTCGATTAGTAAACTAATACACCATACGGTTGCCTAAGCACAACACGAGTCGAGGACTTACCTTAGCCTCGGCCCAACCTGCAATTCAAGGTTAAACATAGATATTCAAACAATTCACGACATCCGATCAAGCATTGATCAATCGACTAAGTCGATTACATGTCAGCCAGACCCTCTCTAGGTCATTCCCACTCATACCACGATTTCCCAGTGGTGTACTCATTCACCAAATCACATGTGTTTCTCGGGCGTCGTTTTCGCCAATGACATACCGATCACCGACACCGTGCATTCTTTAAGGCGCCGTTTTCACCGGTGATAACCTTGATCACCGAACCACGTGTCCTTTCAAGGGCGCCGTTTTCGCCAAGGTGACATCGGCTATAGACAACATCGTGCGTTCTTTAAGGTGCCGTTTTCACCAGTGATATTCCCATAACCCCCGAACCACGTTTGTCTATAAGTCATTTACGTGCGTTTTTTTAAGGCGCCGTTTTCGCCAAAGTGATACTTCCAATCACCGAACCACGTATGTCCAATAATATCGCACTGATTGGTCTCACCATTCTCCCTACTATATAGCCCATCAACGTCTTGGTGCTATATACCCATGCTTGGCCATTACCAATCAAATATTCAATAACAAACAATTTAGGACAATTCCTAAAATTCCACAATAAATTCAATTCCACACAACGTAGAGCTCAAATAAATAAACGGTCTGCACCACGACAATCGGCACGAAATTCCGGTCACCGGCCATCCCGGTTGAATTTCCGGAAAATAATTAATTAAATAAATAAATTTCGAAAATAAATAAATAAACATCAAAAATCCAATTTAGGCCCATATTGCCTTATTGGAGCCCGAAACGGGTCGGGAAAATCCCGAGATACATTCAATAAATAACCAAACATTTCTACTTGCTAATAGCTAGGTCTAACCACCTAACATGCATCCTCAAGTCACTAATTTAATTGTTCTAACCTAATCTAACCACCTAAGTGCATGTAATTAAATCTAACCAACCCTAAGGCATAATTAGCAAACTAATAAAGCATTAGTGAGTAAAACTCACTTGATCAAAAGCGGGGATCGAATCACCGCAACGGCGACGCGACGGCGGCCGAAATCGGACTTTCGACGACACCGGCGGCTTGGGACCGGGCCTTAAGACTTGGCCCTACAAACTTCAGCGAGGCTGGGCTTCACTAAAATTCTTGGGCTGAGTTGATCAGGGCTGAACTTGATGGATCCTTGGGCTTTGCTGGAAATTGGGCTTGGCCAATTAACTCACATGGACTGGACTGGGCTGCAGCTGAGATAATTCGACTGGGCTTGAAACTAAGCTGAAAATGGGCTGATCTCTTGGGCTGAAACTGCTGGCTTTGCTGGGCTTCGGAGCTGAATCTGCTGGGCCTGATTTGCGGCCCAAATGACCTACAAAGGCTGAACTGGACTGCACGATGGACTGAATTTGGTTGGGCCCGAAAGTGAAGAGATGGGCCACAAAGAGGACGGAAGCAGCTTCGGTCACTGGGCTACCGAAATTGAAGGTGCGTGGACTGACGAGCTGGGAGAGAAACTCGGATGAGGCGTGCTGCAAGTGCTTCGTTTGCTGCTGGACGAAGAAGACGAAAATCAACCCAGCTTCAGTAGCTGGCTTCTGTTCACCAAAGCAGCTTCGGTCTTCATGGACATCAATGGACGAGGAAGCAGCTTGGGGTCTTCATGGAGTGCATGGGCACCAACGTGGCAGCTTCACGAGGTCAACAAGGTGGGACGGTTCTTGCTGGAGTTGACCGTGGAAGCTGCAGCTTGGACGCGTGGCTGAAGAAGAAGGTTGCTGGGCTTCCTCGTTGGCGTCGTGGGGTCTTCGGTCAACAAACCGAAGCTTGTTGCTGGAGTTTGACCCACAGAGCAAGTCGGATGCGTGGAGGCTGAGAGGACTTCGGTCTTCAGTGCTGGACAACACCTGAAGGAAGCAGCTGTCGCATGTTGGCTGAGCGTAGGTCAACCGGTCGTCCGAGAGGCAGCAAGGTTGACTGAAAACGTGGCACGGAGCTGCTTCGGTGCTGCCTCGGCGTCTTCAAGCATATGCGGTGGACTGAAGCTCCGTGAAGTGGAGACACGGAACAGGAGTTTTCGTGGCGTCGAAGTGATGAAAACGTTGGCGAGGAGCTGCTCATGGGCGCTGTCTTCGTGGACTCCACGATATGCACGGGTTGAAGACGTTGGACTCGGTGGAGCTGCTGCAGGGATCTTCGCTGGCGTGAGTGGAGTGTGTGGGCTTCGGTTGAGGAAGAGAAGTAACGGAGATGGAGAGAGGTGAGTGATGGGGATTGCTTCGCACGGCAGAGAGATTAAAACTAAAGCAGGAATAATGAGCGGATGGGAGGGTTGCCGAGCGTGAGAAGATGCAGACCAGCCGTTTGTGCGTGTTCCACAAGCCAAAGAAAAGATCAACACAACATCTCTTCTCTTAAATGCTTGTCCCCCCAATAGCTCTCAAAAATATCCTAGTGTTCCCTTTTACTTTCTGAAGACTAATATCCACTTAATTATCCAAATGAAGCCTCAATTTCTGCCCCTTTTTCAATTTCGAATTTCACTCAAATAAACTAAATTTTCTTGCTCAATTTCCCAAATTGAGGTCCAATCTCAATGTAGAAAAATCCCAAGTGATTTTCTATAAATCCCCGACACATAAAGGCTCAACCCGAAAGTCTAATTTTCCATCAATTTAGCTAATCTGAATTTCCGCCAAATTTCCGCAACGTCCGAAACGGTTTTCCGTAAAAATTCCTGAATCTCCGAAAAATCTTCTGAGACTGAGTCGATACTCCTAAAATTTATTGTGACATGGCCAAAACTTCAATTTCTGAAATCGGACTCGGGTGGCGGTTAATTTTCATTCGGCGCGTTTTTAGCGTGACCTAGACTATCGGGTAGTTTTCAGAACTTTTAAGGCAAATGACCCGTGGTCGATTTTCTTCGAGCCACTATAAACCCACTCGACTCAATGGTGACTCTTGATTGTCGTGAAAATCTCGAGGATTCAATTACGGACACGGGTACCAAAACAATAAGAAATCGGTCTAGTGCCGGTCAACGAGAATTTTCTAATTTAGTGGTGTCACCCACGATTAGCCACACATCTCGTCGAACCGACATATCTCGATCTCTAATCGATTTTTATCTTTGCGCCTCAATGACCTCTAAAGATAGACACGGTCAAGAAGCTGATTCCTGATCGAGTTCTCAAGTCTATTGCCTTAAAATTCCTTAATAATTTCCCCAGCTAGTCTAGTTATCTCGAGAGTGATCGGCTCTGAGAATAACCCTATAGACGCGTCAATGAAATGCCCGATTAATTCAGTAGAAGACAGGGTTGAAAATTTGGGATGTCACATAAAGGCTAGCTGCCTCTTTTGAACTAAGGCCTTGAAGCTTTCCTGGATTTTGTTCCCGTAGATCTGGATCTTTGATAACCTGATCATGATTCAAGAAAAGATTCAGTAAATTTTGTACAGGTGTTCAGCCACTTCTATGTTTTCCAAGGATTAAATGGCAGCTCTTTCCAAAGCATTCTAAAGCGTATGACTTTATTAAGTAGCGTGTCGCCTATTCCTAGGACTTGGAGTAGTCGATTCTCTTTCTCGATGATTTAGATGATGACAAAACTGCATGCTTGGTTACTCACATGTTTATTTGAGTGAATGCGAGGAAATATATGTATGCCTTAAGTGCTCCAGGTGCGGGTTATGGAACCGTAAGATATTTACAGCACAACACCGAAGGATAGGGACACTAGACACAGTTATTCACTCATTATGGAAAGCCTGGCTGTACGAATTCATTGGAAAGAAGACTTTGCACTAGGAAAGTTTTTAAACAAGTGTACAAAGTTTCATCCAGCTCAAATGAAGAAAGAATATTTCTTATCAAGAGAACGAGTAACAAGTAAGGAAAGATTTTTGAAGCTGCATAAATTTTGACCCGATATGGTTTAATGAGTTCAAATTGTTGAATAGCATTCATGGATATCTGTCTAAGCGATGAGTAATTGTCATCCAACATAATGCTAGATGATGATATGGTGATAGTTCATACCTCTCTCACACCACAAGTGGCTGCAATCACTTCAGCTGTCTCGATAGCTCGTTTTAGATCAGACGAGTAAATAGCAGAGATTTCACGTTCTTTGGATAGTCTATCAGCTACCTTTTTGGTTTCAAGATAGAAATATAGTAAGAAGCAAGTGAGACCTATTAGATCATTCCAATTCTAGAGGGATAGAGAGCATGAGATAAGTCCACTTACCGCATGTGTTTGCTGCCTTCCAACTTCATTTAATTTCACATCCAATTGACCCTGGCTCAAAAGGGAAATGATTAAGTACTCTTGTTGTATGTTAGCCTACTCCAAATGAGCTGTTAGATCACGTGGATTTTTATATCACGTGAGACCTAACTGATCTAACTGCTCATGTGGACTGGGTAATTAAGCCAAGTAAGTCGAGAATACCCAATAGAAGCTTGCTAAAAGAGAGCCTAATTGCTTGGATCGAGGTCCATGGATTAAGTACAATTATGGCTGTTAAATCTTGTGGATCCATGTGTAACCCACGAGATAAAGGGTTGTGATTATCTCTACTAGTAAGTATTGAGTCCAAACAAGTAATTGCCACACTCGATGTAATCATAGTTGTACCATACCTTGGTCAGCAGAAAGGTGGGCATAAACAAGTTCAAATCAGAACAAGGCAAGGTAGGAGAAAGCGGACTCAACTTTAAACTCTGAAAGTGAGTTAGATATGATATCAAGCTGAAATAATAATCCAATGGACTTCTAGGATTAGTCAACACCCAAATTATTATGATAGGTTGAACTTATAGATGGGCCATCTTGTAGACCAAAGAATTCTGTGTGTATCCATGGCATGACCGGGCTGGCCCAAAGGAATAGCATGTGAGCCTCCTCCTAGGCCCATATAATTATTAGACTGCATTTTTTTTCTTTTTTCCCCTTATACATATTAGGGTATGTTTGGCAACTTGCCAGATAATGAAAATTTTTATTCTTTTGTTCCTAAAAGTAAATTTGGAACAGAAATCCGTTTGGTAAATTTTTTGTTCTCGGGAATAAATTTGTTCCCAAGAATAGATTTAAAGCATAATACAAAAGTAAAATAATAATAATAATAATTCTTTGTTCTCCAGAACAATTTCAAAATCAAGTCAACCTATATATATATATATTCTCTTATTTCTTCTTGTTCTTCTTTCCTCTCTCTTTTTCTTCAATCGCTGCCATTGTGGCCGCCCTCCATTGCCGCCATCCGCCACCACTGGCCATAGTTGCCAATCGCCGGCGAATGGTCTAGCAAGCTCGCCCAACCACTAGTGAGACTTGCTTGACCGGGCAAGGCTCGCCTAGCCCTGGCGAGGCTCGGTTGAGCCATGCCCAACTACCGACAAGGCTTGGCCAATGAGGCATAACCTCGCCAAGGGCTGGTGATGCTTCCATGAGGTTGCTGGCCCTCGTCTGATCAGTTGCCGATCATCCCAAGGTCAGCGATCGGCAACCTTGAAGAAGAAGAAGAAGAAGAAGAAGAAGAAGAAGAAGAAGAAGAAAGAAAGGAAAAAAGTAATAAAGTTATTTTAAAATTGAAAGAAAATGATTTAGATGAGAAATTTTGAGAATAGTACCAAACGTAATTTTATTTCAGGAATAAAAATTTTCGATAGTTATCAAACGACTTAAAATGCTTAAAAATTGTTCTCGGGAACATAATAAAAAAGAATCATATCTAATCAGAAATTGTTTCTATGTACAGAATAATTATCAAATACGCCCTCAAAAGCTTGAACATTGAGGCTGTCAATGGTCCATACCTGAATTCTACGATCAATGTTCCAGTCTGTTTGTCCATGACGTACAAGGCTGATTTCAGCATGGTCTACACTAGGGTGAACTGATTGAGCATCTCTGTCATCATTCAATTCAACAGCATCTCTAACAAAATCACAATTTCAAATATGAGAGTATCATCATTCAATTCAACAGTATCCCTAGCAAAATCACAATTTAAGATATGTGTGAGAGAGAGAGAGAGAGAGAGAGAGAGAGAGAGAGAGAGAGAGAGAGAGAGAGAGTACCTAGACCCTAGCTCGACCGATTTCGCTATGTGTACTGCGTCCCCCATTGCTATTGAACTTCAGATTCGAGAAAGAAAAATAACGAACTTGCTTTCAGGAAGGTTTCTAGTTGGACTTCGTTTCGGGTGTTGCTGCAGGTTAAATAACGTGTAGGTGAAGTCGAAAAATAATGACGTCCGGGCTCTTGGTCTTCCCAGACTTCCCAGTGTAGACGGCAAATATGACTACGAGAAGTTGCAAAACAAAGCGGGGTGGTTTTCGTACAAAAGTTCATAAAATGACCGATAATGGAGACAGCAGAGTTAGCAACCGAGAGAGAGAGAGAGAGAGAGAGAGAGAGAGAGCTGGGTGGTGTTATGAACTCAATATGACAGTGAGTGGCTGGGTCCGCTGTGATTTGACTGTGCGCATCACGTCCTCCATCGCCATTAAACTTAAATTTAGGAGGGAGAAAAAGCACTTTCCTAGAAGGTTTCTAAGTTGACCTCTTTTCTGGGCTTTGTTTCGGAGGCGTTGGTCTTCGTGTTGGTCTTCCTCGAGTGAACGGTAAAAAATGTCCGACCGATCTTTCAAAAGAAAGTCTATAGATGAACGATAATGGAGAAAGCACAAGTCATATTTTTCTTCATGATTTGAAGGTTCCTCCTCGTCTTCCCCGGTGCCAAGCCAATCACTCCAAATGATTCTGGCAAAACATTTCGGATTATTGTTATGTTAAAGTAAAAGGACTTTGAACTTTTTTTAATCGTTCGGTCGTGTCTCCTGTCAATGATCTCAGTAATGCACGACAACGAGGTCATGGATCGACGATAGATGAGGAATAATGAAGAAAAAGAAAAAAAGGGGCTAAAAAAGAAAAAAAAAATAACAAGAAAATTTTATCTGTCTTAGACAGATGGACATGAGGTGCTGCCCCATGTGCTTTTCCGTCCTGGTGACTACGGGCACGCGTTTGATAACATTTCTGTTCCGGGGAATAATTTTTTAACATGATTTTTTTTTTCTGTTTTAAGGAATAATTTCTGAGTATAAGAATACGCTTATCGTACACATGACAAAATTTCTAGAATATAAATTGATTTCTAGCCATTTATTGATTTCTCAATTTCTATTTCAGAAATTGAAAAGTTAAAAATTTTAGCTTCTGATTTATTCTTTAAACTTATTTATGGAATATAAATCTGTTCTAAAAATAGAAAAATCAAATTATGTTATCAAACGAGATTTCTATTCCAAACCTATTTCGAGAAATAGAAAAACAGAGAAATAGAGAATTATAAATTTTATCCTGTGCGCCCTTGGTAATTGCAAAAAATTTCTACTCTAGGAACAGAAATGCGTTTAGTAAACTTGTGTCACGACCTCTTTTTTTTTTTTTTTGGCGCCCGCAATCGGGTACGGGCGCCTAAGGAGGCTAATGGCTCGGCTGAAATTAATTATGCCCGGACTCTCCCAAGTCCACCAATTCACGACTTTAATAATCTAAATTTTTAACCTATAAATTAATTTTAAAACGGAGTCGCCACTAATCGATTTTGGGTGGGTTGATTAGAAACTTCACCGGGAGAAATACTCACTCCTGCGTAACCAGAGAAATTAGGATCGGGGACTTGATTACACTAGTTAATCACTAATGCCCTTTCGGTACCTAATCTTGTTTAAACCCTAAGGTTTTTTGGATGTTCGAGGGATTTTCCATGCATTTTTGGGAGGGAAAACATTTTCTAGGTCTTTTTCTAATTTTTTGGACACAAAAGGGATTTTTTCGGATTTTTTTTGGTATTTTTGGAAAAATACAAGTCTTTTTTTATTTTTCTGAATTTTTGGATTTTTCATGAAATTTTGGATTTTTTTGGATTTTTGGCATTTTTGGAAAATATGGAATATCTTTTATTTTTTTTATTTTTTGGAAAATAAAATATTTTTTAATATTTTTCAAAATATTTTTGGAAAATAAATTATTTTTTGATTTTTCTCGATTTTTAGAAAATAAAACATTTTTCGACATTTTTAATATTTTTCGATTTTCTGGAAATTAAATTTTTTTAATATTTTTGAAAATAAAACACTTTTTGATTTTTTTAAATAAAAGTTTATTATTTTATATTAAAATAATAAAATAAAACCGACCGGGTCGGATCCGCGGGTTGGGTCCAACTCCGGGTCGGCGACCCAAACACGGACGGGCCGCGATGCGGGCCCGACTGGATTTTTCATCTTTTTTATTTTATTTTTTTATTTTGTTAAAACGACGCCGTGGCGGGCGTTTGGGGACGCCCGGACCCGGCCCGACGACCCGGGTCCACGACCCACTTCCCCGGCGAAACCCTACCCGGATCCGACCCGAATCGCGACCTCGTCTTCCGCCGCGCCCGCAATTTGCAGAATCCCTACCCGGTTCCCGATCCGGTCCGACCCGACAACCCGGGTCGCGACCGGAAAATCGGGAACCCTAGGGTTCCCGAATCGCGGCGCCGAGGCACAATGGGACGGGGGACGACGGTGACGGCGACGGCGGCGGCAACGGCGACGGCGGCAACAACAACGGTAGTGACGAGGGTTGGACTGCGGAGGGGGAAACTATGGCGACGGCAACGGTGGCGGTGGCGGTAGCACTACCTGTTCGTGGCGATGACGTCCGGATGGTGGTGGCTGGGCAACTCGGTTTCTTGATCTGGCGCGGCGTCGGCGGACCGATCACGGCAACGGCTTCGCAGGTGGGGCACGACAACAAGCCGTCGAAGCAACGGCGTCGGGACTGAGGCGAACGGCTGCGGCACGGCGTCCGGCGACAACAATAGCAGCAAAAAAACCAGATCTACTGCGTAGATCTCGGCCGGACCCTCCTCGGCCTTAATTCCTCCTCACTTAGGCCAGATCCGAGCTTCCACCGGCCGGATCGACCTTCTCGAAGTCACTCGCCGCCCGCCTTCCCGAAGTCTCTCGGTGGAAGGTGGGCCGAGCTCGCGACTCGAGCTCTCCCGCGCCGCCCTTCAACCCTTCCCGATGTCTCTCGGTGAAGGATCTCCGAGCTCGCCACACCCTCCGACGATGCTTGCGGCCACCTATTTATAGGCAAAGGAACTCCGGTCGATGGAGGGGCTCGGTCGCCGGCCTCCGGCTTGCCCACCGGTTCCGCTCGGCTGAACCGGTGTCCCATCGAGCTTTCTAGCGAAGCTCGCTCAGCATTAATGGCGCCTGCGATCTTATCCGCTCCGGCCGACGTCGCCCTACACTCCTCGGCCGTAGGCCGTCCTTCGCGCGCATCGCCGGCCACCGAGTGTGAGATGCAAGCGACTGAGGAAGAAGAAGATAGGAGGAAGAAGAAGAGAGCAAAGGGGCCGGGCCAAGGGTGAAGGAAAATGGGCCATATGGGCCACGGAGGGGGAAGAAAAGGGAAAAAAAAAAGGGCTTTTGGGCTTTTTTTTTTTTTTTGTTTGTTTATTAATTATCTTATTTATCCGAAATAAAATAAAAACTTAATAAAATAAGATTAACCTAATTAAAATTGAGGTGTCAACAGCTGCCCCTCTTTGAAGGTGAGCTCGCAGAGGTTGCATTCAAAGACATACTGATGCCTCAATTTTATCCATACATGCGTAGCAGATTATATTTTATTTGGGATCTATTATTCTATGTAGGAAAAGAGCAATATAACTTTACATATACTAAGACAGATAAGAAGATACCTGTAGTTACTTACCGGGAGTGAGTGAGATAGGGTGTGAACCCCGAGTTTTGGCAAGTATCAAGCGTCATCTTACCCGGTGATATGAGGAGGTTGCTTTTCCGTGGCTCGAACCATTCTTCGGTCACCTGTTAAAACAATCAATGATTTGTCTAGGACCCGAACCTTTCTTCGGTTGCCTTGACGGGAGACTGCTCTTCCAGGACCCGAACCATTCTTCGATCGCCATGACGGGAAATTGCTCCTCCAGGACCCGAACCATTCTTCGATCGCCATGACGGGAAATTGCTCCTCCAGGACCCGAACCATTCTTCGATCGCCATGACGGGAAATTGCTCCTCCAGGACCCGAACCTTTCTTCGGTCGCCCATTGGAACAATAAGTTGTTTGTCTAGGACACGAACCTTTCTTCGGTCGCCTTGACGGGAGATGCACCGACCTTTCTCAGGGCATCTCATTTGTGGGTGCCTGATTTGTATCAAGGACACCAGTTGGTACCCGACCTTTCTCGGGAGATGCGCCGACCTTTCTAGAGCATCTATTTTGTTGGGGTGTCGACTTCGTCAAAGACACTGGTTGGAACCCGACCTTTCTCGGGAGGATGCACCGACCTTTCTCAGGGCATCGATTTGTGGGGTGTTTGACTTCTGTCGAAGACACCAGTTGGAACCCGACCTTTCTCGGGAGGATGCGCCGACCTTTCTCAGGGCATCGATTTGTGGGGTGTCGACTTCGTCGAAGACACCAGCCGAACCCGACCTTTCTCGGGAGATGCGCCGACCTTTCTCGAGCATCTGTTTTGTTAGGGTGTCTGACTACTGTCAAAGACTTTGGTTGGAACCCGACCTTTCTCGGGAGGATGCGCCGACCTTTCTCAAGGCATCAATTTGGAAGATACCTGGACGATCACAAGCATCGGAGGGGTACTTGGACGATCACAGGTACAAACTCTTGGTGTATGGAATATCGAGGACGTACCTGAGATATTCGTGTGGAAATATCGAGGATGGGTCTTGCATATATGTGAAGGTCTCTCACCTGCTGGTATTTGGGAATATCGAGGATGTACCTTGGATATTCATGAAGGTCTCTCACCTCCTGGTAAATGGGAATATCGAGGACGTGCCCCGAATATTCGTGAAGGTCTCTCACCTCCTGGTAATTGGGAATATCGAGGGCGTGCCTCGCATATTCATGAAGGTCTCTCACCTCCTAGTAAATGGGAATATCGAGGGCGTACTTGGGATATTCGTGAAGGTCTCTCACCTCCTGGTAATTGGGAATATCGAGGGCATGCCTCGCATATTCATGAAGGTCTCTCACCTCCTGGTAATTGGGAATATCAAGGGCGTGCCTCGCATATTCATGAAGGTCTCTCATCTCCTGGTAAAGGGGAATTGAATGTAGCACGAGGCTTACCTGGATTGCCACAGGCACTTAAAAAGGGTGGAACACCTGGATAGCCACAGGTGTACAAAGTACTGGGATACTTGGATGAACACAAGTATTTAATGATACAACCTGGGACCACTCAGTTGGTCCAAGGGTAAGAAAGCATACTCGGGTAGGCGCAAGCACACAAAGCAATGGAATGCTTGAATAGCTGCTAATTATTTGGGGACAACTCGGGCAAGCTGAGTGTTATGAAAAGGAAGTACCTAGACAAGGGTGGATACTTGATGATATGGGGATACCTAGATAGCAGTAGATATTCCAAGAGATACTTGGTCAGTCACAAGTATCAATACTCTAGGGACAACTCGGACAGGTCGAGTGTCAGAAAAAGGGAGTATCCGAACGGTGACCGGTACTCAAAGACAATAGGGATACCTAGACAGCAGTAGGTATTCAACGATAAAGGGATACTTGGTCAGTCACAAGTATCAATACTCTGAGGACAACTCGAATAGGTCGAGTGTCAGGAAAAATGAGTATCCGGACGGTAGCCGATACTCAAAGACAATGGGATACTGAGACAATTGCAAGCACCCAAACTCAAGGGACGACTCGAATAGGTCGAGTGTCAAGAAGAGAGTACGGACAAAGTGATAGGTACCTTAAGACAAATGGGGATAGAGATATGCTTACCTCGGCAATATCTCGATCTCTAAGAGTGTGTCTATTATTTGCACAGTATGCACACATGATTATATATGCTGTAAATTCATGAGTTCAAATGAGATTCATGCATGATAATTTTGTTAGTTATGCATCTTTTGATTTCCACTGAGGAAGATTTTGAAAGACAACCTTCATTTAGAATGTAGATGTCTTGAGCATGCCAGATGAGGGACTTTCAGTCTGAAAGGACTTTCCGCTCACTCTCATGGAAAAGGCTATCCTGACCATTGATGCAGGATTTATAAGGACCACACTATCTCACTATCATCATGTCAGCAGGGGTCCGAGTATTCTCGCAAACGGTACGACTTTACCAATGTGAGAGGTCTTTGTTGAAACTGTGATGAAGTCTTGGTCAGTGACTCATCGAAGGGGACCATCAAGGTTGAAGCTGATGGACGAAAATGTTGCACGATCATCTCCGGGTTTACAAGTCAAGAATCCTGCGAAAATAGATAGAGTAATCTTGCTCGTACTTCTTCAAGCGATGCTTATAGACATATGAAATCCTACATTAATTGAAGTGCCCCTAGTCTGAAGAGACTTTTACAGTGGGATGTAACGTAGGCTTGATTCATGTGTAAAAAAGGTAGAGCTGGTGATTGCCTTGGCATTTGTCACAAGTCTTTTTTTTTTTTTTTTTACTGTCAAATGGAGGTTCTATGGACCACAACAACATTTTCTTGGCTGCATTTTTGACTGGGGGGCATTGGCCTTGCTTTTACCAGGCACACTGCTCTTTCATGCCCCTATTTTTATTCCAGTTCTTCATTTATGGGCATTGACCTTGCTTTTACCAGGTACACTGCTTTTTTATGCTCATGTTTTTTCATTCTTGTTGCTTGAGAGCTGATCTTGACAAGTTCAAGCAAACGCCTTTGTTGGACTATTGAGTCTTCATCTTTTGTCGGCGCTTTTGATTATGCTGCTCAAACGGCAGTAGCTTCTGCTTTGCCTCCATGTGAGGATGAATTTACAGACTCAATTGGGTTGTACAATGAATACAAGTGCGTAAAGAAAGAATTGCTCTTCATGACTCTAGGGCACTTAAATTAATGTGAGTGTTCATATGCAATAAAGACACCCAAAGATTGATGCAAGTGCGAGCAAGAAAATTTCTATCTCTCTTCTCACCTTGTGATGCTGCTTTGCTTCTAATCTGCCCCAGTGTAGGGGTTGATCTTGACAGGGGTATGAGAGAAGCTTCACCAATGTATGGGGCTCAATGGGGTGAGCAATGGAATGCCTCTCACTATTTTGGTTATCGTACCATTCGCGAGAGAACTCTTTACCCTGCAGCCATGGAATCTTCTGCACTCATCTCACAAGTGTATAGATGGGGGACTGTGTGTAGGATATGGCTTGCCTGTCATCATTCTAACACGCCTCATCCAGCATGCTCAATTAATCTTGTATTCTTCACTTAGCTGTCTATTCTGATAATCCTCAGTGGAATCAGTGACTTAGACAGACGAAATCATCATGCATAATTCATCTGGAAATGACATGCAACATTTTGAATATGATGGAGTTTGAACTTTTCAAAACAAGTGAATGGTTTTGACTCGCAAAAGACCCTATTGACAACTTTAGGGGCTAACATAATGGTGTTTTCAAATATGTTAGATTTTGAACATCAAAAGGGTTATTCGCAAATGGACGTCGATGGTTGTCCCTATTGATTAGGAATATGACACATGAATGATCGTCGGGGTTGGGAATCTGATCGGGCATCTCGCTTTTGCCCCTGCGAAGAGAAGATGTACAAGTAGATCAATTAGTTTGGCCAAAATTAAATGTGAGTTGAGGCTGAAGATTTTCTGTCATTTGCTTTGGCAATACTTGAGACGCCATTTTGCTTGGGAGAGTTTGTCATGCCTCTCATTGATTTGTTATCTTTTTTTTTACGTCGTTAATCCTGCAACAAACAAGACATGCTTCTCATTGATTCATTATCCTTGCTTTTGACAGTCAGGTGATCCTGCAACAAACAAGAGGGAATGTGTTAGTCATGAACTCTTTCAAGAGTCAAATAACTGGAATCGATACAACTTTACCCTTCACTGGTTTCAGATGATTAGGTGAACCTGAAGTGAGAGGGGGACATGAAGTCCTATGTCCCTTGCTTCATTAGGTCAATTATTCTCTCGAATTAGCTCCCCTGGATGACATGTCTTTTACACGAAGCCGGGTGAATTTGATGTGGATCATTTCCACATACTAGCTTGGCCAATATTGATTTGCCTAACCATTGAGTTTGGTTCTTGAGTTGTGATGCTCCCTGTCAATAGGGGGAACATGTCAAAAGTGAATTCAAAGAAGGGGGAGTATTGGAAACCATACCAAATTACTCTTCTCCAAAGTTTGTATTTGTTGACTCCTGATGATGTTTGAATGTCGATGACAGCCTTTTCGTCTTGGCATAGTTTGACATTTCTTTCGATTGGCCTTCCTCACTTGTGACCATGTATGCATGATTGCTGGTTGTTGATTCATCTTCAACGCATTCCTTCTGTGGAATTTTTGCTTCTGCCTTTGATCAGGCAAAGTCATGTACCTCAAGCTTCTATGGAATTTGAGATGGACAATCAAAACCTCTAATTCTCTAATGGCAATTACTTCTTGCAAGAGCATGTGTCTGGAACAAGAAGTGAGGCTTCCAGATTCTAAGATTGTTGACTGGGACAGAAGGTTTCTTTTAACCATACTAGTTCCTGAATGACGCATCCTTTACACCGAGCTGGGAAAAATTGTGGGGGTTACTCTTATGCGTTTGCTCGGGTAATGTTGATTTGTTCAAGTTATGCCATCGAGTTTGCTTCTTGATTTATGACACTTCCTTAAAGACTGGTCATCACCATTCATTTTTCTCCATTGAGTCAAACACACATTTTTCATGATGGTGTAAATACATCACTCATATATAAAGGTGCATAAGCATTTTCATTCTGATAGAGAGGTGCTTGGCAATGCCAGACAATAAACATCTTTCAAGGGTAGTACTTTTTTAAAGCATCGGAATTAACTGGTTTGGAGAATTCCCGCCCATCCATTTCGGTCGAATCAAGGCTCCTCCAGGAGTATCTTCTTTATTACATAAGGACCCCGTAATTTGGGGCGAACTTGCCTCCGAGCTCTGGAAAGATTGGCAGCGTCTTTCTCAAGACTAGCTCATTTACCTCGAAGTGCTTGGGTCGTACCTTTTGATTGAATGATCGAGCTACCCTTTGCTAGTAACACTGACCATGACAGAGGGCTTTCGGTCGTTTTCGTCGACCATATTCAGTTGTTCGAGCCTTTGTTGCGTCCATTCTTCCTTGGACAATCCCGCCCGGGATAAAATTCGCAGGGACGGGATTTCTACTTCCACAGGCAAAACTGCCTCCATGCCGTAAACCAGGGAAAAAGGCGTTGCCCCAGTGGAGTTTCGAATTGAAGTTCGGTATGCTGTTAGTGCGAAGGGTAACCTCTCATGCCAGTCGCGGTAGTTTTCAGCTGTCTTGGATAGGATTTTCTTGATGTTCTTGTTGGCGGCTTCCACCGCTCCATTCATTTGTGGACGATAAGGGGACGAGTTCAGATGTTGGATTTTGAACTCAGAAAACAATTGATCAATCAACTTGTTGTTCAAGTTCGACCCATTGTCGGTGATGATAGCTTCCGGTATGCCATAACGGGCGATTATGTCACGTCTGATGAATTTCATAACGTTTCGTGCAGTTACGCTTGCATAGGATGCGGCCTCGATCCATTTTGAGAAGTAGTCGATTGCGACCAAAATGAACCGGTGCCCATTTGATGCCTTTGGATTGATTGGACCAATCACATCAATGTCCCACATTGAAAATGGCCACGGCTCAGAAAACTGATGCAATTCAGTTGGAGGGACATTTATCTTGTCCCCGTGGATCTGACAACGATGACAGCTTCGCACATGGTGAGCACAATCGCTCTCTAAGGGGAACCAGTAATAACCCAATCTCATTATTTTCTTGGCCAACATACGTCCATTCATGTGAGGACCACATACTCCCCCATGTATTTCTTGCATTATTTGTGTGGCTTCGTTTGCATCCACACACCTTAGAAGGACTGAGTTATATGATCTTTTGTACAAATTTTCACCGCTGACGAAGAACCTCGAAGCCATTTTCATAAGGTATTTTCGATCAGAGGGAGTGCTTTCTTTAGGGAATTCCTGCTTTTGGATGTATTTCATGATGTCGTAATACTAGGGTTTCCCATCGGGTTCTTCGATTATAGTCATGCAGTGGGCCTGTCTTGTCAAGACTTCAATTTTCAAAGGCTCTACTTCTAACCCCTTCGCTACTTGTAACATGGATGATAGTGTTGTTAGTGCATCAGCAAACTGGTTACGGATTCTAGGTAGGTATTCAAATGAGATGTCCTGGAATTCTTCTACCAATTCTTCCAAGTAGTCGTGATAAGGCACTAGTTTGGCGTCTCTTGTCTCCCACTCGCCCACGTTTGGAGGATAATTAAGGCGGAGTCACCGAACACTTTTAGTTTTGACACTTCCATTCCAATAGCCGCTTGTAGGCCGAGGATGCATGCTTCATATTCGGCTATATTGTTGGTGCATGGAAACATCGGTTTGCAGCCACGGGATAATGTTGTCCATTTGGGGATATCAAGACCGCCCAAAGGCTCGAACCCGACAAATTTACAGCTCCATCAAAAAACATAGTCCACGTGTCCTCTTCTACCGCCGAGATTCGGTCATCCGGGGAATGATCATCGCCTACTTCTTTAGGGCAATCTGCTAACATATCAGCAATCACCCGACCTTTAACGATTTTTGCGACATCACCGGATGTCGAATTCCGAGATTAGGATTTGCCATTTGGCCAATTTTCCCACCAAGGCCGGGCAACCAAGCAAATACTTGATTGGGTCACTCTCAGTTACAAGGAATGTCTGGTAATGCAAGGTATACTGCCGGAGTCTGTGCAACACCCATACCAATGTAGCACAGGTCTTTTCTGATTTGGAGTAGTTTTGTTTTGATGTGGTGAATTTTTTACTCAAATAGTAAATGGCTCGTTCCTTCCCATCATGGGGTCCTTTCTGTGCCAACATTGCACCTAAGGATTCATTGTTGATGGTAAGGTAGAGGGTCAAAGGGTGTCCTAGAGTCGGGGTACTAAAACCGGGGTTTCATCGGTACCGCTTTAAATTTTCAAACGCCCCGGGCAGTCATCATCCCATTCGATTTGTGCATCTTTCTTGAGAAGTTTAAAGAAAGGTTTTGCAGTTTCAGAAAGCTGGGAAATGAATCGCGCAATGTAATTTAATCTTCCCAGAGGCTCCGGACTTCTTTCACGGTCGAGGAGGAGGCATCTCAAATATCGCTTTAGTTTTTGACGGGTCCACTTCTATCCCTTTACAGCTCACAATGAATCCAAGTAATTTGCCAGAGGTTGCCCCGAACACACATTTTGCTGGGTTCAAGCGCAACTTGAACTAGCGAAGTCGATTGAATAATTTTTCTAGGGTCTTCACATGGTCTTCTCCATGTCTAGTTTTGGCGATCATGTCATCGACATATACTTCAATTTCTTTATGCATCATGTCATGGAAAAGGGTGACCATGGCACGTTGGTAAGTTGCTCCAGCATTTTTCAGGCCAAAAGGCATGACCTTATAGTGAAAAGTTCCCCATGGAGTAATGAATGCCGTCTTTTCCTTGTCTTCCTCCTTCATTTTTATTTGGTTGTATCCTGAGAACCCATCCATGAAAGAGAAAAGTTTGAATCTAGCAGTACTATCCACAAGAACGTCTATGTGAGGTAGTGGGAAATCATCCTTTGGGCTTGCTTTGTTCAAATCACGGTAGTCGACACAAATCCAGATTCGACCATCTTTCTTCTTCACTGGTACAATGTTTGCCACCCAACTAGGATATTGCGAGACTTCGAGGAAGCCTACCGCCAGAGCTTCATTACTTCTTCTTCAATCTTTTTTGACAATTCAGGCTTAGCTCTTCTTAGCCGCGCTTCTTAGGGGCCACATCGGGTTGGTTGGCAAGCTATGCTCCACGATCATTGGATCAAGGCCTGGCATATCGGCATAAGACCATGCGAATACATCTTGATATCTCTTTAGGAGGGCAATTAAGCTTGCAGCTTCTTCTTTCAGAAGGTTCGCGCCAATCTTTATCTCCCTTGGATCTTCTCAGTGCTGCCTAAATTGACAATGATGGTGTCTTCGTAGTAGGGGGCCTTGCTTCTTCGTGGCGCTTCCAATTCCATTGAATTTCGTCGGAATCATCAAAATCATCATCTGAGTCATCAGAATTGCTATCATGGCTACTTACGGTGCTGGTTTGGACCGTTCCCATACCCTCGCCTGCCGCTATATTATTCCTGTGTCATAGAGTAGATAGGCTAAAGGAACAAATAAGGTTAGTAGTATGCATGCTTCTTTCTTTTGAAAAGGTGATAAATTGCTTTTAAAGATTAAAGACAAGGAAACATGAGGAGACCCTAGGGCCTTAGATTTCTTCTTTCATTTGACGGTGGCTATCATCAACGGGCCGGTTTGGTGTGTCTCCTCATGCCCTCAAAATGTTTTCAACTTTATTTATTAGTAGACGGATTTACGTGGTGGTTTCAAAAATAGTTCCTTGAGTGGAACCGTTGTTGAAAACAAAGCAAGCCAGACTTTAAGAAATATGTACACAAGCTCCCACGTAGGGGAGTATGCGAAGGAGTTAAAAAGGATTCTACTCGAGCGGGCCGCACCCATTTCCCCGACGGTCCCTCGTTGATAGCGCCCACGAAGAAGTCTTCATACCGGTTGCCAAGTCACGTCTCCTTGTGCTCCCGGCTTTGTGGATTTCAGATCATCCACGTCTCCCCATCCATCAGGGACGATGTTGTGGTGATGATCATAGAAACTTTGGGGAATTGAATAATTGACATAGTAGTCAAATTTACCACTTGGTTGGCCCAAAGTGTCTATGATTGCTTCTCCTTTATGTGCCTCATTAGCATGCTCGGGAACATGGTACGGGTGCTTTGGGTACCACGAGGAGGTGATCATTGCCAAAACACAGCCATGGAGAGCGGAAGGTGAATACCCCAAAGATCCAAAAGATCTTGGACCTTGTCTCTCGGGATGGTGCAATCATCTAGCGAGTGTCCTAATTCCCCGAATGGTAATCGCATTGCTTGGATGGATCATAATCAATGAAGTACTCGGGGTAGGATGGTTCAATTCTGCCGATTATCCTTTGCTCTAGGAGGATGGGGAAAATAATGGCCATTGATTTAGGAAGAGGCGAATATGGTCGTGTGCTTCTTGGGGATAAGGGTAGCCGTGCCCCTCGCCAGGTCGTGTCAGTAGGGTCCTCTTCATTTATCACCAGCTCCTCATTGTGACGAGAACGGAATGCACGGGTAGCTTAAGCGAAGTTTTCTATCAAATGGTGTACAGTCTCGCGTAATTCTTCGACTTGGTGTCGAAGCTGGATGAACGAGAAGTTATCGCATGTCTCTTCTAATTGCTCTTCCTCAATGGCACCTAAGAAAATATCCTCGAGCATGGTGGTCATGTCATCTGGCCCCTCCTTTTTTATAAGTGAGGGCCAAGTTGTGTCTTCCTGGGTTATGGGTAATTTCACACTTTCGGGGTTGAACCATTTTGGAGTATCCACTTCCTCTTCCTCATGCATCATCTTGGCCGGGCCCGGGAAAGTTTCCTCGAGACGGGGATATACAAGGCCGACTTTTTCTTTGCTTTTCTATCTCGGGGAATATCCCAAACCAACAAGTATAGGGTCTTCTCCGAGCTTCAATAGGCCGACGAATGCCCCGGCCTCTCCTACCAAGCCCTTGTCCGGAAGGAAACCGTGTCCTACCATGATTTTTCCTACCATGATTGCAGCACTTGATATCTCGGGGACGAGGGGCAAAGTCCCTCGAGTTTCGTGTATAGTAGACACGAGCTTGAACGATTGATAGCTAGCTTCGCTCTTGTCACTAGGTTCAACATAAGGAATGGCCGTCTCGTGGTAGATGCGGTGATCTTCTTCTCCTCGGACCGTGATAAGTTTTCCTCCAACCACGAACTTCACACTTTGGTGGAGGCTTGAAGGTACTGCTCCTGCGACGTGTATCCATGGGCGCCCTAAGAGGAAATTGAATGCAGTGGGGATATCCATCACCTGGAACAAAATTTTGAATACGGTTGGGCCAATTTGAATGTCGAGCTCGATCTCTCCCACTGTTTCCTTCTTTGTTCCATCAAATGCTC
This sequence comes from Eucalyptus grandis, assembly GCF_016545825.1. NCBI lineage: Eukaryota > Viridiplantae > Streptophyta > Magnoliopsida > Myrtales > Myrtaceae > Eucalyptus > Eucalyptus grandis. The sequence continues at coordinate 22,631,258 of NC_052620.1, forward strand.
GAACAGAAGTCTTGGGTACCTGGATCCATGATCTCTCTATTTTAAGGTGACAGAGTGTCGCTAATGGATATATGTTAAGAGCAGATCCGTTGTCAATCAGCACTCGAGCGACGTGAAATGCGTTGCACTTGACTGATATGTAAAGGCCCTTGGTGTGTCCTCTACCCTCCTCGGGAATCTCTTCATCAGAAAATGCCATTTGATCCTTTAGAAGGATGGTACTGACAAATTCCTCGAGTTTGTCATGCTCAATAGTTTCAGAGACATGTACTTCACTTAATACTTTCATGAGGGATTTCTAGTGCTTGACGGATGTCCGAAGCAATTCCAGTAGAGAGATCTCGCGCCGGTGATTTTCGTGAATCGTTCCACCACATTATATTTGCTGGCCTTAACTACGGCCAAAAACTCCTTGGCTTCTTCGTCAGTGACGGGCTTAGCAGACTGAGTATTTGCTTGAGCATAGGTTCACCCAGATCTTGTGACCAAACCAACATCAAGGTCATAAGACCATGGTACCGCATTGTTGTATTTGTATTTGTAAGGTTGGGGAATCTCAATGACTATAGCTGTTTCGCTGTTGATGCTTGAACAATGGCTCCTTTCCTTTCAAAGACGCTCTCGGGTAAGGTGGAATCATTCTTCTCCTTTTCCGCATTTAGCGCCGCAAATTCTTCCTCCCAATTGATGAGGACTTGGGATATGGTAGAAACTATGTTGGCGTGGCCGGCGTGCACAATTATTCCGGCCTCTATCATTCTTAATACCCTTTCCTCCATTATTGCGAAAGGCGGTATTTCATTGCCCGGATAATACCCGGTTTCTACTAGCCCTCGATAGATGTCGACCATATGTGCATTGACATTTCTGATTTGACCGGCTTCAGAACTGAATATCATGTTTACTTTGTCAGCATGATCAGGGAGCGGATTGCTTTGGACATTCGGCTTCGCGGTTTGGAATGAGAAGGCCTTAGTATCCAGCAGGTTCTGGATTCGATGCTTAAGGACGAAACACTCATCAGTTGAATGGCCTACTTCTCCCATGTGATAATCACATGTTTTGGATGGGTCATAGCTGGAGAAGCTTTCAACGCTAGGTCGTCTTGGTTCAGTTGAAAGGAGGCTCTTGTTTTGAAGGATTGCCAAAACCTGGGAGGGAGATCCAGGAAGCGGAGTGAATTGTCTTCGGTTGTTGTAGCGCTGGGGTGGACGGCTATTAGTCTGTTGTTGGCCTGTGCTTGTTTGAACAGTTGGGGGGTGACCGGTGTTTGCAGTGTAGGTGGCATTGACATCGATCAATGATTCTTTATCTTTTTTCATGTTGAGCCTTCTGCTGACAAGAGCAGGCTCAGTGAACCAGCCATCCCTTAAACCTGTCTCAATCTACTCTCCCACTGGAATGAGTTGATTGAATGATTCAGCGATCGTAGTCACCATCCAATTGCGGTATTCGAAAAGGAGGGTTTTGATGAACATTTTTCTCAATTCAAAGTCAGTTGGCTCAGGACTGATCTGGGCGGCGAGATTCCTCCATCTAATGGCATATTCTTTGAAGGATTCTTGCTTTTTCTTTTCCTTGCGATCAAGATCCTCGCGAGAAGGGGTAATGTCCATTATGAATTTGTACTGTTTGAGGAATGCTTCACTTGCTTCACTCCATGTCTCGATGAGGTTTATGTTCTTTTTTATGTACCATCTTAGGGCGGGACCTATCAGGCTTGACTAGAACAACTGGATCATTAAAGGTTCATTATTAACGTACTGGGTCATTCGAACCAAGTACATCTGCAAGTGAGCTCTTGGGCAGGTCGTGCCATCGTACTTCTCGAACTCAGGCATTTTGAATTTTTCCGGCATTTTGACCTTAGAGTAGATGGAGAGGTCTGTTGGAGTAGGATCTTGAAGGCCTTGCAATTGCTTTAGCCTTTCTTCAAGCTTCTCAAGGCGTTTGTCATGTTCAGTCTTAGACAAACTATTGGGCTTTGCTTTCTCGACTACGATTTGGTGCGTATCCTCCTCCAATTCGGGCATGTTATCATCGGTATCTCTTCCTTGATCACCTCGGGTAGACGATTGCGGTAACAATACTTCGATTGAGGCCGGGCGGGAGCCAATTTGCCTTGGATGGAATCTATCTACTTTGAGAGTTGCTGAAGCACATTGAAGACTTGCTTCATTTCACTTTCCATAATCTCGACACGGCTTGGTACATTTTCTTCGGCCATTCTATCTTTTGGATTTGGCGAATACGACTATGATGTGATTTCCGCATAAAGAAAATGGAGAGAACGTAAGCCAGAAACGTATGGAACACTAGCCCATGGCAAGGGTCACGTCATTTTTATTTATTAGCAGGAGATTTATACAATGCCAAAAGGGCTTTTTACACAAGTCAAAACGACCCTAGTTATTAACATTAGGAATATTCACATCAAAAGTCTCGCTGCCCATTTTATATGCGATGGGAAGCTCCAGTCTTGTGAAGCCTCTTGCTTCTTCGTACTAACTTCGATACGTGTCTCTTGCTGGTCTCCAAGCTCTTTTCAAGAGATTCGATTCGCCCTTGGGGTAAGTTTATCAACTACATCAGGGATTACTGGTTGCAACTCCTTGGGAATTATATGGTTGAGGATGTAGAATGTTGATGCATGATGAACTTTTTCTTGTTCCTTTAACCTTCTGGGCACGACGATCTTTTCAGTGTGACATCTACTCCATGCGTTCTGAATTATGCGGATCTCCTCCAAGTAGTTGTAGTCCGTACGGGTGAAAAAGATTCGGAACAATCCTGATTTGAGTGGTGGCGGGACTTCTTGAAGGACCCTATACTGACGAGCCACCCTATATGGATAATATGAGGTAGCTCCGGAGAGGCCCAGCAACGGGATGGGGTTGTAATAATTAAGCGCAAAGCGCGCCTCTCCTGCAATGAACCATTTAGCTCGCCATAGGAATGTCTCGTGGACCGGGTTTTTTAGCAAGTTAATCCATCGAGAATACTCTTCATTGGGAGAATATTTTTCCAAGATTTGAAACTTTTGCAATGGGTGTTTAAACTCGTTGATTTCAAATATTTGCATGAGGTGCCCAAATCCTTTGATATGGGAAAAGAACCACATTTGTAAAATTTCTAGAGCGGCCCTCATGATTTTTCTTTTGGTCCTTGAAACGATTAAGGGATAAAAACATTTCGGCTAAAACCATATTCACATATCCTGCTCCAAAAATGACTTGATTTATCACCCATGTGATTGAAGGATCTATAGCATTCTTTCGATGGGGAAAGATAATAAAACCAAAGAATGCTAAGAGGAAGATCTTGGCTTTTGGGTCATTGACTGTTTTTCAAAGCATTCAGTTAAAGATGATAGCGGAAAAGCATTATTGTTGGCTTGAACAATTTCTCTTACCGAATGATTTTTTAGAAACCGTGATAGACTAACCACGGGGTCAATGCCGATTGGCTTGACAAGCTCGCTTCCTGGGGGCATTCCTATGGCGAGACCGTACTCTTCTAAATTCGGAGTCGGGTTCAAATTTGCCGAACATGAAGGTGGATGTTTCAGTGGCACCCGAAATGTGGTAGTGCTTGCATGACCCCGAGTGGATATTGATTTGGAGCAATGGGAGGAGATGACCGATTCTTGATTTGACGCACTCTTGGCCGAGTTGATCTAACTGCTTCCACCATCCGAGAAGCTCTCTCTTTGGGGTAGGAATGAACTGGATATCAAATCTTCCCATCGCATATAAGGAAGGGAAATACACAACCCGACCCTATTTTTCCATGAGCCGAAAAGACTAAGTAAAAGTAAAGAAATCACTTCGCTTTTAAATAAAATGGCAAGCACAAAGACATATAGATGGGATGTGCGGCTCGATTTCTAACTCGAAGGATTGGTGAGATTAAAAGGATATCCGCCCGTCGCAGTCTCGCGTTAGCGCATGCCCTCCTAATCTCGGCTAAGAAATTCGGGAAAAGAAAGGCAACCTCTACATCGCAGTCTCGCGTTTGAGGTCGTATCTTTCTTAACACCATCCTAGAAATCCTATGGCGGCCCAGTCCGGCGGCCGGGTTGTGTGTGCCATGTGTAGTGTTTAAAACAAGAAAGCATGCACAACAGTTTATAATCACAAGATAATTTGTTTTAAGCAAGATTAAAAATCTAAGCTATTACCCCGCATAAAAAAAACCTAAGTCAAGTAAAGATATTAAACAAGACATAAAGGCCTAAGTCCTCAAAGTCCCCGGCGAAGTCGCCAAGCCGTCGCGACCTCTTTTTTTTTTTTTTTTTTTTTTTTTCGGCGCCCACAATCGGGTACGGGCGCCTAAGGAGGCTAATGGCTCGGCTGAAATTAATTATGCCCGGACTCTCCCAAGTCCACCAATTCACGACTTTACTAATCTAAATTTTTAACCTATAAATTAATTTTAAAATGGAGTCGCCACTAATCGATTTTGGGTGGGTTGATTAGAAACTTCACCGGGAGAAATACTCACTCTGCGTAACAAGAGAAATTAGGATCGGGACTTGATTACACTAGTTAATCACTAATGCCCTTTCGGTACCTAATCTTGTTTAAACCCTAAGATTTTTTTGATGTTCGAGGGATTTTCCATGCATTTTTGGGAGGGAAAACATTTTCTAGGTCTTTTTCTAATTTTTGGACACAAAAGGGATTTTTTGGGATTTTTTTGGTATTTTTGGGAAAATACAAGTCTTTTTGGATTTTTCTGAATTTTTTGGATTTTTCATGAAATTTTGGATTTTTTTGGATTTTTGGCATTTTTTGGAAAATATGGAATATTTTTTTTTTTTTTTTATTTTTGGAAAATAAAATATTTTTTAATATTTTTCAAAATATTTTTGGAAAATAAATTATTTTTTGATTTTTCTCGATTTTTAGAAAATAAAACATTTTTCGACATTTTTTAATATTTTTCGATTTTCTGAAATTAAAACATTTTTTAATATTTTTTGAAAATAAAACACTTTTTGATTTTTTTTTTAAAATAAAATATTTATTATTTTATATTAAAATAATAAAATAAAACCGACCCGGTCGGATCCGCCGGTTGGGTCCGACCTGGGTCGGCGACCCAAACACTGACGGGCCCGCGTTGTGCGCCCGACTCAGATTTTTCATCTTTTTTATTTTATTTTTTTATTTTGTTAAAACGACGCCGTGGCCGGGCGTTTGGGGACGCCGGGCCCGGCCCGACGACCCGGGTCCACGACCCACTTCCCGGCAAAACCCTACCCGGATCCGACCCGATCGCGACCTAGTCTTCCGCCGCGCCCGCATTTGCGGAATCCCTACCCGGTTCCCGATCCGGTCCGACCCGACAACCCGGGTCGCGACCCGGAAAATCGGGAACCCTAGGGTTCCTGAATCGCGGCGCTGAGGCACAACAGCGGGGACGACGGCGACGGCGACGGCGGCGGCAACGGCGACGGCGGCGACAACGACAGTAGTGACGAGGGTTGGACTGCGGAGGGGGAAACTATGGCAACGGCAACGGCGGCGGTGGCGGTAGCACTACCCGTTCGTGGCGATGACATCCGGATGGTGGTGGCGGGCAACTCGGTTTCCCGATCCGCGCGCGCGTCGGCGGACCAATCACGGCAACGGCTTCGCGGGTGGGGCACGACAACAAGCCGTCGAAGCAACGGCGTCGGGACTGAGGCGAACGGCTGCGGCACGGCGTCCGGCAACAACAACAGCAGCAAAAAAACCAGATCTACTGCGTAGATCTCGGCCGAACCCTCCTCAGCCTTAATTCCTCCTCACTCGGGCCGGATCCGAGCCTCCACCGGCCGGATCGACCTTCTCGAAGTCACTCGCCGCCCGCCTTCCCGAAGTCTCGGTGGAAGGTGGGCCGAGCTCGCGACTCGAGCTCTCTCGCGCTCGCCCTTCAACCCTTCCCGATGTCTCTCAGTGAAGGATCTCCGAGCTCGCCACACCCTCCGACGATGCTTGCAGCCACCTATTTATAGGCGAAGGAACTCCGGTCGACGGAGGGGCTCGGTCGCCAGCCTCTGGCTTGCCCACCGGTTCCGCTCGGCTGAACCGGTGTCCCATCGAGCTTTCCAGCGAAGCTCACTCAGCATTAATGGCGCCTGCGATCTTATCCCCTCCGGCCGACGTCGCCCTACACTCCTCGGCCGTAGGCCGTCCTTCGCGCGCGTCGCCGTCCACCGCGCGTGAGATGCAAGCGACTGAGGAAGAAGAAGATAGGAGGAAGAAGAAGAGAGAAAAGGGGCCGGGCCAAGGGTGAAGGAAAATGGGCCATATGGGCCACGCGGAGGGGGAAGAGAAAGGGAAAAGAAAAAAAGGGCTGGGCTTTTATTTTTTTTGTTTGTTTGTTTATTAATTATCTTATTTATCCGAAATAAAATAAAAACTTAATAAAATAAGATTAACCTAATTAAAATTGAGGTGTCAACAACTTGTATAATTTTTTTGTTTCTTTTAATTTTTCAATATTTTTATTATATTTTTCTCTTTTTTTCCTTCTTTCTTTCTTTTGGTCAGCAACCTCACCGAGCCATCACCAGGTCGGTGTTGCCCAGCGGTGGCCTAGCGAGACCAAGCCTTGCCGGTGGCCGGGCGAGCTCAACCTTGCTAGATCCGGGCAAGCTCGAGCTCGCCTAGCCAAGGCAAGGTCGACGTTGTGTCGCCAGTGACCTTGCTTGGCCACCGAGGCCACCGGTGAGGCTCGGCCTCACCTAGACGGCGTGAGGCTCGGTCTCGCCGGGGGCTAGCGACGCTCCGGTGAGGTTGCCGGTCCTTGATGGCTGATCGTCGGTCATGGCCGAAGCCGGCGACTGGTCAAAAGAAAGAACAAAGAAAAAAAAAGAAGGAAAAAGAGGAAAAAAATGAGAAGAAAAAAAAAGTGTTTCTCAAAAGTATTCTCGAGAACAAGAAACAAGTTTTTTCTACTGTTGTTTCTATTCCAAATCTGTTCCCGGGAATAAAAACATAGATTTTTTGTTCTCGGAAACAAAAATATAAACAAACGCGTTTCTATTCTTTTTTTGTTCCCCAAAACAAAAGAACAAAAAATTTGCGTTTCGAGAAACAGAAGCACAAATAAACAAACACACCCTACTTATCCAAGTCAAATAATATAGAGTTCCAGTGAATAGAAATGTTACATTGTACTCATTTCTAAAAAGACCAAGGTCTAAATTAAGATATAAAGTTAAGAAACAAACATTGAACAGTAAAAAGCAGCTCGAGGACCTCATGAATCATTATCCCTAATGTGAAAAGCACATTTTCTCGAACCTAATGAATGGTAATGTCCTGTAATTATCTGAAAATTTGCGTCCGTAACTAAACACGCTTGCTCATGTAAAGCAATGTCCTACAAGTGGGACCCTCGTACACTTCGGCTGACGGAGCATTCGACCCTTGTACACTTCGGCAGAATTGGTCATTCTGCCGCCAAGTCAATTCCTCTGCAATCTTGGGAAAGAACTCTGCAAGGAGTTTCAACAGATCCTTGCAAACGAAGAAGTTCTTTGGCCGGTGAAATCCAGAACAGACTGGATCTCTGCTGGGTTGCGCAACACCTCCTACTATCACAACCTTAATTATGGTTAGGCGGAAAGAGAAACAAATCACTTACATCAATGATCAAAATAATGACTAGCTCTACTCTCGCCAGGACATCGAAACTCACATAAATGATAATTTCTCTTATTTATTACTGCGAAAACAACCTTCAACGATCTCCTCCCTTTTCCAGATACCCAGTCGGATAGATTAATCTCTCCCGAATCAGCAGGGCTCCTAGCTTAGCCCACCCTTGCTTCTAAAACTAAAAATGTTGTTTGCGGTCTTAAAGCTTTCGAACCTCCTGGACCAGATGAATTTAAATCCATCTTCTATCATAATCTACGTGGCAGGGAATTTGAAAACTTCTTAGCCTAGCCATTGTACTAAGACTGGTCATTTGACAACATTTTAATTCAAAAGCACAGCCAATCTAACAACACCGTAATTCACGAGAATAACAGTGCCTTTCTTTTTTTCTTTTAACCGCAAACAGCAATGTAATTCGCAATCAGAACCTACACAAAAAAGAGACATGAAGCAAATTTGGAAAAAAAATCTCAGAAAGAAACTCCTTAGCTATTGAACACTATTTCTTTTTTTTGAAAAAGGAAATGAAATCAATAAGAAGGTAATCTAATTGCTACATGTGAATTTTTATTTTTTATATTTTCACTTTGAATGACTACTTGAGCAAAACTCAATTATTTTGCAGTGCACCCAAGAAAAATATTTGACCTATTATAGATATAATGGAAATCAAATTAGCAACCGCACATGTATGTTTATCTAATTTAAAATCCAATGTAAGGCATTTGTTAATCAAATTCAATGTACTCAAATTTTTAAAAATATTGTTTCATTTGTGGATAGTCACAAAATGATCACAAATTTTGATTTTCAAGTTAACTTATACAGCTATAGCTCGAGCTGAACTCATCGATCATTTAAGTTGTGTAAGAATATTATAAGAAACAGCATTAAGTAAAATGAAAAATGATAGCAGAAAAGTTTAAAGTAAATAATTTGGTCATATTTAAAGATTTGGACTTCTATTAGTTTTAAGTCGAGCAAGATATTAGGGAGAATTACCAAAAAAGTCCTAAACCTATTGCAATTGTGCCAATTCAGTCCTAAACTTTTTTTTTTGTCCAATTTAGTCATAAACCTTTTATAACTATGTCAATTCAGTCCATCCAGCCAAAATTGGCCGGCCGGCGCTGACGTGGACGCCGGTGGGGGACAACCGGCCGGCGAGGTAATTTTTTAATATTTTTTTTATTTTTTCGAATTTTTAAATATTTTTTAATTCTTTTATTTTTTTGGCTTCTTCTCCTTCCTCTAGCCGGACGCCGGCCGAGAGGTGAGGGCCGGTGAGGCTCGACCTCACCATGGCGGGCGAGGCCGAGCCTCGCCAGACGGGCGACGGCCACCTCGCCGGCCACCGGCGAGGGCGAGGGTCAACCTCGCCCGGTGGCCGGCGCGAGGCTGCCGTCACCATCGCCGCCTCCCCCGTCCCCGGATCGTCGGCACAATCTCCCCCTCGATCAAGCGGCCCTCCCGGCCGTGATCGTCGCCAAAACCCCGTTCCAGCGCATCGGACCGACGAGGACGAGATCGAGCTCCTCCGCGGGTTCCTCGACTACACCACGCAGCGCAGCGGGGCCTCGCCCTCGCCAGTGGCCGGCGAGGGCCGAGCTCGCCGGATCTGGCGAGGCTCGGCCTCGCCCAGCGACGGCGAGGCCACCGTCGCCAGATCGGTGAGGCTCGGTCTCGCCCAGCCCATGGCGAGGTCGAGCCTCGCCAGATCTAGCGACGGCCGCCTCGCCGTCGCCGGGCGAGGCTCGCCCGCCGGTGGCCGGCGAGGCTGACCTCGTCGGCCAGAGGAAGGAGAAGATTCAAGAAGGCCAAAAAAAAAAAAAAAAATTTAAAAATTCGAAAAAAAAAATATGAAAAAATATGAAAAAATTACCTCGCCGGCCGGCTGTCCCCTGCCGGCGTCCACGTCAGCACCGGCCGGCCAATTTTGGCCGGATGGACTGAATTAGCACAATTATAAAAGGTTTAGGACTAAATTGGACCCAAAAAAAAAAGTTTATGACTGAATTGGTACAATTACAATAGGTTTAGGACTTTTTTGGTAATTCTCCCCAAGATATTACAACTAACGAATTTGAGGCATGAATAGAAACTCTACTTGTTTTTTTTTTCTCTTGATAAAGTTCTTCATTTTTTGTTTTGATTTGGCCTTATATAGAGTTATTATAATTAGACGATATTGAAGTGATTTTTCTGGTGATTGTTCATGTGTGGATTACTTATTTTGTACCGAATTGAGTAATTACATTCATATTCCGTTACTTGAAAATCACATTATATATCATTTTACTTGCAACAATAGGAACAAAAGTCAAAGTGGAACGTGAAACATTTTTGTTCAGCTGTAATTAATATAAAAGATACTACCTAGTAAATGAAAAAGAGAAACTGGCAAGCAAGTTGCTCGGATCTCTTGCGATTTGCTTCTCATTCTCCTCAATTTAAGTAGGTTTAACAAAATCTGTTAGCAGTCACGCATGGAGGCCGGCGGATTTAAGGGATAATCCGTTCGTTGATGGAGTGGAGGAGAAGAGGGACGCCAATCTCTTACCTGAGAAACACACTACCGAGAGCTTCTTTCCACTTGACCGACACCGGAATCCATAATTTTCCGGCAATCAGCACCCACCATGGGTTGCTTGCAGCGACTTGGATGTGCTTCGTTGACAAGGTAAGTAAGGCTTCGCCCTCAGTGCTGATAAAGGAAGAGACAGAGATGTCATCTTCTCTGCTAAGACCAAGATCGTTTGCGTTCGAATCTTTTTCATTGATTTTGAATGTCCTGTACTAATTTATTATGAACCTAGCCTGGAATCTAAGTCCAGTAGGGTCTCATCTCATTCATCGACCGACTGCACATTACCCTATTTGGTGATATGTCTGAACTAGGTCAGTATGGAATTGTTCTTGTTGTTCATTGACTTAAGAGCATATTGACATTATCGAACTGATAGTCGTTATTTGGTATATAACTGAATTTGTTCAAGCTTTGGTTTGATTTCCTTTAATGTCAAATAGATTTGCCCCATCTATTGACTATGATAAGACTTATCGACTTTGCACGAATGGAACTGGTTTTTGTGCTCTTGATGAAGTTTTTACTTTTTCTACTTTCACATGTTGATTTTCTTGATGTGGCAGCGTGGATGGTTGGTTTTGTTCTGAAAAGGTGCCTATTTTCATAGTCTTGTGTTTCGAATTGGTCTCAAAAAGTGGATCATTTGTTCCAATGACTATAGAAAGATGGTGTTTCAATTGGGAATCTGTCTTTTTGGAATTGGAATTTTTCTTGATTTGCGTGATGCTTCGGTCCGACTTCTATATGTGCATTCTTGAATCAAAATTTGGCGGCTGACTGAGGAGATACATGTTTTCTAGTTGTTTGAGAGCCGAAACTTGTGGTTGGCACAGCATTAAACCATGGAAAATAAGTGTCTGACTTAGATCCCACACGCTTAGCTAGTTATTAAATTGATGGATATGACTTATGATAATGATTTATGTGGATCGGTGATGACAACTTTATTTTGTTAATTTGGATAGACATAGAAGTGATGAACGAGGCTATGACATATGTAAAGAAGGACAAGAGGATTTGATGGGTATCCTCAACGTGTTTTCACTCCTCGAGTTGACGATGGCGAGGTGAAACTCCAACGGGGTTGATTGCCGCTACACGTTCTTGTTGGTGGTGGCCATTTTCTTCGTTAGGCCCCTCATGGGCTCGCTGAGGTCTCCCCAACCTTCTTCCCCCACCTCCTTGTCTGAGGTACCCTAATCATTTTTTTTCCTAATTTTGTAGCATCTTTTCATTTTTTTTTTTTTTTTTTTGTCATCAATCAATTTTTGTATTTTTTTATGTTTGACTGCATTCGTCTTCTTACGTGAAAAATTAAAGTTAGAAACGTGACTGATTTTTTATTTGTCATCTTGGTAGTTCAGGTGTTCATTAATGTCGCGATGGTCCTTGGCCATGTATGCATTTACATCTTCTCCAAGCTCCACCTCAACCTTGGTTGGCATGTCATGCTCAGTATGGGTTAAATACTTGATATAAATGAAGCATGGATTAAATACTTGATATAGATCATGGAATTTACTATACTTGGAATGACTACTTGAGCCGTGTCGGTTATCCCATGGACAGAGTTTTATTTAGTTCATGAAGATGAAGTGGTATATTTAAAGGCCTATGCAGATTATTCAAGTCAGTCGATGTTCGTGCGTTGATGTCATTGAAAATAAAATAGGATATGGATGAACATACACATGTTTGCCCAAATTCATATCACCATAGCTTTTCATGATTTTATCAATGTTTTTCCTATTCAAATAGACTCGTTTAGGTCGAGTTCTTTTTTTTTTTTTTTTTGGGTATTTGCCATATCTTAATACCGCTTTAACTGTACAAAATATAAAAGAAAATTTGGGAATTTATTATGATTTCTTTTTGGCCAGCGAACTTTATCATTATAAATTGCAATAAAATAAAAAGAAACAATCTTTCTTTTATTTTTTTTAGCAATGCAGCCCCTCTTGAGGAGGGCTTGACTTTGAACACTAGTTAGTAAATTAAACCCAGTTTTGATTGTCTAGGTTTGCTGGTAATAAATCACAATGATCGAATATAGTCAAGGATCTCCAATCCTGCACTAGGCGTATGCATGTGAAATAATGAGAAAGGAAGCAACAATTATGTTAACTTTTCCACTTCTTTTCATAATGTTTTGTTTGCTAGTATTTTCATTTTGGGGTCACTCAATGATTTCACGCGTGATGCACTTGCGTTTTGCCTTTGGCCTTGGGGGATTGATGCAATTAATTCTCCACACAAGAGTCTGTCTTATGCGTGAATCCATCGAGATGATTTATATTTTTCCTCCTTATTTATTTATTTATTTATTTTGGCTTCCATGGTAATCTCGAGAGTCTTCTCCTCAGGTTTGATGTTTGCCAAGTTCTCCAAAGACATGTCGAACAATAAATCGAATAGGAATTTTTCGATTAATCCCTTGATACATTTCATTAAAATCATGATCTATGATTTGCGTTTTCATAAATTTCATGATGTCGGCGAGACCATGTCATTATTATTACATACACCCGACTATAAGAATTCAGTGCAATTGAGTCATTAATAAATTTGATGACACTCGGAAGGGATTAATCGCGACAGCTCATGACATGCATTGAGTTTTGATGAATCAGGTGCAAGCAGGAGTAAACTTACCTTACAAGGCCACTATCATCATATTGCCACCCGTCCAATCCCTCCGGCCGTAATTGCTCCTAAAGACTATCTGCATCTCCTTCATGATTTATCTACTTTGCTTCTCCTAGTTCAACTTAGCCAGATCCAAAATAAGAAGAAAGTTAACATGAATCTAAGTGAATGATCAGGTTTCAAGATTTACTTGATCAATGGTCTTGTATTTTATCTCTGTCTTGTTGCTAGTCCACTCCATAAGATTTTGCAGTTTGAAGCATATTATGCCAAATTTGATCTCAGCTTTAGAGTACCGGTTTCAGAGTTAGATCTACTTACCTCGTTTGATGAAGGCGAGGTGTAATTGTCGGAGCTAGATGGCTCAAACAAAGCATCACTCTTGATTGAGAGTACGATTGAATAGAATTTATACAAGTGAAATAGAAAGAGTATCTTTGAAATATATATATATATAAATATAGAGTCGTTTACGGAAAATGATCTGAGAATCATCATGTTCACTTCAAATGATGGTTTGGGAACGAAATCAATCAAATGCATATGTTATTAATTGAACACGGAAAATGCGGACAATCAAACTTCACACAAAACTATGCGTGTCCTCCCATATGAAATTTCTTTCATTTTTTTTTTTTTTTTTTTGGTAAAGGAAATTTCTCTCATTTTTTCTTTCTCGTGGAAACCCCATTTTCCCATTGCATCTCGGTCAGCTTTATTGAATGACCATTTCCATGTTTCCCTCAACTTTTGACTTACCAAAACGAGGTCTTTTTGACTGATAACATGGGTTCGAGCACTCATGCCCCAAATTATCTGGATCTCAAATGCAAATACATGAACTTACGTTGACGTCATCATGGAACTTTTTGCCACGCGCAAAACCGGCTTGTTTGACTTTGGATTGCAATGATGGTGACACTAGCAATGCGATTATGAGCTCTCTCTTTCCATCATGTTCTGCCTCTGGCGCCAAAGATGCCCCCGAGCCATCATTTTATCTTCTGCCCGAAATCACGTCGATTGTTGTCATGTGAGCCAAAAGGCTTTTCAATTCGAGCGACTGGATTATTCCCTTTTATGTATTCTCTGATAATCTTTTCTTGGTACATAAGAATAAGCAAACTTGACAATCGGGCTTGTGTGTTACGCCCGTGTGCTCTTGACCCATTGATGATGTGCCGTTGAGTCTATAAACAGGGGAATGAAGATTGTTGCTACGCGATTGGATGGGTGTAATTAATTATGTCGACTGAAATCGCTTTATACTTGAATATAGCAACATCTTAAATTAATCCTACACATAAAGAAGAGCAACCAATAAACAATACTATGAAAAGTGAGAACCAATTGAGACCCATTAGATCATTCCACCTCCAAAGTGATATAGGGCATGGGATATGTCCAATTACCACATGTGCTTGCAGCCTCCCCACCTCATTTAATTCCACATCCACATGCCCTGCTCAAACGGAAAAATTATCAAATACTCCAGACCTACATTAGCCCACACTGTGTAAACCATTTGATCATGTCGGTCATTTAATCATGTGAGACTCACATGATCTAACGGGTCATGTAGAGTGAGCTCACGGTCCCGTAGGCTAGGAGTACAAGATAAAAGCTCACCCCAAAGAGAGCTCTCGACCAAGATCCATCGCGAATCTTGTGGATCCATGTGTGACCAGCAAGATCAAAGATTTTGATTACCGTTATCTATGGAAGATCAAGCTCAAACAAGTATTTGCCAAGTTCAACTTAATTATAATTGTAGAGTACCATGATAAACGGAAACATGTGTATAGATAAGTTCACAACTGAAAAGTGTAAGGTGAGAGATGACACATTAATAGACTCAAACCCGAATTGTTAAAATAAATAAATATGATAGCAAATTGAACTAATTTGAACCCAGCTCAGTCTTAGATTAGTCAACACCCTTATTTTGTACTTTGGCCCCTTACCGTTCGTTAGTAGGTAACGTGGTAATATAAGGGACTATTGGACTCCGATGGGTTGAACTTCTAGATGGGCCATCTTGGGCACCGTAGAATTTCCGTGCGAAGCTACAGCATATGGTGGTTCCTTCTTCCCCTTTTGACGAATTGAAGGCATCGAAGAGGAAAAATATAATACGCAGCATTCCTGTCCTGTCGATGAACTCGGAATTGAAAGGAAAAAGAGATTATGAAGATTGAGTCTGTCTTCGGTTGGTGCCCGAATAATTTTGTCAATGTTCAACTCTGTTTGTCCGTGGCGCCCAATGACGATCTCAGCACGGTCTACGTTGACGGGAACCAATTGACTGTCTGTCGTTATTCAGTTCAACGACACCCGTATTACGTGGAGGAGAAGTTAAAAGGACAAAGCCACGTGGGCTTGTTCATGACGCGCTGGTCTTCGTCTCGGTCTTCCCAGAGTAAACGCTCAAAAACGACGAACTGATATTTCATAGAAAAGTTCATAAATGACCAATAATGATGGAGAAGAGCTAAAGGAAGAGTGTTGGAGAAGTGGAAAGGACTAAAGAAGAAAAAAAGTTTTTGCTGACTTGGAGAGGGGGACATGACGTGCTGACCATGTCATTTTTCTATTCAATCATCATTTACGTAGCAATCCACATTGAAATAAGTCCTGTAATATGAGGTTAGAGTTAATAAAAGAGCCACATCGAACCCCAATTAGAAAATTTTTTAGAACTAAATTAAAAAGTAAAATTATTGAATGACATCGAACACCAAAAAATAGTTTGAGAACCTCATGAATTTATACCCCTAATGTCGAAAACATATTTTCTCACACCTTATGAATGAGTCATATCTTGTACAACATAAAAATTGCTTCAAAAATTGTTATCACAGACCTAAGCAAGTCTTGAGAAGGCTTCATTTGGATTATCATTTGGATCTTGGGATCACTTGAATGTAAAACAATAATAGAGTATTGCTAGCTAGATGATAAACAAACCTATTGTGCCAATTGGAAGTATAGAGCATGTAGGCATTGGCATATTAAAATAAGAAACACATGCATGGAACCCCTCATCCCTGTATATCAAACAGACAGATTGCGAAGGCCCCTGATGTGTGAGTCATATCCTCTAGTAACATAAAAATTACTTCAATAACAGCTATCTAAGACCAAAATGATAACTACCTCTACTCTCACCAAGAGATTTCAAGTGATGTAATGAATAGGGATTTTCCAAATTAATTACTCGATTCATCTAATCAAAATCATGAGCCATCTCCTAAATTTACCCTAGAGGTACCAATCTATTTTCATAGATTTAATCAATTTGCATTGATACTAAGAGAGTTCCATTCACGAGACAAAAAAATTAGGAAGTCACCAAACTAGTGAGAAACGAAGTTGATACCCTAGAAAGAGTACTCTCTTGGATATGTTTGAAGAGTTGTTTTCATAAATGTCATGACGTAGGTGAGGATCTTCTTTTCAACATGAGGATCTTAAACTCCTTTAAACTTTGCTCTTTTTGTTATGCTCTTAGGTGGTGGGGCGATGGCGGTTCGAGTGATAACTTTTAGCTGAAGCACTTGATGTATGTCAAGTGATGTCGGTCTTGTTCATTAAAAGAGTTCGTGCATGCTTATAGAGAATGTTTCTCAATAGAAACACAACCAATGACAAAGGTGGATATTGGAAATTACTGAAGATACTTATCAGATATAATATAGATATCATCACTTAAACGTATTACACCTTTATCAGCACTTAAAGATATTACACCTTAGGTATGGTGTCATATCCTATAAGGAAAATTTTATTGCTGAAGTAACTGGACACCGAAGGATATGGATACAAGACACAGTTTTTCACTATTATGATGGAAAGTCTGGTTATACAAGTTCATTGGAAAGAAGACTTAGCGCTAGGAAAGTTTTTAAACAAGCGTAGAAAGTTTCATCCAGCTCAAATCAAGAAAGAATATTTCTTCTCAAAGAAACGACTAATTGATTGTAACAAGTAAGGAAAATTTTTTGAAGCTGCATAAATTTTGACCCGATATGGTTTAATGAGTTCAAAATGTTGAATAGCATTCATGGATATATGTCTATGTGATGGGTAATTGTCATCAAACATAATGCTAGATGATGATATGGTGATAGTTCATACCTCCCTCACACCACAAATAGTTGCAATCACTCCTGCTGTCTCGGTAGCTCGTTTTAAATCAGACGAATAAATATTAGAGATTTCACATTCTTTGGATAGTCTATCAGCTAATTTTTTGGTTTCAAGATAGAAATGTAGTAAGAAGCAAGCAAGACCTATTAGATCATTCCAACTCCAAAGGGATAGAGAGCATGAGATAAGTATATTCTTGTTTGTCGCCTCCCAATTTCATTTAATTTCACATCCAGATGACTCTGGCTCAAAAGGGAAATGATTAAGTACTCTTAGTGTACGTTAGCCTACTCTATATGAGTTGTTAGCTCATGTGGATTTTTACATCATGTGAGACCCACGTGATCTAACGGCTCATGTGGAGCGGACACTCAAATCACATAAGCCAAAAGTATCCAAATAGAAGCTCGCTAAAAAGAGAGCTAATTGCTTGAATTGAGGTCCATGGAATCTTGTGGATTTATGTGTAACTTGCAAGATCAAAGGTTGTGATTATCTTGATTTGTACAAATTGAGTCCAAATATGTATTTGCCATGCTTGATGTAATTATAATTGTACAATACTGTGGTAAACAGAAAGATGGGCATAAACAAGTTAAAATCAGAATAGGGCAAGATAAGAGATAAAGATGAATCAACTCGAACTCTCAAAGTGAATTAACTAAAATATCAGACTGAAGTAATCATCCGATGCACTCCTAAGATCAGTCAACGCCCAAATTGTTCTGATGAGTTGAACTTATAAATGGGCCGTCTTGGGCACCGTAGAGTTCTGTGAGTATCAATAGTATGGCCGAGCTGGCCCATATGAGTAGCTTGCGAGCCTCTTCCTAGGCCCACATAATTATCAGACTGCATTTTTTTCTTGTTCCCTCTTTATAGGAATTAAAGGCTTGAAGATTGAGTATGGTCTTAAGGGCATAAACAAGTTAAAATCAGAATAGGGCAAGATAAGAGATAAAGATGAATCAACTCGAACTCTCAAAGTGAATTAACTAAAATATCAGACTGAAGTAATCATCCGATGCACTCCTAAGATCAGTCAACGCCCAAATTGTTCTGATGAGTTGAACTTATAAATGGGCCGTCTTGGGCACCGTAGAGTTCTGTGAGTATCAATAGTATGGCCGAGCTGGCCCATATGAGTAGCTTGCGAGCCTCTTCCTAGGCCCACATAATTATCAGACTGCATTTTTTTCTTGTTCCCTCTTTATCAGGCTTAAAGGCTTCATCCTTTTTTGATATGGTCTCGCAGGTTTGGAATTCTGATTTTACTGGTACGTCTATGTACTCCCTATGCTGCAAGCTTCGTGCTCTGAAATGCAGGCTTAAGCATCTAAACAAGATGGCCTATGCGGACATATCTATGAGAACTGATGAAGCTAGAGCCCAGCTCTCTTTGGCGGGGAAGCCATTCATCTTGATCCTTTTAACCAGATCCTGGCGGATACAGAGAAGGAGAAACTACGGGTATTTTCTGACCTTCGCCTCCAAGAGGAATCGTTTTATAGGCAAAAATCGAGAGTGAGGTGGCTTAAGGAAGGAGATCTAAATACAAAATTCTTCCACCAATCCGTCAAACAATCCCACCTGCGAAATAGAATTATTTCAATCCATGATGGAGACCGGTTGGTCTCTCACCCGCCTGAGGTACATCAGCTCTTTCTCTCCCATTTCCAGGATCTTTTAGCGGTTTCTCCTCCTACTTCGGTGCCCTTGGTTGCCGAAATCCAGGATAAGTTGAGTCGTACTCTCAATGATATACGAGATCCGGGAGTTGTCTCGCCTGTTTCGGATGAGGAAATTCGATCTACTCTCTTCTCCCTTGCTTCGGTAAATCCCCGGCCCATATGGCTTTAATGTTGACTTCTTCAAGCGAACTTGGGAGATTATAGGACCATCGGTCCCGCGGCAGTCGGGACTTCTTTATTAATGGTCAACTGCTGAAGGAGATCAATGCAACTATCCTGACTCTAATCCCGAAGGTCCCTAATGCGTCAACGGTTAATGATTTTCGGCCCATTGCATGCTGCAACACTCTATACAAGTGTATCACAAAGATTATTGCTAACAGGTTAGCTGCTGTGCTCCCTTCTATAGTTAGTCTTCCCCAGAATGCTTTCGTGAAAGGAAGAGGCATAAGCGATAACATTATGCTGACCCAGGAATTATTTAGCGACTTTCATCATAATCCTTATCGGCCTAAATGTATTATCAAGGTTGATTTTCGTAAAGCCTACGATTCCATTGATTGGAACTTTATTCGGCTTACCTTGATGGCTTTCGGATTCCCTGCAGTTTTTATTGACCGCATAATGGTCTGCATTCGCTCGCCTAAGTTCTCTATTTCTCTTAACGGTGAATTGCATGGTTTTTTCTCAAGTGGGAGAGGAATCAAGCAGGGTGACCCTATGTCCCCTTATCTCTTCACTCTTGTTATGGAAGTTTTTACTGGAATCATCAATAACCAAACGTCCAAGGTGGGCTATGATTTCTTTTGGAGATGCAAAGCGACTAGGCTCTCCCACCTTTTCTTTGCAGATGATGTATTATTATTCTCTGAAGGTAATATGTCTTCTCTGTGCCTGCTTTTGGATGGGATTCAATCCTTTGCTAACTGGTCTGGCTTGAAACCAAACTTCAACAAAAGCGAAATTTTCCTCTCAAGTGGATCTCAAGAGCTAAAAGAGTCCATGGTTAGTACCTCTGGCTTTCAATTGGGTTCGCTCCCTTTTAGGTACCTCGGGGTACCTATCATCTCATCTAGGCTAGGCAAGATGGATTGCATATCTCTGGTCAGTGCTATAACCTCGAGAGTCCAATCTTGGACGAACCGGTTCCTCTCCCTGGCCGGTAGACTGCAGCTGATTAAATCGGTTTTGCACTCGATTCAGGTTTATTGGTCTAGTGTTTTCATCCTCCCTTCCTCGGTCACAAGACAAATTGAGAAAATATTTCGCCAATTCCTTTGGAAGGGACCGACCCTTGGATCAGGAGGGGCAAAGGTCAAATGGGATGAAGTTTGCCTACCCAAGGAGGAAGGTGGATTGGGTATCCGAACCATCCGGATTAGCAATATCGCTTCTATGATTAAGCACTTGTGGCTCCTCTTTAATGATAAAGAATCACTTTGGTGCAAATGGATCCATTCCAACTTCATCAAGAATAAGAATTTTTGGGTCATCCCTAGGCCTACAATATGCTCTTGGTCTTGGAAAAAATTGCTAGGCCTTCGAGTCTTAATTCAGCATCAATTTAGGTGGCGCATAGGCAATGGATTATCTACATCATTTTGGTTTGATAATTGGCATCACCGGGGGCCGCTCTATAAGCTCTTCACAGATCGAAACATATATTGCTCTGGCATCCCTCGGCTTGCTTCTGTTGCTGCTGGAATTAATGTCCTCTCCCTTCCCTCTGCAGTCTCGGCGGCCATTATGGGCTGGGAGGATCCTCTCCCAATCCTCAACGACAATGATGATCGACTTCTATGGCTGGGCCATTCCTTAGAGGTGTTTACGACGGCTTCTGCTTGGACACTTCTAAGGACTAGGGGCCATCTTGTGCCTTGGTCGAGATTCATTTGGAATTCCTCTCTTCCCCCCCGCTATCAAACCCACTTATGGTTGATCACTCGCAACCGATTACCAACCCAGGTAATCATGTCTGCTCATGGGAGAATCCCAATATCCTCATGTATGTTATGTTCCTCTATTCCTGACTCTGTTGATCATTTATTCTTCGGATGCCCGATTTCGGCTAGTCTGGTTGCTTTCTGGGCGAATAAATGTAACCTCCCATGGCGGAACTCTACGTGGAAGGATAACTTAGATTGGGTTATCAAGCATCTCTCTGACACCAGCTTCTATCAATCGGTGGCTCGTTTTGGCTTTGCCGCGTTATGCTACCTTATTTGGAAGGAAAGGAATAACATTATCTTCCGCAACCAAACCTTATCCCTCCCGGCTTTGAAGGAACATCTTCGCATGGCTATCAAGGATAGAGCCTCTACCTTTTCGAAGGTCCCGGATACGACTCGTAACAGAAGACTACAACTCAGTTGGGGAATCCATCCTTCGATCTTCGAATGAGGCGTTTCACTGCAATGATGCGTCCTCTCTCTTCAGCGTTGGATGCATCCATGGTGTCCCTTCGTTCATATCTTTCAGTTTTCTGGTGTTATTCCTTCTCCCCTGCGCGGGTGCCTTTGTCTTTCCCCTTCTCCTCCTTTTTGGCTGCTGTTTAGCCTGGATCTAGCTGCTTTTCCTTCTCTCCTCGTCCTGCAGCTCCTTGCCCCCCCTCTCCCCCGTCCCCCGGCACCTCTTCCACTCGCTTGACTGGTTGTCCTTTGAGTGTAAGCTTAGGTGCTAGGGTCTTTCGCTATATAGGTGTGTAGCTCCTTGGTTCTTTTGCTAATATATATTTACCCTTTACCAAAAAAAAAGATTGAGTATGTCAATGGTCCGTACATGAATTCCATAATTAACATTTCAGTCTGTTTGTCCGTGACGCGTGGCAACGATCTCGGCATGGTCCACACTAGTGGGATCCGACTGAGCATCTCTATCACCACTCAATTCAACAGCATTTCTAGCAAAATTGCAATTTCAAATACACACCTAGCTGGTTCAACCGATTTCATTATGTTCATTGTGTGCTCCATTGCTGTTGAACTTCAGATTCGGGAGAGAAAAGGAAGAAACTTGTTACCAGGAAGGTTTGTATTTAGACTTCTTTTCGCGTGTTGCTGCGAGTTAAATAGCGCGTAGGAGAAGTTGAAGAGCAACGCGGTTTGGGCTTTGTCTCGAAGGCGTCGGTCTTCCAACACTTTCCTTAGTGTAAACGGCAAATATGTACACGAGAAGTTCATAAATTGACCAAATGAAATTCGAAAGGAAGAGCGCAAGCCAATCACCGTCCACGTGATCTCTCTCTTTACGATTGAGAGGTCCTTGTCTTCCTTGGTGCCAAGCCAATCAGAGACCAAATGAAGTTTTTTTCATCGTTTGACGTGTCCTTTAATTCAGTTTTTACAATTCAGTCCTTCAACTGCTACACTTCCTTTACGGTCAAAAGACAGAGCCACGCGTAGCGTCACACCAGGGAACACGGCAAGGGGAAAAGGACGAAATAAGAAGGAAGAGCGGAGGGCAAAAGCCACCCCGTACTCTCTGCAGCTGTAAACTCTACTGTTTCTTTTAGTCCTCATCCCCGTACGCATCGCCATTTAGGGCTTAGATTATTTGTTTGTGTTCTTTTTTTTTTTTTTTGTCATGAACACAATTTTTATTCTTTTATTCTGAGGCACAAAATAAGAATAAAAAAAATATTTGTTTTCGTTTTTGTTTTGGGACTTGTTTCTATTCTAGATAACAAATTTGGAACATAAACAAAAATAAGAAAAATTATTTCTTGTTCTCGGAATGCTTCCGAAAAATAATTTTTTTATCTTCTATTTTTTCCTTTTTTTTATTCTTTTTTTTTTTTTTGGTTGGTTGCCGGCATCAGCCATGGTCGGCGACCGGTTGTCGAGGGTTGGTGATTGGCCTTGGCCATGGCTGGCGACCGGCCATTGAGGGCCGACGATCTCGCCGGAGTGTTGCTAGCCTCTAGTGAGGCTCAGCCTTGCCATGGCTAGGCGAGACCGCCGGCTTTTGTCAGCCCGTCACCGGCCATGGCTGAGGCCGGCAACCGGCCAAAAGGAAGAAAAAAGAAAAAAGAAAATAAAAATATTAAAAATTAAAAGAAACAAAAAAATTATACAAGTTTACCAAACGTGTTTATGTTCTTTTTCTATTTCAAGAATAAAAATTTTGTGCAGTTATCAAACACGTTCTTCTGTTCAAAAATTGTTCCCATGAACAGAAATAGTTTTTTTATATTTATGTTCATTGGAACAATTTTTGAATAGAAACGTTACCAAACGCACTCTTATACTCGCGAAGGAATATGCCCCAACAACACACACTGTCTCTCTATCTCGCGGCGATTTAGAGCGATTAAATCAGAGTGAATGCCAAATCGGCACCGATATTGATATGGTTAAGAGATTCGAATTTGAGTTTGCTGACACCATGGCTATCAATGGTGGCGCTGATTATCCCTATAGAAAGTTATGGTTGTTCTTAAATATTTTCAAATATTTTTCTTATTTAGTTTAGGTCTATTTCACTCCTTGCTTCGGATTTCTTATCCGTTATTTTATCCAGACATGTTTTTCTTTATCTGATCTGGAGGGCATTCCCAAGCATCAAATAAGACAGTAAATTATCTATGCAAACTTAAATTAAGGTTGCCAAACGCAACCAACCGGTTTTTTTTTTCCCATATTTATTCCATCGTTGCTCGCTGTACGTGTACATATACTCCCCGCCTTCTCTCTCCATAAATATTAGGTACTCCGGCTCTTTCGCATGACTGTAGTCCCGCGCCATTCAGCGATTGCCACGTGGCATGGGTGGGTCCCATGGCCGACGCTTCTCTTCCTCTTTCGTTCTGTCCGCTGTTGATCTTTCCCAACAAATCCTCTAATTTCATCCCAATTCTCTCTTTCCACGGTTCATGGATAACCCGCATGGTCATCGGAGGGCTTCACCCTCAGAAAGGGCCCTAGGTGACCCGCCGTCGGCAGTGGCAGCCCCCCTCTCCGGTCATTCGGTGACTTACGTCATCGCCGTCGACTTCTCACTAAATGTTAAAATTTACATATATCTGCATCTATATATTATGTACATATTCTCCTCCAATCCCAAACAAAAGAAAAAGAAATAATAATAAGGAAAGAAGAAGACCAAGAAAGCTGAGGCCGAGAAATGTAAAAGATCAGTTGAAATGCATCCGCTTCGCTTTTGTTTTCCTCATAGTCTTCATCATCATCTTGATCGATGCCTTTCTAGAAATTTATCACAAGTAGCTTAGAAATTGAAAGTGCCATGCTACTATTACTTTCCAAGGTCACCTTAGTTGAACACCACTTGCTACCATGACTAGGCTTGAGCTTGCTTATGGCTGGTTGTCGATTACTGTTGTGGCTAACTACCAATTGAGAAAGAAGCCAATAAATAAATAAATAAATAAATAAATAAATTTAAAATAATTATAAACTTGACTTTTTTTAAATAAAAAATAAAAATAAAAGTAAAAGTGTTTGGTGAGAGAAAATACTTGGTCGAGAGGTGAAAGAAAGATGATGGTAAATATTTTCTGCTTTTTGGAAAGTGGATAACATTTTTCCCATTTTTGAAAGTGTTTTTTTCATTGGTAGAAAGTATTTTCTTTAACTAGTTTTTGTGAATCAAATGCCAGAAAATTCAAAAATTTATTTTCTGTAAAACGAACGGAGCCTTAGATAGAAGGGTTGTTTTCCGACCTCCATTGAAAATAACTATGTGATATGAAGCTACAATTGATGGAAAGGGCATATAGAACCCATTTAAAAATGTTCGAAGACCAATAAAAACCAGCTCGAGGACCTCATAAAAATCATTACTCCTAATGTAAAATGCGTAATTCCTTGCACCTAATGGTGTCATATCCCCAGTAATATGAAATTGAGAAAATAACAAGAAGTTTTTTTTTTTTTTTTTTTTTTTTTTTTTTTGGTCAGTTAACAAGAAGTTGAAAGCACGTCAATATTTGCTCTCTATCAATGTTGTCCTGAAAATATCTAATAAAGATTTTCCAATGTAGTTCAAAAGAACGCCGTTTTATAAAATCGAAACGACAGTGAGTGGTTGGCTCGGACGATTTGACTATGTGCATAACGTCCTCCATTGCCGTCAAACTTCAATTTGGGAGAGAGAAAAAGAAATTTCCAAGAAGGTTTCTAAGTTGACCTCTTTTCTGTGGTCGGTGAGAGTTAAATAGAGCTTAGAAGAAGTTGAAGAATAGCATGGTGTGGACCAGTTTCGGAGGCGTTGGTCCCGGTCTTCCTAGAGTAAACGATAAAGAAATGTCTGACCGATCTTTCATAGAAAAGTCTATAAACGACCAATAATGGAGAAAGCACAAGTCATCTTTTTCTTCATGACCTGTAGGTCTTCGTCTTCCCCGGTGCCAAGCCAATCACTCGAAATTATTCTAGCAAAACATTTTGAATTATTGTAATGTTAAAGTAAAAGGACTTTGAACATTTTTTCATCGTTCGATGTGTTGTTGATTTTTTTTTTTTAATCGTTCGATATGGTCTTCGTCTTCCCCTGTCAGTATCCATGGCCCCTCTTCTTGTTGTGGCTGAACACCACAACCACCACTAAACTAGACCCCACAATTTCTGACTTGGCAACGACCCCTCTCCATTTCTTGGTCAGATTTGAGGCTGGGGCAACCCTGGATTGAATGTTGAGGCAGTCGAGATATCTTAGACGTTGTGATGGCCTCAAATTTGAGGTCAAGAGAGAAAGTGCAACCTGGGGAGGAGGGATGTATTACGAGGCTTGCACATGCTGCGATGGTCGTGAATTCTGTGTCGGCGAAATAATCTCGGTAATGCACGACAATGAGGTCATGGATAGCGATGACAACAGATGAGGAAAAATGAAGGAGAAGAACAAAGGGCTAAAAAAGCCAAAAAATAAAATAAAATAATAATAACGAGAAAACTTTCACTGACTTGAATAGATGGACATGAGGTGCCAAGCCATGTCACTTTCCTGTCCGGTGATTACTTACGCAGCAATCCACGTCGAATAAAGCCACATGATATAGAGTTAATATGAATGAAATGGCTACACTATGCCCATTTTAAAAAGTTTAAAGTCTAAATGAAGACAAAAAAGGTCATTCTGCCGCCAAGCCAAACTCCGCAAGGAGTACTAAAAGATCCTTGCAAACGAAGAAATTCTTTGGCCAGTGAATCCAGAACAGCCTGGATCTCTGATGATAAGGGGCGCAACACCTCCTATCATCACACGCTTAACTCTGGTTAGGCAGAAAAAGAAACGAACCACTTCTATGAAAGATCAAAATAATGACCATCTCTACTCCCGCTAGGACAATGAAACTCACGTAAATTGTCATTTCTCTTGCTTATTTACTGCGAAAACAATCTTCAATGATCTCCTCCCTTTTCCAGATACCCAATGGGACAGATTAATCTCTCCCGAATCAGCAGAGCTCCTAGCTCAGCCCATCCTTGATTCTAAAACCTAAAATGTTGTTTGGGGTCTTAAAGCTTTCAAATCTCGTGGACCAGATGGATTTGAACCCATCTTCCATCATAGTCTCCGTCGCAGGGAATCTGAAAACTTCTTAGCCTAACCAATGTACTAAGATAGGTCACATACAACATTTTAATTCAAAAGCGCCCTTTTTACCACGAACAGCGATGCATAGGCAATCGGAACCTACACAACAAACAGACATGGAACAAATTTGGAAAACAATCTCAGAAAGAAACTCCTCAGATATTGAAAACTATTTATTTCTTTCGAAAAGGAAAGAATTCATGGACTTAATTGGACAAATCACATAAGGTAAGGACCAAGAATGAAATTATCCTTTAAGACATGACAAGTGGGTGAATCATCCCCTCAGCAAGGCCTTATCGTAACTCATTACAAGTTAGGGCTACTAGAACGGCATAAAGAGTTGATCTAACTAGAAGACCCAGTTGTCCCCATCAGATAAGTGGAAAATGCTGACAGAAGTATTCAAGAACTTCACAGGTTGGTTATTTGGGCAAGCCCGCGCATGAAGCGTTTGGAGTACTCCACCATGAGTGACTGTTGCTACTCGTTGTCCTGCACAGTAAAGAAAATTTTATTTGCAATTTCTATTTCCAACTTAACTTATATTAGAAATTCTTTAGTAGTGAATGGAAAGAGCAATTAAATCATGGTCGTCCTCGTCCTCATCCTCATCTTTCTTCTACTAGGAAAAAGTTCTAAAAAAGTCCTAAACATATTGCATTGGTACAAAGTCCTAAACTTTTCAATTGGACCAATTTAGTCATAAACCTTTTACTATTAGTATCAATTTAGTCCATCCGGCCAATTTTAGCTAGCCAGTGCTATTGTGGACGTCGACGGTGGCCGAACGCTGATGTGGCAATTTTTAAAAAATAATTTTTAATATTTTTTTGAATTTTTTTTTCCTTTTTTTTTTTTTTTCTCTTTTTCCTATTCTTTTCTCCCTTCTTCCTCCTTGAACTATTTCGACAGTGGCTGGCGAGGGCCACGAAGCCCTCGCCTGCTGTCGGCGAGAGTCGCGGCCCTTGCTTGGCCTCTCCTAGGGCCGCTGGCGAGGTGAAGGCAGCCTTGCCCTAGCCTTTGTTGCGGGCGAAGGTAGCCTCGCTAGCAAGTGGCGAGGCCATAGCGGTCATCGCTAGGGTGGAGGCAAGGGCTTCTAGGCGGGAGGCTCGCCGGTCACTGGGCGAGGGTCGCTAAGCCCTCTCTAGCTGTTGGCAAGGGTCACGGCCCTTGCTCGGCCTCGCCTAGGGCCGCAGGCAAGGTGGCTTCACTCGGATCTAGGAGAGGCTAGCCTCGCCCTAGCCTTTGTTGTGGGTGGAGGCGGCCTCGCCCGCGGCCGGCAAGGCTAACGCGGCCTTTGCTAGGCCTTGTTGCGGGCGAAGGCTCCTTGTAGAGCTCTGCTCTGCTGTTGCAGTAGGATACAAGTTTGTTATTGTGACATCCTAGATTTTCGACTCTGTATTCAATTTAATAAATCAGTCATTTCAACCACCGCCTTGGTGGCTATGATGGTTTGGGCTCTCTCCCCCTCACGAAAGGGAGGAGTTTGAATCCCCTCATGGTCGCTTGGGGTCTTATGTGGGACGCCGGGGGTGGTGGGTCCTCCTGCTTATGTGTTCCTCTAGGTTTACTCGCCGGCTGCCGGCTATACGGGGTTCCAAGGTCACCAAATAAAATAAAATAAAATAAATTGGGTATTTTATCGACACGCCTATAGTGCTATTCTTAGAGCTGATCACTCATGAGATAATTAGATTATCTAGGGAAGCCATTAAAGATTTTAAGACAAATAGACTTAAGGATTCGACCAGGAATCGGCTGCTTGACCGTACTCATCTGCCAAGATCATTACAGCACATATATAAATCGATTAGAGATCAGATATAGGTTGGTTCGACTAAGATGAGTGGTTAAACGTGGGTGATCCCACTAAATTGCAAAATTCTCATCGATCGGCACTAATTTGATTTTTATATCATTTTGGTACCTTGTGTCCGTATTTGAATTCTCGAGATTTTCATGACCACCGAGAGTCGCCAATGTGTTGAGTGGGTTCATTGTGGCTCGAAGAAAATCGACCATAGGTCATTTCTTTTAAAAAGTTTTGAAAGCTACCCAGTAGCCTAGGTCACGCTAAAAACACGCTTGAGTGAAATTAACCGCGGATTTGAATCCAATTTCAGAAATTGAAGGTTCTATCATGTCACAATAAATTCTAGGAATGTCGATTCAGTCTCAAAAGATTTTTCTGCAACCCGAGATTTTTTGGAAAAAAATTGTCCTAGGGCTGTTTTTGTCCAGAAAAAGCCAGGCATCATTTTTGGCGCATTTGGGATGGAAGATGGTTCAATTAGTGAGAAAAAAAATACGAATTTGATTATTGACTTGATAACAGAATTTATTGAGGCCAATTTGGATTGATTTATGCATGAATGAGCGTCCAATTGAGGGAAAACCTATGCAAATTCGTATGCCCCCTTGCCTAGCCCATTTTGGACCATTTCAAAGGTTACAATAAGAGCATGGGTGGCTGATTTGTGGCCATAGAGACCAGCTGTGGCTGAGGTAGAGTCAAGGGGACAATTTTGTGGAAAAACAAGGCAAGTGGCTGCTTGGTTCCCTCTCTCTCCTTCCTCTTTCCCCCCTTGCCGTGCGATCGCCCCTCCTCCTTCCTTAGGGTGCTTTGGAGACTTCAATCTACAGAGGAACTAGCAAGCCACCGGAAGCAGTTGCGCCACCACACAACGTCGCCGTCCACCGCCTCGCGCGCCCGCCGTTGCTGGCCGCGCGTTTCCTCATGTCGTGCTGCTTATCCGCGCATCCCAGCCTATCGTTTGCCTCTGTTCGTGCGTCCAGGAGGCTGTCAAGCCGCCGTGAGTGGCCGTGGAAGCTCGCCGGAGCCGCCATTCAGCCCGTTGAGTGTCTGTGCAGCCTTCGCCAATCCTTGCTGCCCCTTTCAACTTTGGTTTCTCTCTTTTGCAACTCAAAATAGAGGCAAAGTGCAATGGGTTTCTAGCATCTTTATGGCCCGTTTTGAGGTGGTTTCTAGCCTTGAAAGTTTGGCCCGCTTTGGAGAAAGTGCTCCCCGTCACGTTCTCGTCGAATTGAATCGAACGGTTCGTTAATCAAGTGAGTTTTACTTACTAATCCTCAATTAGTAGGTTAATCATGCTTAGGATTAGATTAGTCTAAGTTACGATGGATTAAGTGGCTAGATTATATTATATTAGATTAGTAATTTAATCACTTGCCATTACATATTAGGTGGATAGATAGTGTAATTAGCGAGTAAATAGACTTTAGTATTTATTGAATGAGTCTTGAAAATTTTTCGGGCTCGTTTTGGCTTCCAATTAGGCTATAACGGGCATAAGTTGGATTTATTGCATTTATTTATTATTTTCCGTAATTAATTAATTAATTTTCGCAAATTCAACCAGGATGGCCAATGACTGGAATTTCATGTTGATTGCAGTTGTGCTCTTTGTTTATTTAATTGAGTGCCTAATTGTGCAAATTGAGTGCAATTAGTGTTTGTGGAAATTTATTCCAAAAATTGGATAATTTTGGTAATTGAGTGGAAAATTACCGAGCATCGGTTTTGTTGACACCTGATTTTTAATCGACATATTATTAAAACATAAAAAAAATCAAGGTTTAGGTTTCGATTGTGACAAAACCCTATCTCTCAACAAAAAATGTCATTTTTCATTTCTTTCTTTTGCATTATCGTTTCAAAGCAGTTTTTAGCTTGTTTTCAAGAAAAACTCGAAAAGTCAAATGGTTGACTTTTTGGTCAACCCTTTGACCAAAAGTCAACCCCAAGTCAAAAATTGACTTTTTACCCAAAAAAATTCCACTTAGCTTTAATTTCACTTTTTTCAAATCAATTTTTTGAAAATTCAAAGATTTGATCCAAAAATTAACAATTTAAGAAAAGTCAAACCTTTGACCCAAAAAAATTAAAAAAAAAAAAAAAATGCATAAATACATTTCTTTTAATGTCAATTTGACTCTTGTGTCAAAATTTTCAGAAAATATTGATTAAGAACCTTGATTTCTGAATTTTTTAGTTTTAGGGTTTAAATCGACCAAAAATAAAATTACTTTTATCCTAGTCATAATTAGATGTAGTTCTTTATTTGACATTTGGTTTAGGGACTATCTGAAATCCGTTTGAGCATTCAATTTCGTGATTTATTGAGTCAAAATACGAATTGCTGTTTTGAGCCCTAATTAGGGGACCAAAATTGATTATACATAAGTTGTGAATGGACGATTATTTCTCACTCATTTTCTTAAGATAAGTCCAAATTCAAGGTTAATTTTGCGAAATTTACACAAGAACTCATCAATTTGAAGAATTTTATCCTCCCAAGCATTAGAAAGTCAAGCAATTAAGCTTCAATTGACAAAATTCGAATTGACCCATTCATGGCTATGGTTTAATTTCATAAATATAGGTCCAATTTTAATATTAGGCCTAGATCCATTTTTGACCTAAGTTTGAGCACTTCAATTCAAGGTCAATTTGAATGTGTTAAGTAATCTTACCTACAGATAGCACATTAGATAGGGCAATTGTGACACTAATTGAGTTCAATTTTGATTAATTTGCAATTTTGTTCATTGAATTGCAAATTTGACCATTTTAGCCATTTAGGCCCAATTCAAAGCACCCATGGTTTCAACTCATCTTTTTCCATGATAATCATTCAATTAGGTCAATAAAAAACCCCTAGATCGGATTCATAAGGTTTGATTAGCTTAATTGTATCTTAATTGGTCAATTTCTTCAAAAAAATGATAAAATTCATTTTCAATTTGGTCCTTTAGGGGTCAAATTGCATAAATGTTTGATGCACAAGGGTCCTAAGTGGAAAAAATGGTGAGAACTGGACCAAACCGGTTGAGAACCGGTCAAAATCCGGCTGAACCGGCCGAACCAGTCCGACCGGTCTGACTAGCTGCCGGCGAGAATGGCCGGTTCAGGGCCTTTCTGGCTGGTTCTTGGCCTCCGGCCACCAATCCTGGAACCCTCTCACTCTCAATTTCACTTCTACACCTTCAATTTCCCAAAATTTTACAAATTGGTCCGCAAATTTTGTCAAATTGCAAATTGACCCCTAATTAGACATTTTGACACAATTCCCGATTTTGGCTTGGTTTTTTGCAAATCAAACCCACTAGATCAATTACCGATCACCTAGAGATCATAATGGAGCATTTGAAATGGAATTTTAACCGTTGGATTGAGATTTTTGCCATAAGGTCGAACTGACAACCATAATTGCTTAATGTGGAACTATATAAGTGAAATTTCTTCAATTTTCAAGGGAAGATGGCTCATTTTCACGAATTTTTTTCTCTCTCCTCAGCCTCTTTCTCTCTCATTTCTCCATCTGAAATTCTGCACAAATAGATCACTCTCTCTCTCTCTCTCTCTCTCTCTCTCTCTCTCTAGATTCGGTTCACCTCTTGGACCAATCTCGTTTTAGGCTTAAACCGGCAACCACCGGAGCTCTCAAGTCTTCAAGTCGCTGTTGATTTGCTGTAGTAGGAGTCTTTTGAAGTTGCTGTGGACAGAGGTGATTAGATCTGACTAATCGCAATAGAAACCGGCAAAAATTGCAACAAAGGTAATGATCCGAAACTCGAATCTAATGAAACGAGATCGAGTTAGTTGATCGGGGTTAGGATTCAAGATTAGGAGCTTTTACATGCTTAATATTGATGAGTATGATTGCTGCAATGAGTTGTTGATAATTTGAATGATAATTGTGAGTTTAAGCCTAATATGTGATTTTCGTAGGCATATACATAGGTTACTATTTTGGCTAAAATGAGGTCCGAAACAACCTCGTTTGAGCTTGAGTCCTCTTAGGATTAGATAGTAGACATCCCAAGCTTCGAAATGATAGGTCGCACATCTCGGGTTTCATTTGCTGTATAAAACCCGACGAGTTGCGGGTTTTCTCTCTTTCTCTCATCTTTTTCAATTGTGTTTCTCTTTTATATTTTTTAAGGATTGCATGATAGATTTACTGCTTTCCTTGATTATTTACTTACTGTCTTGTAATTTCAATTCTATTGATTTTTTTTTCTTTTATTGTTCTTCTAGAAATAGAATAGAATGAAAATGACCAACCATGCATGATCATTTAGTTTAGGACAAATGATCCTAAAAATATAAAAAGAAATGTATGGACATGTTAGGAAAATACAACATACTGTTTAGGTACCAAAAGAACACTAAGAGAAATATTAGCATAACCCAAGTCCCTGAATCATATTTGGTTGCGTAGAAATCGAGGGAACTCTCCCGACCCTCAATTGGGTTGTCTGGCTGATCCCCAAAATGAGGCTAGTGGCGACTCCCATCTTATTTTTAGGTTGTCATAAACAATTAGATCGTATAAATAAACCTATCGCGTGGGGTATGAGTTTCGATGAAACTCACCATGGTTTAGCATACTCGATGTGGAAGTAACCCAAAGGATGAAGTAATGCCATCCTAATGGCCGAAGTGTACTATCGAGAGGGCTACCATGGTAAAGGTACCCTTAAATTCAATATCCACATCCGACTCCTTTTTTTAAGGATGTCGCTCGCGTGGGTATGGATCGCGACACTCCGCTGTCATGCGGGGTATGAGCTTGAGAGAGCTCGCGATCTCGTGGAGGGAACTCACGACAGGCTTAATCCAAAAAGCTAGGTGATGACGTCTTTTGGAATGTAAGCCGTGAGGGAACTCTTGTGACAAGTACCCTTAAACATGACCTTTCCCCCCTTTTTCTCTTCTTGTGATGACAAGGGATTCGAGGGCGGTGAGATTGGGTTGTGACAGGTCTACAGCGCCAAAAATCTATTTTGGAACTGCTAAAAATAGTGGAAGGTTCAAAAGTAAAAATTTTATATTTTAGCTAAGGCCGGCCATGTACCCACACACGTGTATTTTTATCAGGTATGATAAAAATGGTAAATTGAATTGATGGTTTGGGATGGTATACTATATTAGCCTACGGGTGATATGTCGGTTTAGATTGAGAGCAATATACCAATATAGTATATCAACCTATGAGCTCTGATATGTTAGCTTAACGAGAGCAATATATCTTATCAACTTAGTGAGAACAATATGATCAGCTTAGAGATAGCATTATTAATGTGCTATATCAACTTATGGACGATATGTTAGCTTAGCGAGAGCAGTACACTATTTACCAGCTTAGCAAGAGCTATATTATCTATTTATTAGCTTAAAGCGAGCAGTCTTAATATGGTTGGACTTATAGATAATATTAAATGGGCCGACCAAGAGATGGTCGTGATGACATGTAATTGACTAGGTCGATTGATCAATTATTCGATTTGATTTGATTAGGCGGTACGTCTGTCAGTATTTATGAATTGAACTAATTTGCAGGGAGAGACTGAGACCAAGGTAAGTCCTCTAACTTGTGTTGTGCTTAGGTAGCCTTTAGGGTGTATTGACTTCCTAATCGAGTCTTAGGGGGTAGAACTTACTGAGATGTAGTCTCACCCCATTGTGGGACAATATTTCAGGTCCCTAGATGACAGAACCTCCACCTCCTCCCGTGCATTTTGGTATACTTGAAAAAACTACTGAGATAGATTATCATATTCTGATATACCCCCACCTCGAGGGACTCGAGTATGTGCTGATAAAGTCCACAGTCTAGGTTGATGTGGGTGAACCCGAAAAGGTGCCCCATAAGTACCAGTCATGGTATCGTCACTACCACAACGGACGAAGGGAGGGTCCTGTACCGGAGTCTAATATACCTCTGTACATTTTGGAAGTAGTGTTCGGGAAGGGTATAACAGACCCCAAGGATGGATCAATGGTGGATGCTAAGGATCTCAAGCTCGAAGGCGATTCTGACTCCCTAGTGTACTCGACAGATGGCTCCAATGAGGACGAGGATGTGGAACAAGAAGAGTTTAGTGATGATGAGTAGTCATGAGTGTTAGACCCCCACCCCCTGTTTGAGAACCTGCCGTGGTGTATATGTTTTTATATACCTAGACCAACTTGTATAATATATGACATGGTTTGCTATGTATATATGTATATGAGCGTGGTTGGTGTGGTTTGAAATTTTATGGCCCTACTTTCCTATCCCATTGTTTTATTGTCTAGGGATTATTTATATGCTTCCGCATGTGTATATTAAAATCGAATGGGTCGGCAATGCATCATGGGACATCGTTATAATATCGACCAAGTAGGGATGGGCATGTGCTTGAAGGATTGGGACGTGACAATTATGCTCTGGGATCCAGTCCGGCGTGGCCCCATTG
This sequence comes from Eucalyptus grandis, assembly GCF_016545825.1. Classification (NCBI taxonomy): domain Eukaryota; kingdom Viridiplantae; phylum Streptophyta; class Magnoliopsida; order Myrtales; family Myrtaceae; genus Eucalyptus; species Eucalyptus grandis. Next base: position 22,665,808 of record NC_052620.1, read on the forward strand.
TGCGTAAGATATTGGTCCATTCCGTTTCGAAACTTGAGGCATGGGTCCCTAACGATCTGACAAGTGGCTCGTTTTGGTTTGGGGATCGACACGGTCGGCGGGGAGCTGGGAGCAGCAGAGCTAGAATGCTGTTGCGGTGCAAAGTGTCAGCAGTTGTCCCACGCGCGTGCGACACTGTGTCTCCAAGATTTGAGCCGGATCGGCACAGGCCAAATCCCATTCCAGGGGTTGTGTTATAGGCAGTGTGCAAAATGAATAATGCAGAAAATTAAATTAATATCATGACACATCTCCTGAATTTTCCTAGATGTTGCCGATCTATTTTTATAGAATTGAATCAATTTGCATCGATACTAAAAGATTTCCATTCACGAGGCAAAGAATTGAGAGAAACCAATCTAGTAAGAAACGAAGTGGATACCCTAGAAAGAGTACTCTCTTGAATATGTTTGAAGTGTTGTTTTCATAAATGTCATGGCGTGGGTGAGGATCTTCTTTTCACCATGAGGATCTTGTACTCCTTTGAACTTTGCTTTTATTGTTGTGCTCTTAGGTGGTCGGCTAATGGGGGTTCGAGCGGTAGCTTTTCAGCCGAAGCACTTAATGTATGTCAAGTGATGTTGGTCTTGTTCATTAAAAAAGCCAGTGCTTGCTTAGAGAGAACGTTTCTCAGTAGAAACACAACCAATGGTAAAGGTGGACATCGAAAATTACTGAAGATACTTATCAGATGTAACATAGATATCATCACTGAAAATGTATTGTACATAAGGTATGGTATCATATCATATAAGAATATGGAACATTTTATTGCTCAAGCAACTGGATACGCTTGACTTTGTCAATTGTTAAGCATTGTCTAATGAGTGGGTCTCTCGCATACATTGGCTAAGGGACAACATGACTCTTCAACGGGATCGAAATGGATACAGAACCAGTGTCAAATAAAATACCCAATTTGCCTCTCACCATATATCTCGAAATGCTACTAGAGCTTCTCTTCTGTTTGGTTGAGATGGCTATGATCACCCCAGGACTTTATGACCCAGTCGTCCCTGCTAAATAAGTGCAAAATGCTGATCGAACCATTTTGCACCTTCGGTGCAGGACCTTCATTCGGGCGAGCCTGCCGGTAGATAGACCTGTGCACGGTTCCATGAGTGACGACCACTACTCGCCCCCCTGCATGGTGAAGGGTACATTCATTTCCGATTGCTGATGTTTCCAAGCTAATTAAGACTCTTTCTAGGAATAAATGCCAAGGGATTAGAATGAAGTGTCTGTCGATAGTCCCTTGTCTAGTCTACAAATTTTAAAACCATTGAAGCAACAATTTTTGCTCCAAGCCATCCAAGATTCTCTCTCTCTCTCTCTCATGCGCGCGCGCCCCCGCATGCGTCATGCATCCGGGTATAACCTTGAAAGTTGAATGTACTCGCACATTCATATTATATTGAGTAACTATAGACAGACATTAACATAGGCATCTTCAGACAATTATAGACGCGCAGATATTTACCCTTTGGGTGCTTAAATTTGATGGCTAAGTGTGTAGTTTTGGCAAATAAGCAAGGTAGACACATTGATCATATGCATACATGACTTCACAAAATATTGTCAGGCCATAGCCTGTAGGGGAAGATCTAGAAATTGGAGGTCACGAGAGCTGTCATTAGCGTAAAATCTATCGGACTACTTCAACTCTTTAAAAAATTTTAAGTTGTTTGATTGATGCGTAGTGTAATGGATAAATAGTCTAACAATTAGTAAAGCTACCACAAGTCTATCCTAGGTAAAACATGTCTTTATAAAGTTTGTGCAAAGTCGTTTATGTCGTGCAATTCTGTTGTTAAATTTCAATTGCGGGTAAGCTCAAAATAGTTTGTGAATGAGTTTTGTGGTCTTCCACTCTACAAAGATACCGGCTTTAACCTTATTGTGCAAAGCGAAATTCGAAAATGGCTAGACATGGATTAATGGCAATATTTCATGATAATGCTGGTTTACCTTTGTGCTTTAAGCCAATGTTTTGCAAGCAACTAGTGCATCGCCGGTAAACCTGATCCTTACTTTCACCTCCCTGCGTATAAAACCAATCAACGCTAAGCCCTGATCAAACAATTCTCCTTTGAAGAACCAAGTTGAAGTCCACGCTCTCCAAGAATCTAACATCCTTTTCTAACACACAAATATGTTCTTTAGAAATGGGAGAAACATGTGAGTTTGACTTGACTTAATGAGCTCAATAGGGATCGACTAAAATTCTCGCGCATTTTGACCGGCATAGTGAAAGGAGCAAAAATGGATGGAACACTAGCTACCATTTTCTCAACCGGATGAAAGTCACAAATTGATACTAAAATGTTATCCTTGCGTGTCACTTGCAAAGAATATCTAGGCACCGAAAAATAACCAGTTCGACTCGCTTCTGCACTAGCGTGACAGCATATCCTGGAACTTCTTGAACTTGTAAAAGACTCACATGGGAAGTTAGTTACGTATTAAAGTTTAGGGAGGCCTAAATAAGAATCGATGAGCAATTAGCCGTTTGATTTTTGGTGGAGCTCATACCGGGATTTCTTGATCCCACCTTCTGGACCGGTAGGCCTCATAAATCTGGGGATAAAGGCTAGCTGCCTCTATTTCACTAAGGCCTTGAAGCTTTCCTGGATTTTGTTCCCGTAGATCTGGATCTTTGATAACCTGATCTTGATTCAAGAAAAGATTCAGTAAATTTTGTACAGGTGTTCAGCCACTTCTATCTTTTCCAAGGATTAAACGGCAGCTCTTTCCAAAGCATTCTAAAGCAAATGACTTTATTAAGTAGCGTGTCGCCTAATCCTAGGACTTGGAGTAGTCGATTCTCTTTCTCGATGATTTAGGTGATGACAAAACTGCATGCTTGGTTACTCACATGTTTATTTGAGTGAATGCGAGGAAATATATGTATGCCTTAAGTGCTCCAGGTGCAGGTTATGGAACCGTAAGATATTTACAGCACAACACCGAAGGATACGGACACTAGACACAGTTATTCACTCATTATGGAAAGCCTGGCTATACGAATTCATTGGAAAGAAGACTTCGCATTAGGAAAGTTTTTAAACAAGATTACACAGTTTTATCCAGCTCAAATGAAGAAAGAATATTTCTTATCAAGAGAACGACAAATTGATCGTAACAAGTAAGGAAAGATTTTTGAAGCTGCATAAATTGTGACTCGGTATGGTTTTATGAGTTCAAATTGTTGAATAGCATTCATGGATATCTGTCTATGCAATGGGTAATTGTCATCCAGCATAATGCTAGATGATGATATGGTGATAGTTCATACCTCCCTCACACCACAAGTGGCTGCAATCACTTCTGTTGTCTCGATAGCTCGTTTTAGATCGGACGAGTAAATAGTAGAGATTTCACGTTCTTTGGATAGTCTATCAGCTACCTTTTTGGTTTCAAGATAGAAATATAGTAAGAAGCAAGTTAGACCTATTAGATTATTCCAACTCGAGAGGGGTAGAGAGCATGAGATAAGTCCACTTACTGCGCGTGTTTGCTGCCTTCCAACTTCATTTAATTTCACATCCAAATGACCCTGGCTCAAAAGGGAAATGATTAAGTACTCTTGTTGGATGTTAGCCTACTCCAAATGAGCCATTAGATCACGTGGATTTTAACATCATGTGAGACCTAAGTGATCTAATAGCTCATGTGGATTGAGTAATAGTAAGTCGGGAATAATCAATAGAAGCTTGCTAAAAGAGAGCCTAATTGCTTGGATCGAGGTCCATGGATTAAGTACAATTATGGTTGTTAAATCTTGTGGACCCATGTGTAACCCACAAGATCAAGGGTTGTGATTATCTTTACTAGTAAGTATTGAGTCCAAACAAGTAATTGCCACGCTTGATGTAATCATAGTTGTACCATACCTTGGTCATAAAAAAATATGGGCATAAACAAGTTCAAATTAGAACAAGGCAAGGTAGGAGATAAATCGGACTCAAATTTAAACTCTCAAAGTGAGTTAAATATGATATCAAACTGAAATAATAATCCAATGGACTCCTAGGATTAGTCAACACCCAAATTGTTTTGATAGGTTGAACTTATAGATGGGCCATCTTGGACACCGGAGAATTCCGTGTGTATCCATAGCATGACCGGGTTGGCCCAAAGGAATAGCATTTGAGCCTTTTTCGAGGCCCACACAATTATTAGACTGCATTTTTTTCTTTTTTCTCCTAATACAGATTAGGGTCTGTTTGGTAACTTGCTAAATAGTGAAAATTTATGTTTTTTTTTGTTCTTGGGAGTAGATTTGCAATAGAAATCCATTTGATAAATTTTTTGTTATTGGGAATAGATTTGGAGTGGAATCGAGAAATAAAAAAAAAAAAATTTGATTCTTTGTTTCTGAGAGTAACTCAGAATCAAGCCAATTTATTTTTTTCTATTTTATCCTTTCTTCTTCCCTCTCTCTTCTTCTTCAAGCGTCGTTGCTGCTGTCGCCCTTGACTGCCACTGTCCACCGTTGCCGCCCACAGCCGATAGTCGCTGGTGATTGTTCCAACGAGCTCGCTGGAGGCTCACCCAGCCACTAGTGAGGCTCGCCCAACCCATGCGAGGCTTGGCCAAGCCATGCCCAACTACCGACAAGGCTTAGCCGATGAGGCACGGCCTCGCTGAGGGTCGGTGATGCTCCGGTGAGGTCGCCGACCCTCGTTTGGCTGGTCACCAGTTATTCCAAGGCTGGCGACCGGCAACCTTGAAGAAGAAGAAGAAGAAGAAGAAGAAAAGAAAGAAAGGAAAAAAAAAAAAAGAAAAAGGAAAAAAAGAAAAAAAAGTAAAATGATTTATATGAGAAATTTTGAGAACAATATTAAACGCAATTCTATTCCAAGAATAAAATTTTGGACAGTTAACCAACGGCTTAAAATGTTTAGAAATTGTTCTCATAAACAAAATAAAAAAGAATATTTTTTTGTCAGAAATTGTTCTCGGGAACAGAATGATTACTAAACACACCCTTAAAGGCTTGAACATTGAGTCTGTCAATGGTCCATACCTGAATTCTATAATCAACATTCCAGTCTGTTTGTCCATGACGTACGACGACGATCTCAGCATGGTCTACACTAGGGTGAACTGATCGAGCATCTCTATTATCATTCAATTCAACAGCATCTCTAACAAAATCACAATTTCAAATATGAGAGTATCATCATTCAATTCAACAACATCCCTAGCAAAATCTCAATTTAAAATATGAGAGAGAGAGAGAGAGAGAGAGAGAGAGAGAGAGAGAGAGAGAGAGAGAGAGAGAGAGAGAGTACCTAGACCCTAGCTCCACCGATTTCGCTATGCGTACTGCGTCCTCCATTGCTATTGAACTTCAGATTCGAGAGAAAAAAAGAGAGAAAAAAAGAACGAACTTGCTTTCGGGAAGGTTTCTAATTGGACTTCGGTGCAGGTTAAATTGGGTGTAGGTGAAGTCGAAGAATAATGATGTTCGAGCTTTTGTTTCGAAGGCGTTATTCTTCCTCTTGGTCTTCCCAGACTTCCCAGTGTAGACGGCAAATAAATGACCGATAATGGAGACAGCACAAGCCAATCAGACCAAATGAAATTAGAAAGGAAGAGCGCAAGCCAATCATCGTCTACGTGATCTCTCTCTTACGATCGAGGGGTCCCTGTCTTCCTTGGTGCCAAGCCAATCAGACCAAATGAAGTCTCTTTCAGTGTTTGGTACGTCCTTTAATTCAGTCTTTACAATTCAGTCCTTCAATTGCCCCACTTTCTTGAGAGTCAAAAGACAGCTTCGCGTAGCGTCACACCACGGGACCCGGCAAGGGCAAAAGAACGAATTAAGAAAGAAGAGCGGAGGGCGAAAGCCACCCTGTACTCTCTGTAGCTGTAAACTCTACTGTTACTTTAGTCTTCACTCCTCCCCACACGCATCGCCATTCGCTCTCGCTCAGTCCACTACACGCACTCGCAGCAAATACGCCCCAACACACACACTCTCTTTCTCTCTCGCCAGTCTGTTTCCTGCAACCGAGAGAGAGAGAGAGAGAGAGAGAGAGCTGGGTGGTGTTATGAACTCAATATGACAGCGAGTGGCTGGGTCCGCTGATTTGACTGTGCGCATCACGTCCTCCATCGCCATTAAACTTAAATTTAGGAGGGAGAAAAAGCACTTTCCAGGAAGGTTTCTAAGTTGACCTCTTTTCTGGGCTTTGTTTCGGAGGTGTTGGTCTTCGTGTCGGTCTTCCTCGTGTAAACGGTAAAAAATGTCCGACCGATCTTTCAAAAGAAAGTCTATAGTTGAACGATAATGGAGAAAGCACAAGTCATATTTTTCTTCATGATTTGAAGGTTCCTCGTCTTCCCAGGTGCCAAGCCAATCGCTCGAAATGATTCTGGCAAAACATTTCGGATTATTATTATGTTAAAGTAAAAGGACTTTGAGCTTTTTTTAATCGTTCGATATGTTGTTGTTTTTGTTTTTTTAATTGTTCCATATGGTCTTCGTCTTCCCCCGTCACTATCCATGGCCCCTCTTTTTCTTGTGGCTGAAGACCACAACCACCACTAGACTACACCCTGGAATTTCTGACTTGAGAAACGACTCCTCGCCCTCCCTCGGATTGAATGTTGAGACAGTCAAGATATCTTAGAGATTGTGATGGCCTCAAATTTGCGATCATGTTACAAGGAGAGAGAGAGAGAGAGAGTGCAACCCCTGGAAGGGGGTTCATTGCGAGGCTTGCATATGCTGCAATGGTCGTGTCTCCTGTCAATGATCTCGGTAATGCTCGACAACGAGGTCATGGATGGTGATGATGGATGAGGAAAAATGAAGAAGAAGAAGAAAGGGCTAAAAAAGAAAAAAAAAATAACAAGAAAATTTTATCTGTCTGGGACAGATGGACATGAGGTGCTGCATCATGTGATTTTCCGTTCTGGTGACTACTTATCCAGGTTGAATAATATAGAGTTTTAGTGAATAGAAATGTTACATCGTACTCATTTCTAAAAGGTCCAAGGTCTAAATTAAGACATAAAGTTAAGGAACAAACATTGAACAGTAAAAAGCAGCTCGAGGACCTCTTGAATCATTATCCCTAATGTGAAAAGCACATTTTCTCGAACCTAATGAATGGTAATGTCCTGTAATTATATGAAAATTTGCGTCAGTAACTAAACACGTTGCTCATGTAAAGCAATGTCCTACTAGTGGGACCCTCGTACACTTCGGCTGACGGAGCATTCGACCCTTGTACACTTAGGCAGAATTGGTCATTCTGCCGCCAAGCCAATTCCTCTGCAATCTTGGGAAAGAACTTTGCAAGGAGTTTCAACAGATCCTTGCAAACGAAGAAGTTCTTTGGCCGGTGAAATCCAGAACAGACTGAATCTCTGCTGGGGTGCACAACACCTCCTACTATCACACCCTTAATTATGGTTAGGCGGAAAGAGAAACAAATCACTTCCATCAATGATCAAAATAATGACTATCTCTACTCCCGCCAGGACATCGAAACTCACATAAATGATCATTTCTCTTATTTATCGCTGCGAAAACAACCTTCAACGATCTCCTCCCTTTTCCAGATACCCAGTCGGATAGATTAATCTCTCCCGAATCAGCAAGGCTCCTAGCTTAGCCCACCCTTGCTTCTAAAACTAAAAATGTTGTTTGTGGTCTTAAAGCTTTCGAACCTCCTGGACAAGATGAATTTAAATCCATCTTCTATCATAGTCTACGTTGCAGGAAATTTGAAAACTTCTTAGCCTAGCCAATGTAGTAAGACTGGTCACAGACAACACTTTAATTCAAAAGCACAGCCAATCTAACAACACCGTCATTCACGAGAATAACAATGCCTTTCTTTTTTTTTTTCTTTTAAACACAAAAGGCAATGTTGTGACATTCTAATTTTCCAATTCCGTTTTCAATTGAATAAGTCGGCCATTTCATCTTTGCGCCGATAGCTCTCTTCTCTGAGTTGGCCACTCACGAGATAACTAACCTATTAGGTAAAGCCGTTAAGGAATCTAACGCAATAGACTCGAGAATTCGACCAGGAATCGATTGCTCGGCCGTGCTAATCTACAAGGGTCATTACGGCACAGATCGATTTGAGACCGGAGATAGATCGATTCAACAGAACCATGTGATTAAGTGTGGGTGATTCCACCTAATTGCAAAATTCTTGTCAATCGGCACTAGGCCAATTTCTCTATCATTTTGGTACTCTGTGTCCGTATTTGAAATCTCGAGATTTCCACGACAACTGAGAATTGCCAATGTGTCGAAGATGCACTTTGTGGCTTGAAATTAATCAACCGCAGGTCAATTGCATAGAAAATTCCTAAAAGCTATCCAGTAGGTTAGGACGCGCTTAAATCGCGCTAGATTGAAAATAACCATGAAATTGAACCCGATTACAGAAATTGAAAGTTCAGTCGAGTCACAAATCATTTTAGGAACGTCGACTCATCCTCAAAATATTTTTCTACAAACTGAGATTTTTGGCGGAAAAGCAAAGTAAGGCCGTTTTTGTTCAGGAAAGTTAGAGGGCCGGTTTTGATCGCATTTTTGGGTTGCAAGTTGGATCATATGACGGGTGAAAATCACAAGAAGGACAAGGAAACCTTGGTGGATTGATTTGAGCTTCAATTGGATTTGTTTGGTTGAGGATTGAATGAAGTTGAGTAAGATTGAAGAGGGAAATGTATCAAATTCGTATGCCATGAGGTGCATGACATTTTGGACCCATTGCCAAGCTTGTTGAGGGAGCTTGAGGAGATAGTGAGGCTGAGGGGTGGGCCGGCCATGGTGGGGGCAAGGAGAGAGAGAAAAGCCAAGTGTTGAATGCTAGAAGGCCACCAAAGGGGACCCCCTCTTCAACTGCCTTCTTCTCCCCTAAAATGTGGCTTTCTCCATTGTTGTTGAAGAGGAAAAGCTCAGCAAAACCAAAGAGAACCGGCCAACCTTCCCTCCTCGTCCTTCGCATGCTCGCACGATCACTAGAGCCCCTTGCCACGCTGTCGCCAGCTAGCCAGCCACCCACGAGCCTCCTGCCGCTGCTTCGCCTCCCCAGCTTGTTGTTCACCCCTGCTCGACAATCTAGCAGCTCCCCTGGGTGTTGTCAAAGTCGCTTGAGCCGTCACCACCGTCATCCAACTCTCGGAGCAACCTGCTAAGCTCGCTAGTCACCGTTCGCCTATTGCATGCCTAGCCGTGAGCTGAGCCAGCAAACCGCATCCTGCTTGTTGTTCCTCACTGGCTTGTTGTTCCTGGTCCACCTCAGGCCACCGTCAACCACCTCAGACCACGGTTCAATCGCCCCAAGCCATCATAGCTCCACCATAACCGCCTAGACCAGCTGCTGCAGCTGCTACTTCTCCTTCGCCGTTTCTAGCAACCGGTGCACCTTTGACTAGCAAGGACAAAACCGTGAACCAGCAAAGCCTTGGCGCTTCGAGGCCCGTTTTAGGTGTCTTCCCGGCCTCCGTTGGTGTCGCCGCTTCAAGGTTTATCGACCGCCTTGGCATCATGGTTGCCATGGACTCACCGGCTCGCAAAACTAGTGAGTTTATCCTTTAAACCTTGCTTAGTAAGTTAATTATGTTTAAAGGGTGTTTAGATTAGTCTAAGTAGGTTTAGATGGTTAGATTAGATTATTTTAATGTTAATTAGATTCGATGCTTGATTAGTTTAGTGGTTGATTATTTAAGGCTAATTGCATGTTTAGATTAGTGTAATCTTGTTCAAGCCTTAATTAATTATTTTTAATTAATTAATTATTTTGAAATTATAAATATTATTTTAATAAATTATATTAATATAATATAATATTTAATTATTTAAAATTTTGGAATTAAAATTAATTATTTAATATTTTTGGAAATTATGTCGGGGTGGCTGGTTGTTAGGGCGCATGACAACATTTTTGTTCCAGAAATAGTTTAAACAGAAATGAATTTTTCTATTTCTATTTCGAACGAGTTTCGAGGAAAAAATCTGTTTGATAACGATACAAAATTTTTGTTTGAAATAGAAATTCGTTTGATAAGCGAATAAAATTTCTATTTCTTAAAACAATTTTTTCTTTTTTTGGAGCAAATAAAATGTACATTCTTACAAATTTCATATGCTTATGAAATCATTGACCCAAATACGAAGTATTTACTTTTTTGTTTTTAAAGTAAAGTCTCCATTTTTGCAAAAAAAAAAAAAAAAAAATACAAAGTAAGAGATGTTATATCAAATTTTCTAAATTTTCACAAAAAATTCTTTAGCATCCACGTAGATAGATAATTACGGTCAAACAATATATACTTATCAATAGTCTCCATACAATAGAAAAAAAGAGATCAATATGCATTACTCTTGAGCATGATAGAAGGTTCCCAAAATTATAGTAGAATGAAGGCGAGCAACCATATTCTAATCCCCTTCATGCTAGTGTGTCACGTTGATCGCCGTCACGGTTTACGATATCGAGCAATTGTTTTAGAAAGAAACACTAACAAGTGTATTGGGTAATTGTATTGGGTAATTTGTGGCAAATTTTACAAAATCGGCGAATTTTATGAAGTGTAACAAAGACCATTACAAATAAGGGAAATCATCAAGTAAAACATCACATTACAAGAATTGAGATAGGAATCATCAAATACATTATTACAATACAAAAGCAAAGATTGTAAATCCCCAAATACAAAATAATAGAAATACATTACAAAAATTAAATACACAATTTCATGGAATCTCCGGCATATTATGATCCCTTGCCATCTTATTGGCAATATTATTTCTAAGCATATTCATCTCAATTTCCTCCTCGGTCGATGTATCACCTACAACCTCATCTTGTACAGGTTCACATGAGTACTCTGGATCTCCATATAAGGAAAAGTTTCTATCCCTCCTGTCTTGATCACGGATGTAGTTATGGATAGCACAACATGCAATTACAACATGTGCTTGCTTTCGAATTGCAAATGCAGGCATGTGTTTCAAAATAAAGAAACGATTCTTTAATGCCGCAAATGATCTCTCAATGACATTCCTTAGTGAAGAATGCCTATAGTTGAACAACTCTCTTGCTGTTCTTGGTCGTCTTTCTCTACCCCTATAATCATTTAGATGATACCGTTCGCGTCTAAAAGGAGTTAAGAATCCCGGAATTGATGCATAACCAGAATCTACAACATAGTATTTGCCTATAACAAAATATTCATATATTAGTAGTGATTTGTAAATACAATACAATCTTAAAGAAAATTGATAATTTTAGAACAAGTAAAAATACCTAGTGGAGGTCGAGGAAATTCCAAGCGAGGAGTCTCGAGTCTTTGCCGATAACACCCGGCAATCGTTGGCAGATCCTTCCCAACCAGCATACACAAAAGTGAATTTCATATCAAACGAACATACACACATCACATTTTGAGTGGTACCTCCTTTTCTACCTCTAAATGGGATTTGCTTCGACAAAGGTATAGAAGCATGAACATGAGTACCATCAATAGCGCCCACACAATCTGTCGTTTTATCAAAGACTAGTGTTATATAATATTAGCAACAAAATGAAACCGATATTGTAAATGAATGTATGAAAATCTTACCTTGAAATAAAGTTTATGGTTGGGATCCATAAGAATCTCATTTGGGACCACATCAAAGGAAGGCGGTACGATAATCTCTTTTGCAAGTTTGAGAACTGCTAGCAACACTATAGTGAAGTATTTGCTAATACTTTGTCCCGAACGTTGGAATCTCTCGCATAAAGTTCTATTCGAGTTCTTGTGACAAATCATAAATAAGAATATCCCAATTTGTTCATCTACCTTTATATATCGACTATCTTTCAGCCAACCTCTTGCCTTCATCAAACCACAAAGATTGAGAAAAACGTGTCTCTCCATTTTAAAATATTCATATATTCTATCTGAATGTCCTTGAAGAATCTCCATCATCCATTCGGGTCCTGACAATATGCTATCCCTAATAGGTTCTCTCGAATGCAAAGACATATCCGCCGCAACCATGCTCAACCATGCTGTCATAATATCGATATCAAAATCATTAAAGATTACTTCAACCGATTCACCTGTTGCTACTTGATCACTACACATGCTACTTTCACCCCCCTCCATATTACCTATGCCTTCACATGCAAAAAAAAAAAAAAAAAAAGGGATAAACACAATATGTAAGTAAGGAATCTAATAATAATCAACAATAGTCACAAAGTTTTCATAACTGCATCATAAAAAGACCAAAGTATCTCAAATACATAAGTCATAGAGTGAAATAAAACAAAATATATAAATCCATAGCATACTACTCAAGATCTGTTTAAAGAGATTCAAGATATCCACGTCTCCTTTCGGGTAGCATTGTGATAAAAGCCTCTCTCCAACCGGCATGAAGACATGATTGGTTCACAGCTTTGTTGTAAATATTCTGCTCCAAATCAGGCATACTATTTAAGATGGCAACCACGGCTCTTTGTGGAGTAGGGGTCTGATTGATGGGGCATCCGAGGTCACGAGCCATTTGTTGATTGAGCCGTCCTGATTTTAATCATTTCTTGAATGGCTTTGCAGGTGTCACTAACATCATATCTGGTACTCTTCCTCCTCCTCTTAGAATTTGGAGTCCTATCATGCTTGTGTTTCTTAAGATTTGAGGTAGTAGTCGTATCAGGTATGAAGGCCTCATCATCAATACGCTGTTCATCAAATTCCTCTGGATCACCTACTGCATAACCACTACCACCATCACCATTGTCACCACCATTGTCATCTCTCTCAGAGGACATTACCACTTCTTCAGCATATCCTACCACTTCTTCTATATTTCCTGATGCATAGTTCCCAGTAGCATATGTATCACCAAACACGATACATAAATCGGGATACCGAGGAAACCCTTCATTTCTGAATTTAGCCCATTCGTTATTATTCTGTAATTTATACAATAATGACAAATGTCAGTAATATAATCAAAGCTTGCAATACAATATGAACAAAATGACATTGGTAAATTGATACCTTGATGTGAGACTCCCACACACTTTGATCATCCACAACAACCTTATTGTTTATATTATCCCATCCAAATCCAGATTGTGACAAAAGTTTCTTGAAACTACTATAATGTTTCTTCAGTTTGTTGACCCTGTTCTTCAACTGAATTACACTAAAGTTGAGTCCCATCCGGCTATTGAATTCGGCATGTATGTTATTCCATCCTGTTTTGTTGAAGGTAGAAGTGGTGCGATTTCCCTTTGTTACCTCTGTTACCAACAAGCTTACAAGCTCATTGGTCAAAGGCTCAGTCCACTTTGCCATACAAACCTCTTTGTGGGAAGCCATTTAACCTTAACTACTTGAGCATCAAATGAGCCATATCAATTGGTGTACCAGTTCAAGCACGTAGACTTTGATATCGATATCACATCAAGCAAAAAGAGAATAATCCTCATATAAAATTTTACAAGTAACCATATATTATAAGCAAAAAAACCATTCCCACTCTCTTGACTTGACATCAAAATCACAGATGAAAATCTGATCTATTGTATGAGCAATTCTTTTAATAATATGGTAACTAGCTAATTACATAGATGTGACATATATTTTCTATGCATGAATCTCCACAAAGATGTCCACATGTATCTTTTTCAAGTGAATTTGCTACCAATTCTTTTAATAATAATAGTTGTGACCATTGCTACCACGTTTTTGCACCTCATAGTAGAAACAAGGGCGAAAGGAATTAAAAGAAAAAAATCCAAAAGAAAGTTGTTATTTCTTGAAGCGCACACAAATTGCTACCAATTTCAGGCCATGAACATTTCGCAGCGATCATGCACTGACTTTTACAAGTTGGTAAATTGTTTTACAAGTCCAAGCTGGCATTACCTCTTAAGGCAAATCCACTGTCCTTTCCTGGAAGTTAAATTATAGCAACTTCAGTGTTGCAATCAACAGCCTCTTACAAATACTCCTGACCTGACGCAGGAGCATAGAAAAATCAGGATAGCTTTGCAGATCAAATGTTGAGAACATCTCAACAGTGTCCAATTCTCATCTAGCTTTACCACAAGCAAAAAATAAACTGCTCCTCATCCGATGAAAATAGCCGATAGGCTGCATCCGCATAAACTACGAGCACACGTCCAATTGCTCGATCCAAGTAATGCTAAGAAAATAGTTGCGAGAGGAGGACACGAACAACATGCGCTATGAAATCAACACTCACCGCGGCGTCGAGCCATCAAAACGATCAATTACAATGCACAAACAATAGGGATCGACAAATCGATTATGAACGCAATGCGGCATTGCTCTCGCCTCAAACTCGACGCGACCAAAGCGCAATGCTGCGAGAGAACTCAACGAGAGAGAAAAAAGAAGAGGAATCGGCACGAACCAGAGAAGGGAGGAGAAGGGCGCGCGGCTGAGGTCGCGGGGCGAGGGCGGCTTTTGGTGAGACGAAGCAGGAGCGGCTTGGGGCGTCGGTGCTCGAATCTGCTGCAGAGGGCTTTGGCTTCACAGGGGAACGAGCGCCGTGGGTGCAGAGAAGAGGCGGAGGAGGGCGTTGGTGCTCTGTTGCAGAGGGCTTCGGCTTCGCAGGGGAACGAGCGGCGTGGGTGCAGAGAAGAGGCGGAGGGCGTCGGTGCTCTGTTGCAGAGGGCTTCAGCTTCGTAAGGGAACGAGCGGCGTGGGTGCAGAGAAGAGGCGGAGGGTGTCGGTGCTCTGTTGCAGAGGGCTTCGGCCGCGGGGAACGAACGGCGTGGGTGCAGAGAAGAGGCGGAGGGCGTCGGTGCTGTTGCGAGAGGGCTTCGGCTTCGCAGGGAACGAGCGGCGTGGGTGCGAGAGAAGAGGCGGAGGGCGTCGGTGCTCGCATTGCGAGGGCTTCGGCTTCGCGGGGAACGAGCGGCGTGGGTGCGAGAAGAGGCGAAGGGCGTTGGTGCTCATTGCGAGCAGGGCTTTGGCTTCGCAGGGAACGAGCGGCGGGGTGCAGAGAAGAGGCGGAGGGCGTCGGTGCTCGAGATGCATTTGCGAGAGGGCTTTGGCTTCGCAGGGGAATGAGCGCCGGGGGTGTAGAGAAGAGGCGGAGGGCGTCGGTGCAGAGGCGGAGGAGAGGCGAAGGGCGTCGGTGTAGAGGCGGAGGAGAGCGGAGAGGCGGAGGGCGTCGGTGTAGAGGCGGAGGCCGTCGGTGCAGAGGCGGAGGAGAGCGGAGAGGCGGAGGAGGAGGAGGAGGTAGAGAAGAGGCGGAGGAGGAGGCAGAGAGAAGAGGCTCGTACGAGGGAGAAGAGTGAAATTAGGTCAGAGAAATCAGAAATTGATTTATGAAGAAATCAGAAATAGAAAATATATATTTGTGATTTCTCCTCAATTTCTATTTCTAGAATAGAAATCTATTCCAGAAATAGAAAATTTGCTAAGGGTTATCAAACAAGTTTCTGTTCCAGAAATTGGTCTGGAACAGAAAAATCATTTCTGGAACAGAAATTATTTTTATCATGCACCCCCTAGAATTTCGCAACAGTGCAGTCAGTTTGTGCAAATTGTTTATTAAATTGTGAAATTGAGTGATGTTGGTTAAGTTTTGATATTTAACTCGAAAATACCGGGTGTCAGGTTTTGATACCGTATGTGGTTTTTAAGTATCATTATCAGTTTGTGTGAGCATTTGCATGTTAGCTTGTGAGAGCCATGATCATTTATTAGCTTGTGCGAGCTATTATACATTTATCAACTTGTGTGAGCTACCATATATATATATATATATATATATATGTATGTATGTATATATCAACTTGTGCGAGCTACCATCTACATCAGCTTGTGAGAGCATTGCATCCATTTCAGCTTGTGTGAGTTGTGATTGTGACATCCCTAAGTTTTGATTTTGTTTTCAATTAAATAAGTCAGACTTTTCATCGACGCGTGTTGACATCTAAATTTTGATGACCCGTTTAGTCATTTATTGAATAAAAATTAGGGATTAATTTTTAACCCCTAAGAAAAAATATTATAATTCAATTTTAGGTGCATTTATTTATTTATTTTGGTAAAGGTAAGAATATATTGATAAGCTAAGGACAAATGTACACAAACGGCACCAAAACTTACACTCTAAATGCGAACAAAAGAGTGGAAGGGAGCCGCGCAAAAGCCACAAAGGGCAAGGACAGAAAGAGTGCAAACAACATACACAGCCCAGCCACCAGGTTCAGCAACCAGCCCTCCATGGACGAAGCCTAGAACATCTGTGTTGGAGACGACCGAGCAGGATCAAAGGATAGAAATCCCAAAGGGTTAAGTGAAGATAATTGGGTCAAGATCCCAGCCCCTCTGAAGACGCCGATTCCTTGGAGTGTTAGGGACATCCTTGTAGGTAATTGCCTTATCTTTAACCATCTTTATCAAATAGTTCTTCAAAGCGGGAATATCAAGAGATTCCCCTCGGAAAATCATAGCATTTCTCTTCTTCCAAATTAGATAGCAAAGAGCTCCAAAGGAATAGCGGGAAAGACTATGAAAGAAGTCCTTACCAACAAGGAATTTCATAGCCCAAGCAAGGTTTTCCGCCCAAGTGCCGTTCCTCCATGGCAAATTGCACCTAGTTGCCCAAAAGTAAATAATGGTATTTGAAATATTGCAATCAAAGTACAAATGGTTAGTCGAGTCTGGCTGAGTATTACAAAAAGTGCAAACCGAGTAATCAATCCTTCCATATGAGAGAAGAAGTGACTGCGTTGGCAAGCGGTTTTTAGTAATAAGCCACAAAAGGAATTGAAACCGAGGGCTAAATCCTTATCCAACACAAAAGAAGTCCAAGGTGCTTTGGCTTTAGAAGCTCTGATGACGTTCCAAGCAGAAGCTACGGAGAAGGCCCCCGAAGAATCTTGACGCCACACAAAACGATCACTATCAACCGAAAGAGGAGGAAGCGAGAAACCACAATTCTCCAACCGCAATTTACAGGATCTTCCAGCATAAGAATATAAAGAAGCCACAGTCGCCTTCGCAGGAATGTCGGGGTCCAACAAAAAAGATTGAGGAACTTGTAGATGAAGAGGGCTAGAAGGCAACCAGCTATCGAACCACAATGAGATAGATTGGCCGTCACCGACCTTCCAACCGAAGGATTGTCTACAACCGCCTCGAAGTTGAAGGATCTTCTTCTAACTCCATGCACAAACCGAAGGTTGAGGGGCAACCCAGAAGTTATGTTTCTTTAAAAAGTTGGAGTGGATCCAACGGCACCACAGAGATTCCTTATCCGTAAAGAGGATCCAAATAAATTTCATCATTGAGGCTCTGATACAATCCTTGATAGACCGAATACCCAGGCCCCCTTCCTCCTTAGGCAAACAAACATCCGCCTATGAGACTTTAGCACCTCCCTTATCCAAGGAGGTGTCTTTCCAAAGAAATCTACGAAGAATGCTTTCAATCCCCAGGATAACCAAGGAGGGCAAGGTGAAGACACTAGCCCAAAAAGACTGAATAGCGTGAAGCACTGACCTTATGAGCTAAAGTCTCCCAGCAAAATAGAGGAACCTGTGGGACCAGGAGCGGGCTCGCGTAGTAATGCGGTCAATTAACTGAGTACAATCAGCCTTACTCAACCTCTTTGAGATTATCGGCACTCCAAGTTACCGAATCGGGAGTTTACCTTCCTGAAAACCAAATGCTAAGAGGATTCTGTTACACAAAGTAGGATCGCCTCCCGAAAGAAAGATGTCGCTCTTATTTTTGTTGGGGAGAAGACCACTCCATGAAGAGAAAATGTCGAGGCTTCTTTTAAGGATCACGGCCGATTTCCAATCTGTTTGGCAAAAGATGAACACATCGTCTACAAAAAACAGATGAGTAAGCTTGGGAGACTTACATCTCCAATAACATTTAAACTCTTTAGCCGAAGACCTTTGGTTCAAGATTCTCGAGAAGATTTCCATGATCAATGTAAATAAATAAGGAGACATTGGGTCGCCCTGCCTAAGGCCTCTGCCTCCTGGGAAGAAGCCATGAAGCTCCCCATTAATAGAGATAGAGAACCTGGGTGTGCGTACATAAACCATAATCCGACGAATAATCCACAGAGGAAACCGGAAGGCAGTAAGAGTAAGCTCTAGGAAATCCCAGTCCACAGTGTCATAGGCCTTGCAAAAATCCACTTTGACCGCACATCTTGGGAGGTATGGGTCTAGGTGGAAGCCTGCAAACAGCTCTTGAGCTAATAAGATATTATCCCTTATTCTTCTTCCCTTTACAAACGCATTCTAGGACGGACTAACAATATCCTGAAGTACATGCGCAATTCTATTAGCCAAGATCTTGGTGATAAGTTTATAGATAGTATTGCAGCAGGCAATCGGTCTAAAGTCGTTTACTTCACAAGCATTCGGGACCTTGGGAATTAGAGCTAGGATAGTTGCATTAACTTCTTTAAGAAGACAAGCTGAGGAGAAAAAATCTTTCACAGCCTCTGTAACTAAAGAGCCCACGATATCCCAGTTACTTTTAAAGAATTCTGCTGTAAACCCATCTGGACCAGGGGCTTTTCCCTTCGCAAGCGAGAACAAGGTCTTCTTAACTTCCAAATCAGAGACAGGCGAAGCTAGGGAACATACCTGGCTATCTGAAAGTGGCTTTCGAATAAGAGAAGTAAGCTCTTGAAGATCAGGCTTAGCTAAGCTAGCTCGAGGAGCAAGTAGATCCGAAAAGAAAGATAGAAAAATTTGGGGCACCAAATCAGGATCCGAGACCACCGTACCTGTAGTGTCTTTAACAGAGAGGATACGGTTATTGAGATGTCTAGCTTTAGCACAATTGTGGAAGAATCTCGTGTTGCGATCTCCTTCCTTCAGCCATCTAATTCTTGATTTTTGCTTATAGAACGATTCCTCTTGACCACGAAGGTCTATAAAAGCACGGCGCTGCCCTTTTTCAAGATTAGCTAGTGGAACATTTTCAGGATCCAATTGAAGGAGATGCTGAGTAGAACGCAAGGCTTCCCTCGCTTCAAGAGTTCTCAGAGAAATATCCGAGAAAGCCTCCAGATCAAGATCCTTGAGGCGAGATTTCAACAATTTCAGCTTCGAAACTAGTTTAAACATGGGAACTCCCCAAACTTGACTATCCCATACCTGCAAGACCGTAGAATGGAAGTCCGGGTGATCAACCCAAAAATCAAAGTACTTAAAAGGCTTCCTCCTTGGACGTAGATCCACAACCCTGACAACCATAGGAGTATAATAAGAAATTCCACGATTAAGAAACGACGCCTCCGAGTATGAAAAGTCCATTCTCCATTTAGAGTTGACAAGAACTCTGTCAATTTTTCGCATCTTCCTATTCGCACCCGCCGAAGTCGACCAAGTAAACCGAAGGCCAGAGTACTTGAGATCCTCAAGTTCCGTTTGGTCCAGACATAGCTTGAATTCATCAAAACAGGGGATCCAGGCATTAGAGCTATCAAAGCGATTAGAAGGGTCCTTGATTGCATTGAAATCTCCCGCTACTATCCAGGCATAGTCTTGAAAAAGATCGTCACAATGGATAAGATCAGACCAAAGAGGCCTCCGCCGCACAAAGGAATGCTCTCCATAGATAGCAGAAACACAACAAGTAAAATTAGAAGATAACCCCTTCAAGCACCCATGGATGGCTTGGTCATTCGAAGAGATCAACTCAAAACTAACGATAGCTGGATCCCAACCAATCCAGACTCTACCGCGCGGAGCAAAATCATAGTTCGCAATCCAATTCTAGCCTCTCAAAATATTGGAAGATATGGAACCAAACAAAGGCTCTGGAACTTTAGTTTCAAAAAGCCCAATAAGGCAAAGCTTATTTGCAACAGCAAACTTCCTAATCTCCACCCTTTTGACAGGGTTCATAATACCTCTAACATTCCAAAAACCAAAAAAACATAGAAAGCAAAAGGAGAGAATTACTTCCGCTTGGCGCTCCTGCACCTACCTCTAGTCGCTTTCGAGCCTTCCGCAGGAGAAGGTCCCGGCGGGTCAGGTAGCAAAAGGAGGAGCTGATCTTGGCTCGAACCAGCCCCAGTAGGATCCGAAAGGCCACTCAAAGGAGCGGGTCTAGGCGTGTGGCCACCGTCTTCATTAGATGAAATATTGCTGGTCTCATCTTCCTGGTCTCCAAACGGCATAACAGAATCCGGTGCCAAGTCAGAAGCCTGAGAGGAGAGGCCATAACTAATTTTTACGGGGACTTTAAGAGGCTTTTGGCCAGGTACAACTTCCTTCAGGTTGCAAGGCTGCCCCTCCTCCGAGTATGGTGTCAACGAGGCATTCAAATTCTGCGTCTTCTGCTCCTTCTCTTTGCCTTCGACCTGATTCCCATGCTGAGCAAGGTCACTTTGGTGCGATGGAAGAGGTGCCTCTAGATCTGCAACCTGCTGAACAAGAGGAGAGGAACCACCAAAGGAGCTCCTGGTCTGTCCTACATCAATTGCAGATTCCGGAAAAGGGACCAACGGCGCACCCGAAGAGATTCCCCCTTGATCCTCAGACGCCATCGAAGATGGTCTAGTTTGCTGTGAGATATTCCCACTTACAGCCTTGCTATGAGGTTCAGACTCCTTTCAAGAAGGACCAGCATCAGCACGTTCTGTTCCAGGTCTACCAGGCCTAATAGCCATTGCACAATTGTGGCCAAATATGCCACATCTAGCACAGGCAGTGGGTCGCCACTCAAACTCCACTCCTATTTCATACTTCGTACCATTATGGGTTGCCTCAATCAGTTTACAATCAGGTTGATCAGCAGTAATTTCGATACAGACCCTAACAAAGGTAAGGCTGTTCGCCTGCTCTGTTCTCTTATCCACATAAAGGGGTTTGCCAAGCGCACTTACAACTCTCCCGATGAAGTGGGCAGACCAACATGAAAAGGGAATATTCGATAGTCTAACCCAAACAGGAACCACATGGTGGGTCTCCCTTCTCAGCTCAAGACCAGGGGTCCATTGCTGCAGAACAAGTGGTATTCTAGCAACCGTCATCCGACCACTTTCAAGCACACTTCAACGGAATTCCCTATCAGGAATGCGAAACATAAAGAGACCTTTGCCATTTGACATGACTTTTGCAAGGTTCGGCCCCCACACTTTCTTCATAGCCTCCTCAACTACCTTAAAAGGCATTCAGCGACCAATGAAGTAGCCCATTAAGCATTCAAACATCTTGGGATCTGCAGCTTCCAGATCTTGATCAGTGATCTCAATCACAGGTCTATTATTAACCATAGTCGGTGGAGTATACACCAGATCGTAGCCCTTGGCCACGGTTCTTGCCACCGCAACCCACGATTTCCCTGATGAATTCTTAATGGTATCTCTGCCCTGAGGCTTAGTTGAGCGGGACCTTCCTCGCTGGACAGGTCGCGCCCCACCACTTGTGCGAGGAACTCGCGATTCGTTCGGACCAGACGGAGTAGTGTCCGAACTCGACTTTCCTCCCATACCAGTCATCAACGAAGGTTCCTCAGTCATAATGGGAAGCCCATCATGGGAACTTGTCCCCTTCTCCTCATTTCGAGCCCCCATCGACTCCGTATCCATCTCAATTTATGAATCACAGCAGCAAGCAGGCGAGCGGAACCCTAGCCATAGATAGCCATGCGAATTGAGGAGAGAATACGCACCAGGAGACGATGCCGGGGGTTTGAAAGAGAGGCAAGAGGCGCCTCTTTCGCCCAAAAAGTTAGCCCAACGAATGGCCACCGCGTCTGGAATCAGCAGCTCGGATTGCAGAAGAAATAGTAACCAGTCGCCCAAGAAGAGAGAACCGTGAACAGTAACCTGAGAAACCAAATGTCCTCGTTGTGGTTTAGCTAGGTGCATTTATTTTTAATTTACATATTTTGCATTTTATTTTTAGGATTGGTGGTGGATGGGTTTGAATTAATATTTCTAAGCTCTAGCTTGGCAAGCCAGATTAGGCCCACGAAAGGAGTAAATTAGCCCAAGCCTGTTATTTTTTTTTATAAATTGATTATCTCGTGGGAAATTGAGATTTGATGCAATATTACGGTGGTTTTTGGAATCGGGTTGCAATCTTATCTTTAGTCTTTAGATGATAAAATCGTTTGGAATATTAAGGAGATAAGGGAAATAAGAGGATTTTTGGTGATCAAGAGGTTATAGAGTATCTTCATGTATATTGAAAAAACGAGATCAAATATTCTACGAAGATCACCTACTTTTACCTATAAAAGCAACATGTACGGAGAAAGAAAGTGGGGGGTTCTCTTCGTTGAAGGAAGGAAAAAAGAAAAAATGCAAAAGCTTGCAACAGAGAAGACAAGTGAGAGAAAAGAGAGTGAAAGCAACGTGAGAGAGAGAGAGAGAGAGAGAGAGAGAGAGAGAGAGAGAGAAAAGAAAAGGAGAAGAAAGGTGCTGCATCATCGTCTCCTTCACGAAGGCATTTTGGCCGAGCCAGCCTAAGCCACGTTGTTCCTTATCACGCCACCACGACACTAGCCGCCTCAGTGACTCGCGCCACCACCGCCGTTCCGTCGATCCTATTCTCAGTCCGCACGCACCGTGCCTGAGCACTGCCAGCTGTCGCATTCCCGCTCTGCCCCCTGTGACGATTTGCGGCCTTCGATCCATTGTTGTCGCTACCGGCTCTGATTCTGCTTCACCTACTACATCGACCGCTGGCCTCCGTCTATGCCGCCGTCTCGCCATATCGACGTTTGCACATCACCTGAGTCGAATCTGTGGTTTGCCGCCTGTGATGCCCGCACTCGGAGTTCCTCTGCCGTTCCTGTAGCTAGCTCCGCGCCCGAGCTCTTCCGTTGCCCAAACCTTCCACTAGACACAGCAACGCAGCCCCGTCTTCGCCGATGATTTGTTTCAGCCAGCCCAGCACCTACCTCCGCTCCTGCAACTAGATCCGACCACCACAACCTTCGACTAGTGACCCGACTCCACAAATCTAGCAATCCGACGACCAGGTGTTGCCTCTGCTGCACCCACGAAGTTGCCGTTGCTACTTAGCCGCTGCACCAGTCCGATGGAGCCATCACCGCTGCTCGTCTCCGCCTGCCTGCTGCTTCCCCTTTGCCGATGCCCGAACATTGGTGGCTTCGCCTGTGCCGCCCCTGTCTCGCCTAACTTGTGACCAATTGTGTCTGCTACCACCCTTTGCCGGAGTTTCCTCCTACCGGACCTCCAATCCACTACTTCGGTGACCAGCCTTGCACGAGCAAGCCTTGCGTGAAAAAAAGAAGAAGAAGGAAAATTAGGTAGTTTATTTATTTATTTATCTCTTTCTTGAATTTTTAGTATTTTTCCTTTATAGCTTGTGTTTTTAGTAGAATTTTTCCTTAAATATATGATTAATATTCCAACATAAAAAAGTCCCTCAAGCTAGGGATTGACAGTCCGATTTTTGCGCCCAAAATCCGATTCACAATCCCTTACAAAAATCGACAATCCAATCTCATGCCTGAGATTCGTTTCGCAAATTAATTTTAAAATTGGTCAATCCGATCTCATGCGCGAGATATAGTTCGCCAATTTTTGGATATCAACATTGTCTTGCTTGATTTGATGTCGTGGTGTTTGGATCAATTTTATTTTCATAAAAGGAAAAAATCCAAAAATAATTCGAATTAGGGTTAAGTTTGTTTTAGAATGTTCCTAGTCTTAGGGTTATCTTGCATTTTTAGAATTGCAATCTTATTTCGAATTTTTGAATAAGAAATTCCAAAAAATGTGTTCATTTAGGATGTTAGTTTTCTTTAATTTAAATAGCACATTTTATTATTTGGCAATTTTAAATTTCGAATTTTATAAAAAGAAACACAAAAAAAATCATCATGCATATATCATGTTGAATTAGGGTATTCTTTGCACGTCATTGCATGTTAGGATTGCATGTTTATCAATTATAGGTAGATAATCTCTCCTAGATAAATTGCATGTTTTTGTTAGAAAAATAAAAATGCCCATGTCATATAGAATTATGTTCATGAAATGCACGTCATTTATTGATTGTTGTTAGGTTCATTTAATTAGAAATTGCCCGTCATTAGATTAGGTCATTTAATAAATGTCATGTGATGTATAGCTCGCATATTAAATTGTACGTTGCATGTTTTTAGTTAAAATAATTTTGTATGTCATTGCATTGCATTACACGTCATTAGAATTAAGTCATTTTGGTTGATTTAGATTGCATATTTAATTATTGCATGTTCATTAAGAAATCACAAAAAAAAAAATTATTCATTCATATAGTTTAGGACATGTTGCCATGCCATATCATTTCATATTAGATTAAAAGCATTGCATTGCATATGGATTATAGTCTCGTTAAAAAGTGAAAGTGAAAATTGAGTGATTGCTTGTTAATTAAAAATCATATCTAGGATTGTTGATATGAATTCTGATCTAACAATTCAGATACTTTCGTTGCTTTGAGGTAAGTTCTGCATTATTTAATTGCTTTCTTGGGTGTTAAATTGATGGTTTGCGCACCCGTATGATAACCTCACATGTTAGGGAGATAGATGTAAAATCAATTTAAGCTGCCTGCAAAAGCATTTTTGAAAATAAAAGAATGGTACTGAAAGGGCATTAGAGAAATCTAATGTAACCAAGTCCTTGTACTCAAAGTCTCTGGTTCGTAGGAGTAAAATAATTCTCTCATTATTTTACTTAAGTGTCTAATCGACCTACCGTAAATTGATTAGTGGCGACTTCTAAATAAAATCTATTTGCATGTTAAGAAATTTGAACTTTAAGTCGTGAAATTGGTATGGGCTTTGGGAGAGCCCGAGCTAAGTTTAGGATTAGTAATCAATTAGCCTGATTTTAGGTGGTTCACACCTGAAAATTTGGCTGCTACAATGCGTTTATAGTTCAATTCTCCGAGCTGATCACTCATGAGATAACTAGTTTATCAGGGGAAGCCGTTAATGAATTTAAATGTAATAGGCTTGAGAATCTAACCATGAATCGACTGCTCGACCGTATAAATCAACAAGGATCATTATGACATTGCTAGAATTGAACATAGATCAGTGATAGGTCGATTCAACTAAGATATGTGATTAGAGTGTGGGTGATTTCACCTGATTATAAAATTCTTGTTGACCGGTACTATACTGATTTTTCTGTCGTTTTGGCTACCCTGTGTCCGTATTTGAAATCTTGAGATTTTCACAACAACCGAGAGTCGCCAATGTGTTGAAGATTATGTTGTGGCTTGAAAATAATCAACCACGGGTTAATTGCACTAAAAATTTCTAAAAGCTACTCGGTAGATTAGGATGCGCTCAAATCATGCCAAATTGAAATTAACCATGAATTTAAACATGAATTCAGAAATTAAAAGTTTTGGCATGTCACAATTCATTTTAGGAACGTCGACTCATCCTTAGAAGATTTTTTTGCAAACTGGGATTTTTGGCGGAAAAGCAAAGTAATGCCGTTTTTGTTCGGGATAGTTAGAGGGCCGTTTTTAATCGAATCTTTAGAATGCAAGTTGGATCATTTGATAGGGAAAAGTCATAAGAAAGTTGAGGACACATGGACCGATTTATTTGAGCTTCAATTGGATGGAATTGAGTGAGAATTGATTGGATTTAATGTACAAAAATCCAAAATTCGTAACTCCCTTGGCACACAACATTTTGGGCACTTTAGTAAGCTTGTTGAGGAAGCTAAGAGGGGCAAATGGCTGAGGGGTCGGCCGGCCAAAGTGGGGGCAAGAGAGAGGGAAATTGGACAAGTGTTGAAGGCCTAAAGAGGCTTTGGGGTCCCCCTTGCTCAGCAGCTCTTCTTCCTCCTTGAAGTCAGGCTTTCTCCATTGTTGTGGCCTTGATTGAGCTTGAGAAACCAGAGGGAAGAAGCTAGCAGCCCGTCTGAGCTCCCTTATGCCCGTTTGACCGCTGCCGTGCTCCGTCCGAACAGCTGAAGCCACCGAAGCCCATCGCTTGCCCGATCACCCTCTCGCGCCTGTCCGCGCGTTTCCACACCTCCTCTACCGTTGTTCAACTTCGCCAGTAGTCCTTGGTCGTTGTGGTGGTCGCCTAAACCGTCGCTACTGCCGTCCAGCTCCCCGAGTAGCTGCTGGTCGCTGTTTGGCCGTCGCGCGCCCAGCCATGAACCAGCGCCAGTCAATCGCCTCCTGCTCATCGTTCCTTGCTGTGTCGCCGTCCCTGAGCCACCTTAGGCCATTTTCGAAGCTTGACCACCATTGTTCGGTCATTGGAGCCGCCCGTCCAAGCCGTAGTAGCCTTGCCTGGTCACCGGTTCCTTCCTTCGCCGCTTCAAGCCCACCGAGCAGCCCTCTCAGTCCAAGATCAGTAGCTGAAGATAGCAAGGCCTTGGAGGCTTCAAGGTCCCTTTTTGGTGTTTTCTTGACCTCTATTGGTGTCACCGCTTTGTGGTTTATCGACCGCCTTGGTGTCGTGGTCGCCATGGACTCATCGGAACGCAAAACCGGTGAATTTATCCTCTAAATTTCACTTAGTAAGTTAATTATGCTTAAGGGGTGTTTAGATTAGTCT
Organism: Eucalyptus grandis; assembly: GCF_016545825.1. NCBI lineage: Eukaryota > Viridiplantae > Streptophyta > Magnoliopsida > Myrtales > Myrtaceae > Eucalyptus > Eucalyptus grandis. The sequence continues at coordinate 22,692,403 of NC_052620.1, forward strand.
AAGTAGATTTATGTTGTTAGATTATAATATTTAAATGTTAATTAGATTAGTTGTATGATTAGTTTAGTGGTTGATTCATTAGGGCTAATTGTATGTTTAAATTAATATAATCTTGTTTAAGCCCTAATTAATTATTTTTAATTAATTAATTATTTTGAATTTTATAAATATTATTTTATTAAATTATATTATTATAATATATTATTTAATTATTTAATTTTCGGAATTAAAATTAATTATTTAATATTTTCGAAAATTTGGCCGGGATGGTCGGTCGTTAGAATTTCGCACTAATCGCAGCAGTGCAGTCAGTTTGTTCTAATTGTTTGTTAAATTTAGAAATTGAGTGATATTGGTGAAGTTTTGGTATTTAACTTAAAAATACCCGGTATCGGCTTTTGGCACCGTAATTGGTTTGTAAGACCAGTTTGATTCGTTGGGTTTGAATGAATTGATTATCCAGTTCCCTGGTTTATTCTTGAATCGATAGCCTTGGTGAGCAATTGTTTATTTATGTATCAGCTTTGGTGAGCTATTATATATATCATACAGCTTTGGCGAGCTATTATCTATCTATATAGCTTTGGCGAGCTATTATCTATCTATACAACTTTGGTGAGCTACCGTCTATTTATACATTACAACTTTGGAGAGCATATGTCTTGTTGACGAATAAATTGATAGACGATATTAAATGATAGATAGTATGGATTTAAATGGAAGGATAGATAGTATGATTAAATTGAATCGTGGGTCCTAATTTGATTGGTTGAATTATGAATTGTACTGACGTGCAGGAAGGGACTGAGGCGAGGTAAGTCCTCTGTTCTATTTGTATGGTTAGAGTGCCCTAAGGCGTATTTTCTTCCTAATCAAGTCTTAGGGGTAGAACTCGCTGAGACATTGTCTCACCCCATCGTGGGCTCATCTTTTTAGGTCCCTAGATGGCGGATCCTCTGGAGCTTTTTGGTAGACCAGTGAGGGTCGCCGAGAGGATTTTTGACTTTGCCAATCCCGGAAGTCATTGGGTCTATGAAATAGTGGTGACCACCGTTTGGGTCGATGAGAACCTTCCTTATAGGGTCTCTCATCGATTCAGAGCGTGGTATCGCTACAGACCCGATGGATTCCCAAATTGTCCTCTCAGGTGTTTTGATATTTCCCCTGGTATTTTAGATGCCGCTCTAGGTAAGAGTGCTGTTGATCCTCTAGATGGGTTGGTGGAGGACTCAACGCCCTCGGTGCTTGTGGAGACTGAAGAGTTGGTGAATGGATCTGTCTAGCTAGTTATAGGACATCTTAGTTTTTGAGGACTGAACTTTTGTTAATAGCCTAGTTCTGTAAATGATCTGGTATGATGAGTATAAAGTGTGTGGTTTGGTTTTAAAAGTGTAATCCTGCTTTTCTATCCTAATTGACTTTTGTCTGGGGATAATTTATCTGCTTCCGCATGTCCATTAAAATGAATGGGTCAGCGACGTATCCTGGGAAGTCGCTTTTCTATCAACCATAGTGGGATGTGCATGTGCTTGAGGTCCGAGGCGTGACAGTGATTGTATTGATGGATGAATAGATGGTATGGATTGATAGATGTATGGATTGTATGATATCAATTGGATTGATTGAATTGATAGATCAATGGGTGTGTCGGTAGTTTCAGCTTATGCGAGCATTGTTTGAATATGAATTGTACTGACGTGCAGGAAGGAACTGAGGCAAGGTAAGTCCTCTGAATTGTGTGGCTAGGCCACTCTTGAATGTATTTTTTTCCTAATCGAGTCTTAGGGGGTACAACTCGTTGAGATATTATCTCACCCCGTCGTGCGCTTAAATTTTTAGGTCCCTTGAGGACAGAGTGGCCAGTTCATTTTGGTTTGCCTTGAGGAGTTGCAGAGGTGAAGTCCGGAGGATTGGTGAACATGTCCGACTAGTAGGTTGTAGGACAATTCTTTTTTGAGAGCTGGTTTTTTGTAGACGTTTGGCTGTATACCCCTGTTTGTAAACTCCGTTAATTTATAAAAATGCTTGTTTTGGTTGTGATTAATTGCCTGCTTTTCTATCCCAGAGTTTTGTTGTTAGGAGATTTGTTTTGCTTCCACATGCGTAATAAAATGAATGGGTAAGCGACGTGTTCTGAGAAGTCGCAAAGTTTTATTGATCACAAAGGGATGTGTGCGTGCTCGAGGTTCGAGACGTGACAAATGTAATTTGCAATCAGAACCTACACAAAAAAGAGACATGATGCAAATTTGCAAAAAAAATCTCAGAAAGAAACTCCTTAGCTATTGAACACTATTTCTTTCTTTCAAAAAGGAAATGAAATCAATAAGAAGGTAATCTAATTGCTACATGTGAATTTTTCTTTTTTATTTTTTCACTTTGAATAACTACTTGAGCAAAACTCAATTATTTTGCAGTGCACCCACGAAAAATATTTGACCTATTATAGATATAATGAAAATTAAATTAGCAACCGCACGTGTATGTTTATCCAATTTAAAATCCAATGTAAGGCATTTGTTAATCAAATTCAATGTACTCAAATTCTTAAAAATATTGTTTCATTTTGTGGATAGTCACAAATTGATCACAAATTTTGATTTTCAAGTTAACTTATACAGCTATAGCTCGAGCTGAACTTATCGATCATTTAAGTTGTGTAAGAATATTATAAGAAACAGCATTAAGTAAAATGAAAAATGATAGCATAAAAGTTTAAAGTAAATAATTCGGTCGTATTTAAAGATTTGGACTTCTATTAGTTATAAGTCGGGCAAGATATTACAACTAACAAATTTGAGGCGTGAATAGAAACTCTACTTGGTTTTTTCTCTTGATAAAGTTTCTTATGTGTCATGCAAAATTGTCAGTTTTATGTAAAATAAGCATATCATTGTATTATTTTCCAAAATTACTAACAAGTATGTTTACTTAGGATTTGTTGTAAGTTTGCTTCACTAAACATTGCTTTTGGAAAAAATAATATAAAATTGGTGGCAGAATCCTAGGTTATTCTAGTTGGTATTGTTGACACCTGATTAGTTGACATATCATTAAAACATAAAAAAATTGAGATTTAAGTTTCTGATCGACGGAACTCTATCTCTTGACCAAAAAATGTTGTTTTTCATATTTCTCTTTTTGCATTGTCGTTTTTAAATTTTTTTTTAGTTCATTTTAAAAATAAAAACCCAAAAAGTCAAACGGTTGACTTTCATATTGACTTTTGGTCAACCCTTTGACCAAAAGTCAACCTCGAGTCAAAAATTGACTTTTTACCCATAAAATTCCACTTAGCTGTAATTTCACTTTTTTCAAATCAATTTCTTGAAAATTAAAAAATTTGATAAAAAAATCAACCTTTTAGGAAAAGTCAACTAACAAGGGTTTTGTCGAGCCTGCTCATTTGGTACCTAATCATATGGCATCTCAATTAAGTAATTATATGACACTAGAGGTGGCAAATGGGTGGGTCGAGTTGGGTATGAGTCGGGTCAAAAATGAGTCGACCCATATTCGACCAATTTAACCCATTTTGACTCATATTCTTATAATGTAAATATAGTGACCCATACCCCACCCGACCCATATTGCTAAAACCTACCAATATTCTAAATAAACCTGCGCTCACTTTAAGCTATATGCTAATTGGATAAAAAACCTCAAATTAAATTAAAAAATAGTACATAAAATAAAAATTGTTAAAAAAACCTACAAATTGATTTTTTGATCTAGTTTTCACGGTCCAAAATATCAACAAACAAAACAGGTGCACTCGATTAAGTATTAAGCAATCTCTTCACAATCTAATGAAGCAACCAAAACGAGCCTCTTAGCCGTGGCCTTAAGGAATGCTGGAGAATAAGTTTGTCAGACTCCATGTCCACACCGAGACAAAAACTAAACCTCAAGCAGATGCACTAAATAATCCCTAGCATCATAAAAAAAGGATGAAACTCGAGGATGATGAGCTCCTTTTTACACAAAACAATCGAACACGGTTAACTTGCTTCCACTTCAAGTTAGTCATTAACCTTGCTGATCTTTCTTCTTATTATGAGAAGTTCAAGAGGTGCAACAAAGAATGTGAGACTTGATTTGTCCAACTCAGCTAGAACTTCTTCCTCAGGTCTGTAAATCAAATCAATCATCCGCCATATCTATAGTAAACAGTTTGGACCCAATCAAACATACAACTGTTCAAGATAACTTATTTGTGATGCAGAGCATATATCCAAATAGAAAGGCTACATCAATGCTAGCTATCAACATAAAAGTCAACAGATATATCCTTTATTTCTAAACAAATTTCCAACTACCACAAGCACAAGAATGTATCATTAAGTCGTGACAATAAAATATGAATGAAGCTGTCGACATGCATTTAAGGGTAAAACCAATAGTTTGCATAAATGCGAAAGGTGTGAAAGTGAAACTACCTGTAGTGTACCCCTCCACCAGTACTTTCACCATCATTAGAAACACTAACTATTGTCCAGGGATCGGACGAATTCCAATAGAAGTCAACAACCTTGTCCCTATAAGCAATAAGAACATCAATTAAAGGTCAAAGTTGGAAGAGCTATTGATAAACCTAAGAGAAGCAAGCAAATTTGGCACTTGTGCCCAGCATGACGGAAGAATAACCCTGGAGGAGAATTGCGTACTTTTGAACCCACGGTCTCTATCTTTCTACCAATCTGGAAAGCAACAAAAAACTTATCGACAAATAACACGAAATAATGTAGGAAGTATTGTTAATAACATCAATTTATGAAAACATCAAATAACTTCAGCATTGAGTTTTTGCCATGTGATGAAAACACTAGATCTCTTTTTTACCATTGCATCCTATCCAGTACCATATCTCTTCCCCGTAAACTATCTTATCTCAATGAAGTACTTAAAGCAGCAGACTAACAACTGCTAAGAAAAGTACTCACTAAACTCGTCTTATGAGGAACAACCAAAAGGACCAGGTGAAGTAAAATGAATAGCACCTTAAAAATGAAGGCAAAAAGGACGTGAAGCAAACAAACTTTGAATTCAACAAATAACGCACATGCACAAATCATAGAGAGAATAATAGCATGCAACAAGCACCAGTAATTTTCATCTATCTCTCAAGAACAAGAATGAAGGCAAACTTGGAGAGTATTTCCTCAATGAGACAGCCAAGTTCCGAGTTTTGAAAACAAATTAGTGCTACTTCAAATATGCTAGATGAAGTTGACCAACAGCCTTAGGTAACTTAAGTCAATCTAACTCCACTAACTTTTAAACTCCACTTAGTCACAACCTGAAATCTTTTTGGTCATGACCACATTCAAACATGAATAGGTTATCAACCCAATCTAAACACTTGACAAGGACAACATTACTAGCATGCTTTCAAGTCTAGAAACTTCAGAAAACAGTCAACTCAACCAAATGCTGTGTCTTAATTCCAAGTGTGAATTCACACGTAGTCCCTTATATATATATATATATATATATATATATATATTATTTTTTTTTTTTTATTACAGTAAAACCAAAACAAGATCCATGACCCATCAACACAATAAACCAAAACCACCCACCTGGGTGGCGTTGCTGGCTTTGGGCCCTCTCCCCCTTGTGAAGGGGAGAGGTTCGAATCCCCAGTGCGTCGCAGGGTGACTTAACCGCTAGCGTGAGTGTGGTGGCCAGCTTGCGTCAGCCCCAGGTTCTTCCCGCCGGTTGTCGGCTTTCGGGGTTTCCTAGGTTACCAAAAAAAAAAAAAAAACACAATAAACCAAAACAGGATCCATGGACCACCAAATTCCCTCAGCTACCACTTGAATTCATCTCAAGACACAAATTCATAAAACCTTACTAGATGATTTTAATATGTTAAGACCACGCATCTAAATCGCCGCGTCCAATTCACCTCTCAGAAGCCCCCGTTCAAGGCTACTAGGTAAAAACCCAAAAGCCCCGAATGGAGCAACATTAGGCAGAGCTGATCAAATGAAGCAGCACACCTCCATGCGAACGAAAGACCAACAATGAAAATTAACAAACGAGAATTTAACATTCCGATATTGCGCGCGGAAAAAAATAAGAAGAAGCAAGAAACAGTGCAATCAACAAGCAACCCATGAACGGCAAGAACCCCCTCTTCTAAACCCAATTGCCCGCTTCATGCAGATAAAGCGGAGAGACCCCTTAACTCCAAGCAACTTCCACAGAACCAAAAAGACCCAAAGCCTTTCTTCCATCCATTCTACTCTTAGAGAAAAAGAAACAGCAGAAGCGCAAGCATTCATGCGATGAACTGCAGAGAAAGAGAGAGAGAGAGGGAGAGGGGCAGAGACGCAGGGGGGAGAGGAACGTTACTTGAGAGGATAGGCAGCTCAGCGAAGAGCCCACATGACGATGGAGCTGCAAAGCTGAACTTAGAGGCGGGCGGCGGAGGCGAGCCACGGTGGCGAATGGCGGAGGCGGCTTAGAGGCGAGCGGCAGAGATGGGTCGAAGGTGAAGGTCGAAGGGCTGTCGCTGGGCGGCTTTGTCGAAGGAAGAGAAACTTTTTGGTTTTTAAAAATGGGTCGAAAATGGGTCGGAGAGTGTGACCCATTTTCGACCCATATAAAACTGAACTAAAAATGGGTCGAACGTGGGTTAATAGTTGTAATGGGCTATCAACCCATATTCGACCCATATACGAAAAATATGGGTGCAAAATGGGTCCATGACCCATTTTGCCACCTCTATATGACACCGGAGAGATTGTTGACTTGGTCAAACATTTGACAAAAAAAAAATGCACAAATATATTTCTTTTAATGCCAATTAGACTTTTGTGTCAAAAATTTCACAAAATTCAATTAAGAACCTTGATTTCTGAAATTTTCAATTTTAGGTTCTAAATTGACCAAAAATAAAATTACTTTTATTTTAGTCATAATTAGGTGTAGTTCCTTCTTTGACATTTGGTTTATTGACTATCTAAAATTTGTTTGAGGATTCAATTTTGCGATTTATCGAGTCAAACTACGAATTGCCGTTTTGAGCTCTAACTAGGGGATAAAAATCAATCATTTATAACTTGTGAACGAACAATTGTTTCTCACTTATTTTCTTAAGATAAGTCCAAATTTGAGATCGATTTTGTGAAATTTAGACAAGAACTCATCAATTTGAAGAATTTTTTCCTCCCAAGCATTAGAAAGTCAAGCAATTAAGCTTCAATTGACAAAGTTCGAAATGACCCATTCATGGCTATGGTTTAATTTCATAAATCTAGGTCCAATTCTAATATTAGGCTTAGATCTATTTTTTACCTAAGCTCGAGCACTTCAATTCATGATCAATCTGAATGCGATAAGTGATCTCACATATGGGTAGCTCATTAGATAGGGCAATTATGACAATAATTGAGTTTAATTTTAGTTAATTTGCAATTTTGCCAATTGAATTGCAAATTTTACCATTTTAGCCCTTTAGGCCCAATTCAAAGCACCGGTGGTTTCGACTCATTTTTTTCCATGATAATCATTCAATTAGGTCAATAAAAGACCCCTAGATCACATTCATAATGTTTGATTAGCTTAATTGTATCTTAATTGGTCAATTTCTTCATAAAAATGATAAAATTCATTTTCAATTAGGTCCTTCAGGGGTCAAATTGCATAAATTTTTTACCCATAGGGTTCCCAAGTAGAGAAAATAGTAGGAATCGGTCAAGAGCTGGTCAAAATCCAGCTAAATTGGACCAAACCAATCTAGTCAGTTTGACCGGCCTCCAGCGGGATTGGCTAGTTCAGGCCCTTTCTAGCCGGTTCGTGGCCTCTGGCCACCGGTTCTGGAACCCTCTCACTCATTCACTTCTACACCTTCAATTTCCCAAAATTTTACAAATTGGTCCTCATATTTCATTAAATTACAAATTAACCCATAATTAGACATTTTGACGCAATTCACGATTTTGGCTTGGTTTTTTGCAAATCAAACCCACTAGATCAATTACCTGACACCTTGAGATCATAATGGAGCCTTCGAAATGGATTTTTGACTATTGGATCGAGATTTTGGCCGTTGGGTTGAACCAACGGTCAAAATTACTTAATGTGGGAGTATATAAGTGAAATCTCTTCTATGTTCATAAAGGGGGTTCATTTGCACAAATTTTTCTCTCTCCTTAGCCTCTCTCTCTCTCTCTCTCTCTCTCTCTCTCTCTCTCTCTCTCTCATTTCTCCCTCCAAAATGCTGCACAAACAGATCACACTTTCTCTCTCTAGATTCGATTCACTTCTTGGACCGGTCTCATTCTAGGCTCGAATCGGCGGTTGCTGGAGCTCCCAAGCCTTCAAGCTACTGGTGATCTACTGTAACAAGAGTCCTTGAAGTTGCTATGGAAAGAAGAGACCGGATTGGTGGCCAAATCTTCACCGGTGGCTCGATTTCGTTGGCGAGTCAAGGCAGGTCCGTTTTGGACCGGTTCTTCATTTTTTCCTTGAGCCGGTGGTTCGATTGGTCCCGATCCGAGCCGTAGTGACCTAATCTAGATTCTTGGAGTCCCAATCATGATCCAGCGATTTGATTCAATTAATCATGATAGAAACTGACAAAAATCGCGATGAAGGTAACGATTCAAAACTCGAATCCGTTGAAGCGAGATCGAGTTAGTCGATCGGGGCTAGGATTCAAGATTAAGAGCTTTTACATGCTTAAGATTGATGAGTATGAATACTGTAATGAGTTGTTGATGATTTGAATGATCATTGTGATTTTAAGCCTAATTTGTGATTTTCGTAGGCCTATACATAGGTTAGTATTTTGGCCAAAACGAGATTTGAAACGACCTCATTTTAGCTTGAGTCCTCTTAAGATTAGATAATAGACATCTTGAGCTTCAAAATGATAAATTGCACGCCCAAAATGATCATTGTTTGGCCCTCAAAAAACACCTTTGAAGATTAACGATTCTGCAGTAGTTTAGTTTTTTTTTTTTTCTTTTCCAGTTTTGCCTTCTGACTTTGTTATTTTCGTGTCGACTTTCATGATCAGTTTTTGACATAATGTGATACATGAGTTTTGTTCTATATCATGTCATGCATCTTCTGTAATTTTTTCATGATTTTTGGATGTGTTCAACTAGGTCAGATCTACTTAGATCTAGATTTAGGTCAATTTGTTCCATATCGATCTCTAATTTTGCTATTTTTGTGCTTATTTTGGTGTTACTTTCTGGAACAACTTTCCTTCATGAAAGTTGCTCGTATAGGTGTTGTGTATGTCCTGTATATATATATATATATATATATATATATATATATATATTTTTTTTTTTTTTTTTTTTAATTTTTAGACATGATTAGTTAGGTCAAAATTGCTTAGATCTGGACATAGGGCAGTTTGTCCTGCATTAATCCGAGATTTTTTTTTTTTTTTGTGAAATTGAGTCCATAAATGCACATATTTGGACTCAAATCCTTCATGAAAGTTGAAATACATGATATATATATATATATATATATATATATATATTTATATATGTTCAATTGATGCATGCTTTGAAAGGTTTTTACATTGGCAATGCGAACCAATTGCATGCGATAGAGTAAAAGGTACTTCAGCAACATGTGTTGGATATATAGTTTGTTTGTTTTGCCATTTTTGCCACGATTCATATGATCTTAATTGAGTTTCGACCTCTTAACAATAAATCTTCATCATCATATGCTATATATATGAGATTTTTGGTAGGATTTTTACATGTCTTAAAGATGGCTAAAATCATGATTGTTCTGTAAACTCGATGCTGAAATGAAACCTGGTCATATATGCTCATTTCCATGCTTATTTGAGTCATTTAAAGATCAAATCTTGCAATCATGCCTTCATGATGATTGAACTACATGTTACAAGTTTTGCATACGTGTTTAGGTCATGTCGTTTGAATTTCATCTTACACATCAAATTGTTTCACAAAAAGTGTTCGTCACACTTAGAATCCATAAGCATATCATTAGGAATCATGAATCATCTCATAATGTTATTTATATTGTATGACATTTTGCATGCCGACTTAGGATTAAATGACTATCCAAAATTTTTGTCGCATCTAATCCTAAGTCCAGTGTGATTTTAAGGTTTTCAAATGAATGCTTATGTTCTATTTTCTTAATTACTGATGTGTGCACTTATAGAGATCTCGATTTTAGCATACCAAATTGACCTAGTTTGGACTCGAGCTTTTCTAGGAAGATGTAGGAAAGACTTAGAAGTTTCTAATGCTGCTAATTTCATGCCAATCGCTCATTGTTTGGACTATTTTCTTTTTTTTTTCAAAGCCAGATCACAATCTGGACAAGTGATCAAATTCGGACCCCTGTTTTAACCCTTGTTTGGACAGACCTTTGATATTTTTGTTCCATTTTTTATATTTGGAATCTCAACTTGGCCTCTTAATGAAATTTTCTTTTCATCATATTGGCTATGTTGTGTATAAATTTGATGATTTTTAGACATGTTTTGATAGGACAAATTTTCGTGACATTAGCTGAATGTCTTGTTGTTTTAACAAATTTCTGATTTGTTGTTATTTGTTGTTTGATTTTTGTAAAATCATGTGTACATTGTTTGAAAAAAACTCTCTTCACGAAAGTTATTTATCATCATATCATGCATGTTAGGGAATTTTTTCATTGCCAAATTATCAAGAGAAGTACACTATTAGTGTCATAAATTGTGTACGGCGCTCACTTTTGCACCAAAAATTTCCGTCGAATCACTTGAGTGCCAAATCGGAGGAAAAACGATAACTTTGGTGCCACCAACGAGAGATTCCGACCAAAATGATTATGTGGCTTTTAAAAAAAAACAAAAAACAAATCGACAAGGCCTTTAAACAACATCTTTTTCCGTACGACATCTTTTTCCGTCCTCCTTAAGAAAACGACGTCGTTTTGCCGTCTTAAGTGGATGGTCTCGAGAAAACGACGTCGCACAACTCATTTGGTTTTTTTTTTTGGGATTGAAATTAGGGTTTATTTGCCTTATCCTCGCCCAACGCTGGTCGGCGTCGCTCGGCCGCCATCGCTCAGTCGCGTGCTTGGCTGCCATTGCTTGGCCGCCGTAGTAGCACCGTCTCCCAATCTTGGTAACATTTCACCAGCTTCAACATCCTCAAATTCTTCGAGCCGGGACTGTGTTCAGCAGCTTCGAGTGGGTGTGGAGGGCGATCTTCTAGCGACTCTGGCCTTTGATCACGAGCCAGTGGCGGCACACGAGGGAGCATCGACTAGGGTCACTGGAGCCTAGGTACTGGAAGACATAGGCCAGGCACTCATCGAGGAGATCATAGATGGAGAGGGAGAGATCGGGGGCGGTGCACTCATTGACGGCCTCCTCAAGCACCAGCCAGATCACAGCCTTCGACTTGGCCGTCGAGTGGCCGTCATCGGGGTAGGGGTCGGGGTCGGAGCTGCGGCCACCAAGCGCGGGGGCCGTTGAGGACGGTGACTGGCCAAAGATTTAGGGTTTTGAATTCGGGGAGACACACCAAATGATGTTGTTTTGTTGTTTAAATGTTGACTGTACTCTTCCGGCGAGCCACATCAACTTCAAAAATTAATAAAAAAAGTGCCATGTCAGATTTCCGGCCAACCAGATCGAAGTTGGCACTAAAATGATCGTTTTTCAAACTTTTTGGCACTTAAGTGATCCGACAGAAACTTTCGGCACCAAAGTGAGCACCGTACACAACTTATGGCATTGATAGTGTACTTATCCCCCAAATTATCATTAGGTATTGCCCAATTTTGCTGTCCTTGCACGTTTGTTCTGAACATAATTGTGATTGCTTAGTTATATCTTTTAGGTTAGTTTGTGCATGAAATTAGGGCATGCCATCTTCATGAAAATTGTTCTAAATGCTTTGATATTTTGTTGTTAAACAACCGGCCTTTTCAAATTGCATCTTTAAAAAAAAATATGTTTTGGTACATGTGGTGTTTCTCAAAAATGATTCCTAAAAAGGTTATTCTCTAAAACTCGATTTGGCTTTAAAAAAAAAAAATCACGGTTTAGATCATATTCAAAATGCCTGCGACGTGAGTTCTAATGCGAGCCTCGAGTTAGCCTTGGCAATCAAATGTGTTTCATAGCCTAGATATTCCTTAATCTTAAATATTTTGAAAACTCTTTTTTTTTAAAAAAAAAATCCTGATTTGACATCGTGAAAGTCACAGTTTGAATTGTATTCAAAATGCTTGCGATGCTTGTAAGTTCTAATGCGAGCCCTAGGCTAGCTTTGGCAATTGAATGCCTTTCATAGCTGAGACATCACATTGTCTCAAAACTTTTCATGAATGATTTTAAGATATATTTTTGAAATATCACATGTACCATTCATACATATAATTCCATTATGCATTAGAAATTGCTTGTGTTTGTAATTGGGGCATGCTCTTGGTAATAAGTGACCCACTGACAGTTCACTTTCTTGCTTGATTGGTTGAGAAACAAGGTTCAAAAGACCTACATGCATGTTTACATTTTTGCAATGCATGTGATTTTTCAATGAATGATAGGGTCGATGCGTCATAACAAGGGAAAACCTTGGGATTATATAGATCACTTGATTAGGAGACTTATACATGTTATTGGCCATGCGAGAATACAATTGGTCAACAATTGCTATAAGTCACATAAAAAATGGATTGGGTAGGTGTCTTAGTAGGACCCTTGCATGAAAGACAAAGGCTGACCCTGAGGCCCAAAAATTTGACTTTCGTATTGCACTTCCTTTAAATGATTGATCTCAATATGATGTCTTATTATTTATTGTTTTGATGTGTATACTTATTTCTTTTCATTGTATGCACCTAGTTATAAGTTTCTTAGATTAAGATTAGATTAGAACCTCGAAGATGGAGAAAACATGAAGACAGTGGAGGTCAATGTCCATTCCAACTATTATCATGTACTATTCATTTTCCCGACATATGTCTCGGGTTCCATTTGTTGTATAAAGCCAGACGAGTTGCAGGTTTTCTCTCTTTCTCTCATCGTTTTCAATTGTGTTTCTCTTTTATATTTTTTAGGATTGCATGACAGATTTATTACTTTCCTTGATTGTTTACTTACTGTCTTGCAAATTCAATTCCATTGATTGTTTTTTTTTTCTTGTTTTTCTAGAAATAGAATAGAATGAAAATGACAAACCACGAATGATTACTTAGTAAAGGACAAATGATCCCAAAAATGTAAAAAGAAATGCATTGACATGTTAAGAAAACACAACATATTGTTTAGGTATCGAAAGGGCGCTAATAGAAATATTAGCGTAACCCAAATCCCCGAACCTAGATATTTGGTTGCGTAGGAATCGAGGGAATACTCCGACCCTCGATTGAGTTTTCTAACCGACCCCCAAAATGAGGCTAGTGGCGACTCCTATCTTAATTTTAGGTTGTCATAAACAACTAGACTGTATAAATAAACCCGTCACATGGGGTATGAGTTTCATTGAAACTCACCATGGTTTAGCATACTCGATATGTGAGTAACTCAAAGGATGAAGTGATGTCATCCTTATGAGTTAAGCGTACTGTCAAGAGGGCTACCATGGTAAAGGTATCCTTAAATCCGATATCTACACTCGACCCCTTCTTCCAATGTGTGTTGCTCGTGTGGGTACGTATCGTGACACTCTACTGTCATGCGGGGTACGAGCTTGGGAGAGCTCGCGATCTCATGGAGGGAACTCATGAGAGGCTTGATCCAAATGGCAAGGTGATGACGTCTTTTGGAACATAAGCCATGAGGGAACTCTCGTGATCAAGTACCCCTAAACCCGACATTTTCTCATTTTTCTCTCCTTGTAATGATGAGGATCCGAGGGCGGCGAGATCGGGTCGCGACAGGTATGATATGTCCTAGAGTTTTGGCTGGATGAGTAGGATCTAGTAGGGATGACTTACGTGTCATGCCTCATATCCATCTTTAGTGAGTTTTGGTGTCATCAGTGTCCTTGTAATCCCATGTCCCCATGATATGAGACAATCTATCCACCAAAAATTTCCTTCCACTTTCATCCCATTGGAAAATTGTAAAAAAATTCATAAACCTATTGTAGTTAGGCCAGTTTAATCATAAATTTTATATATATATATATATATATATATATATATATATATATATTGCCAATTGAATTATAAACATTTTGCATTTATATCGATTCAATCTATTTCGTCAATTATGATTAGAAATTGCTGACATGGACACCGAACACCCTATGTCGGCCGATAGTTATGTGGATAATTTCCAATAATATTTTAACAAATTTTCGCATTTTTATTTAATTTTTTCGTTTATTTTGTCTTTTATTTTCCTTCTTTTCTTTTGTTTTTCCTCACCATGCCCAGAAAGAGTCGTTAGAGCTTATCAACCACTGGGTGAGGCCTCTTGCTTGGTTTCAAGGCACGACGGGTTTGCTGGAAGGTTCGGCGATGCTAGACTTGTTGGAATCTGCAAAAATCGAGGACTCGACTGAGCTTAGTCTTTCATACGTATGGAGAACGGTGTGAATGCCACTGATATAGCCGAGTGAACCGAAAGCACTGAACATCCACACATAAGGATACAACAAAGAAGCCGTCCAAGGGACATCTAAATCAAGCATACATCATCTCCAAGGTTTTGTTGATTTTGAGGAGGAGGAAGAAGAAGAGGGTGAAAAGGAACGGGAAGAAGAAAGTAATGCTAAAGAGTCTAAAGAGAAGATGGATGAGGATGAAGACTCAAAAGGAGATGCTAGAGTGAACCAACAACTGGAAGACACTAAGGAAATTAGGGACATTGATGCCCTTGAAGTTGAGGAGACTAAACCAGAAAAGCGATCTCGTGTTGGAAAGGAGAAGGTGCAAGAAGAAGTTTCATCTCAACCTGAAGGCACCAAAACAGGGAAAGAACATAAGAAAACTCCATTAGTTGCACCTACTGCTAGTGATGGTATCAGTAGATCTCCTGCAGATGCTGAAGATGTATTCACAAGTCATTTCCCTGAAGTTCCAACAGAAGGTGTTGAAGAGGAAACTCCAAGTCCGGGGAAGCAACAAACTGCACACATTCAGGTTGACATTCCTTCACTTCTGGATGCTCCACAGATTCATTTTGCTGAAGCTAGTGCCCAAACTAAACCAGATGCAAACTATTCACGAATAGTAGAACTCCTCCTGGAGATAAAGGTACAGCAATATGCAATGGAGTTTCAGATTCAGAAGTTGCATGCTACTTTAAGATCTACCTCATAATTCCTTATGGGCAAGGTACAGTCTCTTGACACTCAAGTTCAAATGTTGAATCAACAGGCTTCGCAGACTATAGCCAAAGTGGAGACTGTCTATCATGAGTGCATGCATAAGTTTGAGGAGACCATACAGTCTTTGGAGGATTTCCAACTTGTTTATGTTCCAAAATAGCCATGATCATCTTCTCAATCATTCTTTTTATAGTTAATTGACTTTATCTTTTTTCTGATGATAAAAGAGGGGAGAGAGGGCAGATTTAAAGTTCTTTTTATACTTAATTAACTCCCGTTAGCGTAGAAAGCTGTCAGCGTGGGAGAGTGGACGTAAGTTTGATTAAAGCCGAACCACTATAAATCTTGTGTTCAATTTTCTCTTCCATTAACTCCTTTAATCTATTTGTTGTTATACTTTTCTGAGTTTCGCTATTTTTTAAAACATCTTATTTGAGTATGAATCTATATTAAAAGTTTGGTGTCTGACAAACTTAGTTTGAAGAAAAATATTTTTACTGCATCTTTAGATCAATCTGTTTTTATATCTATTCACCCCTTCTAAGTGTTAATACTAGCTCTTTTAGGTTGAACTTCGAAATGGACCATCTTGGGCACAGTAGAATTTCCGTGTGCAGCTGTAGCATATAACTCTTTCCCTTTCGACGAATTGAGGGCACCAAAAAGGAAAAAGATAATACGCAGCACTCCAGTCCTGTCCATGAACTCGGAATTGAAAGGAAAAAGGTGATTATGAAGATTGACTCTGTCTTCGATTAGTACTTGAATAATTTTCTCAATGTTCCACTCTGTTTGTGCGCAGTGCATAACAACGATCTTAGCACTGCTACGCTAACGGGAGTTAATTGACTGTGCTCGGCCGATTTGACTATGTGCATTGCATCTTCCATTGCTGTTGAACTTCATATTGGGTAGAGAGAGAGAAAAAAAATTCTTGATAGGAAGGTTTCTCTTTGGACTTCTTTTCTGGGGTTAGTGCAAGTTCAACAATGTGGAGGAGAAGTTAAAGAACAAAGCCGCCTGGGCTTGATCATTACACGCCGGTCTTCGTCTCGGTCTTCCCAGAGTAAACGCTAAGATACGATGAATTGATATTTCATAGAAAAGTTCATAAATGACCAATGATGATTGAGAAGGGCTAAGGAAGAATGATGGAGAAGTAGAAAGGACCAAAGAAGAAAGAAGGAGAAAGGACATGACGTGCTGACCATGTGATTTTTCTATTCAATCATCACTTACTTAGCAATCCACATCGAAATAAGTAAAGTAATATGGGGTTAGAGGTGATGGAAGAGCCACATGGAACCCCAATTCGAAAAAAGTTAAAGAGCATTTTCTCATACCTAATGAATGAGTCATGTCTTGTAATAACATGAAAATTGCTTCAATAATTGCTATTACGGATCTAAGCAAGTCTTTAAATGACTACATCCGGATCCTTGTTCGAATCTCAAAATCACTTGGATGTAAAACAACAATAGTGTATTGCTGGGTATGGGGCAAGAAAAAACATATTGTACCGATCGGGGCACAAGGAAACAAGATGTGTAGGCATTGATACAAAATAAGGAATGCATCCATTAAACCTACCATCCCAATATATCAAAAAGGTAGGCTATGGAGGCTCTTGATGTGTGAGTCATATCCTATGGTAACATAAGAATTGCTTCAATAACTGTTATCTAAGATCAAAATTACAACTGGCTCTACTCTTACTAGGACATTTCGAGTGATGTATTGAATAAAAATTTTCCAAATTAATTACTTGATTCATTTAATTAATATCATGACAGATCTCCTGAATTTACCTAGATGTTGCCGATCTATTTTCATAGAATTGAATCAATTTGCATCGATACTAAAAGAGTTCCATTCACAAGACAAAGAATTGGGAGAAACCAAACTAATAAGAAACGAAGTGGATACCCTAGAAAGAGTACTATCTTGAATATGTTTGAAGTGTGGTTTTCATAAATGTCATGACGCGGGTGAGGATCTTCTTTTCACCATGAGGATCATGTACTCCTTTGAACTTTGCTTTTATTATTGTGCTCTTAGGTGGTCGACCAATGGGGGTTCGAGCGGTAATTTTCAGCCGAAGCACTTACTGTGTGTCAAGTGATGTTGGTCTTGTTCATTAAAAAAGCCAGTGCCTGCTTAGAGAGAACGTTTCTGAGTAGAAACACAATCAATGGCAAAGGTGGACATTGAAAATTACTGAAGATACTTATAGGATATAATATAGATATCATCACTGAAATTGTATTGTACATAAGGTTTGGTGTCATATCATATAAGAATATGGAAAATTTTATTGCTCGAGTAACTGGACATGCTTGACTCTGTCAATTGTCAAGCATTGTCTAATGAGTGGGTCTCTCGCATACATTGGCTAAGTGACGACATGACTCTTCAACGGGATCGAAATGGATACAGAACTAGTGTCAAGTAAAATACCCAATTTGCCTCTCACCATATATCTCAAAATGCTACTAGAAGCTCTCTTCTGTTTGGTTGAGATGGCTATGATCACCCCAGGACTTTATGACCCAGTCGTCCTTGCTAAACAAGTGCAAAATGCTGATCGAACCATTTTGCACCTTCGGTGAAAGACCTTCATTCGGGCGAGCCTGCCGGTAGATACACCTGTGCACGGTTCCATGAGTGACGACCACTACTCGCTCCCCTGCATGGTGAAGGGTACATTCATTTCCGATTGCCGATGTTTCCAAGCTAATTAAGACTCTTTCTAGGAATAAATGTCAAGGGATTAGAATGAAGTGTCTGTCGATAGTCCCTTGTCTAGTCTACAAATTTTAAAACCATTGAAGCAACAATTTTTGCTCCAAGCCATCCAAGATTCTCTCTCTCTCTCTCTCTCTCTCTCTCTCTCTCTCTCACGCATGCGTGCATGCATCCGGGTATAACCTTGAAAGTTGCATGTACACGCACATTCATATTATATCGAGTAACTATAGACGGACATTAACATAGGCATCTTCCGATAGACGCGCAGATATTTACCCTTTGTGTGCTTAAATTTGGTGGCTTTGTGTGTAGTTTTGGCAAATAAGCAAGGTAGACACATTGATCTTATGCATCCATGACTTCACAAAATATTGTCAGGCCATAGCCTGTAGGGACTCCTACAGAGAGCTGTCATTTGCGTAAAATCTATGGGACTCCTACTACTATTTCAAAAATTTTAAGTTGTTTGATTGATGCGTGGTGTAACGGATAAATAGTCTAACAATTAGTAAAGCTACCGCAAGTCTATCCTAGATAAAACATTAGTCTTTATAAAGTTTGTGCAAAGTCGTTTATGTCGTGGAATTCTGTTGTTAAATTTCAATTGCGCGTAAGCTCAAAATAGTTTGTGAATGAGTTTTGTGGTCTTCCACTCTACAAAGATACCAGCTCTAACCTTATTGTGCAAAGCGAAATTTGGGAATGGCTAGACATGGATTAATGGCAATATTTCATGATAATGCTGGTTTACCTTTGTGCTTTAAGCCAATGTTTTGCAAGCAACTAGTGCATCGCCGGTAAACCTGATCCTTACTTTCACCACCGTCCTGCGTATAAAACCAATCAATGCGAAGCCCTGATCAAACAATTCTCCTTTGAAGAACCAAGTTGAAGTCCACGTTCTCCAAGAATCTAACATCCTTTTCTAACACACGAATATGTTCTTTACAAATGGGGGAAACATGTGAGTTTTTTTTACTTAACGAGCTCAATAGGGAGCGACTAAAATTCTCACGCATTTTGACCGGCATAGTGAAAGGAACAAAAACGGATGAAACCCTAGCTACCATTTTCTGAACCGGATGAAAGTCACAAATTGATACTAAAATGTTATCCTTGCGTGTCACTTGCAAAGAATATCTAGTCACCGAAAAATAACCAGTTCAACTCGCTTCTGCACTAGCGAGACAGCATATTCTGGAACTTCTTGAACTTGTAAAAGACTCACATGGGAAGTTAGTTACGTATTAAAGTTTAGGGAGGCCTAAATAAGAATCGATGAGCAATTAGCCGTTTGATTTTTGGTGGAGCTCATACCGGGATTTCTTGATCCCACCTTCTGAACCGGTAGGCCTCATAACTCTGGGGATAAAGGCTAGCCGCCTCTTTTTCACTAAGGCCTTGAAGCTTTCCTGGATTTTGTTCCCGTAGATCTGGATCTTTGATAACCTGATTCAAGAAAAGATTCAGTAAATTTTGTACAGGTGTTCAGCCACTTCTATCATTTCCAAGGATTAAACGGCAGCTCTTTCCAAAGCATTCTAAAGCGTATGACTTTATTAAGTAGCGTGTATTCCTAGGATTTGGAGTAGTCAATTCTCTCTCGATGATTTCGATGATGACAAAACTGCATGCTTAATTGCTCACATGTTTATTTGAGTGAATGCGAGGAAATATAGGTATGCCTTAAGTGCTCCAGGTGCAGGTTATGGAACCGTAAGATATTTACAGCACAACACCGAAGGATACGGACACTAGACACAGTTATTCACTCGTTATGGAAAGCCTGGCTGTACGAATTCATTGGAAAGAAGACTTTGCACTAGGAAAGGTTTTAAACAAGAGTCCACAGTTTCATCCAGCTCAAATGAAGAAAGAATATTTCTTATCAAGAGAACGACAAATTGATCGTAACAAGTAAGGAAAGATTTTTGAAGCTGCATAAATTGTGACTCGGTATGGTTTTATGAGTTGAAATTGTTGAATAGCATTCATGGATATCTGTCTATGCAATGGGTAACTGTCATCCAACATAATGCTAGATGATGATATGGTGATAGTTCATACCTCCCTCACACCACAAGTGGCTGCAATCACTTCTGCTGTCTCCATAGCTCGTTTTAGATCAGACGAGTAAATAGCAGAGATTTCACGTTCTTTGGATAATCTATCAGCTACCTTTTTGGATTCAAGATAGAAATATAGTAAGAAGCAAGTGAGACCTATTAGATCATTCCAACTCGAGAGGGATAGAGAGCATGAGAAAAGTCCACTTACCTCGCTTGTTTGCTGCCTTCCAACTTCATTTAATTTCACATCCGAATGACCCTGGCTCAAAAGGGAAATGATTAAGTACTCTTGTTGTATGTTAGCCTACTCCAAATGAGCCATTAGATCATGTGAATTTTTATATCATGTGAGACCTTAGTGATCTAACGGCTCATGTGGACGGGGTAATTAAGCCAAGTAAGTCGAGAATACTCAATAGAAGCTTGTTAAAAGAGAGCCTAATTGCTTGGATCAAGGTCCATGGATTAAGTACAATTTTGGTTGTTAAATCTTGTGGACTCATGTGTAACCCATAAGATCAAGGGTTGTGATTATCTCCACTAGTAAGTATTGAGTCCAAACAAGTAATTGCTGCGCTCAATGTAATCATAGTTGTACCATACCTTGGTCAGCAAAAGGTGGGCATAAACAAGTTCAAATCCCAACAAGGCAAGGTAGGAGATAAAGCGGGCTCAAATTTAAACTCTCAAAGTGAGTTAAATATGATATCAAACTGAAATAATAATCCAATGGACTCCTAGGATTAGTCAACACCCAAATTGTTCTAATAGGTTGAACTTATAGATGGGCCATCTTGGACATCGGAGAATTCGGTGTGTATCCATAGCATGACCGGGCTGGCCCAAAGGAATAGCATGTGAGCCTCCTCCTAGGCCCACATACTTATTAGACTGCATTTTTTTTTCTTTTTTCCCGTTATACAAATTAGGGTCTGTTTGGCAACTTACCAAACAGTGAAAATTTCTGTTCTATTGTTTCGAGGAAAAAATAATCTATTTCTTTTTTTTTTTACTTCTTGATTCTACTCCAAGTTTATTCTTGGGAACAAATTTGTTCCCGGGAACAAAAAATTTACCAAACGAATTTCTGTTGCAAATTTACTCCCGTGAATAAAAGAACAGAAATTTTCACGATACTTCGGTGAGGTTGCCGGCTCTTGTCTAACTAGTTGCCGATCATCCCAAGGTCGGCGACCGGCAACCTTGAAGAAGAAGAAGAAGAGAAAGAAAGGAAAAAGAAAAGAAGGAAAAAAAAAGGAAAAATGTAATAAAATTATTTAAGAATTAAAAGAAAATGATTTAGATGAGAAATTTTGAGAACGATACCGTAATTATATTTCAAGAATAAAATTTTTAGAAAGTTACCAAACAGCTTAAATTGCTTAAAAATTATTTTCGGAATAAAATAAAAAAGGAACCATGTCTAATAAAAATTGTTCCTGCAAAAAGAATGATTACCAAACACGCTCTCAAAGGATTGAATACTGAGGCTGTCAATGATCCTTACCTGAATTCTATAATCAACGTTCCAGTTTGTTTGTCCATGACGTACGAGGACGATCTCAGCATGGTCTACACTAGGGTGAACTAATTGAGCATCTTTATCATCATTCAATTCAACAGCATCTCTAACAAAATCGCAATTTCAAATATGAGAGTATCATCATTCAATTCAACAGCAGCCCTAGTAAAATTGCACAGAGAGAGAGAGAGAGAGAGAGAGAGAGAGAGAGGAGTACCTAGACCCTAGCTCGACCGATTTCGCTATGCGTGCTGCGTCCTCCATTGCTTTTGAACTTCAGATTCGAGAGAGAAAAAGAACGAACTTGTTTACGGGAAGGTTTCTAATTGGACTTCGTTTCGGGTGTTGGTGCAGGTTAAATAGAGTGTAGGTGAAGTCGAAGAATAATGACGTTCGGGCTTCTGTTTCGAAGGCGTTATTCTTCCTCTTGGTCTTCCCAGACTTCCCAGTGTAGACGGCAAATACGTTTCCGAGAAGTTGCAGAACAAAGCGGGGTAGTTTTCGTACAAAAGTCATAAAATGACCAATAATGGAGACAGCACAAGCCCGTCCTTAGCATGATGTTAAAAGGCTACGTTTATTGAAGTCAATCCCAAACGTAAAATGGGGTAATGATAAATCGCCGGGGGTTAAATGGTTAAACCAAATAATCCCCTGGGCCTGATTCCCGCGATAAGGCCACTGGGTGAAACAACCTAGACGCCTTACAGGAAAATGAAGGCAGCTGGTTTAACCATTTAACCAAATGATTCTGGTAAAACATTTCGGATTATTATTATGTTAAAGTAAAAGGACTTTGAACTTTTTTTAATCGTTCGATACGTTGTTGTTTTTGGTTTTTTAATTGTTCCATATGGTGTTCGTCTTCCCCCGTCACTATCCATGGCCCGTCTTTTTCTTGTGGCTGAAGGCCACAACCACCACTAGACTAGACCAGACCCGGGAATTTCTGAGTTGGTAACGACTTCTCGCCCTCCCTCGGATTGAATGTTGAGACAGTCAAGATATCTTAGAGATTGTGATGGCCTGAAATTTGGGATCACGTTACAAGAGAGAGAGAAAGAAAGTGCTACCCGTGGAAGGGGGTTCATTGCGAGGCTTGCATACGCTGCAATGGTTGTGTATCCTGTCAATTATCTCGGTAATGCACGACAACGAAGTCAATGAAGCCTCTCTTCCTCTTTCGTTCTGTCCGCCGTTTATCTTTCCCAACAAATCCTCTAATTTCATCCCAATTCTCTCTTTCCACGGTTCATGGATAACCCGCATGGTCACCGGAGGGCTTCAGCCCCAGAAAGGGTCCTAGGTGACCCGCCGTCGGCAATGGCGGCCCCCCTTTTCTGGTCATATGGTGACTTACGTCATCGCTGTCGACTTCTCGCTAAATGTTAAAATTTACATATATCTGTATCTATGTATTAAGTACATATTCTCCTCCAATCCCAAACAAAAGAAATAGAAATAATAATAAGGAAAGAAGAAGACGAAGAAAGCTGAGGCTGAGAAATGTAAAAGATCAGTTGAAATGCATCTACTGCGATTTTGTTTTCCTCATAGTCTTCATCATCATCATCTTGATCGACGCCTTTCTAGAAATTTATCACAAATAGCTTAGAACTGAAAGTGCCATGCTATTAAGGTCACCTTTGTTGAACACCACTTGCTGCTATGACGAGGCTTGAGCTTGCTTATAGCCAGTTGTCAGTCTCTGCCATGGCTAACTAGCCGAGGAAGAAGCCAATATATAAATTTAAAATAATTATAAACTAGATTTTTTTAAATAAAAAGAAAAGTAAAAGTAAAAGTGTTTGGTAAAAGAAAATACTTGGTCGAGAGGTGAAAGAAAGAGGATGATAAATATTTTATGCTTTTTGGCAAGTAGATAACATTTTTGAAATTTTTGAAATTTTTTTATTGGCAGAAAATATTTTCTTTAACTAGTTTTTGTTAATCAAACGCCAAAAAATCCAAAAAATTTGTTTTCTATGATACGAATAGAGCCTTAGATAGTAAGGTTGTTTTTCAACCTCCACATTGAAAATAACTACATGATATGAAGTTACAATTGAGGAAAGGCATGTGGAATCCATGTAAAAGAGTTCAAAGACTAAACATAAAAACAAAATTAAAGAATGATGTCGACCAATAAAAACCAGCTCCGAGGACCTCATAAAAATCATTACTCCTAGTGTAAAATGCACAATTCCTTGCACCTAATGGTGTCATATCCCCCAGTAATATGAAATTGAGAAAATAACAGGAAGTGGAAAGCACATCAATATTTGCTCTCTATCAATGTTGTCCTGAAAATATCTAATAATGATTTTCCAATGTAGTTAAAAAGAACGCCATTTTATAAAATCGAAACGACAGTGAGTGGTTGGCTCGGACGATTTGACTATGTGCATAACGTCCTCCATTGCCGTTAAACTTCAATTTGGGAGAGAGAAAAAGAAATTTCCAGGAAGGTTTCTAAGTTGACCTCTTTTCCGTGGTCGCTGAGAGTTAAATAGAGCTTAGAAGAAGTTGAAGAATAGCATGGTGTGGGCCTGTTTCGGAGGCGTTGGTCTTCGTCCCGGTCTTCCTAGAGGAAACGATAAAAACAATGTCCGACCGATCTTTCATAGGAAAGTCTATAAACGACCAATAATGGAGAAAGCACAAGTCATCTTTTTCTTCATGATCTGTAGGTCTTCGTCTTCCCCTGTCACTATCCATGGCCCCTCTAACCACCACTAAACTAGACCCCATAATTTCTGACTTGGCAACGACTCCTCTCCATTTCTTGGTCAGATTTGAGGCTGTGGCAATCTTGGATTGAATGTTGAGGCAGTCGAGATGTCTTAGACGTTGTGATGGCCTCAAATTTGAGGTCAAGAGGGAAAGTGCAACCTGGGGAGGGGGATGTATTAGCAGGCTTGCACATGCTGCGATGGTCGTGAATTCTGTGTCGGCGAAATAATCTCGGTAATGCACGACAATGAGGTCATGGATAGCGATGACGGGATGAGGAAAAATGAAGGAGAAGAAGAAAGGGCTAAAAAAGTCAAACAAAAGAGGGGTTAATACCCTAAAAAACCTCAAATTAGTATACTTGTGACAAACTTATCCCAAACTATTTTTTGATGATCAGAAATCTCAAACTGGTATACCTTTAACAAATCTACACCAAATTGGTATACTTGTGACCAATTTACCCTCTGTTAGTTTTCGTTAAATTTTATTGTCAAATTATTAAGTTAAATGACACGTGACAATTGATTAGTATACCAATTTGGGATTTTGCGCTTCGTTTGTCACAATTGTCGGTCGCTGCCATGACTAACTACCCAAGGAAGAAGGCCAATATATATATATATATATATATATATATATATAATTTAAAATAATTATAAATTAGGTTTTTTTGAAATAAAAAATAAAAATAAAAATAAAAGTGTTTGGTGAAAGAAAATACTTGGTCAAGAGGTGAAAGAAAGAGGATGGTAAATATTTTATGCTTTTTGGAAAGTGGATAACATTTTTCCCATTTTTGAATTTTTTTTTTCTATTGGCAGAAAATATTTTCTTTAACTAGTTTTTGTAAATTAAACGCCGGAAAATCCAAAAAAATTGTTTTCAGAGCCTTAGGTAGTAAGGTTGTTTTTCAACCTCCACATTGAAAATAACTACGTGATGTGAAGTTACAATTGATGGAAAGGGCATATGGAACCCATTTAAAAAGTTCAAAGACTAAACTTAAAAACAAAATTAAAGAATGATGTTGACCAATAAAACCAGCTCCGAGGACCTCATAAAAATCATTACTCCTAGTGTAAAATGCACAATTCCTTGCACCTAATGGTGTCATATCCCCCAGGAAAGCGCATCAATATTTTCCAATTTAGTTCAAAAGAACCCCGTATTATAAAATCGAAATGACAGTGAGTGGTTGGGTCGGACGCATTTGACTATGTGCATAACGTCCTCCATTGCCGTTGAACTTCAATTTGGGAGAGAGAAAAAGAAATTTCCAGGAAGGTTTCTAAGTTGACCTCTTTTCTGTGGTCGGTGAGATTTAAATAGAGCTTAGAAGAAGTTGAAGAATAGCACGGTGTGGGCCAGTTTCGGAGGCGTTGGTCTTCGTCCCGGTCTTCCTAGAGTAAACAATAAAAAAAATGTCCGATCGATCTTTCATAGGAAAGTCTATGAACGACCAATAATGGAGAAATCACAAGTCGTCTTTTTCTTCATGATCTGTAGGTCTTCGTCTTCCCCGGTGCCAAGCCAATCACTCGAAACAATTCTAGCAAAACATTTTGGATTATTGTTGATGGTTTTATTAAAGTGATGGGCCTAAGTTGGCCCGTCCGTCCATATTGGGCCTAAAAGCCCGGCCCAGAATATTAGGGCCCATGGATGGAGGGATATGATGAAGGGACACGTTTCCTTTTGGAGGGACCGTATTTAAGGGAGAAGAGAGAGGGAGGAACGCACCTTTTGGCATATAACGTACGTTTCCTCCTCCCTCTCTCCCTTGAAACAACTCCAAAAGAAAAACAGTAAGTAAAATGCGACGCTCTTTTTCCTTCAAGGCAAATTCGCGTCATCGGATCGAACGAGACCAGTTTCTTTTCCTCATATCGGCGTCGGTGTTTAATCTATGGCTAACAAGGTACGTTCGATTATGTGATGTGTTTTAGGATCGGTGATGCATGTGTTTTTCCTGAGCTCGTCTTCCGCACAAGTTTAGGGGTTCGATTTAGTGTCGAGTTCGGTTTTAGGGAATCCGACAATCCCAACATTGGTATCAGAGCCGTAGTTCTTGTTTCCCGATCATTTTCTATGTTTTTTTCCCGACCCCTTTCATGTTTATGGATGTTTTTTATTTATTATTTTTCTTGAAATTAATCGGCCGATACCGATTGGGGCAAAAAACCCTTATACCCGAGCACTGTTCATCCATTTTTTTTTCGAGTTTCTATAACTCAAAATCGATTTTTGATGGCGTTGGGTGGAAGGTCTCGTCGAGACGATTGCGATGAGTGGTGGAACGCCGCCAAAGGCCACCGGACGCGCCCCCACGCGCAGCCAGAACGAACCGGTGTCTTCGGCACGTCCGTGACCGACGATGCACGTGCGCGTGCGCGGTCACTGGCGCGTGCCGCACGTGCCGGGTTGGTCCATCCAACCCGGCTGACCGTTGATTGTTGACGACCGTTGACCATTGACTGTTGACAACCGTTGACCATTGACTGTTGACGACCGTTGACCATTAAAAAAAGAAAAAGAAAAGAATGTGTTTCTTTTTTTCCAAATTAAGTCTATGAGGATTATATGTAATCCCTTATTTGTTCTGCATTTGTTGCAGGAACAATGCCTCCCCTTAGGTTGCACACACCTGTTCGCGCAATTACCGATGAACAAAAGGAAAGGTTTTCTAAGTTGATAGCTGAGCTGACTGATCATCGATGGGAGAGTGGTGACTTAATTGATCACGTTCTTGAAGTTAACGGGAAAATTCAAAAGGTCATATGGAATGGTCGTCCTATGCCACAGTTTGAGTTTTGTGCGATTTTTCATGAACACCATTCCACTAGAATGGCAAGGAATGTTGAATCACATATGGGATGTCAACAAAGCTGCTTCATATAGGAAAATTGTGATGGATTTTATAGATGATTATTACTGGATTGTTTTAAGGGAAAAGATCAAGAAATTGAACAAAAGAGGATATTTCACAGTTCGTGTATTGACTTGGTGTTAGATGTATTGGCTGGTCTTTGTTTAATGTGCTTTGTGGATATCTCATGTAATGCTTTTCTACTTAGTTACTGTTGGTGTGACAACTGATATGTTAGTTGTATTGTGTGAAAGCATTATTATTCTATTGGATGTCAAATATTATTTGTTTTCTGTTAGTGTTGAATGCTGTGGGTAGTTCATCGAAGTTTTCGTAACTTCATAGAATTTATTTTACATAAGACAATTATATTAGTGATAATTTTAAGTTAGGATTTTTAGAGGATAATTGGAAACATAGTGACCTTTTGATTCTGAAACCTTACTTGAAATTGTTCATTAATATGATGAGTTTGTGCAAAATGGATGCATAAATAATAGGCATTAATAATCCGTGCAAATATGTCTGATATGTTCAGATCAATGGCTTCAGCCACAAAGAGCATAGTTGATGAGCTGAACAAAGGTGAAAAGCTCACTGGCGATAACAATGAAATATTGAATATGAAAATTCAATGTGTGCTTGAAAAGCAAGAAGCACTAGAAGCTCTTGACCATGTTATGGAAGAAATTGAGAATGTTGTGCGCCACCTTGAGCTAGCAGAGGACTACCTCAAGGCATTTGAGAAGGAAACACATATTTGCTATATTGCTTCCAGCTCAGAAGGAGCTTCGAGTTCTAAGCGCAAGCGCATTGATTCGTTCAATATGTGGGACTGCAAATGATCAAGTCGTTCTTGCAAGAAACCAAGAGCTGACCAACATAAAAGAGGAAAACGTCATCAAGTGAAGAAAATGTCAAGGGTGAGGTGTTACAATTGTGACAAGAAATGTCACTATGCTCGCAACTGTTGTGAGCCGAAAAAAGTAAACACTTCTTGTACATTTGAGAACTTTGCTTATGTGTCAAGTTCTGTAATATTGGCTGAATCCAATCATTTGTGGACTATAGATTCAGGAGCGACGGACCATATAGTGAAGGATAGAGAATCCTTCGTGTAATTCCGACGAGTACCAATTGGAACTAAATGGATCTATGTGGGAAATAACTCCAAAGCTGAAGTTAAAGGGATTGGCACTTGTCAATTGAACATGCGTGGTGGACGCACCTTGTTCCTACATGATGTTTTATATGCTCCAAGGACTCGTCAAAATTTAGTGTCTGTTTTGGTGTTGGTCAAGCTTGGTTTTAATATGAACTTCCATAATAGAGGTGTGGATTTGTTTTTGGATACAAATTACTATGGTTGTGGTTATTTTCTGGATGGTTTCATTGTATTAGATATTGACTATGTTAATGCAAATGTTTATTATTCCCTTCTCACGTCTCCTAATTCATATGATAATTATGTGAATATGTGGCATGCTAGACTTGGTCATATTGGCCAACAACATATGAATAGACTAGCAAAAGAGGGCTTGTTGGGCAACATTGAAAAAGTCGATTTGCCCATATGTGAGCATTGCCTAGTAGGGAAAACGACAAGAAAACCATTTGGAAAAGGTAAAAAAGCTGAATTTCCTCTGCATTTAATCTATTCTGACGTCTGTGGTCCAATGAATATGAGAGGAAGGCATGGGGCTGTTTATTTCATCTTTTTTTATAGATGATTATACTCGATTCAGATATGTCTATTTGATTTCTCATAAATTTGAAGCATTAAATTATTTCAAAAGGTTTATGAACTTGATAGAAAATCAATTAGACAAGAAAATAAAAGTATTAAGATCCGATTGAGGTCGATAATATTTATCTGATGAATTCAGAAAATTATGTGATGAAAAAGGAATAGAAAAACAGTTGTCTATTCCATATACTCCTCAACAAAATGGTGTTGCAGAAAGAAGAAACAAAACCCTACTGTAAATAGTTAGGTCCATGATGGCGCATGCTAACTTACCTATCACTTTTTGGAGTGATCCGTTGTTAACTGCTGCTTATATACTTAACCGAGTGCCTTCCAAATCAGTTATTTCCACTCCATATGAGTTATGGACAAGTAGAAAACCAGACTTAAATTTTCTTAAGCCATGGGGTTGTGCTGCCTATACTCATGAGTCCTCTCACAAGTTTGGGAAATTGAGTCCCAGAGAAAAAAAGAGTATTTTCATAAGATACTCCGAACACTCGAAAGGGTATGTGTTCATAGGTGAGCAGAAAAGTGGGAGTATAACTGAATTTGAATCACGAGATGTCACATTCTTAGAGGATGAATTTCCTAAGAAGGGTGAAATAGGTGAAGATTACTCCCTATTTGAAACCTTGAATCAAGATAATGATATTAGTGAAGTTCGTCCAAGTGGGAGTAACATGAAAAGTGATGAATTTAATTCAACTCACTCTCAATTACAACCACATGATGAGATGACATCGTCATTATCTAATCCGAGTGGGAGCATGATGGGGAATGATGTGCAAAGTGTACAATCTCCCATACGACGAACAAGTCGCAAAAGTATTCCCCGTTGATGTTTTGACATTGAAGGGGAAACTTTTAAGGTTGCTCCACAAGATGAGGATGAGCCAAGAAATATTAATGAGGCTCTAAATTGCCCTAGTAAAGGAAAAATGGATTCGTGCAATTGAAGAGGAGATTGAGTCAATGAAGTCAAACCAAGTTTGGGAACTGGTTGATCTTCCAAAAGGACGCAAAGCTATTGGGAACAAGTGGGTTCTCAAAATAAAGCGAAAAGCTGATGGCTCGATAGAAAGGCATAAGGCTCGCCTTGTGGCGAAGGGGTTTAATCAATAGGAATGAATTGATTATGAAGGAACATTTTCTCCTGTAATGAGATTTACCTCGATTCGCATTATTCTGGCGATAGTGGCTAGTATGGATCTTGAGTTATATCAAATGGATCTAAAGACTGCTTTTCTCAATGGAGAATTAGATGAAGAAATATATATGGAACAACCTGCTGGTTTCATAATGAAAGGCCAAGAAGAAAAGGTATGTCGATTTTTGAGGTCGATATATGGCCTTAAGCAGTCGTCAAGACAATAGTATATACGTTTTCATAATGCCATAATGGCATATGATTTTACAATAATAGATGAGGATCATTGTGTATATATCAAAAGATCCAAAGATCAATTTGTGATCATATCATTATATGTTGATGATATACTAATTGCCGGAAGTAGTATGGAGTTTATTAATATTGTCAAGAGTTGGTTGTCTTCCAACTTTGAGATAAAGGATATGGGTGAGGCTATATAAATTCTTGGAGTTAAGATTTCAAGAGATCGTTCAAAGAGATCGTTATCTCTTTCACAAGAAACATATATAAATAAAGTTCTTGAATGATTTTGTATGCAAGATTGTAAACCCATAGACACTCCTATTGCAAAAGGTGAATGATTGAGCCATAGACTGTGTTCAAGGACTCCACAAGAGAATGAACAAATGAAACATGTTCCTTATGCTAGTGCTGTTGGGAGCTTGATGTACGTTATGATGTGTACAAGACCTGACATATGTTTTGCAGTTGGAATGGTGAGTAGTTACCAATCCAATCCAGGTAAAGCACATTGGAAAGCCGTTAAAAGAATACTGAGGTATCTAAATAGAATTGCTGATTATACGCTGAATTATCAAGGAAATGATCTGCGACTCGAAGGCTATTCAAATGTTGATTGGGGAGGAGATTTAAATGAAAGAAAATCTACCTTTGGATTTGTTTTCTTACTAAATAATGGCGTCATATGTTGGAGCAGTAAGAAACAAACGTGTATAGCCTTGTCCACGATGGAACCTAAGTTCATGGCATTATCAGTAGCGATACAAGAAGGAGTTTGGCTTAAGAGATTTTTGGATTATTTAGGTGTTATTGAGAAAGCTGCAAACCCATTATTGGTTAACTGTGATAGCCAAGCAGCTATAGCGTACACCAAAGATCCAAAATATCATGGCAAGACCAATATATAGATACCAAG
The DNA here is from genome assembly GCF_016545825.1 of Eucalyptus grandis. NCBI lineage: Eukaryota > Viridiplantae > Streptophyta > Magnoliopsida > Myrtales > Myrtaceae > Eucalyptus > Eucalyptus grandis. The sequence goes on from NC_052620.1 coordinate 22,723,690, forward strand.
TATAACTTTGTTAAGGATATGGTTGCACGAAAGGATGTGAACTTATAGTACATATATATGCATAGAATGGTAGCAAATCCTATGACAAAGCCAATACCTAGAGATGTGTTTTGTGGTCATGTAAAATCTCTAGGATTGCGTAGAGTCTGATGTACTAGACTGTAATTTCCCTGAGTTGTTCACATTTATGAACTAGTGTTTTTTTCATTATTAATGCCTATGAATCTTTGTTTGATCTGTATGCATCTTAATGCTCAGTGCATTACTTTAAGTTAAGAAAGTATGTCGGACAGATATAAGATTGGCCCACTCACATGGATAATCGCCTCTATTTACTATGTGATAAATAGAATGAGACGGTTTTTAAGTTTATTATCTAAGTGATAATCGAGAGCTCAAGCTTAAAATATATTTGTCGCCTTAACTAGGTTTTAAGATGATGACACAATATTTACTATGTCCGAAAGTAAAATAACCCATATATTTTACTTTATTTGTCTATGATGCAAGATGTGAGTTTTGATGAATTTTGTGAATTAGTAGATATGTGAACTCAAGTTAGACATTGAGTATGTCTAAACTATCATCTGTACGAAATTAAAGGTGTAGACATACGCTCCATGGGAAATGAGTTGATACCGTAATACGTATTTCATACTACGTATGCATGAGACGGCAAATAAGAGTGGCAAAAATTTGATCTCAACTTTTATGCCGTGTGAGACTCTTGAGGAAAAGAGTTCCTCAATTTTTAGTGCTCTCATGACTTTTACTTATTCTCAAGATTTCTATTTAGTATTTCCTATCTTATGATGTTGCCAATGGTCATGAGTTGATTCGATCTAATTGGACATTTCTAGAAAAGCAAGCTGAACTGAAATTGACAGTTTGAAGAAAAGAGGAAGATCGAATTTGGAGAACCACATTGTAGTTTTGTATTCACTGGTCGACCAATTATGACTGTCTTTGGGATAATCATAATTGTGAATACAATATATATATATCATTGCTTAAAAGAGATCAAGAGAGATATAAATGTGATTGATCGATCTATGGTACTGCATACTAAATCTACTCAGAGTGTGATGCCCATTATGAGTTGCTATATATTCCTAACAGATGTATAGCTACGACCTCTCAAAGTATGCTGGTCGCACGGATTATTCACCGATATGAATGTTGAAGAGAGGTAAAGAGAATCATGTTCGGCCCACCATGTGTGAGTGTGAGATTATGGTTTTATTAAAGTGATGGGCCTACCCATCCACCCATGTTGGGCCTAAAAGCCCGGCCCAGAATATTAGGGCCCATGAATGGAGGGATATGATGAAGGGACATGTTTCCTTTTGGAGGGAACGTATTTAAGGGAGAAGAGAGAGGGAGGAACGCACCTTTTGGCATATAACGTACGTTTCCTCCTCCCTCTCTCCCTTGAAACACCTCCAAAAGAAAAACAGTAAGCAAAAGGTGACGCTCTCTTCCCTTCAAGGAAAATTCGCGTCATCGGATCAAACGGGACCAGTTTCTCTTCCTCATATCGGCGTCGGTGTTTAATCTGTGGCTAACAAGGTACGTTCGATTCTGTGATGTGTCTTAGGATCGGTGATGCATGTGTTTTTCCTGGGTTCGTCTTCCGCACAAGTTTAGGGGTTTAATTTAGTATCGAATTCGGTTTTAGGGAATCCGACAATCCCAACAATTGTAATGTTAAAGTAGAAGGACTTTGAACATATTTTCATCGTTCGATATGTTGTTGATTTTTTTTTTTTAAATCGTTCGATATGGTCTTTGTCTTCCCGTCACTGTCCATGGCCCCTCTTCTTGTTGTGGCTGAACACCACAACCACCACTAAACTAGACCCCACAATTTCTGACTTGGCAACGACTCCTCTCCTTTTCTTGGTCAGATTTGAGGCTATGGCAATCTTGGATTAGGAAGTCGAGATATCTTAGACGTTGTGATGGCCTCAAATTTGAGGTCAAGAGAGAAAGTGCAACCTAGGGAGGGGGATGTATTAGGATGCTTGCACATGCTGCGATGGTCGTGAATTCTGTGTCGGCGAAATAATCTCAGTAATGCATGACAATGAGGTCATGGATAGCGATGATGAAAAATGAAGCAGAGGAAGAAAGGGCTAAAAAAAGTCAAACAAAAGAATGGTTAATATCCTGAAAAACCTCAAACTAATACACATATGATAAATTTATCCCAAACTATTTTTTTGACGACCAAAAACCCCAAACTGGTATACTTTTGACAAATTTACCCCAAATTGGTACACTTGTGACAAATTTATCCTCTGTTAGTTTTTGTTAAATTTTACAGTCAAATTATTAAGTTAAATGACACGTAACAGTTGATTAGTATACCAATTTGGGATTTTGCACTTTGTTTGTCATAATTTACAATTTTTGTGATTTTTTTGTGATATTAATCCAATTTAGCGAAGGTAAACTTATTACAAATTTACCAGTTTAGAGTTTTTTATGGTCGAATAAATTAGTTTTTGGTAAATTTGTCATAAACGTACCAGTTTATGATTTTTTATGGTCAGTCAGGATAAATTTGTCACATATGTACCAGTTTGGGGTTTTTCATGATAAAAAAAAATAGTTTTGGTTAAATTTGTTATAGATGTACCAGTTTGGGATTTTTCATGATATTAACCCAAAAAAGAAAAAAAAAATAACGAGAAAAATTTTACTGACTTGAATAGATGGACATGAGGTGCCAAGCCATGTCATTTTCCTGTCCGGTGATTGCTTAAGCTACAATCCATGTCAAACCACATAATATAGAGTTAATATGAATGGAATGGCTACATTGTACCCATATTAAAAAGTTCAAAGTCTAAATCAAGACAAAAAATGTCATTCTGCCGCCAAGCAAAACTCCGCAAGGAGTTCTAAAAGATCCTTGCAAATGAAGAAATTCTTTGGCTAGTGAATCCAAAACAGCCTGGATCTCTGATGATGAGGGGCGCAACACCTCCTATCATCACACACTGAACTCTGGTTAGGCAGAAAAAGAAACGAACCACTTCTATCTAAGATCAAAATAATGACCATCTCTACTCCCATTAGGGGTCAATTCCATTAAAAAAAAAAACGCAAACTTTAAGTGTTGTCTTAAATCTGGCCTGAATTTTATTTTATCTAAAAAAGAGTACGGACTTTAGGTGTTGTCTCAAATCTGGCCTGAACTTTATTTGAGACAAAATAAAGTAAGCATATTACAAATAAGTTTCACATCTCTATTTAACTACAAGATGCACACGTTTTTAATATCTTGCTTTAAGGCAATATAATCTTCTGCTTCCAACCCAACTTTTGACATTACAAATAGCTTGCCAATTGTTAATTGATCTAATGACCCTAGCTATGTGCCTCGTCCCATGGAACTGAAGCTGCTGAATTATTTTTCCTATGAGAATCATCTGTAAAGTTTACCTCATTGGATGACAGATTTAAATTTAACACTTCCTCCAAAAACTCGAATGCAGCATCATTTTACTGTGTTGGATATTATTGCTGATGTGAAAATGCAACCTTGGATGACTATGGAATGAGGGTTAATAAAGGGCCAGATTTGGAACACAAGTGAAAGTTTGTGCTTTTTTTAGACAAAATAAAGTTCAGGTTAAATTTGGGACAACAACTAAAGTTTATACTTTTGTTTTTAGACAAAATAAAGTCGGACCAGATTTGGGACAACACCTAAAGTTTGTGATTTTTTTTAAAACAAAATAAAGCTCGTGCCAGATTTGGGACAACATTTAGAGGTGAGCACGGTTCCCAGGTAAAACCGGGAACCGAGGAACCGCACCGCAGGGTCCGGTTCGGTTCCCGGTTCTAAGGAAAGAGGTTCCGGTTCTCAGTTCCTTTTTCTTGAGAGCCAGCGGTTCTGGTTCTAGTTCTGGTTCTGGTTCGGGTTCCAACTCCCTCTCTCCAAAACCCTCACCTTTTCTTCAATGTTCATTCTTCATTTTCCCATTTCTTTCCATTTCCTCTTTGCAACACTCCACGTTCCCGACGAAGATCCGACGCTGCTTGCCGCCCTCGATGCCACCATCACGACCCACGATGTCGCCGTCGACGCCATCGCTGCTCCGTTTGACGACGCCGCCGGCTCTCGCCGTTGTGCTTGCCGCCTCCCAACGACAAGCTGTTGCCGGGCCGCCACCCGACGCTGCTGTTGCTCCACCGTCGCTGTTTGGCCATCGACGACGCCACTGCTGTTCAGACTTCAACGACGAGCCGCCGCATCTCGGCTTCCCGATGACGAGTTGCTGCTATTCGCGCCGCAACTAGGACAGAAGCAACTACCGCCTTGACGTAGGACAAAAGCAGCTGCCGCCTCGACGTCCTTGTTGCCGATCCTTGCCGAATCCAGCATTGCCCGCGTCGTGCCCAACGTTGCTCGAGGTCGCCCAACGTTGCTTCAACCCAGAACTAAACCCCAAGCTCACCGAACGTCGGTTCTGTTTGCTGTCACCGACTCACCGCCAGTGGTCGCGACTCAGCTCAACTGCGAGATCTAGTCCATGTAATCGCTAGCCGAATGTGAGTAGATTCCAAATTCCTGCCTTAATGAACATTACTTCTTGTAATTGCTAGTTCTTCGACGACCTTTTTGTTATTTTACTAGGATATGGTGATAGAGTGGTAGGCGAGCCCTGTAATGTTTACCATCGACGACAGACGGAAGCTAAAAGGAAGTATGGCGTGAAGGAGGTGCTTCAGTTGCCGTTGAGTAGCTCTTTAGTTGGAAGGATCGAAAATATTGGGTAGATCCTCTAGCCTAACATTTTTTATGCGTGTGATTTCTGGAATGTTGTTTCCGTTCTCTGAGCATCGATTTGGTAGGTCATATCTTGTTTCTGTGGACTGTCTTGGGTTGCCACTTCAGGATTCCTTGATTTTCTTCATATGTGAGTGTACAAGCTAGCCATTTTTTCATTTACACTTAGCCAAAAGGATTGGCAATCTCTTGATTATAAAACAGGACAATGTCATGTTTAGGATGTTGCGTGAACCCATGAGCTTGGAATTGCTGTGTTTGTTTGTGGGATTAGTTTCGTGTTGTTTGTGCGTGCGCCTGGATGTTGGCATCTGGGTTCCATTTTTTCCTTTCAGTTTGGTCAATTCTTGTTTTGCTGTGTTTAGTTTACTAATTGTGACATGGAAATTCGTTTGTTCATTATTGCTTCTTGCTCGATTAGTCTGGTTGAGTTCCAAAGTTTCTTCTTTGCAGTAAAAGTTAGGCCCAAGAACCGAGCGCGTTCACATAGTAATGAATTCAGTGAGATGGTTAAATTTGGCAAGAATTGTTGTGTCTCTACATTATGTTCTTTTTGTTCTCGAAAGTTCACAGATCAACCGTTTGATGCTGACCACTTGGTTGCTCAAATCAACCCCTTTTTTGTGTTCTGTTTGATTATGTCAGGTTCAGATCTAATGCTGTTGCAGCAGGACTATAAAGCCCTGGTTGTGAATCGTTCTTGTGTTGGCAGTGACCTCTCTGCTATAATGATATGATGTAGAGTTTAGTTATTCTGACCATGTGACTTTGTACTAAATCATAGTTGTCAAATGGAAAAATGAGGGTAATGATATACATACCATATAACATCATATCTGGGTTCAAGTTCAGCAAAGATTTCAAGTGACTAATGCTGGATGTTCGATAGCTTACAATGGTTTCAACATGTGCTTGCTTCCATGATATGCGATAGCATGTCATGCCCCTCCTAAAGTTCCATAGAGTATTTGACATCTTACACATTTCCAATTTTACAAATTAATGGACATTTGATAGTTTGACATCTTTTTGTTTTGACAGTTTGTTGAAACTTGATGCTTCAAGTAGCTTCATGTGACATTCACGAATTCAAATCGTCAAGAGTACTACTTTGCTCTTTTGGTCAATTTTCATGTAGCTTATCTGTTGTCTATTGTAGTCCTCATAAGAACCTTAGCTGTCCTCGTACTCTAAGCTAAAGTTCCCATGTTTAGACCACCCTTGAGCCCCAACTTCTCAGCTTGCTCTATCAAAATTCCATGCATTATGTTGTTTCATAGCTACCGAACTGACATCTTTTTCTTTTTGCCAGATTAGCATAAAGCAATGGAGATATTATGATTTTGGTCAAAAAGTGGTGCCACTGCTTGTTTGTCTTCCTGGCACAGCAGGAATGGTAGATGTCTATTACAAGTAGGTCATGTGTTTGGTGATGAAGGTAGTTACTTCAGTATCATAGAGATTTTTCAGCAGCAGCAATATGAGTAATGATTAGGAATTTCTAGTTATTTGCTATTCAATTATATCATCTTACACTTTGACCACTTACTGGTCACTGCACAACAAACTTCTTTGGTGTTGTTAATGTTGTTCCAAGGATATAGAGCATGAGTTTTCCATAATTGGCCTATTTTAAAAACTTTCAGGGTTATTGGGTGATTTTTGTTGATATTCCACTTGTTTGGAATCATCATGAATGGATTTAGGCATTTGAAAAGTTCTTGAATGCTATCAACATTCATCATGTAAGTACTCCGTTGGAATTGGAATTACTTTATCTATCTGTTTGGCATTTGTTTACATTGTTGGTGACACTCTAGTGTGAAGTAACCATACCCCTTGATTCATTCTGCAATGCTGAATGTGTATCTGAAAGTGTATTTCTTCATCTATTTTGTGTCGGTTATTGACTGACAGCTTTATTATTTAGGATGTTCCGTGAACTGATTTCCTCTATTTTATTTAGTCGAATTCCTTGCCAAGAATTCCTTTCCTTTGTTGATAGTTTTGTTTGTTTTGTATTCTCTTTGATGAAAAATAAGCTGATTTATTATTTATTGCGTTCATTTTCATTTTTTTAAACTAAAAATTAAATAAAAATGAATAAAAGAACCTGTTGGACCCTGGAACCGACCCTGGAACCTGTAACGGGGTAGGTTCCAGGTTCCAGATTCTCACGGGTAGATTCCAAGTTCCAAAAAATGAGGAACCTGTACCCGAGGGTAGGTTCCAGGTTCCAGGCGAAACCTGTAAAAAACCTGGAACCGCTCACCCCTAACAACACTTAAAGTTCGTGCTTTTTTTTTATGGAATTGGCCCCTCGCTAGGACATCGAAACTCACGTAAATTGTCATTTATCTTGCTTATTTTCTGCGAAAACAATCTTTAATGATCTCCTCCCTTTTCCATATACCCAATGGGACAGATTAATCTCTCCCAAATCGGCAGAGCTCCTAGCTTAGTCCATCCTTGATTCTAAAACCAAAAATGTTGTTTGGGGTCTTAAAAGCTTTCAAATCTCGTGGACCAGATGGATTTGAACCCATCTTCCATCATAGTCTCCGTCAGGGAATCTGAAAACTTCTTAACCTAACCAATGTACTAAGATAGGTCACATTCAACATTTTATTTCAAAAGCACCCTTTTTACCACAAACAGCGATGCATAGGCAATCGGAGACTACACAACAAACAGACATGGAACAATTTGGAAAACAATCTCAGAAAGAAACTCCTCAGATATTGAAGACTATTTATTTCTTAAAGGAAATAAAATCAATAAAAGGAAATCTTCATGTGATTTTTCTTTTTTAGTTTGAATAACTACTTGAGCAAAACTCAATTATGTTGCATTGTACCCATGAAATTTTTTTTACTCATTTATAGATGTAATGAAAGTCTGTCACGCCCTAAATCCCGGTGCGTGCTCATCCCTCTCTAGTCGATTATATTTTGCGACTTCTCAGGATGAGTCGTCGACCCTTTTGTTTTTATTGCACATGCAGAAGAAAAATAAATCCCCTGACAGTAATCATCTCGTAATAGAAAAGCATAACAACACATTCACAACCAAACACTTTTATAAACAACGAGTTTTGATACAAAAAGAGTCATGTCAAAAGTCTACAAGAAGGTCAGCTCTTAAAAACAAAGGTATTATCCTATGACATACTAGTCGGACCCAAACGCCAATCCTTCGAACTCCACCTCCATAGATTCCGGGGCTTTGGTCCTCCACGACCATCTTCTAAGGATCTAAAAATGGTTATTCAATAACCAATGAGATAATGTATCGGCAAGTCCATGCTCTAAACTCCGATTAGGAGGATAATACGTCTAAAGGCGCCCTAACCACATAATCACACATTTGGCATAGAGGACTTACCTCACCCCAATTCCACTTTGCAGGTCAGTACAGTTTATATCACAAACAGCCATATAGATATGAGTAACAATTAGGCTCCAACAACTGGAATGCCACACTCAATTCTCAAATCCGGGTTCTGATTATAGGGCCAAATCGTTATGACACATCTCATTTCATGTCACACAATTTTGTCCTATAATCCGGCGCAAATATTTCACTCAACATGCGTTCCAATTAATAATTACGCTCACTTTAGGGTACAACCTACTTGAAGTTCAACGGTCTATTGGCGTAGCCAAGCATCGTCTCACCCCATTGAGCATGATTATGTCACTCAAAGACGACTTTCCCGAAGGAGTATAGGTCCAGCCTTTACTACAACCCAAATCCCAATAAATGGGCATCCCATATAGGGTAACGTCCATCTGACACACTTCGGGGACGGGTTCTCTTAACCAACACATGACCAATCAATCTTGACCTAGGACACCATGCATTGCACTCAAATGCCTCGATTAAAATAGTGATCCTGACATATTTTCTTCGTATTAAAAACACCCAGTGAAAATAGTCGTGTATGGATACACAGTCAGATTGGACCTAGAAAATTCATGACCTTCTTTTTTTAAAATCCCATTGGTTTATATAATATATAAAACCATTTTCGGTATTTAAAATCCGACATTCGGGATTTTCTGAATAAATATCAAAATTTACAATTTTTGGAATAATTGACCCAATTTGCAATTAGCACTTAATTTTCACAATTTAACACTCGATTGCAGAAATTAACCACATCATTGCAATCGGCATAAAATCTGGTCACCGGCTATCCTGGTCTAATTTCCGGAATTTTTTAATAATTAAATAATTTCTAAAATTAATTAAATAAATGCATTAAATACTAAAAATGCTAACTTAGCCTAAATAATTCTAATATAACCACCTATTGAACTAAATAAATCATTCTAAGCATCCTAGCTATATAAAAATACACTAATCTAATTAACTATAAATTTCTAACCACCTAATTACTTAATCTAACTATCCTTATTTAACTAACAAAACTCATAATTAAACTAATTACACTTAAATAAATCTAAACACCCCATTAAATGTCATTAGTCTACTAATAAGAGTTTAGTGCATAAACTTACCAGTTTATTGCGAAAACCGGTTCACCGCGACGATGGCGTGACGGCTGCCAAAATTCGAATTTTTGGCAGCGTCGACGGACACTTGGGCCGGGCCTGGAATTGGCTCAACAAATCTCAGCCCAAATTGAGATTTGTTAATAAGTCAAGCTGGGCCTGCTTCGTGGGTCGATGGGTTGACTTCAAGATTGGGCCTGGGTTTGTTGAAAGATGGGTTGAAATGCTTTGAAGAAGCTGATGGGCTTGAAACTTGGGCTTCAGATCCAACTGAAGGTGGGCTGGCTGCTGTACTGGGCTGCTGGACCCAAAAAAATTCGCTGGGCTTTGGGCTTTGGCTTCAAATTGTTGGGTTGCTGCTGGCTTCTTGGGCTGCGGCAATTTTCGTGGGCTTCAAATGGCCCATTTGCTGGGCCGAGCAAAAAGAAAAGGAGACTGCTGGGCCGAAGACACGGCTGGCTCGTCGTGCGTTGCTGCAAGCCTTCGTTGGAAACGTGGACTGCTGCAGGCGTGTGAGGCGGCGGAGAAGCGGAGGAAGGAGAGAAGACACGAAGACCTAGGCTTGATCGGTGGAGATTTGTGCTCAACAAAGGCTTCGGTGGAGACGTCGCGGAAGAAGACTCGCGGTCAACTGACCGCTGAAGGAGACCGACCAGCTGTCTTCGTGAGTGGAGGGACGACACGCGTTTGAGGAGCTGCAGAGGTGAAAAGCGATGAAGTTGCAGCTTGATTCGGTGGATGAAACATCCGTTAGTGGTGCTGCAGCGTTGACCGAACCGAATGAAGACTTGGGTGTGGCAGCTTCGGAGGTGGGGTGCTGGCACGCGGCAGGGGAAAACGAGCAAAGATGGAGAGATGGGCATTGAGAGAGAGAAATCCAGCGGAGAGAGACAACTGCAGTCGTCAACGCAAACGAAGGAAAAACAAGAATAGACAGGGGCGGTGAAGGAGGGACAGCGACGGGAGGGAAGCAGCTGGCAAGGTGTGCTCGGCAAGCTTGGAAAAATGGGGTCCAAAGTCAGCAATTCTATCCCCTAATTCTTTCCAATAAATCAAGTCACAATTGAGCCAAGTTAAATATCAAAATTGCAGCCCCTTGCCAAAATTCCGAATTTCACTCCGTTAGTTCCAATTTTCTTACTCGATTCCCCAAATCAAGGTCCAATTTCGATGATGAAAAATCCCGAACAATTTTCTACAAGTCTCAACACTCAAAAGTTCTCGGCTTGGAAGTCCAAATTTCATTCAACTTAGCTCATCCAAATTTCCGTTAATTTTCCGCGACGTCCGAATCGATTTTTTGTAAAAATCTTAGAATTTCCGAAAAATTTTTGGAGGATGAGTCAACGTTCCTAAAATAAATCGTGACATGATAGAACTTTCAATTTCTGAAATCGGATTCAAATTCACGGTTAATTTCAATCGACGCGATTTTAGCGTGACATAGTCTACCGGGTAACTTTTAGGAATTTTTGATGCAATTGACCCGTGATTGATTTATCTCAAGTCACATTATACATTTTCAACACATTGACGACTCTCAGTTATCGTGAAAATCTCAAGGTTTCAAATACGGATAGTAGGTATAGAAATAACAGAAAAATCGGTCTAGTGTTGTTTAACAAGAGTTTTGCAATTAGATGCAATCACCCACGCACTAATCACATATCTCCATCGGATCGACCTATCTCCGATCTCTGATCGATTTTTGTTGGTGCTGTATTGACCCTTGCAAATCAACATGGTCAAGCAGTCGATTCTTGATCGAATTTTCAAGTCCATTGCATTGAAATCCCTTATTGATTTCCCCAGATAGTTTAGTTATCTCATGAGTGATCAGTTTAGAGAATAACACTATAGGCGCGTCGATGAAAGGCCAAATTTATTTAATTGAAAACGAAATCTGAAAATTCAGACTGTCACAAAATCAAATTAGCAACTGTACATGTATGCTTACCTAATTTATTGAAATTTCACAAAATTACTCAATAAATGAAAATTTGTTGATTGCAACATCTAATTTGGCATTTGTTAATCAAATCCAGTGTATTTAAATTTTTAAAAACATCATTTCATTTGTGGTGGTCAGAAGATGATCACAAATTTTGATTTATTTGGAATAACTACTTGAGCAAAACTCAATTATTTTGCAGTGTATCCACGAAAAATAATGAAAGTCAAATTAGCAACAGCAAAGGTATGTTTACCTAATTTAATGATATTTCAAAGAATTACTCAACACTACAACATCTAATTTGGCATTTGTTAATCAAATCCAATATGCTTAAATTTTCAAAAACACTATTTCATTTGTGGGTAGTCACAAGTGTTATGATATATGTTAATTTAAATGTGATCCCAATTTTGTATTTTCCAATTTTGTAATTCCAATTTATTGCTCAATTTATTACTCCCGTTTATTACATGATAATTGCGCATTAATATACTACCATAACGGTTTTGATGAAAGACATCAAGAAACGGAATAAAAACGTCAGGTTGTCTAGTTTAAATTCTATCGGTGCAAAAAACACACCATCAAGTTTTAAGAAGTATTGGCTAGTGAAACGGGATATTTAGATAAGATGATTTCACAAATCGATCAATACACGGTTTGCACATCCATTCAAGGTTTTTGGGTGATCCGTATTTGTATATTCTCATCAATGGCTAAAGATATGTCGATCCTTACATTTTTGCAAAGTTGTTATTGATTATGCACCTATTTGTTTGTGAATGATAAATCAGGATCGTTAGGTTTTCTTTAGACTTAGTCTAACTACAAGATGATCACAAATTTTGATTTTCAAGTTAACTTAGACAGCTATAGCTCGAGTTGAACTTAATCTTTCATTTAGCAGAAAATTTTAATGTAATTGATTTTGTCATTTTTAAAGATTTGGACTTCTATTAGTTTTAAATCGGGCAAGACATTACAATTAACAAATTGAGGGGTGAATACAAACACTACTTGATCTTTCTTCTTGAAAAGTTTGGTCATTTTTCTTTTCAATATGGCCTTACATTGAGTTATTAGATTTATACCATATTGAAGTGATTTTTCCCAAAAAAAAAACTGAAGGATTCAATAGCGCAAAATGAGAATTCAAGGACTTAATTGGACAAATTACATAAGGTAAGGACCAAGAATGAAACTATCCTATAAGACATGACAAGTGGGTGAATCATCCCCTCAGCAAGGCCTTATCGTAGCTCATTATAGGTTAGGGCTACTAGAATGGCATAAAGAGTTGATCTAACCAGAAGATCTATCTCCACCAAACCCAGTTCTCAAATAGTCTATTTGGTTGAGATGACTAATATCAACCCCGGATTTAAAGACCCAGTTGTCCCCATCAGATAAGTGGAAAATGTTGACGGAAGTATTCAAGAACTTCACAGGTTGGTTATTTGGGCAAGCCTGCACATGAAGCGTTTGGAGTACTCCACCATGAGTGACTGCTACTACTCGCTGTCCTGCACAGTGAAGAAAATTTTATTTGCAATTTCTATTTCCGGCTTTACTTATATTAAAAATTCTTTAGTAGTGAATGGAAAGAGCAATTAAATCATGGTCGTCATCGTCCTCATCCTCATCTTTCTTCTCCTATCATGAAGCAGGCAAACCCAAGAAAGGGCATTTAAAAGCAAAAAGCATTAGTAAACTCTTAGAAAACACTAAAACAACAATTATAGCTATTCACCAAGTCCTGTTATGCTTAGCTTTCAAGGCTGGAAAAGGTAATCTGGGAAAAACTCCTTTAAAAAGAAGCTATGGAGATTCGAACTGGTGAAATATGAGTATTATTGTGCCCGGTGAACACTATGCAAGGAGTCATTTTCATGGATAAAACTATTAACACTCATTTAGGCTAGTAGAACACTCCACAATTCTGGTGAATAAGTGAAATAAATAATCTCTTTACCTTTGTGCTTCACACTGATGTTTCGTAAACATGTAATGCAGCGCTGGTAAACCTGAGCAATACTTTCACCACCACCCTATATGTAGAAAAACCAAGAAAAATGACTGATTAGACATTCCACTTGTGAAGCAATTTGAACCCTACAGACTACCAAACTCATACTCAATAAATGTTAATCTTGTAATTCTTTGTTTTGTAACACCTAACACATGATATGCAAGCTTTATTATGTTTTACTGATTAAAAATAACATGTAAGATGTGAATCCATTAAACAGTCTGAAATATGGGACTGAAATTTTTATAGTTGTGTATTAAACATATAGAAAAGAACACATCACCTGAACCATTGAACAACTCCAATAGCAAAAACTATGAATTTTGCAGTATTCACATGTGCGTAGGTTCCATATAGAAAGTTAGTGGCAAAATGCAAATTGACAAAAATCAGGTGCATTTTGTCGAGCTCTGTGCAAATAAAAACTCACCGGAAGTTCTTGATCTGTCTTCTGCGATAAAAGGGCTTTATAGGCTTCAGGACAGACACTAGCTGCCGCATGTGGCTGAAGGCCTTGAAGATCCCCGAGATTTCTTTCTCGTAGACCTGGATCCTTAATAACCTGGTTTCTCATTTGTAAAGAACGTGCAAGATTTTTCAGCGGACCCAATCATTAATCGAACCATAAGAATAAAGATGAACTTTTACAAAATTCTGAACTTTCCAACAAATAAAGAAAACATCTAATAGAATTTTTTAGCTCTACATCATTGTCCGAAATTACGTATATGTTGGGTTTGGTAACACCAAATGGGTAATGCCAAATTCATGTGTGATTCTCGAAAAATAGAATGCCAAATCAAGAATGGTCTCACGACATTCATACCTCCAGTCCACCACAAGCAGTTGCAATCAGATTTGCCGTCTCAAAAGCTCGTTTTAATTCAGATGAGTAAATTGCAGAGATTTTGCCTTCTTTGGATAGCCTTTCACCCACCTTTTAGGGAAAATAACAGAAGATGTTAGTAAACTTGTTAGTCAATCCAAATAAAATGAATTGTATATCACTACAAATACTCACAGCAGTTGCTTGCTGCCTCCCATTTTCATTCAATTCAACATCCAGAGTTCCCTTTTCAATGTAATGAAAGTAATTCGAAGGTAAATAGAAAAAGTGGCAAAAACCAATTTTAAACAAAATAGATGAGATGACAGATATCAGTACAATTAGAAATAGATTTGCTTAAACCCACGCATTAATACGGAGAAACAACAAGCTAGCAATGCTTTTTCTCTAATTTGATTAGGCATGTCCTATCATGGAATTAATATTGATCCCTCAATCACAAAAGCTGTAATAGAAGATATGAAACCTTAGCGGTAGAGTGTACATATTCTTTGCTATTACATCTTCTCTCATCTTTTGGGGTCACCCTGAATATTTCCTTTGCCATCACAGGTTCCAATTTTATATAGGAAAAGAGAATTATGAAAATCAAAATAGAATTCTCAAGCAAAGGCTTGTACTGGTGTATTCACTATGCGATTACAGATTTATGTACATAGCTTGACAAGAATTGATGTTATTCACCAAAATGATGCCTCTATTAATTAGACGTTTGGACTGTATTTTATCACACAACGGGGAAATATCTAATAGTGTACTACATGCAATATTCGATATCGTAACGGTAATTAGCAATTTCTACAAAATTAGAAGGCTAGAGAGAAATCCAAAACCTGAAATCTTCCCTCAACATTCCAGTCTGTTTCTCCGTGACGTATGACAATGATTTCAGGATAGTTTACCCCAATTGAAACCGATTGAGCATCACCATTGCAAACCATTTCAGCAGCAACCCTGAAAGATAACCCGTGAAAAGAGGGAACTAGAAAACCTCATGCATATAAAGGCAAAGCTACCACGACAGCAAAAAAGTAAGGGATATATGCATTGTAAGTCATAAAACTTGTCACGAAAGTATAATTGAGTCCTAAAATTTACAAAAAGTATAATCAAGACCTAAAATATCTCAAATTAATACAATCGAGTCTTTCTGTTAACTCCGTTTATTTAAACTAATGGAGAATGCTAACGTGGCTTTAAAAAAAGAAAAAATCACTCCTACATGGCAATGACATAGCCAAAACATAGAACACTGGGCTAAAATGATGTTTTGGATTTAATTCTATTTTTTTAACCATAAGCTTAATTAAATAAAATAAAATAAAATTTAAAAAACACAAAAAAGGGGCAAAGGCAAGGGTGGAGACCCTTGCCAATGCCTACCCCATTGCCGGAAAAGGTTGAGGGGGCTTGGCGAGGGCTGGCGAGGATTGTCAAGGCCGAAGACCTAGGCCGAAGACCCTTGCCCACTAGGTGAGGGTCGCGGCCTTCCACCTAGATTTGGGCTAGGGTTGCTTACCCTTGATGAGGGTTTCCAATCCTTGGTGTGGTTTAGCGACCCTCAACAAGGGCCACCATAGCTAGGAAGAGCCAACGACCCTCTAAGGGCCGATGACCCTAGTCTAGATTTAGGCGGAGGGTCGCGAGCCCTCTCTTGCAGTTGGTGAGGGTAGTTAGCCCTAGTCGAGGCCCCAACAACCCTCGCCAGCCCTTTTCGGTGACGAGGGCGGCGGCAACAAGAACCCTACCACCCTTGCCGCCCTAGCCTTTAGCTTTTTTTTTTTTTTTTTTCCATTTTTGTGTTTTGGGAAATACTTTTTTTATTTAATTTAATTAATATTTTAGTTAAATAAATTAGAATTTAAGCCTCATCGTCGTCATGTTGGGAGAAAAATATTTAAAAAAGTCATGTCAGCATTTTCCTTTACTCTAAATGAATGGAGTTAATGAAAAGACTCAATTGTACCAATTTGATAAATTTTAGAACTTGATTACAATTCTTGTAAATTTTTGGACTTGATTGTTCCATAATAGAAATATATTTGATAGGACTCATAATTTTTTTCTCTTTTCATTTTTTTATACTTTTATTATTTTTTTCTTTTTTTTTTTTTTTTCTTTTTCCTTCTCTCCTTCTTCCTCCTTCTTTGTGGCCGATCGTGGGCGACGGTGGTCATCGGCAATTGGCCGAGCAAGGTTTGGTGAGCTCCACTCGCCTAATCACTGCAAGCCTTGGCCTCGCCAAATCTAGGAGAGACCAAATTCCCCTGGTGCAAGGTTGGCCTTGCCTTGGATTCGCGAGGCTCAACCTCCTGGTGAGGCCCAACCTCATGCCGACTAGGCCTTGCCAGGTCAAGACGAGGCCAACCTCAGGCCGTTTGGGTGTGAGGTTAAGGCTCGTGGTGGACTGGCGAGGCTCTAGTGAGCTCGTCGAACCTCGCCCAATTGGTCCCCGGCCAATGTTGCCAACGGCGATGGTGGCGGTGCCCAGCAATGGCCAGCAACCAGTTGGGGGGAAGAAGAATGGAGAAGAAGAGAGAAGGAGAGATAGAAAAGAAAAATAGGTTTGCGTTTTGATTCTAAAATTGTTCATCAAAAGAAAGAAGCAGCTTTTTTTTACTTCTTAATTTTGTTCAAAATCTACTCCCAAAAAAAAAAGAGTTTTTGTTTTCAAAAATAAAAAAGTTTATCAAACGGATCTCTATTTCAAATTGATTATCAGGCACAAAAGAATAAAATCAGTTACTATTGGACAAGTCATCTCTATCAGCAGCAAGCTCTTATCATCACCGAAATGACAAAAAACAGAACGCACCCACAAAACTAGATTGAGCTCACCCATTCCGGAGTTTTTCATTATCTTCCACATTTTGCGGAACTTCTGGAGAAAAAAAAAAAGAGAGGAAAAAGAAGTCGACGAAAATGGAGGACAACGTCAAACCTCGAGCTTGAAGCCGACATGGCGAACTCGCGATTTGGCTCTGGACCGTGCGTCCCTGATAGCAGTTGACAGATGAATGGAGTTGCGAGTCCCAAACTTCGAGTTCAAGGAGCTACAACGCGCGGAGTGCTTCGGCCGATAAGCAAACGTGGACCATTAATCTTGATGGAGTCGCTGAAGATTTTATAGCAAAATGCATTTGATTCGGAGCCGTTGGTCTTCGCTTCGGTCGTCCTGGTGTGAACGATAAATATTAAGTATGTGCACGAAAGTCGCAAACAATTCCGTGCGGCCTGCAGAACAATTCCGTGTGGCCTCCGTCTTCATGATCTTTCGTAGGAAAGTTTATGAAGGACCTGACAGATTACGGGAGAAAACAAAAGGCGTGTTTTTTTCATTATGATCTGAATGTCTTCGTCTTCCCCGGTTCACCTGACAAAACACGAGGTCTCAAGTTTCGTATCGTCGTCGTTCTCCTCTTTTTCCTCAACCTAAGCTGTTCAACACTTCAACTTATTTCTCTCTCTCTCTCTCTCTCTCTCTACTGTCAATATCCGCGGCAGCCTTAGTTGAATCCACCTGCCGCCGTGGCCCGCCCTTATCGCTGCTGCAATTGAATACCGCAACCACCTAAAACGAGGCCCAACAAGTGGGGGACATGTGATTCGACCAAATAGCTTGGTCCAATCTTTGGATTCGAAATTTACTTCGTTTCTTGACTACTAAGCAAATAATGCATCCTATTTGATATTGATTCCATATTTGGGTTTGCTTGTTTCTTCCTGCACGTTCGATTTAGATTTTTCTATTATTTTTCCAGCGGATTTTGCCCTTAAAACAATTACTAAATAAACTTAAAGTGCTTTTATCTAACAAACCCAATGGCGCTTTCAATAAAACTTTATTATATGCATAGCACTTATTTGATCTTATTAAAATACATATATGATCTATTAGCATCCTGTTTTATTTGCATATTTTCACCGTGCAGGGACAAAATGTGTCACGCAAAATTGTCAGTTTTATGTAAAATAAGCATATCATTGTATTATTTTCCAAACTTACTAACAAGTATGTTTACTTAGGATTTGTTGTGAGTTTGCTTCACTAAACATTGCTTTTTGCAAAAATAATATAAAAATAGTGGCAGAATCCTGGGTTATTCTAGTTGGTATGATATGTCCTTGAGTTTTGCCTTGATGAGCACGATCTGTTAGGGATGACTTACGTGTCATGCCTCATATCTATCTTTAGTGAGTTTTGGTGTCATTGTCCTCGTAATCCCATGTCCCCATGATATGAGACAATCCTTCCACCCGAATTTCAACGTGTTTCATCCCATCCATCAGGGGAAAATTATAAAAAAAAAATTCATAAACCTATTACAGTTATACTAATTTAGTCATAAACTATTTTTTTTGTTAATTAAATTCTAAATTTTTATATTTGTAACAATTTAATTTATTCGGCCAATTATGATTATAAATTGCTGACATGGATACCGAGCATCCTACGTCGCATGGCGGACAGTTACTGGGATAATTTTTAATAATATTTTAACAACTTTTTGAAATTTTTATCTAATTTTTTCGTTTATTTTCTCTTTTCTTTTCCTTTCCTTCTTTTCTTTTGTTTTTCCTCACCGTGCCCACCAAGAGTCGGTAGAGCTTACCAACCACTGGGCGAGGCCTCTTGCCCGGGTGAAAGGCACGACAGGTTTGCTGGAAGGTGCGGCAATGCTAGACATGCTGGAATCTGCAAAAAATCGAGGACTCGACTGAGCTTAGTTTTTCATACGTATGGAGAATGGTGTGAATGCCACCGATATAAGCCGAGTGAACCGAAAGCACCGAACATCCACGCATAAGGATGCAACAGAAAAGCCGTCTAAGGGAGATCTAAATCAAGCAGACATCATCAATTGCATTCATGCCTGCCAAGCGCACAAAGCTCAAGAACAAACCCATAAAGAAAATGGCGAATATAGAACCTATAAAGACATGATCAGATATAATTACCATTACCTAAACGTACTAATCAATGTACGAAATTTTATTGCTAATAACAAGAAACGATCCCGTGGCTTTGACACAATTTACAATGTTAAGCAATTCATCTTTATCTGGGTACTTGTAACAATTGTGGCACCCGAAACACTTTGGTTGAGTGACCAGAGGATAGAATTCTTCTAGGCCATTAAGAAAAATTGTTCGAACAATCAATGTATGCCTTCTCTCAGTTCTTCCCACTGATTTTGGTCTTATCATACCTCATTACTAGTAGGCTTCTGGAACAGCATCCAGCCCGAGCGATCTAACTAGGAGTTTCATCCCCATCAAACCTTGAGCTCGGATATTTCATTTGGTTGAGATGACTAACATCACCTCAGGATTTCAAGACCCAGTTGTCCCCATCAAACAAATGGAAAATGTTGACAGAAGTATTTAGTACCTTTTTGCTAGATCGTTTATTTTGGCAGGCCCGCCTATGAAGGGATTGGATTACACCACCATGAGTGACCAGTACTATTCGTTCTCCTGCTTAGTGAAGGAAAATTTTATTTGCAATTTCCCTTTGCCAACTTAAATTGTATCAATATTCTTTAGTATTGAACGTGAAGTGCATTTAATCATGGTTATCTCGTCTTCGTCTTTCTTCTGCTATAACAAAGAAAGCAAATCGAAGAAAGATCCTTTAAAAGCAAAGAGCACCAGCAAAGCTTTAGAGAGCATTAAAACAACAACTAAAGCCGTTCACCAATTCTTGCGATGCTTAGTTTTTGACATTGGAAAAGGTAATCCTAGAAAAACTCCTTTAAAGCAGCTATAGATCGAACAAGTAAGATGTAACTTATAGTGCCTTGTCAACTCTATGCAAGGAGTCATATTCATATAAAAAAACTATTACCATCGCATTTAGCTTATTAGAACACTCACACAATACTAGCGATTAAGCAACATAAAAATATCTCTTTACCTTTGTGCTTCATACTAATGTTTCGCAAACACATAGTGAAGTGCTGCTACGTCTGATTAATACTTTCACCACCACCCTATGTCCAGAGGAAACAAGAGAAACACCGATCAAACATTCCACCTATGAATCAATTTGCTCCTAGTAGACTGCCAAACTCTTTCTTGATAAATGTTTATCAAGTAAATAATTTTTTTGTAATGCCTAATATATGAGATGAGAACTTTACTATATTTTAAGGACTGAAAGGACATATAAAATGTGAATCCATAAAAAAGCCAAAAGAATGGGACTAAAATTCTTCTAGCTGTATATATAACATCAGGTGAACCATTTAAACAACTCCGATGACGAAAACCATGTAATTTGCAATATCCACACACATTACGCACGGTTTCCAAATTGAAAGTTGGTCGCAAAATGAAAATTGACCAAAGTCAGGTGCTTATTGTCGAGCTCAGGGAAAATCAAAACCCACTGGAATTTCTCGATCCGTCTTCTGCGATCGAAGGATTTTGAAGGCTTCGGGACAGACCCTGGCTGCAGCAGGTGGCCGAAGGCCCTGAAGCTCGCCTAGATTTCTTTCCCGTAAACCTGGATCCTTGATAACCTAGATTCTCATTTGAAAACAACATGCAAGATATTTCAGAGGACACAATCATTAACTAAACTGTAAGAATGAACATGAACTTTTAGAACATTCAGAACTTTCCAACAAATAATGATAACATCTGATGGAATCTTTTAGCTCTACATCATGCTTGAAATTTTCGTATATGCTAGGTTCCGTACTTCCAAATTGATAATACAAAAATTTATGAGTAATTCTCATTAAAAGAAAGCCAGATCAAAAATGGTCTCATTATATTCATACCTCCAGTCCATCACAAGCAGTTGATATCTGATTTGCCGTCTCCAAAGCTCGTTTTTGGTCAGATGAGTAAATTGTAGAGATTTTACTTTCTCTGGACAACCTTTCACCAACCTTTCAGGGAAAACAATAGAAGAAGGAAATAAACAGGTTGGTCGGTCCAAAGAAAGGGATAACATATCACAAAAAAGTACTCACTGCAGTTGCTTGCCGCCTCCCAATTTCATTTAAATCAATATCCAGATGTCCCTGTTCCACATAATGAAATAAGTAATGAAGGTAAATACAAAAGGTGGTAGAAACAAGTGCTCAAACAAAATGCATGAGATAGCTGATATGAGCACGATTGGAGATATACTTGCTCGAACTCCTTTCTGTAATTCTATTAGGCTTGTCCTATAATGTTATGAATATTGATCGCTTAGTCACAGTTACTGTAATACATGTTCTTAGCCATTACGTCCTCTCTGTCATCTTTTTGGCTCACCTTGAGGTGTTACCTTGCCATCACAGGTACCATATTTACATAGGAAAAGAGCACTATGGAAATCAACATATATTCTCAAGTGAAGGCTAATAATGGTGGATTCACTATGCAATTACAGATATATGTAGCCCAATGCAGCCACATAGCTTAACAATAACTGATATCGTTCACCAAAATGACGCCTCTATTAACTTAGCATCTGCATTGTATCCTGTTCGTTTGTCATACGATGGGCAACAATCAAACACTGTTCTCCATGCGCCTTTTATATCATAATAGGTGATGAGCAAGTTCTACAAAATTAAAAGGCTAAAGAGAAATCCAGAGGCAAAGAAAACCTGAATTCTTCCATCAGCATTCCACTCAGTTTCGCCATGACGCACGACAACAATTTCAGCATAGGCTACGCCATTTGGAACTGGTTGAGCATTGCCGTTGCAGCCCAAGTCAGCAGCAACCCTAATGGATAAGCAGGAAAACAGAGTACTGGTTAACCTCCCGCACATGAAGACAGCAGCCAACTATAATCACTAAAGAGTAAAAGATTAAAACAAAAACGAACATTAAATGCAGCCTAAGACACTCACACAGTGACATTGGTCTGGAAAATGGTCCAAAAGAATCCGCAAACAAGCAAACAAGTGAAGCGAGAGAAACAACATCGAAACTCCACTGAATCAATTGGAACAGTCGATAGACTCGTTTGGTTTATCAGCTGCGAACAAGTTCTCATCATCACCAACATGCCAAAAAAAACAGAGTGCCGGCAAAAAAATATATTGAGCTCAGTCATTCCAGAGGGTTTCACCGTCCTCCAAATTTCACGGAACATCACGACGCACAAAGCAAAAAGTCGACCGCAACAGGGTCAGTCAGACCTCGAGTTCGAACCCAAAATGGCAGGCTTGCAATTTGGCTCTGGACCTTGCGTCCTCGATTGCCGTTGAGCGATGAACCGAACCTCACTCCCAATCTTCGAGTACAGGAGCGACAATGTGCGATACGACGCGAGAATGACAAGGAAGAAGAAGAAAACCGTTGGATTTGGAATGTGCGGGGCGGGCAGTGCGCTCATGCTCTGCGCGAAGCGTCAGACTCGACCTCTCCCGGCTTGCTTTCTACGCACCGCGAAGCGGATGGGCCTGGTAAAGTGGGCCCACCTAGAGAAACAACCAGCCCAAGCCCATTATGGTACTGGACTTTGAAAATCTCTGTGTCCAGAATTTTTTTTTGGGGGGCGAGGGCGAGTATAAAATAGAGAAAACGAAACAAATAATCTTTGAAATTTGTTTAAATATATAATATGGTATCTGAACTTTGGTTTAATATGTAATGTGATCTACAAAATTTTAATTTGTTCAATGTGATCCCTCAATTTTAATACTTATTCATTTTTATTTCTAGACTATATAAAAATACTCAATACTGTCATTCTATTAATTCAAAGTTCAAAGATAATATTGATCATTTTGATAAAGTCAAGAGATTAAATTGAACATGTGCAAAAAGTTTATGGATCATATTTAATGTTCATGGATTGTATTAAATAAATTAAAAATTTAAAAACGACATTACATATTAAGCCACCATTTAAGACACCGTACATATTAGCGTTAATATAGCCAAAAACCCTAAATCGAAACACCGTGATCACATTTACCTCAAAATAATTATTATGTGACAAAAATTCGCAAACTGGTATAAACATACCACATTTACCTTTTGTGTCATGAAAAATTCCTAAATTGATATACCCATTTCATATTTATCCCAAATTGATATACTCGTTACATTTTATCCCAAATTGTGGTAAATTTGAAATTTTTGGGGTGAATGTCACATGAGTGCACTAGTTTGGCATAAAATGCGACATTGTACCAATTTAGGATTTTTTAAGACATCATTTTTTTTTTATTTTTTTGTGGTAAATGGGGATTAAGTGCACCAATTTGGAGTAAAGGCAACATGGGTGCACTAGTTTTTGGAGTTTTTGTAACATAAAAATTTGTTTGGGTAAATATGGCACAAGTGTTCTTATTTGGGGGAGGGGGGTTGTAGTATTTACCTAACACGTTATCTTATTAAAATATCGTGAATATTTCTTTAGCATACTTTAACTATGTATTGTGTCAGGGATAAAAGATAGGATCATAATGTACGACTTTAAATTATGTCTCGAATGATACTGAGTACGAATGTCAATAGGAATCTGTTCACATTACGAGATGCATGTGCATCATAAGAACAAACATTTGCAATCCGTGCCATCTCCAAGGGAAATGCACAGGATACCCCAAATTTTCCTTCATAGCGAAATTTAAAACATTAAGAAGAGCTACTGAGAATAGTAGGATTTTCGATAATAGCTAATTTGAAACATTAAAGCCTATTTCTTTACAAAAAAAAAACATTAAAGCCTATTAAAACTTTTTTTTTTCAAACAAAACTTTTCTTCGTCTTTCTGCTTTTCTGTTTCGCTCTTCTTTTTTCTTTATTTAAGCATTTTTTTCCAGACATATGCTCTGTTGTTTTTCTCTTTTCAAAATATTTAAAATTGCCCTACCAGCAGCCATGTTAGAATAGTTAAGTTAATTAAGGACAGAATGACTCGACAAAAAAACTAAAGGATCCAAATATTGCAAATTGAGGATTCAAGGACTTCAATTGGACGAATCGCATAATGTACAAACCAAGAATGAAATTATGCTTTCAAGACAATAAGGACTAAATCATGCTTCTCAGTAGGTCCCGCCACAACTAATTATTGGTACAGGAAAAGCACCCTAGAGATTTGATCTAACTAGAAGTTCTATCCCCACCAAACCCTGTTCTCAGATATCCTATTTGGTTGAGATGACTAACATCACCCCCAGATTCGAAGACCCAGTTGTGCCCATCAGACAAGTGGAAAATGTTGACGGAAGTATTCAGGAACTTCACAGATTGTTTATTTGGGCAAGCTCGCTCGTGAAGCCTTCGGAGTACACTGCCATGGGTGACTGCTACTATTCGCTCTCCTGCACAGTGAAGAAAAGTTTCATTTGCATTTTATGTTTCCAGCTTAAATTGTATTAGAAATTCTTTGGTGGTGAAGGAAAACGCATTTAAATAATGGTACCCATCGTCCTTGTATTTCTTCTACCATAACAAAGGAAGCAAACTAAAGAAAAGGCATTTAAAAGCAAAGAGTATCATCAAAGTCTCAAGAAGCATTAAAACATCAACTAAAGCTGTTCACCAAGTCCTGTGATGCCTAGTTTTCAAGACTGAAAAAGGTAATCCGTGAAAAAATCCTTTAAAAATAAGCTATAGAGATTCAAACCGGTGACATATGAGTATTACAGTGCCTTGTCAACACTATGCGAGGAGTTACTTTCATGAATAAAACTATTAACATCACATATAAATTAGTAGAACACTCCACAATTTTGGCGAATGAGCAACATAAATCATCTCTTTACCTTTGTGCTTCACACTGATGTTTCGCAAACACATATTGCAGCGCTGATAAACTTGATCGATACTTTCACCACCACCCTGTATGCAGAAGATACAAGAGAAATGACGAATAAGACATTCCACTAGTGAAGCAATTTGAACCCTAGAGACTACCAAACTCTTTCTCAATAAATATTTATCTTGTAATCCTTTGTTTTGTAACGCCTAACATATGATGTGTGAGCTTTACTATGTTTTACAGATTAGAAAGAACATGTAAGATGTGAATCCATTACACTATCAAAAGGAGGAAAAATAACACAAATAGTCCTTAAACTTTAGCCTATTGTGCAGTTGGTCATTGAAATTTTAATTTGTTCAATGTAATCCTTAGACTTTGCCCAATGTGCAATATGGTTCTTAAACTTTTAATCTATTCAATATAGCTTCTCAACTTTTTGTACATGTTTAGTACAATCCTTGAACCATAAAAAATGTTTAATGTAGTCCTTCTATTGATTTAAGATCGGGGACTACATTCAATGTTTTCTTACCATTCAAGGACTGTATTGAATATGTAACAAAAGTTCACAGACTACACTGAACAATTTAAAAGTTAAGAGACGACATTGTACATTAAGTTAAAGTTTAAAGATCACATTAAATAAATTAAAAGTTTAGGAACCAAATTGAACATTAAGTCAAAGTTTAAGGACTGTATATGTCATAATCCACCAAAAGAATGGGACTGAAATTGTTATAGACGTGTATGCACAATATAGAAAAAAACACATCACCTGAACCATTGAACAACTCCAATAACAAAAATTATGAATTTTGCAATATCCACTTATGCATAGTTTCCATATAGAAAGTTAGTGACAAAATGAAATTTGACAAAGTCAAGTGCATTTTGTCAAGCTTCATGCAAATCAAAACCCACTGGAATTTCTTGATCCGTCTTCTGCGATTGAAGGGCTTTATAGGCTTCAGGACAGACACTAGCTGCAGCATGTGGCTGAAGGCCTTGAAGATCCCCAAGATTTCTTTCTCGTAGACCTGGATCCTTTATAACCTAGTTTCTCATTTGAAAACAACATATAACATTTTTCAGAGGACCTAATCATTAATCGAACTGTAAAAATAGACACGAACTTTTACAGCGTTCTGAACTATCCAACGAATAAAGATAACAGCTAATGGAATTTTTTAGCTCTACATCACTGTCTGAAATTAGGTACATGTTGGCTTTCGTACCACCAAGAAGATAATGCCAAAATTCATGTGTAATTCTCATAGGTATAATGACTGATCAAGAACGGTGTCGCTATATTCATACCTCCAGTCCACCACAAGCAGTTGCAATCAGATTTGCCGTCTCAAAAGCTCGTTTTAGGTCAGATGAGTAAATTGCAGAGATTTTACCTTCTCTGGATAGCCTTTCACCCACCTTTCAGGGAAAATAATGGAAGATGCTAATAAACTGGTTGGTCAATCCAAAGAAAGGGATTATATATCACTGAAAATACTCACGGCAGTTGCTTGCTGCCTCCCAATTTCATTCAATTCAACATCCAGAGTTCCCTGTTTAGTGTAATTTGAAGGTAAATAGAAAAAAAAGGAAGAACCCAGTTCTTAAACGAAATGCAATGAGATGGCAGATATCGGCACAATTAGAGATATATTTGCTCAACCCTTTCATAAACACAGAGAAATTACAAGTTAGTAATGCTTTTTCTCTAATTCGATTAGGCATCTCCTATCGTGGAATGAATATTGATCCCACAATCACGAAAGCAGTAGTAGAAGATATGAAACCTTAGCGGTAGAGTGTACATATACTTTGCCATTACATCTTCTCTATCATCTTTTGGGCTCATCCTGAATGTTTTCTTGCCATCACAGGTTCCAATTTTATATAGGAAAAGAAAAGTATGAAAATTAAAATAGGATTCTCAAGCAAAGGCTTGTACTGGTTGATTCACAATGCAATCATAGATTTATGTGGTCCAACGCAGCTACATAGCTTGACAAGAAGTGATGTCCTTCACCAAAATGATGCCGCTATTAACTAAACATTTACACTTTATTTTGTCACGCAATGGGCAAATATCAAAGTTTACTACATGCAGCCTTCGATATTGTAATGTTAATCAACAATTTCTACAAAATTAGAAGGCTAGAGAGAAATCCAGAAGCATAGAAAACCTGATATCTTCCATCAGCATTCCAGTCCGTTTCTCCGTGACGTATGACAATGATTTCAGCATAGTCTACCCCAGTTAGAACCGATTTAGCATCACCATTGCAAACCATATCAGCAGCAACCCTGAAAGATAACCCGTGAAAAGAGGGTACTGGTAAATCTCACGCATATTAAAGCAGAAGCCACCACTAAAGCAAACAAGTGAAACGAAAGAAACAGCATGGAAAGTCAAAAATGTCATTTGCTTCATCAGCGGCAAGTTCTCATCATCACCAACATGACGAAAAACAGAACGCACCCACAAAACTAGAATTGAGCTCGCCCATTCCAGAGTTTTTCATTATCCTCCAAATTTTGCGGAACTTCTAGACAAAGGAAAAATTCGGAGAAAAAGTGGACAAGGTCAAACCTCGAGTTCGAATCCGACATGGCAGGCTCGCGATTTGGCTCTGGACTGTGCATCCTTGATCACCGTGGAGCGAAGAACGGAATTGCGAGTCCCAACCTTCGATTTCAGGAGCGACAACGTGCGCAAGTGTTTCGGCCAATAAGCAAACGTAGACCCATTAATCTTGATGGAGTCCCTGAATATTTGATTCGGAGCCGTCGATGTTCGCCTCGGTCGTCCCGGTTTGAACGATAAATACGTACACGAAAGTCGCAGAACAACGCGGTGAGGTTTTCGTCTTCATGATCTTTTGTGGAAAAGTTTATAAATGATGAATAGCGTAGATAACAGAAGGCGTCTTTTTTTTTCTTTGTGATCTCAATGTCTTCGTCTTCCCCGGTTCACCTAACCAAAAACGAGGTCTTCGAATTTTTTCACATCGTTCCATATCGTCGTTGACTTTTCACTTTTCTTTTTCCTCAACCTAATGTTCAACAACCCTGCTACGACCCACGTGAAGTCCACGTCACACTCCCCTCCCTCCCTCCCTCTCCTCCCGCCCTGGCCCGCGGTTATCACTGTTTTAGTTAAACACCGCATCCACCATTAAACTCGGCCCCGCAGTTGGTGGAGATTCGATTCCACCAAATTGTCTCGTTTGAATTTACCATTTTCTAAACTACGTAACTACTTGTGTCCTCTTGAAACCCTTTTATTTATTTTACATGTCGTAATTTGCTTGCGAATCAATAAAAATAAAAGACACCCATGAGAAAGGAAAGCGAGTTTTATCAAGATACTTTAGAGGAATATTATTGGCCCTCTTGCGGCCAGATTACTTTTAGTCATGCGAGACAAGCTTTGTTAAAATGAGATAGTTTCATTACAACAACACAAATTTTATAGATAGGGAGCTAAGTCATGCTTTATGATATGTATATATGTTGCCCTTTTGTTGTTCCCACTATAATTATCCCTCTTGATCCTAAGCAAGACTTTAAAAGGTTTTAACATCCTGAAATCAGACAGGATAGAAAGAGGGGTTCCCTCTCGATAAAAATGGAACCCCCACGGGGGCCCAGTCACAAGGGAAACCTTCCTGCCTGGATCCCCGCAACGCCTTCCCTCTTGAAACACAGGGGCATGGTACAAGGAAATGAAGGGTCTTCTCCTAAGCGGGAGGAGGTGGCTCTTAATATAAACCTATTTATTTTTTGATCGTATCTAAGAGCTTGGTCCAATCTTTCGATTCAAAATTTACTTCCTTTTTTATTAATTACTACTAGGCAAATTATGCATCCTATTTGATTTTGATTCAATATTTTAGTTTGCTTGTTGTCTTCTTGCAAATTCGATTTAGATTTTTCTGTTTTTTTGCACCAACAGATTTTGTCCTTAAAACATTTATTAAATAAAACTAAAGTACTTTTCTTCTTGCATTTTGTTTTGTTTGCATATATTCACTTTTTATTATTATTATTATTATTATTATTATTATTATTATTATTATTTATGTCTTATAGGTTCTCGTGCAGGGACAGAGTGTGATGCGTAAATTGGTCAGTTTTTTTTTTTTTTTTTTTTTTGGCACTGAAATAAGCATATCATTGTGCCATCTTCCAAACTAACTAGTATCTTTACATAGGGATTTATTGCAAGTTTGCTTCATAAAACATTGCTTTCTGCAAAAATAACATAAAATTAGTGGCAGTATCCTAGATTATTCTGGTTGGACTATGATATATTGAGTTTTGGCTCGATAAGTAGGATTTGTTTGGGATGACTTACGAGTCCTGCCACATAACCATCTTTACTGGGTTTTGGTGTCACGGGTGTTCTTGTAACACGTGGTAAGCTGTTATTAGGCTATGTCTTCATGGTATGAGACAATCTATCCATCGTCAATTTCTTCACACCCGAATTTCAATATGTTTCATACCATCTATTAATCAACATATCCCTCTCGGTTCTCGCTATAAGTAACCCATTAAGTTTGGAGCACTTATGAACTCGACACTTCTTAGACTTCTGGATTATGGCACCTCTATTGGACACCAAAAAAAAAAAAAAAAAACTTTGTCACCTATGGACTTTTGCAATTTTGGAGCATCCACCGTCTGATGTCCCTCCATAAATTATTACCTTCATTTGCTTCTCTAAACTTCCAGCAACTCCCAATTTCTGAAGTGACAATCATTTAGGCTTCAATTTTTATTTTTATTTTTTGAAAAATGAATGATTTTGAAAATATTTTCTTGAAAATGATCACTTTATATCGCTTATAAAATTGAAGGAATGGAAAGTTTTTTCATTGTTCACAAAAATACTTAGACATAAATAATTGTTGACAATAAAAATATTTTTCGTTGACTAATTATTTCAAGCGATATAAGCGATTATTTTTAGATCCTCATATTCTAATCAACTACGATCACTTGCTCCTTTTATGCCCTCTCTACCGCAGCTTATTTCTGGTGTTCTTAAGGCAGGGGGACCATGGCAACAGACCTCATGAACCCTAATTGGACAAATCTTATAAATTAAAAGACTTAGAACGAAGATAATCTTTGAGACAATAACAATTTCGTAAATCAAATTTCTTAGCAGGTTTTGACATCCAGTTTCTCTAAAGCAAGTAATATTGTAATAAAAAAAAAGATATTGACACGATTGGTTCTTAGACTTTTTGCTCAATTGATTCTTTAACTATGTTTTTGTTCGATTTGGTCTCTTAACTCTTTTACCTTGTTCAATGTAAGATACGCACATGACATTTACAACCCACGCATGCAAGGTGATATCACCACATGCATGTTATATATATACATATAGTAGAAATATTTTTCATTCAACTTGATTTTACTCAATCAGAATTTGTCGAACGATAAAATAAAATAATATTTTTTTGATCTTGGCTGAGGAATACCTCATTATGAAGGATAGGAAGGGAGAAACAAGATAATCTAATACTTGCTCAGTAGAATCAGCACATTGGGAAGCCAGGATGCTATCCCTCACTAACTCTAGGAATCCAACAAATGGAAACAGAGAAATAAGAGAGAGACGACAAGAAACTTTACGTAATAGCTGAACGATCTTTCCCAATAACAATCCTCAAGGCTCTTAACACGAGAGAGAGAGAGAGAGAGAGAGAGAGTCAGTCCAACGTTGCTTGATTTGTTGAGAGTAGTAGGAGCGAGAGAGTCCAATGTCGCCTGACTTCGACAGTGTCATCGGTGTCGCGAGAGGCAACTGGTTTGAGGGTCAGTGGTGGAGATGGGTGTTGGTAGGCGGGAGATTTGAGAGAAGGAATTTTTGGGGCTTTGTCTTTATAGGAAGAAGCAAAACTGTGTTTTAGAAAATAGAAGATGCAATGTAACGAGACTGATGAAAACTTATGTATGTTTTTGTGGTATTTATCCTATGATCGAGGATTGGCAAACGATCCAACAGGTTTAGATCTCAAACAGAATCCAAGCATATCAATCTAGGACTCGACTGACCTTAGCTTTTCATATGCATGGAGAATGGTGTGAATGCCACCGATATAGCTGAGTGAACCGAAAGTACCGAACATCCATGCATAAGGATAAAACCGAAAAGCCACCCAAGGAGATCTAAATCAAACAGACCTCAACAACTGCATTCATGCTCGCCAAGCGCACAGCGCTCAGGAACAAACCCATAAAGAAAACTGTGAATGTAGAACCAACAAAGACATAATCAGATATTATTACCATTACCTGAACGTACTAATCAATATACGAAATTTTATTGCTAATAGCAAGAAACGATCAAGTGGCTTGACACAATTTACAATGTCAAGCATTTCATCTTTGTCTGGGTACTTCTAGCAACTGGGGCACCCGAAACTCTTTGATTGAGTGATCAGAGGATAGGACTCTTCTAGGCCATTAAGAAAAATAATAGATGTTGTTCGAACAATCAATGTATGCCTTCTCTTAGTTCTTCCCACTGATTTTGGTCTTAGCATACCTCATTACTATTAGGCTCCTCTAATAGCACCCAGCCCGGTCGATATAACTTGTAGCTCCATCCCCACCGAACCTTATGCTCGGATATTTCTTTTGGCTTAGATGACTAACATCATCCTAAGATTTTAAGACCCAGTTGTCCCCATCAAACAAATGGAAAATGTTGACAGAAGTATTCAGTACCTTTTTGCCAGACGGTTTATTTGGGCAGGCCTGCTTATGAAGCGATTGGATTACACAATCATGAATGACTACTATTAGTCGTTCTCTCGCTTAGTGAAGAAAATTTTTATTTGCAGTTTCCCTTTACCAGCTTAAATTGTATCGGCATTCTTTAGTAGTGAACAGGAAATCGAAGAAAGAGTACTTAAAAACAAAGAGTACCAGCAAAGCTTTAGAGAGCATTAAAACAACAATTAAAGCTATTCACCAAGTTCTGCGATGCTTAGTTTTCGAGACTGGAAAAGGTAATCCTGGAAAAACTCCTTTAAAAGCAGCTATAGATCGAACCGACAAAATGTAACTTATGCTAACCTGTCAACATTATGTGAGGAGATACTTTCATGTGTAAAACTATTGATGTCGCATTTAACTTAGTAGAACACTCACGCAACATTGCTATAAGCAACATAAAAGATCTCTTTACCTTTGTGCTTCATACTGATGTTTCGCAAACACAGGATCAATACTTTCACCACCACCCTGTGTCCAGAAGAAACAAGAGAAACACCGATTAGACATTCCACCTGTGAACCAATTTGCACCTTGTAGACTGCCAAACTCTTTCTCAATAAATGTTTATCTAGTAAATATTTCTTTTTGTAATGCCTAATATATGAGATGAGAATTTTACTATCTTTTACGGATTACAAGAATAAATAAGACGTGAATCCATCAAAAAAGCCAAAAGAATGGGACTGAAATTCTTCTAGCCGTGTATACAACATCACGGGAACCATTTAAATAACTCCAATGACGAAAACCGTGTATTTTGCAATAGCCACACACATTCCGCATAGTTTCCGTACTGAAAGTTAGTCGCAAAATGAAACTTGACCAGTGTCGAACTTAGTGCAAATCGAAATCCACCGGAATTTCTCGATCCATCTTCCGCGATCGAAGGACTTTAAAGGCTTCGGGACAGATCCTAGCTGCAGCAGGTGGCCCAAGGCCTTGAGCTCCCCTAGATTTCTTTCCGGTAGACCTGGATCCTTGATAACGTAGATTCTCATTTGAAAACAACATGTAAGATATTTCAGAGGACCCAAATCATTAACTGAACTGAAGAATGAACACGAACTTTTACAACATTCAGAACTTTCCAACAAATAATGATAACATCTAATGGATTCTTTTAGCTCTACATCTTTGTTTGAAATTTACGCATATGTTGGGTTTCGTACCACCAAATGGATAATGCCAAAATTTATGTGTAATTCTCGTAAAAAGGAAGCCAGATCAAGAATGGTCTTATTATATTCATGCCTCCAGTCCACCACAAGCAATTGCAATCAGATTTGGCGTCTCCAAAGCTCGTTTTAGGCCAGATGAGTAAATTGTAGAAATTTTACCTTCTCTGGACAGACTTTCACCCACCTTTCAGGGAAAACATTAGAAGAAGGAAATTAACCTATTGGTCGGTCCAAAGAAAGGAATACCGTATCACAGAAAATACTTACTGCAGTTGCCTGCCGCCTCCCAATTTCGTTTAATTTAATATCCAAATATCCCTACTCCATATAATGAAATAAGAAAATGTATGTGAATACAAAAAGAGGCAGGAATGAGTTCCCAAACAAAAATCGTGAGATGGCTGATATCAGAAAAATTGGAGATATACTTGCTTGAACTCATAAATAAATGAGGAGAAACCACTCCCTAGTCATGCTTTTTCTCTAATTCTATTAGGCATGTCCTATAAGGTTATGAATACTGATCACTAAATCACAAAAACTCTAATACATATTCTGCCATTACGTCCTCCCTGTCATCTTTTTGGCTCATTTTGAGGTGTTACCTTGCCATCACAGGTTCCTTTTTTCACATAGGAAAAGAGCAATATGGAAACCAACATGTATTTTTCAAGCACAAGCAAATAATGGTGGATTCATTATGCAATTACAGATATATGTAGCCCAATGCAGCTGCACAGCTTGACATAGTGTTCACCAAAATGATGCCTCTATTAACTTAGCATTTGCATTGTATCCTGTTCGTTTGTCATACATACGCCAGGTGATGAGCAGGTTCTATAAAATTAGAAGGCTAAAGACAAATCCAAAAGCAAAGGAAACCTGAATTCCAACATCAGCATTCCACTCTGTTTCTCCGTGATACACGACAAAGATTTCACCATAGGCTACGCCAATTGGAACCGATTGAGCATTGCCGTTGCTGCCCATTGCCGTTGCAGCCCAAGTCAGCAGCAACGCTGACAGAAAAGCAGGAAAACAGAGTAATGGTTAACCTCCCGCACATGAAGAGAGGAGCTAACAATAATCACAAAAGTGTAAAAGATTTTTTTTGAAAAAAACGAACATTAAACGCAAACTATGACGCTCACAGAGTGACATCGGTCTGGAAAATTGTCCAAAAGAATCTGCGAACAAGTGAAGCGAGAAAAAAACATCGAAACTCCACTGATACGATTGGAACAGTCAATAGATCATTTGGTTTATCAGGAGCAAGTTCTCATCATCATCAACATGCCAAAAAACAGAGCGCATGCACAAAAATATATTGCGATCAGCGATTCCAGTTTTTCCACTGTCCAAATTTCGTGGAACATCACGACAAACAAAGCAAAAGCCGACAACAACAGGGTCAGACTTAGAGTTCGACCCCGACATGGCAGGCTCGCAATATGGCTCTGGACCTCGCGTCGTCGGTTGGCGTCGAGCAATGAACGGAGTCTCAGTCCCAATCTTTAAGAGCAGGAGCGACAATGTGTGAAACGACGATAATGACGAAGAAGAAGAAAACTGTTGGAATTGGAATGTGCGGGGCGTGCAGTGCGCTCATGCTTTGCGTAACGTATGAGATTCGACCTCTCCCGGCTTGCTTTCTACGCGCCACGAAGCGGGCTCCCATCAATATATAATATTATACGTATCTTAACTGCTATTAATTTCAAATTAATCTGAGAACGACATTTGGGTTTTAATTCTTCCTTAAGCTGAGCTCTTCTCGGTCATGTTCACGGCAAGAAGTGATCTCCAAGCGCAAATATATTGACGGTCCTAAGCATTGATGGTGGTGGCATGAGAGGGATCATTCCCGGCACGATCCTTGCCTTTCTCGAATCCAAGATTCAAGTAGTAGCATCTACTTATTTTATTTGTCAATGTTTTCTTTGTGGAGGATGTCGGATGACGGATGACAATCGGCTAGTATACTATCAAGTGTGGCAATGTCCCATCTTAATCACATGATCAATATGGGAAGGTGAGTGAGGAAACTTGTCCTAAAAGTCCTAAACTTATTGTATGACAATCAATTCAATCCCAAACATTTTGACAATTTGTTAATTAAATCCTAAACCTTTTAATTATTTTGCAATTTAATCTAAACCTTTTAACAATTGGCCAAACTAGTCCTAAACATTTTAATGGATTATCAATTTAATTATTTTGGCTAACTTTGGTTGGACATCACTGACATGGTGGTTAATAAATCACAGCCGTCCTTTTTAGCATGATCGGTGCTAGCGTGGATAAAATTTAAATTTTTATATAAATTTGAGAATTTTTAATTGGTTTTTTATATTTTATATTTTCTTTTCTTTTCATTTTCTTTCCCTCTTTTACAAAGAGCCAATAGGGCCGCCAACCAATGGTCAAGAGACGGTAACCTCCGCTAGCCACTAGGCAAGGGCTAGCAATCCTCGTCAGCCACGGGCAAGTGTCATGGCCCTTATTCCTCACGGGCCACCACGAGGGTGTCGTGACCCTCACTTGCCCTCATTGTGGTGGCTATAGCTTGGGCGAGGGCTTGCAACATCGTCGTTGGCCACAGTGAGGGCTCACTAGATCTAGAGAGGGCTGTGACCCTCACTCGCAGTCGGTGAGGGCTTCACAACCCCGACGGCAGAGGTTGCCAACTCTCGGCCAATAGCAATTGGCCTCATTAAGAGGAAAAAGAAAAGAAAAGTAAAATAAATCAATAAAAAACTTTGAAATTTTTAAAAATTTAAAAAATTATTCACATTAGTGCTGGCCGTGCCATATAAGATGGGTAGTGTTGATTGGGCTGCCAGTAGACCCGTTAAATGGGTGGATCGAGTCGGGTTTGGGTTAGGTCATAAATAGTCCGACCCAAATCAACTCATTTAACCACTTTATGACTCATTTATTGTAATGTAAAATTTTTTACCCATACCCAACCCGTACTTAACCCATTTAACTAAACTTAAGAAAACTTATTTTTATGATTTTTTTTAAAGAATTGTATTGCTAAAATACTTTATGCAACATAAATTTAATGGACAATTTTTATAATTTTTTTAAATTTTATTTTAAAAAATCAAATTTTGATTATTTATTAGTTTTTATAAAAAATTGAATTTTCAATTATTTTTATTTGTCAATAATATAATTTTTAATTTTAATTTTCTTTTTTCTGTTTTTTTTTTCTTCTTCTTCTTCGTCCAAGCGCCGGCCATGACAATGATTGGCGACCGGCCACGATGACGGTCGGCAATTGGCCATAGGTGAGCCTCGAGCTTGTTGGTGTCTGACAAGGCTTAAGCCCCACTGATCTGGCGAGCCTCGAGCTCATTAAGGAAAAAATGACTCGATTACATAAATCACAAAAACTAAAGGATCCAATAATGCAAATTGAGGATTCGAGGACTTCAATTGTACAAATCACATAACGTAAGGACCAATAATGAAATTATCCTTAAGACAATAATGAGTAAATCATCCTTCTCAGTAAGTCTCACAACTTATTACTGGTAGGGCTACTGGGACAGCATTTCTAGGATACTTGATCTAACCAGAAGTTTTATCCCCACCAAACCCTGTTCTTGGATATTCTATTTGGCTGAGATGACTAACATCACCCCAGGACTTTGCGACCCAATTGTCCCCATTAAACAAGTGGAAAATGTGGACAGAAGTATTCAGGAAAATCACAGACTGTTTATTTGGACAAGCCCGCTCATGAAGCATCCGGATTACACCACCATGAGTGACCACTACTACTCGCTCTCCTGCACAGTGAAGAAAAATTTCATTTGCAATTTCTATATCCAGCTTAAATTGTATCATAAATTCTTTAGCAGCCAAGGAAACACATTTAAATGATGGTCCCCGTCGTCCTTGTCTTTCTTCTACTATGACAAAGGAATCAAACCGAAGAAAGGGCATTTAAAAGCAAAAAGCATCGGCAAAGTCTCAGAAAGCATAAAAACAACTAAAGCAGTTCATCAAGTGTTGTGATTCTTAGCTACCAAGACCGAAAAAGGTAATCCGGTAAAAACACCTTTAAAAATAAGCTATGGAGATTCAAACTGGTGAAATATGAGTATTATAGTGCCCCAACAATACTATGCAAGGGGTCACTTTCATGTATAAAACTATTAATATCGCATTTAGGTTAGTAGAACACTCCGCAATTCTGGTGAATAAGCAACATAAATAATCTCTTCACCTTTGTGCTTCATACTGATGCTTCGCAAACACATAGTGCAACGCTGATAAACCTGATCAATACTTTCACCACCACCCTGTGTGCAGAAGAAACATGATGACTAATTAGGCATTCCAATTGTGAAGCAATTTGAACTCTGCAGACTACCAAACTCTTTCTCAACAAATGTTAATCTTGTAATCCTTTATTTTGTAACGTCTAACATATGACGTGCAAGCTTTACTATGTTTTACAGATTAAAAAAAAAAAAAAACATGTAAGATGTGAATCCATTAAACAGCCAAAGGAATGGGACTAAAATTTTTATAGCTGTGTATACAACTTATAGAAAAGAACACATCACCTGACCCATTGAACAACTTCAATAATAAAAACTATGAATTTTGCAATATCTAAATATGCATAGTTTCCGTATAGAAAGTTAGTGGCAAAATGAAAATTGACAAAGAGGTGCATTTGGTCGATCTTTGTGCAGATCAAAACCCACCGGAATTTCTTGATCCGTTTTTGGTGATTGAAAGGCTTTATAGGCTTCAGGATAGACGCTAGCTGCAGCATGGGGCTGTAGGCCTTGAAGCACCCCCAGATTTCTTTCCCGTAGACTTGGATCCTTAATAACCTTGATTCTCATATGAAAACAACATGCAAGATACTTCAGAGGAGCCAATCTATAATCGAACTGTAAGAATGAACACGAACTTTTACAACGTTCTGAACTTTCTAGCAAATAAAGATAACATCTAATGGATTTTTAGCTCTAGATCACTGTCTAAAATTTACTTATATGTTGGGTTTTGTACCACCAAATGGATAATACCAAAATGCAAGCCTAATTCTTATAAATAGAATGCTAGATCAAGAAGGGTTTCGCTACATTCATACCTCCAGTCCACCACAAAAAGTTGCAATCAGATTAGCCGTCTCAAATGCTCGTTTTAGGTCAGATGAGTAAATTGTAGAAATTTTCCCTTCTTTGGACAGTCTGTCACCCACCTTTCAAGGAGAATGATCAAAGATTTTAATAAACCTATTGTTCAGTCCAAAGAAAGAGATAACATATCATAGAAAATACTCACTGCAATTGCTTGCCGCCTCCCAATTTCGCTCAATTCGACATCCAAAGTGCCCTGTGAAATGTAATTAAATAAATTTATCTGAAGGTAAATAGAAAAAGAGGCCAAAACTATTTCTTAAACAAAATGTATAAGATTCTGATGAAAAAAAAAAGATTTATGGTAGCTATCAGCACAATTAGAGATATATTCACTTAAACTCAACTGCGGAGAAATCACGACCTAGTAACGCTTTTTCTCTAATTCTATTAGGCATGTCCTATCATGTAAGGAATATTTGATCGCTTACTCACAAAAGCTGTAATCGAAGATATGACACTTAGCAGCAGAGTGTACATATTCTATGCCATTTCATCTTCTTTATCATCTTTTGGGCTCACCCTGAATGTTGCCTTGCCATTGCGGGTTCCAATTTGATATAGGAAAAGAGAAGTAGGAAAATCAGCATAGTATTCTCAAGCAAAGGCTTGCACTGGTGGATTCACAATGCAATTACAAATATATGTAGCCCAATGCAGCTACATAGCTTGACAAGTACTGATATCATTCACCAATATGATGCCTCTATCAACTAAACATTTTCATTGTATCCTCCTGTTCGTTTGCCACACAACGGACAAAAATCAACTAGTGCACTACGTGTGTCTTTTATATCGCAGTAGGAAATGAGCAATTTCTACAAAATTAGAAGGCTGAGGAGAAACCCAGAAGAATAGAAACGTGAAATCTTCCATCAGCATTCCAGTCCGTTTCCCCGTGACGCACGACAACAATTTCAGCGTAGTCTACCCCAATTGGAACCGATTGAGCATCGCCATTGCAAACCATATCAGCAGCAACTCTGACAAATAACCCGTGAAAGGAGGGTACTGGTTAACCTCACGCATATTAAGACAGAAGCTACCACAAAAGGAAAAAAGGTAAAAGATAAAAAGACGAACAGTAAACGTAAATTAAGACGCTCCCACAGTGAATTGGTCTGGAAAAATGGTCAGAAAAGTACCGCAAGCAAATGGAACGAAAGAAAGAACATGCAAAGTCCACTTAATTGGTTGGAACAGTCAATAGATAATTTGCTTTATCGGCAGCAAGTTCTCATCATCGTCAACATGACAAAAAGCTGAACGCACCCACAAAACTAAACTGAACTCGCCCATTCCAGAGTTTTTCATTATCCTCCAAATTTTGCGGAACTTCAGGACAAACAGAGAAAAGTCGATGAAACAGAGGACGAGGTCAAACCCCGAGATCGAATCCGACATGGCAGGCTCGCGATTTGGCTCTGGACCGTCCGTCCTTGATCGCCGTTGACCAATGAATGGAGTTGCGAGTCCCAACCTTCTAGTTCAAGGAGCTCCAACGTGCTAAGTGTTTTGGCCAATAAGCAAACGTAGGCCCATTAAATCTTGGAGTCGCTGGACATTTTATAGCAAAATACATTGATTCGGAGCCGTCGGTCTTCGTCTCGGTCTTCTCGGTAGACGATAAATATGTACACGAAAGTTGCGATACAACACGGTCTTCGTCGTCGTGAAATATTTAAATATTAAATTTTTTTGTTGCAGTTGGACGCCCCAACCACTCCACTATGGCCTGCCGTTAGTTGCAGTCGCACACCACAACCACCGTTGAATTAGGCCCCGCGATTGCACCTGCGCGGAGATTTGATTCCCTCCAAATTGACTCGTATGGATTTTTCTTTTCTAAAAGTTACTTGTGTTCTCTAGAAACCCTTTCATTCGTTTAAAAGGGATGGTGATTTTTTCATTTGAAAAATACTTTTACATGTTGTATAAACCACTAAGTAATACATATCTTCTAAACAGATTGAGCATCCACCATGTACAATTAAGAAAAAAAAATATAACTCATTTATACCAAATCCATAATATAACAAACATTTTAGATAAAAATGAGTTATATATTACTTCAACATGACTATAATTATAGCAAAAATACCTATTTCATCACTAATATCAAAACAAATAGTCATTGGTCTAGTCCACTTATTAATCTCATCAAATTACACTTCAATGGTTTATTCCATTAAGCAATCTCATGCTCGAGTATCAAACCATGATCCAGCATAACACTAAATGATAAAAGCAACCAAGAGTCCCCCTTGCTAGCTCTCCACCTATATAACCGGTGGTTGGCCCACAATAATATCCTAAAACTTATATACATACCAACAAAACCTTTACTAAATTCACAAATACACTGAGCATCTACCGATCTCAATCTCCAATAACCCACAAACAACACCATAAGCCATTTCAAACTCAAGTTAAATAACCAAACAATA
The DNA here is from genome assembly GCF_016545825.1 of Eucalyptus grandis. NCBI lineage: Eukaryota > Viridiplantae > Streptophyta > Magnoliopsida > Myrtales > Myrtaceae > Eucalyptus > Eucalyptus grandis. The sequence goes on from NC_052620.1 coordinate 22,764,167, forward strand.
TCACTTTTGATGATTAAATATATATCTACGTATTGTTCATCATTTACATGCAATCAGCTCAAATAATAATCAACAGATACATTTTTGTTTCAAATAGACAAAATGGTTGTAAATGCTTGATCCAAACTTTATGCAATAAAATTGTCATTTCATAACTTATAGTATATAATTCATATTGCGTTCGGAATATGATTTTTCAAATTCAAAGAATAGATAATACCATTCACTTAGAAAAGTTGAAAACCAACCTACAATTGTCACTTAAGCTAATGTACTCATATTCCTACCAATTATTCAAAAAATGATATTAAAAAATCGAGTAATACACTAGTCTAACAAATGACTCAACTAATTATGCTTATTCGTTAATAAAACAAAATATACATGCTAACTAAGAAACTTATGTATAGGAAATGTTCATAATTATCCGTTATGTGTATTGTCTAATAAGCGTAACACGAACACGAAACTTTAGAAATGCACTCTGATCAAATTGTACTTCCAAATCAATTTTTGTCAAACCCCACAATTCCACGACACCCTTATTTAAAATTTCCATATAAATCTAAAGCTCAAGAGCTCTTTAGTAGAACCTCGTAGTTCAACTTTCACATAACTCTAAATTTAAAACCAAACTTTGAAAATTATTTTGATTAAATGAATAATATGCTTGAATACTTACCAAACATTGCAAATCGCAGTTGATTTGGCTTGTCAGGAAGTTCAGATTGTGAACGCGTGAAAATTCACGTGTCACTTCTTTCTTCATTTAATCCGTGGCTTCACTGCTTGGTTATGCCCCAATCTGTTGAAGGAAGAAAGAATATGGGCCGGATTCTGGGTCTATTTAATGGATTCTTATATTACAATCTACCCTCTTTACATAAATTTCATTTTCGAAATTTAAACATACCTCAATCATTAAACAGGTGAGGGTATTTGCATCTTGCCTCCTCTCATTGTGCTTTTGCTATTCAATTTTGAAATAAAGGATGGTACGCATCGCAACACCTGATCCTTCCTATCGACGATGTAATTAAGCTGCTCCTCATAATTTAAGTTCTCTCTTAACTCAAAAGGTGTAAAATCCAATACGTGTTTAGGATTTGGCATATATCTTCATAATAAGGACACGTGGAACAAATTATGTACCTGAGATAACGTTAGTGGCAAATCAAGATTTTAAGCAATTTTTTTAATCTTTTCTAATATCAATAATAGTTTCACGTATTTTGGACTCAACATTTTATGCGTGCCAAATCTCATAATGCCTTTTGTAGGAGAAACTTTGGGAATAGATTATCTTCCATACTGACTCTACCTTGTGCCTTTTGAGGTTTGCCAAGCCAATTTAAGTTATGTTAACCCCCCCCCCACTTTTTTTTTTTTTTTTGTTTTTTTATACAATTCTTTGAGTCACTTGAACGTTCAAGCAACATGCTAAAGGGAAAATACGATGAAGGAGATGCCTCAAATGTCTGTAATATAAAAAAAGAAAAAGAAAAATTAGTAGTATGCATGTGCATTGCGCGAGACTTAGTTTTTTTATATGAGTAAAGCCGGATATATGCTTTGTGTAAGTCATTCGTTATGGTGTATATTATTTTATATGAAATTTCCTCTTTTAAATAAAATAAAGATGAAGTTTCTTTATAATATAAATATCGGGGCTTTGATCATAACTAGGTCATTTCTAATTTTTGCTTCTTTTTTTTATGGCATATGGAAATTTAAAACAGTAGGGGTCTTCCAATGACACACTTGTTAGGAAGACTTAAAAAAAAATGGTAAAATTCTCGATAATTGCTAATTTGAAACATTAAAGCTCATTAAAACTACTTTTTTTAAACAAGACTTTTCTTCAGACTTTTTGCTTCTTCTTTTTTCTCTCTTTGTTAAGCATATTTTCCAAGCATATGCTTCTTCTTTTTTCTTTTTCTCTTTTTCAAATATTTAATGTTGCCCTATTAGCAGCTATCTTAGAATGGTTAAGTTAATTAATGACAAAATGACTCGATTACAGAAATCACTGAAACTAAAGGATCCAATAATGCAAATTGAGAATTCAAGGATCTAATTGGACAGATACATAACGTAAGGACCAAGTATGAAATTGTACTTCAAGCCAATAACAAGTGCGTGAATCATGCTTCTCAGCTGGCCTCTTCGTAGCTCGTTGTAGGTTAGGGCTACTAGAACAACATCGTGAAGAGTTCATCTAACCAAAAGTTCTATCCCCACCAAACCCTGTTCTCAGATATTCTATATGGCTAAGATGACTAACATCACCCCCGGATTTGAAGACCCAGTTGTCTCCATCAGACAAGTGGAAAATGTTGACGGAAGTATTCAAAAACTTCAGAGACTGTTTATTTGGGCAAGCCTGGGCATGAAGCGTTCGGAGTACCCCACCATGAGTGACCGCCACTACTCGTTCTCCTGCACAGTGAAGAAAAGTCTTATTTGCATTTTTGTTTCGAGCTTAAATTGTATGAGAAATTCTTTACTAGTGAACAGAAAGCCCAATTTAATTATGGTCTTCCTCGTCCTAGTCCTCGTCCTTCTTCTGCTATCCCAAAGCAAACAAACCCAACAAGGGGCATTTAAAAAGCAAAGAGCATTAGTGAAGTCTTAGAAAGCATTAAAACAACAATTATTGCTGTTCACCAAGTCTTGTAATGTTTAGTTTTCAAGAATGAAAAAGGTAATCTAGGAAAAAATACTTTAAAAAGAAACTATGGAGATTCGAACTGGCGAAATATGAGTATTATAGTGCCCGGTCAACACTATGCAAGGGATCACTTTCATGTATAAAACCACTAACATGGCATTTAGGCTAGTAGAACACTCCACAATTCTGGTAAATAAGTCACGTAAATAATCTCTTTACCTTTGTGCTTCATACCGATGTTTCGCAAAGACATAGTGCAGCGCTGATAAAGCTGATCAATACTTTCACCACCACCCTGCATTCAGAAGAACAAGATAAATGATTGATCAAACATTCCACTGATGAACCAATTTGACCCTACAGCCTGCCAAAATCTTACTTAACAAATGCTTTATCTTGCAATCCTTGATTTTGTAATGGTTAACATAAGGCATACGACCTGTACTATGTTTTACAAATTAAAAAGAACATGTAAGATGTGAATCCATTAAACAGCCAAATGAAAGGACTGAAATTGTTACAACTATCTATACAGCTTATAGAAAGAACACGTCACCTAAACCATTGAACCACACCAATAATAAAAACTATGAATTTGACAATACCAACATTATGCATAACTCCAAGGTTAGTGGCAAAATGGAAATTGAACAGAGTCAGGTGCATTTTATAGAGCTCACTACAAATCAAAGCCCACCGGAATTTGTTGATCTGTCTTCTGCGATTGAAGGGCTTTATAGGCTTCAGGACAGACACTGGCTGCAACGTGTGGCTGAAGGCCTTGAAGCTCCCCAAAATTTCTTTCCCGTAGACCTAGATCTTTGATAACCTAGATTCTCATTTGAAAACAGCATGCAAGATACTTTAGAGGACCCAGTCATTAATCGAATTGTAAGAATGAACATGAACTTCTACAGCATTCTAAACTTTCCAACAAATAAAGAAAACATCTAATGGAATCTCATAGTTCTGCATCACTGTCTGACTAGATAATGCCAAAATTCATGTGCAATTCTCATAAATAGCAATGCCAGATCAAGAATAATCTCACTACATCACTGTCTAAAATTTACATATATGTTGGGTTTTGTACCCCCAAATGGATAATGCCAAAATTCATGCATAATTTTCATACATGGAAATGCCAGATCAAGAACAGTCTCACTATATTCATACCTCCAGTCCACCACAAGCAGTTGCAATCAAATTTGCTGTCTCAAAAGCTCGCTTTAGGTCAGATGAGTAAATTGCAGAGATTTTACCTTCTCTGGACAACCTTTCACCCACCTTTCAGGGAAAATGACAGAAGACGTTAATAAACCTGTAGGTCAAGCCATAGAAAGGGATGAATATCACAGAAAATACTCACCGCAATTGCTTGCCGCCTCCCAATGTCATTCAATTCGACATCCAGAATTCCCTATCAAATGCAATGACATGACTATGAAGGTAAATAGAAAAAGAGGCAGAAACCAGTTTTTAAACAAAATGCATGAGACGGCAGATATCAGCACAATTCGAGATATATTTGCTTAAACCCATGCATAAATATGGAGAAACCTCAAGTTAGTAATGTTTTTTCCCTAATTCTATTAGGCATATCCTATCTGGGAATGAATATCAATCACTTAATCACAAAAGCTGATATAGAAGATGTTAAACTAATGTCTCGAGTTTGAATTCAGATAACGATTTGTTAAACCGAATTTTGTTGAGAAAGATTTTCCAAGCGGATTACAAATCGGATGAAGAAATCTTTCTTCTTATTGGACTTTCTTTCAGACGTGGAAAATAAGCAACGAACCAAGGATGATATGTTTTGTCACTAGAAGACAAAAGAAAAGGGGCACACTATTTTATTATCTATTTATTTTAAGGGAGATAGAAGAAAAATGAAGAAAAATGAAGGTTTTCTTCCCTTATCTGCGGAAGGAGCGAATCCTTGTTGAAGAAAGAACTCATGGTGGGGCTCAAAATCAAAGTTTTGACTTAGTAGAACCAAAAGTAGGTGGGCCCAGGTCAAATTGTTGACCTTTGGACACACACATATAAAAGACATGCAGCCCAACGAGAGAAAAAAGTGACGTGAAGCCTACGAAGAAGAAGGTGTAGCACGTCCACGCCGCTTGAGAAGAGCTGCAAGTTTTTTGAAGCCACGCGAAGCCTTGAACAAGAACACGAAGCTGTACGTACGTGGACCAAAGACGAACACTAGAGTTATTGATTTTGGCGTACATAGAGCGTTTTACTTTGAGCTTGAACACGTAGTAACTTTGTGCAATGAGTCTATGTCCAAATGAGTTATTTATTTATACACTTTGGGTTTGAGGTTAAATTTAGGTGTGGGAAACACTCGAGCGTGTGAGCGACTGTAAACTTTGATTCTCCGATTATAGTGTATTATTTGCTGTTGGCTCTCTCTATAGATTTAGGTATCGATATTCGAACCGAACCACATAAATTTATGATGTCATTATTATTATTTCTCGTTTATTTCTCTAGAGTTTGCGTGTTAGCATAAATTGTAAGATCCTATCGTTTCCGCATATTATTATTTCAACAATTGGTATTAGAGCTTGGGATTGGATTTCTAGATTGTGATTTGGAGCTTTTACTTGTCTGATTATTATTTGGAAATTCTATTATTACAATTATGTCTAAGAGGAAATCTAAAATTGAGAAGTTTAACGGGAGGAATAACTTCGGGTTATGGAGTATCAATATGCGGACGTTATTGACAACCCAAGGTTTGGCTAAGGCACTGGATGGTGAAGATGAGTTTTCCATTATAATGAAAGACTCTGACAGGGTAGAGTTTATGGAAAAAGCAAAGAGCACAATCCTATTGAATTTGTCGGATGAAGTTTTAATAGAGATTGCTGAGGAGAAGGATACCGCAGCATTATGGGCAAAACTTCAAGCATTCTATGTGAAGAAAGGTTTGAACAATTGCCTATACATGTTGAAGAGGATATTTTAATTTAGATATACTAAAGATATGTCTATCAAAACTCACCTAGATGAATTTAATAAACTCGTTATGGATTTGAAAAACGTCGGTAAGATACTTGATGATGAAGAACATGGCATAATGTTGTTAGCCTCTTTACTAGAGTCATGAGAGCATTTTACTGATTCACTGTTGTAAGGGCGTACTACAATTACCTCAAAATAGGTAAAATCCATCTTATTCTCTAAGGAGTGGTAGAGAAAGTTGCGAGATGACGGTTTGTCGCAAGGAGTAGCGCAAGTTCTAACAATTTGGGATAGAGAACAACATCGACGGCCTAGTAACAGCAGAGGTAAAAGCAAATCAAAATCATGTCATAGAAAGTCCAAGGGATGCATGAAGTGCTTTGAGTGTCACGAGGAGGGGCACATCAGAAGAGATTGTCCAAAGCAAAGTAATAAAACTGATAGGCAAAATGCCACAAGCAGTGTGGCAATTTCCAAGGGGAGCATTAGTGATGCAGAAGTTATTTTATATGTGACTATTACTTCGTCAAGAGACGAATAGGTGTTAGATTCGAGGTGTTCTAATCATATGACGCCTCATAAGAACTGGTTTACTACTTACTAGACTACAGATGGTGGTAGGGTTCTTTTAGATAATAACGCAGTCTGCAAGGCTGTAGGGATATGGACAATTCGGATTCGGATGCATGATCGGGTGGTGCGCACATTGACAGATGTGAGGTATATACTAGAGCTTAAAAAGAACCTTATTTCTTTGGGGACACTCGATGACATTGGGTGTAGGTACACTATTGAAGGTAGAGTAGTGAAGATCTCTCGAGATGCCATGAAAGTGATGAAGGAGGAGAAAGTGAATATTCTCTATCATCTACCGAGAGAGACCGTGACCAGAATTGTTCAAACTCTAACTTGAGTCAATTATGGCATATGCGTTTCGGGCACATGAGTGAGGCAAGTATGACAATGCTGAGTGAAAGGAGGTTGTTGAAGGGTCAAAAGACAGGAAAGCTGGACTGATGTAAGCACTGCATCTTTGGGAAGCGGCATCGAGTTAAGTTTACTACAGTTGTTCATTTGACCAAGTGACTAGTTGAATATATTCATTTAGACATTTAGGCCCCGTCTTTGGTTTCTTCAGAAGGAAGTGCTCGATATATGCTAACATTTATTGACGATTATTCGAGGAAAGTATGAAAATACTTTTTGAAGCACAAATATGATGTGTTCGATTTGTTCAAGAAATTTAAAGCATTGATTGAGAAGCAGTTAGATAAACAAATCAAATGCCTGAGAACCAATAATGGCATGGAGTTTTGTGGTAAAGATTTTACCGAGTTCTGTGAGAGAGAATGTATTGTGAGACATCGCACAGTACTTGGGACACCACAGCAAATTGGCGTGGCAGAATGGAAAAACAAAACTTTGCTTGAGCAAGCTCGATGTATGCTTTTCACATGCAGGATTTGGTAAGGAATTTTGGGCCGAAGCGGTAAATATGGCATGTTACCTGGTTAATCGATCTTCATCATCTGCTATTGAGTGGAAGACTCCTGAGGAAGTATGGTCAGGGAAACCTATTGATTGCTTCGGATTATGTATATTCGGATGTCCTGCGTATGCTCATGTGAGTGATGATAAGCTTGAGCCAAGGGCAAAGAAGTGTATATTTTTGGGTTATGCACATGGGGTGATGAAAGGCTACCGGCTGTGGTGCACTGATCCTAGATCACCTGGTTTTCTAATTAGCAAAGATGTGATCTTCGACGAGATTGCAATACTTCAACAGAGGAATTCTGAGACACAACCAGCAAAGAAGACATATCATGGTGTCATTAGTGAGGTGGAGCTTCAGGTGAAGACTCTAGAGACCGCGAAGGTAACATAAGTTAAGACTGCAGATGAGGCCGCAGTTCTTGAAGTTGGTCATAGTGAACAACCAGCAAAACTGCAACACACTATAGCCGCTAATAGATAGAGAAGGCAAATTAAATCACTAGTACGTTATGGTTATACATATATTGCTTATGCATTGACTGTAGGTGATGAAATGGAGACAAATGAGCATTCGTCTTACTCTAAGGCGATGGCTAGTTCTGAGTTGTCGCAGTGGCTAGGGGCTATGAGTGAAGAAATGCAATCATTCCATCAAAATCAGACATGGGAGCTGATTAAAGTACCAAAGAGTCAAAAGATTGTTGGAAGTAAATGGGTCTTTAAACGAAAAGAGGGCATTCCTGTGTTAAGGCAGTGAGATATAAGGCGAGACTTAGGGCGAAGGGATATAGACAGTGTGAGGGCATTGACTATAATGAGGTGCTCTTTCCTGTGGTAAGACATACTTCTATTCGTGTTTTATTTGCCTTAGTTGCTTCGCAGAATCTCAAGTTAGAGCAGCTAGATGTAAAAACTGTGTTTCTTCACAGTGAGTTGGAGGAGTAGATTTACATGAGGCTGCCAAAGGGATTTGCTCTTCCAGGTAAGGAAGATTATCTTTACTTGTTGAAGAAGTCTTTGTATGGGCTAAAACAGTCTCCTAGGTAGTGGTATAAACGTTTGATGCTTTCATGGCTAGTCAAGACTACTTGAAAACTCAGATGAATAGCTGAGTTTACTTTTAGGAGATTGGAGAATGGTTCTTTGATTTATCTACTTTTATATGTTGATGATATGCTAATAGAAGCTAAAAATATGTCTAATATTGATGTGCTGAAGAGAATGTTAAATGCTGAATTTGAGATGAAAAATTTAGGTGCCGCAAAGAAAATATTGGGTATGGAGATTTTGCATGACAGGGCTGTAGGAGTTTTATATCTATCTCAGAAGAAATATATAGAAAAGATTGTGGCACGTTTTAATATGCAGTCAGCAAAATCTGTAAGTACACCTTTAGCGAAGCACTTTAAACTTTCAGATAAATTATCACCACAAACTAAGGAAGAGAATAAGCATATGTCCCGTATTCCTTATTCTAGTGCCGTATGTAGTATTATGTATGATATGGTGTGCACTAGGTATGATATTTCATAAGCTATAAGCGTGGTTAATCGCTATATAAAGCGTCATGGTAAAGCTCATTGGGAAGCTATGAAGTGGATCATCAGATATTTAAAAGGGACAATAAACATGGGTATAGTATACCGAAGGGATAGCAATGGTAGTGAGATCATTGGTTTTGTGGATTCAGATCATGCTGTTGACTTAGATGATCGCAAGTTTTTAGCAGGGTATATGTTTATGCTAGCAGGTGATGCAGTTAGTTGGAAAGCGTCCTTACAAGATCACATTGCCTTGTCTTCAATGAGGCAGAGCACATGGCACTAACTTTTGTAGCGAATGAGACAATATAATTACAAAGTTTGCTTTCGCATTTTGGGTTAGAACAAAAAAGTATGGATATACACTATGTAATCAAGGTGTAATATATTTGGCATATAATACAATTTATTACGAGCGAACAAAGCATATCAACTTTAGGTACCACTTCATCCGAGATGTCTTAGCTAAGGGTAATGTTATTATTAAAAAGATTACTACATCTGATAATCCGGCAGACATGATGACTAAGCCTGTTCATTTGGCGAAGCTCAAGCTTTGCTTGAGCTCTGTTGGTGTTTGTGGAGAGTAAGCCCGTTGGGGCGTTAGGAGAGCAGCATGGATGATGGGCACTATAACTTGGCTTCAAACATTGAGCCAAAGTGGAGAATTGTTAAATTAATATCTCGAGTTTGAATTCAATTAATGATTTGTTAAACTGAATTTTGTTGAGGAAGATTTTCTAAGCGGATTACAAATCGGATGAAGAAATATTTCTTCTTATTGGACTTTCTTTCGGACGTGCAAAAATAAGCAACGAAACAAGAAGGATATGTTTTGTCACTAGAAGACAAAAAAAAGGGGGGCACACTATTTTATTATCTATTTATCTTTAAGGGAGATAAAAGAAAAAAGAAGAAAAAGTAAGGTTTTCTTCCCTTATCTACAGAAGGAGTGAATCCTTGTTGAAGAAAAGAACCCATGCTGGGGCCCAAAGTCAAAGTTTTCACTTTGGGCACACAATATTCCACAACTAGGGTTATTTTTTTAGCAGATGAAGAAAAAAAAGAGCCTCTGCAGGTAGAGCCAAAAGAAGGTGGGCTGAGGTCAAATTGTTGACCTTTGGACACACACATATAAAAGACGTCCAGCCCTACGAGAGAAAAAAGTGATGTGAAGCCTTTGAAGAAGAAGGTGCAGCGTGTCCACGCTACTTGAGAAGAGCTGCAAGTTTTTTGAAGCCACGTGAAGCCTTGAACAAGAACGCGAAGCAATACATACGCAGACCAAAGATGAATGCTGGAATTCTTGATTTTGGCATACGTAGAGTGTTTTACTTTGAGCTTGAATGTGTGGTAATTTTGTATAGTGAGTTTATGTCCAAGTGAGTTGTTTATTTATACACTTTGGGTTTGGGTTAAATCTAGGTGTGAGAAACACTTGAGCGTGTAAGCGATTGTAAACTTTGATTCTCCGATTATAATTGATTATTTGCTGCTGGCTCTCCCTGTGGATGTAGATACCGATATTTGGACTGAACCACATAAATTTCTAGAGTCATTATTATTATTTCTCGTTTATTCTCTGGAGTTTACATGTTGACGAAAATTGCAAGATCCTGTCGTTTCTGCATATTATTTTTTCAACAGAAGATATGAAACCTTAGCAATAGAGTGTACATATTCTATGCCATTACATCTTCTCTATCATCTATTGGGCTCAACCTGAATGTTTCCTTGCCATCACAGGTTTCGATTCCATATAGAAAGAGAGAAGTATGAAAATCAACATAGTCTTCTCAAGTAAAGGCTTGTACCGGTGGATTCATAATGCAATTATATATTTATGTAGCCTAGTGCAGGTATATAGCTTGACAAGAACTAATGTCATTCACCAAAATGATGCCTCTATCAACTCAACACTCGCACTGTATTTTGTCACACAATTTGCAAATATCAAATAGTATACTGCATGCAACCTTTTATATTGTTAAATTTGACTTTCAAATTAGTGATAAGAATATTTTGGACTATGCACATTTGTTTTAGGGTTTTTTGAAGGGAGACTATAAAAGGGATGTGTTAAACAACAAATCTTTGACCCTCGCCTCCACATTATATCCCCTTCTTTATTTTTCCTATCTTTTTATTAGATCTTTAGATTTTGTGACTCAACTGGTTTTTGAACTATTGGATTGTGTGCATTGTTAAAAATAGTGAAACCCCTCTCTCCCCGTGGTTTTTCCCATTTTGGGTTTCCACATTTATCTTGTGTCTCATGAAGTTTCAATTTTGCTTTCATCTTTTGCTATTTATGCTTCGATCAGTGTATCTTTTGTCGTTGTTTCACAACAAATTGATATCAAGGCAAAAGAATTTCAGTCTTTTAGTTTGAGATGGCATCTATCAAGTTCGAAGTGCCATCTTCAATGGCCACAATAATTTCGGGCTATAGAGGATCGAGATAAAGGCATTGTTGCATTGGGAATGTTAGGTTAGAGCCTTGGATAGGAATTATCCTAACAACATGACTGTGGCTAAAATCGAGGAGATGGAAGAGAGGGCGCATAGTACCATCCAATTGTTGTTGCTTGACAAGGTGCTTTGTAGGGTCATTGATGAAAAAACGGCTTTAGGATTGTGAAATAAGCTTAAGAGCCTCCACATGAAGAAATCTGTTATGATAAGATTATTTTTGAAATAGCGTCTTCATAGGCTAAAAATGCAAGAAAGTACTCCTATCTACGAACATCTAGATGAATTTAATAAGATTGTAAGGGATATGAAAATTTTAGATTTGAAGTTAGATAATGAAGACCAATACCTAGTTGTCTTATGCTCACTACCAAGCTCCTATGAGACTTATATGAATTCTATGATGCATGGAATGGAATCCATAACTCTTGAGGATGTGAAGGGCTCGTTGAATTCCACAAAGATGCGTACAGAGTTGAATACAAGTAGTAATGGTGATAAAGCTAATGGCTTAGTTGTCAAGGGAAAGTCAAATCATTGTGATAGGTGCAGTAATGTTGCAGTCTAGGTCAGGCCGGGACAAGAGTAAGGCGGAGTGTTAATATTGCTTCAAATTTGGACAATACAAAAATGAGTGTCCTTTGCTCAAGGCTAAGGTGAAGAAGTCGATGAAGAGTTCTGATTCGACTAGTCTAGTGAGGAATAACGAGTCAGCTAATGCAGACAATGTTCTTACTATTCTGTGTTTGGATTATCATGTTGATAACGGATACATTTGGATTTGGCATGTTCATATCACATGTGTCCAAATATAGATTGGTTCCACACATAAGAAAGCCAGTGGTGGTTCAATTTTGATGGGAAATAATGTAGTCTGCAAGATTATGGGTATTGGTATAGTGCGGATCAAATGTCATGACAAAGTAATAAAAACTTTAACAAACATTCAGCACATCCCAAATTTGAAGAAGAACATTATTTGTTGAGCAGTTTAATTCCATTGAATGCATTTACATAGGTGGAGGTGAAGTTTTGAAAATTTCAAAAGGCTCATTATTTGTAATGAGAGATAATTAGAAAAACAAAGTTTATATTCCGTAGGAAAGTACCATTGTGAGTTTTTTTTAAATATATCATCCTCTTTAGATGATAAAAAATCAAGGTCATGAAATATGTGATTGGACCACATGACCAAAAGAGGAATGACTATCTTGAATTTACGTGATTTACTTTGTGGGGATTATATAGTCTCACTTGACTTTTGCGAATATTGTGTTTTTGAAAGCAATGTAGAGTTTGTTTTAGTATTGAGATGTACTCGACAAAAGATAAGGTAAACTATAGTCACTCCAATTTGTTGGGACTAGCATAGGTTACACAGGTTACATCTAAAGGTAGTGCAATTTCTCTTCTAACATTTATTGATGATTTTTTTAGGAAAGTCTATATTTATTTCTTAAAGCACAAGAGTGACGTTTTTTTTATACATTTAAGAAGTGGAAGATGTTGATAGAAAATCAAACTGGGAAGAAGACAATTCGCCTTAGAATAGACAATAGTCTTGACTTTTACGAAGATGATTTCAGCAAGTACCATGAAGATTCGAGATTTGTTTGATATCAAACAATTAGGTACACATATCAATAGAATGGGGTGGCAAAGCACTTTTAGAGAGAGCAAGGTGTATACTTTCTAATTTTGGACTTGGAAAAGAAATCTAGGCTGAAGCCATGAACACGACATATTATATGGTAAATCATTCTCCTTCAATCACAATAAAATTTAAGACTCCAAATGAGATATGCTCAGATAAACATTATGATTATTCCGATTTGAAAGCATTTGGATGTTCTACTTGTCATCGTGTAAAAGAGGGTAAACTTGAACCTATGGCCATTTTCGTTGGTTTTGCAAATGAGGTTAAGGGATATAAGTTGTGGTGTTCTAACCCTCAGTCATCAAAGTCTAAAATTAGTAAGGATGTTACTTTTGATGAAAATTTCATGCTTAGATAGAGAAAGGCTGTTACTAAGTTTGCAGGTATTCAAGAGGAGAATGTTAGGAAAGAGGTGGAGCTTCATGTGGAGCATCCACAAAGAATATTTGAAGATGTTCCTATTCAGCAAAAAGTGACGATGAGCATTAAGACTCAGATTCAATCAAAGCTAATGTAGAAGTTTAGCTGCAAGGAGAGCTAAATAACAAATTAAGCCTCCCTAAAGGTATAGTTTCACTAATTTGGTAGTATATGCTCTTATAGTTGCTGAAGAGCTTGGTATTGAAGATCTTTCTATGTATCATAAAGCTATTATTTGTTATAAATTTGAGAAGTAGCTTGTCGCGATTAATGAGAGATGGAGTCTCATAATAAGAACCAAACTTAGGATCTTGTGAAATTGTCTAAGGGTAAATGAGCTATTGGATGCAAGTGAGTCTTAAAAAAAAGGAGAGAACTCCAAGAGTTGAGGATGAAAGATTCAAAGCACATTTGGAAGTGAAGGGTTTTAGCTAGAAAGAGGAGATCAACTTCAATGAATTGTTTTCTCCAATTGTGAAACATAATTATGTCTGTATGTTGCTCACGTTAGCGGCCCTTTATGATCTAAAACTTAAGCAACTTGATGTCAAGATCACTATTCTACATGGTGAGCTTGAGTAGATAATCTATAAATCTCAACCTGAGAGATTCATTATTGAGGGCAAAGAAGATCAAGCTTGTAGGATGAAACGCTCTTTGTATGGTCTCAAGCAATCTCAACAGCAATGGTACAAGAGGTGTGATAGTTTTATGTTAAGACATAGCCACTCGTGGAATGTGCATGACAGTTTTGTGTACTATAAGAGATGGCGTGATGGTTTTTTGTTTATTTGCTATTATATGTGGATGACGTGCTTATTGTAGTGAGGAACACGCTAGAGATACGACAATTAAAGAGGCAATTTAGCAACGAATTTGAAATAAAGGATCTTGAAGTTGCTAAGAAAATTCTAGCTATGGAGTTTATAGAGATAGATGGGTTTGAAAGTCACACCTCTTGAAAAAGAGATATATTTATAAAGTGCTTGAGTGCTTTGACAAGAAGAATGTCAAACCGGTAAGTGCTCTTTTGGCATCTCATTTTAAACTTTCAGCTTCTTTGTTGTCTAAATCATAAGAAAAGGAAGATAAAATGCCTCAAGTTCCATATTCTAGTGTTGTGAGTAGGCTCATGTATATTATAATTTGCACTTGTCCAAATATTTCCCAGACTGTTAGTGTTGTGAGTAGGTATATGACACATCCTAGTAATGTTCATTGGCAAGCTATAAAATGAATACTTCGATATATCCGGGGTATATCATATGTGGATTTGGTCTTTAACAGAGGTTATGACATAGGACATTCAATTGTTAGCTTCAGTGATTTTGACTATGCAAGCAATTTCGACAAAAGGATATCTTTAACGGGTTATATTTTTATGCTTGTTGGTTCCGTAGTTAGTTGGAAGGCAATTTTGCAAGAGATGGTTGCTTTGTTTATCAACCAAGCAGAGTACATTGTAGCAACGGAAGCGGCAAAGAAAGCTCTCTAGTTAAAGTGTTTGGTTGCAGAACTTGGGGTGAAATAAGGAGCCCTCCGTTATCTTTTGCGATAACCAAAGTGCGATAAAATTAATCAAGAACGCAATATATTATGAGAGTACAAAACATATTGATATCTAGTATCACTTTGTGTGTGATGAGATTACTAAGGGTAGGTTACGATGAAGAAAGTATCTACTATAGATAATTCAGTAGATATGTTAACCAAGCTAGTTCTTTTGACCAAATTCAAACATTGCTTGGACTTCATTGGCATTTCCATCATTTACATTGCCTTGGTGGAGTTGGTGGCATTTCATCCCTTCTTTTCTACACCGAGTACGTAAACTCCAGGGTGTGTATTGTTGATTTTGCTATTTTGGGGTGGCCTTATGTGGTGACTCTTGGTGGTGAGGGAAAGAGATCTTGTGGTATTTGGCATGGTACCCTTTTGGAAATTTGAAGTCAAAGTGAAAATTTGTTCAGTTTTGACTTTCAAATTAGTGACGAGGGCATTTTAGGCTATACACATTTATTTTAGTTTTTTTTTTTTTTTAAGGGAGACTACTAAATGGATGCATTGAACAAGTCATCTCTAACCCTCACCTCTACACTATCTCCCTTCTTTGTTTTTCCTATCATTTTATTAGAACTTTAGATATTGTGGCTCACCAAATGATTTTCTGAGCTTTTGGATAGTATTCTTGTACCCATTATTGAAGACAGTAAAATCCCTTTCTCTCCCTATGGATTTTCCCACTTTGGATTTCCACTTATATCTTGTGTCTCATATGGTTTCAAATTTACTTTCATCATTTTCTATTTGTATTTCAATTGGTGCATATTTTGGCATTGTTCCACAACATGTATAAAAATAATGGTAATTAGCAATTTCTTTAAAATTAGAAGGCTAGAGAGAAATCTAGAAGTGTAGAAAACCTGAAATCTTCCATCAGCATTCCAGTCCGTTTCACCGTGACGCACAACAACAATTTCAGCATAGTCTACCCCAATTGGAACCGATTGAGCATCACCATTGCAAACCATATTAGCAATGACCCTGACAGATACCCAGGAAACGAGACTACCGGTTAGCCTCAGGCACTTAAAGACATAAGCTACCATTAAAAAATGGTCTTAAAGACGAAAAACAAGCGAAACGAGAGAAACAACACTGAAAGTCTACTCAATCGATTGGGATAGTCAATTGATCATTTGCTTTAAGCTTTGTTCGTTTCACAGAAAATGTAGAGTTTCTAAAAATATTTTCAAGGAAGCCATTTTCTAGGAAAATGTAATTATTTTATGATAGTTTGGTGAAACTTGAAAATGAAGTGAAAAATATTTTCCACTATTTGGTAAGGAATATCTTTTCCTCTATACACTCTTTTTCATTTATTTTATTTTTTAAATTGATTTTCAATTATTTGTTATTTTTTAAAAATCAATTATTAAATTATTTTTTCGGTTTCTTTTCTTTGTTTTCCTCCTCTTCTTCTTCTTGGTTGGTCGATGGCCATGGCAATGAGGATGATTGGCCATAGGCAAGCATGAGTTTTGCCCACCTTTGGCAAGCTTAGGCTTGCCGCTCACCAGATTGGCGAGGGTGAACGACGAGGTTGGCATGCTGGGAGCTCGCCAGAGATGGGTGAGCTTGAGGCTCACTTGTGGCCAATCATTGGCACAATGATAGGCCAATAAAGGAAAGGGAAAACAAAGAAAGAAAAATAAAATGAAAAGAAAAGAAAAGGAGGAGGAGGAGGTGAGGACTTGCAAGAGAAGAAGGAGAAGAAGCAAGGATGTAAGATATCAAAGACCAAGTGAGGTAAATTTTTTTCATTTTTCAAAAGTGAAAAATATTTTTCTCTAATTTAGAAAACTTCTTTTTCCTTTCATGGAAAATATTTTCCCCAAACAATTCATTTTCCATGAAGTGAATGTCAAAAAATCCAAAAAGAATATTTTTCTGAAAATTATTTTCCGCAAAACGAACGGAACCTTATTAACAAGAAATTCTCATCATCACAAATCAACGTGACAAGAAACAGAACACGCCCAAAGATAAATCAAGCTCACCTATTCAAAAGGTTTATCCTCCATATTTTGCGGAACCTAGCCACACACAAAGAAAAAGTGGGGCGAAAATAGGGGACAGGGTCAGACCTGGAGTTCGAATCCGACATGGGAGGCATGCGATTTGGCTCTGGAGCTTGCATCCTTGATCGCCGTTGACCAATGAACCGAGTTGCGATTGACAACGTGCGAGCTGTGAAGTGTTTGGCATAGAAGCAACGTAGACTCATCAATCTCAATGGAGTTTTTGAACATGTTATACCAAATATATCGATCGGGAGGCTAGTCGTCACCTCGGTCTTCCCAATACGTACACGAGAAGTTGCTCCGCAACGCGGTGTCGACTTATTCTTCACGATCTTTCCTAGAAAGTCCGTAAAGGACCGATAATTGAGAAAGCACAAGGCATCTCCTCCGCGATCTCGGGGTCTTTGCCTTCACCGTTGCCGACCAAACCGAATGACTCTCCAAAAACATCTAGATTATTATTGTTATGTTTGAAAATCCAACTTCGCTTTCACACTGGTGGAGTCCTCGTCACACCCTTCTCTCTCTCTCTCTCTCTCTCTCTCTCTCTCTCTCATGGCAGGGGCCTCAGTTGACCGCCACTCGCTGCCGTGGCCCGGCGTCATCACTGTTGCGGTTGAACACCACAACCGTTTGAATTTTTCATTCTCCAAATTATGCAACTACTTGTGTCCTCTTGAAACACGTTAATCTGTTTGAAAGGAGTGGTGGTTTTTCTTATTTGAATAAAATTCTTTGTTCATGAAAAAAAAAAAATCCCACATATGAAAAGAAGAGGAGTTCTGTCAAAATACTTCCAAATACATTAGAGGCGAACGACATCTTCTATGTTTACTGTAATCTATTAAAAGAACAAGAATTCCAAAGAAATTAGGAAAAAGACGTATAGACTTATCGGAGAAAATAAGGAAAAAAATTAATGAGTGATAGGAAATAGACGTAATGGTATATATCCTTCTCACTCGAACGCACAATAAGAAATCGGAAAAAATGATTCCCTTCTTGCTAGAAAATAAAGTTGTTTTTCCCAATCTAAGCTTGTCGTTTTCATGCTATGAAAAAGGCTTTTCGTTGTTCAACTAGTTTTTTAGCATCCAAACACTAGATAGGTCGAACCTTAAAAAGACTTTTTATCACACAAACTGATCCTACATTTTATTATATCAGTTTGTTTTTTTTTTTTTTTTTTTACTATGTCTAGTAGTTTGGTCCAATCTTTTGATTCCAATATACTTCCTCTCTTGATTAATTGCTACTAGGCAATTTGTGTATACTGTTTAATTATTGGTCCAATCCACTAATTAATCTTCAAATTACACTTTTAATGGCCTATTCCATTGACCCATCTCATGCTCAAGTATGAAATCATGATCATGCGTAATGCCCCGTGATAAAAGCGACCAAGATTCCCCCTAGCTAGATCCTCACTTTTATTAGCAGTGGCTGGCCCACAACAATATCCTAAAACTTATATTTATACCCGCTAAACCTTCACTAGATTTACCAAGACACTGAGCACAATCTACCAATCTTAATCTCCGATAGCCTGCAATCAACACCAAAAGCCTTTTCAAACTCAGGTTCAATAACCATATAGTATCACTTTTGACAATTCAATATATATGAACGTACCTTCCATAAATCATGAACTTTTCGTGCAATCAATGAATACTTTTAATATATATATATATATATATATATATATATATATATATATAGACAAAATGGTAATAAATGCTTGATCCAAACTTTATGCAATAAAAAAGCTATTTCATAATGTCGCGACCTAATTTTTCAGGTGTGAACCACCTAAGGTTTGGCTAATGGATTGCTAAGTCTTTAAACTTAGCTTGGGATCTCCCAAGCCCATACCAAATCGCGACTTAAGGTTCAATTATCTAACATGCGAATGATTAATAACTAGGAGTTGTCACTAATCAGTTTTTGGTAGGTCGATTAGACACCTAAGTAAAATAATTGGAGCATTATTTTACTCCTACAAACCAAAGACTAAGGGTACGGGGACTTGGTTACACTAGATTTCTCTAATGCCCTTTCAGTACCATTTCTTCTTTTTTTTAATTTAAAAAAATATTTGGCAATTGAATTGATTTTAATTTAAATTCCTAGCATGTGAGGTGATCACACAGGTGTGCATACCACCAATTTAACACTCAAGAAAACAATTAAATAATGCAAAACATACTTCGAAGCAACGAAAGCATCTGTATTGTTAAAGTAGAATTTACATCAGCAATCCTAGATATGATTTCTAATTAACACGCAATTTTAATTTTTTTTTTCATTTATTTAATGAAAATCATGACTTATGCAATGCATGTCACTATTCTAACATGAAATGATATGATAACATGACCAAAATTTTATGACATAAATAAGCATGCAATCTATCCTAAAGCATGAAATGAATTCATTCTAATTCTTTTGTATTTTTCATGAAATTTGAAATTAAATAAATGCAATAATTAATTATGCAATCCAAATTAATCAAATGACCTAATTCTAATGACGGGTAATGCGATGCAATGACATACAAAATTATTTTAACTAAAATGACATGCAACATACAATTTAGTATGCGAGTTATATGTCATGCGACATTTATTAAATGACTTAGTCTAATGACGAGGAAGTTCTAATTAAATGAACCTAATAAAAAAACTAAATGACGTTCATTTTCTTTTTTTTTTTTTTAAATGCAAAAATGATCTAGCTAGATTAAAATTCTATCTAATTTAAACTAAGGATTAAGTCACATTAAATCCTAATTTAAACTAAGATATTATCTTAATCTAACATGCAATTTATCTAAAAAGATTATCTAAATTTAAAATGAAACATACCATTCTAACCTAATATGCTCAATGATTTTTTTTGTGATTTTCTTTATGAAAATTCGAAATTAAAATTAATACATAATTAAACATGCAATAACTAACAACCTAAATGAATGCATTTTTTTATTTTTATTATTTTTCTAAATTCGGAATAAAATCCCTATTCTAGATATGCAAGATAACAGGAAATATTCCAAAACAAACCGAATCCTAATTCAAATATTTTTGGATATTTTTTAGTGTTTTCCAAAACAAACAATTATCAAATAAACATTGTATTTAAACTAATCAGGACATTCAATCAAATAAAGGATTAAAATAATCGAAAAAATAAACTGTTGTCTCACAAGTCAAATTAACGATTATCCTAACCCTAATTATCACGACAAAGAGTTCAAAATAACTAAAAACCTGATCCGAATTCTTACGGATCAAATTAATAATTATATTGATTCAACACTTAAAATACTATCGACAAACCCCAAAAATTAATATAATTAAAAAAAAAAAATGATCCGATATCTTACGGATCAAATTAGTAATTACAATAATTATGGGGAAGACCCGAGATAATGCCTACAAAATTCATGAAATAAAGATCACTTCAAATTTTCACAATAACAACTAAACTTAAAAGAAATAAATAAAATAAAGTTAATATAAAAAGAAAATAAAACTACCTAATTTCCTTTTCTTTTCTTTTTTTGTTTTTCTTTTCCTGCTTTCTTCACCCAGGGCTGAGCGGCTTCGGTGGATCACCGGGGGTTGGGTCGTCGGTGTTCAGAGCTCCAGCAAAGACCAGCAATAGGCTAATCGGCGGCAAGCGGTGGCGTCGCGAGGAGTAGCAGCAGGTAGCCTTGCTCGAGCTCGGGCTCGGGCTCTGGCTCGGGCAGAGAGTGGAACAAGGCGGACAGGCGGTTGCTGTGGTGTGCGTCACTCGGAGCAGTTCGTCGGGTGGTGGGTGGATCGCGCGAGCTCGCGGGCAAAGGAACCTCAGTGTTGACGTAGAGAGGCAGATCGACTCGGGCATTGCAGAGGCGCGAGATATCAGCGACGC
This sequence comes from Eucalyptus grandis, assembly GCF_016545825.1. Lineage (NCBI taxonomy): Eukaryota > Viridiplantae > Streptophyta > Magnoliopsida > Myrtales > Myrtaceae > Eucalyptus > Eucalyptus grandis. The sequence goes on from NC_052620.1 coordinate 22,784,897, forward strand.
GGGGGTGCGGGATCGCAGCGTGGTGGCGCGGTGTCGAACGGAGTGAGCTGTCGGAGTGGGGCTCAGGCGCGATGGGCTTCGGCCACCAAGCAAGCAGGAGGCGAGGTGCTGTGGAGGCGAGCTGTGGAGGTGGAGGTCTGAGCGGCGTGCAATGGGGTCGTGAGTCACCGGTGTGAGGCGGTGCTGGTGAGGCAACTGGTGCGGCTCGATGGCTTCGCGGCTACGGGTGGAGGGCAGTGCCGCTGGTGTCCCGGAAGGTGGAATCGAGTTTGGCAGATGAAGGGCAAAGCAAAGCCGACGAGTGTGAGGGAGACGATGAACAGTAAATGTCCCCTCACCTCTGCCTTTTTACTTTTACCTTTTCTCTCTCTCTCTCTCTCTCTCTCTCTCTCTCTCTCACGTCACTCTTCCTCTGCCCCCTGTGTACTCTGCATGAGACTTTCACTTTTTAGAGAATTTTTCTCCTTTTCCTATCGAAGGCTTGCCCGCCCTATTTATAGAGAGAAAACCCCAGTTTGTTCTACCTACAAGATTTGCATATATTGACCTAATCGCTAAGGATCATCCTTCGAAACAGAGAGATGTGCTCAACAAGAAAATGGCTCCAAAATCTAAAATCATTTGTTAAAATTTTCCAAGCTGACCCACTCAACCATTGAAGATTATCTTTTGATAAGGCTTTATTATCCAAACTCTAAAATCTTTCAAAATCTCCTTCCATAACAAAATATTTTTTAACAACTTTTTAAAAGATAAGTTAAATATTATTGTTACCTTAATGCAAACGAACAAATAAAAATAGTTAAAATTTATGTGTTAACAGCCGCCCCTCTTTGAAGGTGAGCTTGTAGAGGTGGCCTTCAAAGATAAATTGACCCATAAATTTTGACTATACACATACACTAAATGATTTTTTTTGTCAGGAAATGTATCCCATTTATTTAAAAGGAAAGCAATTCGTATGGTACATGGAAATGCTAATGCAAATGCATGATGTCAAAGGAAAGAACATACCTACAATTACTTACCAATCAGTGCGGTAAAGCATCTTGAGGTACATGATAAATCCCTATTTACTCCACAAGTACCCAACTCTCACTCAAGTTCCTTGAAAAGCGTAACAGGTAAGAACATTCACATCCCAAGTGAAATGTTCAACGGAAAAAAATCGAGACATTCGGATCCAGACTGAGACGTCAAGATTTTTGAAAAACTCAAAATACCTAGATCTAGACTAAGGTATAATGAGAAGGATTGACAAACAAACATTCACTTGAGACACCTAGATCCAAACTAAGTATAACGAGAAAGGTCGAAAAAACATTCACATCCAGAGTGAAATGTAAAATGTTTGAATGAAAATAATCAAGACTACTCCGGAATATCTTACCTTCAAGGAGGGTAGAGTGATTCAGTCGCCTAGTAAGTGTTTGGTTGTGTTTGATGAATGGGGATTTGCTTTCCAAGACCCGTACCTTTCTACGGTCGCTTGAATAATGAATCATTTTTCAAGACTTGTACATTTCTACGGTCGCCTGAATTGAGGTAATTGTTTTTCCAGGACCCGTACCTTTCTACGATCACCTAAACTGAGGTTTTGCTTGGCTAGGACCCGAACCTTTCTTCGGTCGCCTTAATCAAATTGAATCTGGAGAAAAATCTTTGGGGGACAGCTCAATCGAGTGTTAGTGTTTTCAAAAGGGAATACCTGCACAATGACAAGTATTTAAGGTATGGATAGAGATATACTTACCTGGTATCATCTTTGTTCCTAGGGGAAATGTCTTCTACAAAACATGGTCATAGGAAAAGCAATATGCATTTGTGATCACAAACATGCATTAATTTAAGGGAGGTTCATGCACTATGATTTATATCAAGCCTGCATCACCTAATTTCCATTGGGAAGAATTTCACAAAGAATATTCCAATTTAAACACATGAGTGTCATGGATGTGCCAAATGGGAGACCTCTTGGTCTGAAAGGACTTTTCACTCATCCTCATTAAAATGGGTTGTTTTATCCTGACCTTTGATGCAGGATTTTTGACAATCACTCTATCTTTCCATTATCATGCCAAACAAGGGTTCGAGCAATCTCGCAAGTGGTACGACCTTACCAATCTTAGAGGTCTTTAACAGGGACCGTAATATAGGCTCGATCAACAGCTTAACAAAGGAGACTCTTTGAGCCGAGGCTATTGAAAAATGACATTTCACAATTGTCTTGGGGTTTACAAGTCAAGAGACATACGAAATGAAGCAGAAATTATCTTACTCGCACTTTTTCAAGCGATGCTTTCAAACATATGAACTTCTACATTAATTCAAAGCCCTAATCTGAAGAGACTTTGTAAGAGACGTAACGTAGGTTGGGTTCATGGGTTGAGAAACGAAAGGATCATTTGGCTCAAAAAGTGTTTAGGGGGTCAAAGTTGGTGATCATCTTGACATTTCCAACAATTTCCCTCCCCATCGTCGAAGATTTTCTTCACATCACAACTCCACTAATTGCAACATCCCAACATTTGAGTTTTTTTTTCTTTTTCTTTTTTGGGTACCACCTCGTTGGGGATACGACTCATTCATCAAGTGTTTGATTTTTTCTTTGGGCATTGGCCTTGCTTTTACCAGGCACACTGTTTTTTCATGCCCCACTTTTTGCACTCTTTTTTTGGACAAAGTCTCAATTTTTATCAGCATTGTAAATCATGCTACTTGAGTGGTTTGATTTTTCTTTCCTTGCCCCAGTGTAAGGAATGATCACCAACTGGGTTTAACGTGAAACGAATTCATAGGCTCAAGGAGGGCTATACAATGGATAAAGTGTATAGGATAGAGAAAGAATTGCTTTTCGTCGTCCTAAGGCGCTTTAAATTATCGTACAAGTTATATTGCAAAAGCAATACTCGAAGATTGATGCGAGTGTGAGTAAGAAAATTCCTATCATTCATTTCAAATCTTGTCCCAGTATGGGACGATTCTTGATAGGGATAATTTAAAAAGCTCTTCATGTGTGTGGGCTCAAAGGGCTGAACAATGGATATACCTGTAGTGTTTCAGGTAGCAGAAGAAACAGCCTCTCATCACCTTGGTTGACGTACCATTTGCGAGATCACCCTTTTCCTCGTAGTTATGGAATTTTTCCACACAACTCACTGGGGGTTAGTGTATGAAACAGTGTATGGAAGAAGGTTTGCCTTTCATCATTCCAAAGTATCTCATTTTATACATTCAATTTATCTCACACAATTCAATCAAGGAAAACATGAAAGATTTGCAACAAGTTTGGACAATTGAATTTCCAACTCAATGAGGCAATTTATTTATCATAGAATGTTTGTAATTCAAAACATAACATGGCAAATTCTATCATGGGTAATATCTTTTGACAGCATCTGAATTAACTGGAGTGGAAAACTCATGACCGTCCATTTCTGCTAAGATCAAAGCACCACCATGAAGTACCTTCTTTACCACATATGGGTCACTATAGTTTGGAGCAAACTTCCCCCCAGGATCTAGAAAAATTGGTAACAACTTTCTTAGAACAAGATCATTTACCTCGAAATGTCTCGGTCGTACCTTCTGATTGAAGGATCTGGCCACTCTCTGCTAATAAATTTGACCATGACAAAGAGCCTTCAGTCTTTTCTCATCGATCAAGTTCAACTGTTCAAGTCTTTGTTGCGACCATTCTACCTCAGATAATTCCACTTGGGATAATACACTCAGGGAAGGATTCTCCACTTCCACAGGCAAAACTGCCTCCATGACGTATACCAAAGCAAAAAGAGTTGCCTCGGTAGAAGTACGAATTGATGTCCGATACGCCATCAGTGTGAAGGGTAATCTGTCATGCCAATCCTGATATTCTCGGTTGTCTTAGCCAAGATCTTCTTAATATTCTTATTGGCCGCTTCAACAACCCATTCATTTGAGGGCAATAAGGGGATGAATTCAGATGCTTGATCTTGAACTCGCTGAACAACTCATCAACAAGCTTGTTGTTCAAATTTGTCCCGTTGTCAGTGATAATCGTTTCAGGGACACCATAGCGAGCAATTGTGTCACGTTTGATGAACTTCGCAACATTGTGAGCAATGACACTTGCAAATGACATAGCTTCAATCCATTTTGAAAAATAGTCTATGGCCACTAAAATGAATCTATGCCCATTGGAAGCCTTTGGGTTTATTGGGCCGATCACATCAATGCCCCACATTGAGAAGGGCCATGGCTTGGAAAACTGGTGCAGCACAGTTGGAGAAACATTTATCTTATCACCATGGACCTGGCAATGATGACAACTTCGAACATGCTGAATACAGTCGCCTTCTAATGTGAGTCAATAATAGCCTAATCTCATGATCTTCTTAGCCAACATGTGCCCATTCATATGAGGGCCACACACTCCTTCGTGAACTTCTCGCATGATTTGAGTGGCTTTAGCTGCCCACACACCGCAACAAGATTGAATCATAAGATCTCTTGTACAAATTCTCACCACTGACGAAGAACTTTGAGGCCATCTTCATGATGTACTTCCTATCAGCTGGAGTACTTCCCTTGGGGAACCCTTGTTTTTGGATGTAGTTCATGATATCGTAATACCATGGTTTTTCGTCAGACTCTTCAGTCACTACCATACAATAAGCCGGCCTTGGCAGAACTTCTATCTTCAATGGCTCGACTTCTAATCCGTCAGTGACTTGCAACATAGATGATAAAGTTGCGAGTGCATCTGCAAATTGATTGTGAGACCTCGATAAGTATTCGAATGAAATTTCATCGAATTCCTTGATCAAATCTTCTAGTTACTCGTGATATGGGAGCAATTTAGCATCTTTAGTCTTCCATTCACCTACAGTCTGCAGTATAATCAACGCGAAATCCCCGAACACTTTTAATTTGGCTATACCCATCTCGATCGCAGCTTGAAGCCTGGGGATGCAAGCTTCATACTCAGCTATATTGTTAGTGCATAGGAATATCAATTTCGCAGCTACTGGGTGATGCTGTCCATCTGGGGATATCAGAACTGCCCCGGTACCAGAACCAGACAAGTTCACAGCTCCATCAAAGAACATTGTTCATGAATCTTCATTTACACTCAAGACACGGTCGTCTAAGGTACGGTCATCATCGTTCGAGGCTTCCGGATTCTCAGCCAATAAATCAGCGATCACTTGACCCTTAACCGACTTCTGTGGCATATATTGCACATCGAATTCTGAGATCAAAATTTGCCACTTAGCCAACTTACCCACCAAAGCTGGCCAATCAAGTAGGTACTTGATAGGATCGTTCTCAGTTACAAGGAATGTCTAGTAATGCAGTGTGTATTGTCTCAATCTATGCAACACCCACACTAGTGCAGCACAAGTCTTTTCCACATTAGAATATTTCAGCTCTGACAAGGTGAATTTTTTACTCAGGTAATAAATGGCTCGTTCTTTTTTGTCGACAAGACTTTCCTGTGCCAACATCGCACCCAATGACTCACTATGAATGGTGAGGTAGAGAATCAAAGGATGCCCTGGTGATGGCGGGATAAGAACTGGTGGATTCATCAAGTACTGTTTCAACTTGTCGAATGCTTTTCGACAGTCATCATCCCAGTTGACTCGTGCATTCTTTTTCAAGAGCTTGAAGAATGGCTTGGCAGTTTCGGAAAGTTGGGAAATGAATCGAGCAATGTAATTCAATCTGCCCAAAAGACTTCGGACTTCTTTCACCGTTGATGGAGGTTGCAGCTCACATATGGCTTTAGCTTTAGCCGGGTCGATCTCAATCCCTTTACTGTTCACAATGAATCCAAGTAATTTACCAGATGTTGCTCCAAACACGCATTTAGTAGGGTTTAGATGAAGCTTGAACTCACGGAGTCGATCGAACAACTTCTTCAAGGTTTCGACATGGCTTTTCCCAGGTTGAGTCTTTGCGATCATATCATCAACATAGACCTCGATCTCTTGATGCATCATATCGTGGAATAATGCTACCATGGCTCACTGGTAAGTTGCCCCTGTGTTCTTGAGCCCGAAGGGCATAACCTTGTAATGAAAGGTCCCCCATAGGGTGATAAATGCAGTTTTCTCCTTGTCTTCCTCCTTCATCCTTATCTGATTGTACCCAGAAAAACCATCCATAAATGAGAATAGTTCAAATCCGGTGGTACTATCAACAAGGACATCTATGTGAGGTAGCGGGAAGTCATCTTTTGGGCTAGCCTTGTTCAAATCCCAATAATCGACACAAACTCGAACCCGACCATCCTTCTTCATTACCGGCACGATGTTTGCTACCCATTTAGAATATTGCAAGACTTCAATGAATCCTACTTTTAGGAGCTTCATCACCTCTTCCTCTATCTTCTTCGAGAGCTCAAGCTTAGTTCTCCGCAGCCTTTGTTTCTTAGGAGGCACGTCCGGGTTAAAAGGCAAGCAATGCTCCACGATTGACGGGTCTAACCCAAGCATATCAACGTAGGTCCATGCAAAGATGTCTTAATATTCCTTCAGTAACTGAATTAGGCGCTCAGCCTTGTCTTTGGAGAGATCCACCCCTAATTTCACCTCCTTGGCTTCTTCAGTGTCACTTAAATTAATAGTGACGGTTTGCTCGGATGTGAGAGCCTTGGTTTTTTCATGTTGTTCCTAGCTTCACTGCATCTCAATCGAATCTTCGATTTAATCTTCAGGATCATCATTATCATCACTTGTTGCATTGGATTGGACCATTTCCACACATTTGCATGCTATATGATCATCCCTAAAACATGAAATAGAAGGGTCAAAAAGACAAACAGGGTCAATCATATTTTATTATTATTTTTTGTGAATTTTTTAAACTCTTTTGCAAAAGCATTTTTCGAAACATTTTGACACGAGGAAGCATGATGAAGCCCAGGCCTCAGAGTTCTCCTTGGATTTTGATTTTGTTTTATCGGCTGGATATCATCACCGGGCTGGTTTGGTGTATCTCATCATCCCCTCAAAATAAAACTTGTAATTTCACTGAAATTCATCAATCAATTACAATTTATTGAATGGAAAATGCAATTCAAGTCGTAAGAAGAAAGTGAAAAAGAAGAAATCGAAACAATTCCTAGAAAGCAATGAAAATTCCCGCGCAGGGGAATGTGCAAAAGTAATAAATGGGTTACTCTTATGGGCCAGGGCCCGTTTCTTCCAGAGGTTCTCCATCAATGGCTCCAATGGAGAGGTCATTGAACAAACTTGAAATTCCTTCCAAGGTGTCATCAGAGTTTTCCATCTTTGAAGGCGTCGGATCATCCATGCCATCCCATCCACTTGGAACTATAGTGCGAGCATCAAAGTAAAAGCTGGGAGGAGCCGAATACTTCACCATATAGTCGAATTTCCCACTTGGATGTCCTAAAGTATCCATGACTTCAACTTCATCTTGCATCATAATTGGAGGACCAAGGAACGTCTCATGAATGTTTGGAGGCGGTAAATTTTGCCTCCCTCGCCCTTGCTCAGGTGGCGAGTTATGCCTTCCCTATCTTTGCCTTCCAGAACTTCCCCCACCTCTTCCATGGTACCCTAACCCAGCAGATCGAGACCTCTGAGGGGCTTCAATGGGGTTTTGAATACCTTGACATCTTCTTCCAAGACCATGGCCAGGAACAAAGCCATTCCCAACCATCACCCTTCCTATCATAAAGGTAGCATTTGAAACTTCAGGAGTACGTGGTGACAAATCTCGAGAATGATGTATGGTAGACACCAATTCAAATGAGTGATAACTCGATTCGAATTCAACATTTGGCTCCACATAAGGGATAGCTGTCTCATGGTAAATTCGATGATCCTCCTCTCCATAGACAGTGACCAGCTTTCCTTTGATCACGAACTTCACAGCTTGATGCAGACTTGAAAGTACTACTCCAGCAGTGTGAATCTAGGGACGACCCAGCAAAAAATTAAATGCGGTAGGGATATCTATTACTTGAAAAGGGACATTGAAAACAACCGGCCCTATTTGCACATCGAGATGAATCTCCTCGAGCACCTCATTCTTTGTGCTATCAAAAGCTCGCACAGAAGTCTTCGCAGCATGTATCTTGGACAGGTCTACCTTGAGGCGGTGAAGAGTGGCCAACAGACATATGTTTAGGGCAGACCCATTATTAATGAGCACTTGGGACACATGAGAAATCTTGTGCTTGACAGATATGTAGAGTGCTTTATTATGCCCCCTACCTTCAAGAGGGAATTCCTCATCAGAAAAAGTAATCATGTCCTTGAGAAGGATTGATCTCACAAAATCCTCCAACTTATCTACCTCAACCGTTTCGGGTACACGAATTTCACTTAGCACTTTCATCAGCGACTTTTGATGCATAGAGGAGGTTTGGAGGAGCTCGAGCAAAGAGATCTGAGCAGGCATCTTTCGCAATTGATCGACCACATTATACTCGCTTTAATTACAGCAAAAAATTCCTTAGCCTCTTCGTTAGTGACAGGCTTTGCAGGTTGAGCACTAGCTTGAGCATAAGTCCGACCAGACCTTGTAACGAGGTCAACATCATAGGACCAAGGTACTGCCTTATTGTTGACATACTCATATGGTTGAGGCATCTCGATCACAATCTCCTCATCAGATGTATCTTCTAGCGGGGGCATATCTGCAAGTGACAGATCTACTTCTTCCTTACCATCATTGAGAGCAGTTTGCTCCTCCTCCCAATCGATGATGATGTGGGAAATAGTGAAAACTACGCAGTTACAGTCAGCATACACGATGATGCCGTCATCCACCATTTTGGCAATTCTTTCCTTCATCAGCGATATGGGAACATCTTCTTGATCTGAATAATATCCAGCTCTCACCAGTCCACTGTAGGCATTTGTCACATGCACCTTTGAGTTCTTGATCCAACTGACTTTAGGTTCTAGGATAGCATTCATTGTACCCTCATGCTCTGGTAGTGAATTTTTCTAGACATTTGGCTGAGCAGTTTGAAATGAAAAGGCTTTCGTGTCCAATAGGCTTTGGATCCAGTGCTTAAGGGTGAAACATTCATCAGTTGAATGTCCCAGTTCATCGTTATGATAGTCACACTTCTTTGTCGGGTCGTAACCGCGAAGGTTTTCACGGTTGGGACGCTTTGGTTCACTAGTAAGCAAACCTTTCATTCGGAGAATTGTCAGCACTTGGGATGGAGACCCAGGGAGATGAGTGAATTGCCTTCTATTATTTGCTTGGACAAATGATTGACGGCCAGTGGTTTGTGGTTGTCTTGGATTCATTTGGATGGTCGGGGCACGTTTGACATTTTCTTGGCTATAAGCCACATTCGCATCCACAGCCGTTTCCTTCTCCTTCTTGGTAGTGAATCTTTTACTAGATGGCTCAATGAACCATCCTTCCCTTATCCCCATCTCGATTTGTTCTCCTACAAGAACAAGCTGATTGAAGCTTTCGACGTATGTACTGGCCATTCTGTTACGAAACTCGGACGGGAGGGTTTTCACGAACAACTTCATCAGCTCCTTGTTGGTAGGCTCAGGAGTAATTTGAGCCACCAAGTTTCTCCATCTCACAGCATATTCTTTAAATGACTCACTCCTTTTCTTCTCCATCCGTTCCAAGTCTTCTCGAGAAGGTGCGATGTCCATGTTGAACTTGTATTGTTTGAGGAACACGTCAGCCACTTCGTTCCAGGAGTCGAGGAGGTTCACATTCTTCATCACATACCAATTCAGAGCGGGCTCAGTCAAACTTGCATGAAAGGATTGGATCATGAGAGGCTCATTCTTGACATACTGAGCCATGCGTACGTGGTACATCTGCAAATGAGCCTTTGGGCAAGAAGTACCATCGTATTTCTCGAACTCCGGCATCTTAAACTTTTTCGGCATCTTGACTTTCTCGTAAATTGACAAGTCAAATGGAAGTGAACTTCGCGACTCTTGCAATTGTTTCAGTTTCTCTTCAAGTTTGGTGAAGTGTTCATCCGGCTTCGCCTTAGGGACATTGTTAGGCTTAACCTTTTCAGTAGTGACAAACAGTGGGTCATCCTCCAGTTCAGGCATGTCGTCATCATCAATTTGAGTCTTGTTCGTCTGCTTTGGGACTACAATCTCGGGGAGAGCGGGTGCAAGGGTCTGATTCACTTGTAGAGATTGCATTTGAGTTGTTATAAGTTGCATAGAGGTGAGCAACTGTTTGAGTTGGTCTTCCACGACAGACATACGATCTTGCATTTCGGCTTGGTTGGCCATTTTTGCTCTTGATTGTGTAATGATGGGCGAATGTGGAGGATCCGTTATCTTAATGAAAAAAAATAATGTAAGAACCAATGACAAGATAGGAAAAATGGCCCATGACAATGGTCTAATCGCCTGATTTTATTTGAAATTTGAACCAAGTTCCCTAACAATGAACTAAGAATTGAAATCCAAAGTCCCTAAACATTGAATCTAAAAATTGAAAACATTGAGCTAGAAATCAAAGTCCCTAAACATTGAATTAATAATTGAAAACAATGAGCTAAAAATCAAAGTCCCAAAATTCAAGACGTCTCATTTTATATGCTTTTAGGATTTCAATGCCTTGCGAAGCTTCTTATTTTCCGCTTCAATCATTTCTACTTTCCGCTTAAGATGCTCAATTTGTGCTCGTTGGGTTGGCTTCTCGATCACATCAGGGACTACTGGACGCAAGGCGACAGGAATCCGGTGTTGTTGGATGTAGAACGCCGATGCATGGTGAATCTCGTCCTCGCCCTTCAGTCCCATGGGCACCAAAATCTTCTCTGGATAACATTCGCTCCACGTAGTAATGATCACCTGGATCTCGTTGAAGTAGTCATAATCATTTCAAATGAAACGAACTTGGAACAAATCTGTCTTGAGAGGTGGAGGAATTTCTTGAAGAGCTTTGTACTGACAGGCCACTCTATGTGGATAATAGGAAGTAGCACCGGAAAGGCCCAGCAGCGGGATTGGTCCATCATGTTTGTGAGAAAAACGAGCCTCCTCAATGTGGAGCCATTTAGTATGCCATAAGAATGCCTTAGGATTAGGGTTTTTCAAAAAATTAATCCAACGGGCATACTGTTTATGTGGGCAAAAAGGTTCTAGAACCGCAAATTTTTGTATGGGATGCCGAGAATCGTCTATCCTGAATTGTTTTATAAGATGCCCAAACCCTCTTATGTGGGAGAAAAACCATATTTGCAAAAGTTCGGGGATGGCATGCATGGTCTTTTCCTCATTTTGTTTGAAACGGGTTAATGACAAAAATGTTTCGGCTAAAACCATATTGACATAATTCAACCCGTCGCAAACACGATTAACCACCCATGAAATTGAAGGATTAATGGCATTTTTTCAATAAGGAAAAACGATTAGCCCAAAAAATGCTAACATGAAAATCCTGGCTTTTGAAATCATTGGTTGGTTTGCAAAACACTTTTTTAAGAATGAAAATCAATATGCAAAACAATTGGCTTTGACAACTTTCCTTACTCTTTCGGCTTCAATTTTTAAAAATTGGGATAATTCAGAGATAGAATCTATACCAATAGGCGGCCTAACAAGTTCCTTTTCCAAGGGCATTCCAATGGCAACACTATATTCTTCAAGTGTTGGAGTCAATTCAAACTTACCAAATATGAAGGTGGAAGTTTGTGGACACTAGAAGTGAGGGAGTGCTTGAATCACACCAGAGTGGATGTTGATCTCTAACAGTGGGAGAAGTCGGGCGATCCTAGCTTTCACATATCTCTGACCATCTTGATCCAATTGGTCCAACCACCTCTTGAGCTCTTTTTTTGGAGTGGAAATGAATTGTACATCGGTTTTCCCCATTGCATATAAAACAAGACTGACGACAAAACCTAATTGTCATGGACCGACAAAATTACAATAAAGTAAATAGATTGTGAAGAATTTAAACAACTTACTTTCACTGGAAATGGATGACAATCACATAGACACATGCATGAAAAGTGAGGCTCGATTTTTGTCTAAATGGCTTAACAAGGTGGGGCTAAGAGGATGATCTGACCGTTGCAGTCTCCCATTAACGTGTCAGGTCCCCCTAACTCTGGCTCAGTCGAATGGAATACCCAATAATCACGCAGTCTCGCGAATATGGACAAACACATTCGACACCATAAAAGAAATTTCGGGGTAGAGAATGTCAACCTCTACATAACAGTCTCGCTTTGGAGAAAGTATACTTGTCAACACCATCCTAGAAATCCTATCGCAGTCCAGGTCCAACTGTAGGTTGTGTGTGCAAATAGTGTGGTGCTAAAGCAATAAAGCATGCACAACAGTTTAAATGCAAACAACACTTCTATAGTTTTAATTCAAATTCCCTAACTCTAACCTGCAAGACAGGGGTTAGCAAAGACTACTCCCCTTATACCTCCTATCTGCAAGAACATTTAACACCTTAGGAATGTTAGGGACGTACCTGAGATCCTTGCTGCCAAACAAAAACATTTTTAAAAGAAAAATTGGCCTAAGTCCACTAAGTGTTTTAACACAAGTCCCCAGCGGAGTCGCCAAGCTGTCGCGACCTAATTTTTCGGGTGTGAATCACTTAAGGTTTGGCTAATGGATTGCTAAGTCTTTAAACCTAGCTCGGGCTCTCCCAAGCCCATACCAAATTGCGACTTAAGGTTCAATTATCTAACATGCAAATGATTAATAACTAGGAGTCGCCACTAATCAGTTTTTGGTAGGTCGATTAGACACATAAGTAAAATAATGAGAGCATTATTTTACTCCTATGAACTAGAGACTAAGGGTATGGGGACTTGGTTACACTGATTTCTCTAATGCCCTTTCGGTACCATTTTTTTTTTTTAATTTTCAAAAAAAAATGTTTGGCAATTGAATTGATTTTAATTTAACTTCCTAGCATGTGAGGTGATCACACATGTGCGCATACCACCAATTTACACTCAAGAAAACAATTAAATAATGCAAAACATACTTCGAAGCAACGAAAGCATCTGTATTGTTAAATTAGAATTCACATCAGCAATCCTAAATATGATTTCTAATTAACACGCAATTTTAATTTTTTGTTTTCATTTATTTAATGAAAATCATGACTTATGCAATGCATGTCACTATTCTAACATGAAATGATATGATAACATGACCAAAATTTTATGACATAAATAAGCATGCAATCTATCCTAAAGCATGAAATGAATTCATTCTAATTCTTTTGTATTTTTCATGAAATTTGAAATTAAATAAATGCAACAATTAAATATGCAATCCAAATTAATCAAATGACCTAATTCTAATGACGGGTAATGCGATGCAATGACATACAAAATTATTTTAACTAAAATGACACGCAGCATACAATTTAGTATGCGAGTTATATGTCATGCGACATTTATTAAATGACTTAGTCTAATGACGAGGAAGTTCTAATTAAATGAACCTCATAAAAAACTAAATGACGTTCATTTTCTATTTTTTTTAAATGCAAAAATGATCTAGCTAGATTAAAATTCTATTTAATTTAAACTAAGGATTAAGTCACATTAAATCCTAATTTAAACTAAGATATTATCTTAATCTAACATTCAATTTATCTAAAAAGATGATCTAAATTTAAAATGAAACATACCATTCTAACCTAATATGCTCAATGATTTTTTTTGTGATTTTCTTTATGAAAATTCGAAATTAAAATTAATACATAATTGAACATGCAATAACTAACAACCTAAATGAATGCATTTTTCTTTTGTTTTTTATATTTTTCTAAATTCGGAATAAAATCCCTATTCTAGATATTTTTAGTGTTTTCCAAAACAAGCAATTATCAAATAAATATTGTATTTAAACTAATCAGGACATTCAATCAAATAAAGGATTAAAATAATCGAAAAAATAACTTGTTGTCATATAGGTCAAATTAACGATTGTCCTAACCCTAATTATCACGACAAAGAGTTCAAAATAACTAAAAACCTGATCCGAATTCTTACGGATCAAATTAATAATTATATTGATTCAACACTTAAAATACTATCAACAAACCCCAAAAATTAATATAATTAAAAAAATGATCCAATATCTTACGGATCAAATTAGTAATTACAATAATTATGGGGAAGACCCTGCGGATAATGCCTACAAAATTCATGAAATGAAGACCACTTCAAATTTTCACAATAACAACTAAACTTAAAAGAAATAAATAAAATAAAGTTAATAGAAAAAGAAAATAAAACTACCTAATTTCCTTTTCTTTTCTTTTTTTTTGTTTTTCTTTTCCTGCTTTCTTCACCCACGGTTGAGCGGCTTCGGTGGATCACCGGGGGTTGGGTCGTCGGTGTTCAGAGCTCCGACAAAGACCAGCAACGGGCTAATCGGTGGCAAGCAGTGGCATCGCGAGGAGCAACAGCAGGTAGCCTCGCTCGGACTCGGGCTCGGGCTCGGGCTCGAGCAGAGAGCGGAACAAGGCGGACAAGTGGTTGTTGTGGCGTGCGTCGCTCGGAGCAGCTCGTCGGGTGGTGGGTGGATCACACGAGCTCGCGAGCAAAGGAACCTCAGTGGTGACGTAGAGAGGCAGATCGACTCGGGCGTTGCAGAGGCGCAAGATTGCAGCGGCGCGGGGGTGCGGGATCGCAGCGTGGCGGCGCGGTGTCAAACGGAGTGAGCTGTCGGAGCGGGGCTCGGGCGCGGCGGGCTTCGGCCACCAAGCGAGCAGGAGGCGAGGTGCTGCGGAGGCGAGCTGCAGAGGCAGAGGTCCGAGCGGCGTGCAATGGGGTCGCGGGTCACCGATGTGAGGCGGTGCTGGTGAGGCGACCGGTGTGGCTCGGTGGCTTCGCGGCTACAGGTGGAGGGAGGTGCCGCTGGTGGCCCGGAAGGTGGAATCAGGTCTGGCAGATGAAGGGCAAAGCGAAGCCGGCGAGTGTGAGGGGGACGATGAACAGTAAACGTCCCCTCACCTCTACCTTTTTACTTTTACCTTTTCTCCTCTCTCTCTCTCTCTCTCTCTCTCTCACGTCACTCTTCCTCTGCCCCTGTGTACTCTGCAGGAGGCTTTCACTTTATAGAGAATTTTTTCTCCTTTACCTGGCGAAGGCTTGCCCCCCTATTTATAGAGAGAAAACCCCAGTTTGTTCTACCTACAAGATTTGCATATATTGACCTAATCGCTAAGGATCATCCTTTGAAACGGAGAGACCTGTTCAACAAGAAAATGGCTCCAAAATCTAAAATCATTTGTTAAAATTTTCCAAGCTAATCCACTCAACCATTGAAGATTATCTTTTGGTAAGGCTTTATTATCCAAATTCTAAAATCTTTCAAAATCTCCTTTCATAACAAAATATTTTTTAACAACTTTTTAAAAGATAAGTTAAATATTATTGTTACCTTAATGCAAACGAACAAATAAAAATAGTTAAAATTTATGTGTCAACACATAACTTATAGTATATCTAATTCATATTGCTTTCAAAATATAATTTTTAAAACTCAAAGAAGAGATAGTACCATTTACCTAGAAAAGTCGAAAACCAACCTACAATAGTTACCTGAGCCAACGCACTCATATTCCTACTAATTATTCAAAAAATGATATTAAAAAATCGAGTAATGCACTACTCTAATGAATGACTTGACTAATTACGCTTATTTGTTAATAAAACGACACATACATGTTGATGAAGAAACTTGAGTATGGGAAATGTTCATCAATATCCATTATGTGTATTGTCCAGTAAGCGTAACTAGAACAAGAAACTTTGGAAATGCATTCTAATCAAGCAATACTTCAGAATCGATTTTTGTCAAACCCCACAACTCCATAACACCATCATCTACAATTTCCATATAAATCTAAAGCTTAATAGCTCCTTAATAGGACCTCACAGTTCAATTTTCACATAACTTTAAATTTAAAATTGAACTTCAAAAATTACTCTAACTAAATAAATAATAAGCTTGAATACTTACCAAGCAATTACCAAGCAATGCAATTCGCTACTGATTTGGCTTGTCAGGACATTCAGATCATGAACGCGTGAAAATTTCTCTCTGTCCTTTGCGGTGGCGCGTCTTTTCTTTCTTCATCTAATCCGCCACTTCATTGCTTGGTCACGCCCAATCTGTTGAAGGACGACAGAACATGGGCTGGATTTGGGCCTATTTAATGAGTCCACATATTACAATCTACCTTTTTTTTTTTGGTCGGTATTACAATCTACTTTTGCTTACACAAATTTTGTTCTCTAAATTTAGACATACGTCAATCATTAAACAGGTGAAAGTATTTGCATCTTGCCTCCTCTCACTGTGGTTTTGCCAATAAATCTTGACGTAAGGGAATGGTGCATTATTGCAACACTCAATCTGTCCTATCGACGATGCAAATAAGTTGCTCCTCATAAGTCAAGTTCTCCCTTAACCTCAAAGGTGTAGAATTCAATATGTGTTTAGGATTTGGCACCTATCTTCGTAATATGAATCCATAGAACACATTATGTATTTGAGATAACACTGGCGGCAAAGCCAGTTTTTAAACAATTTCATCAATTTTATCTAATATCAAGAATAATCCCACGTATCTTGAAATCAATTTTTCACGTGTGTTAAATCTCACAACGCCTTTCATGGGAGAAACCTTTAACAATAGATGATCTTCCTCATTGAACTCTACCGTGTGCCTTTTGAGGTTTGCAAAGCTAATTTAAGTTATGTTAACCGCTTTGCTTTTTTGTTTTTTTCTTTTTAAACACAATTCTTTTCGTCACTTGAACGTTCAAGCAATAATCTAAGGGGAAGTACGATAGAGGAGATGCCTTAAATGTATTTAATATAAAAAAAAAAAAATAGTAGTGTGCATGTGCGTTGCGCGAGCCTCAGTTTTTTATATGAGTAAAGTTAGGATATAATCTTTGTGTAAGTCATTCATTATTTTGTATACTATTTCATATGAAATTTCCTCTTATGAATAAAATAAAGACAAAGTTCTTTATAATATAAATATCAGGACTTGATCATAATTAGAAATTTCTAATTGTAGTTTTTTTATGACATAGAAATTTAAAACACTAAGGGTCTTCCAATGACATACTTAATAGGAAGAATTACAATACTTAATAGGAATAATTACAAAAAATGGTAGAATGTTCGATAATTGCTAATTTGAAACATTTAAGCTCATTAAAACTAATTTTTTCAAACAAAACTTTTCTTCATCCTTTTTTTCTTTTCTTTTTATTATTTAGCATATTTTCCAAACATATGCTGTGTTTATTTTTTCTCTTTGTCAAATAATTAAAATTGACCTCTCAGTAGCCATGTTAAAACGGTTAAGTTAATTAGGGACAAAATGACTCGAGTACAAAAATCACAGAAACTAAAGGATCCAATACCGCAAATTGAGAATTCAGGGATTTAATTGGACATATCGCATAACGTAAGGACCAAGAATGAGATTATCCTTTAAGGCAATAACAAGTGGGTGAATCATGCTTCTCATCAGGCCTTATTGTAATTCGTTATAGGTTAGGTGTGACGTCCAGAATTTTCATAATTCTAATTATGTTATATTCGGAAATTTCCATGTATGATAATGATCCATAGATTATTAAGCTAACTATTATTTGTTTTAGAATTCAGG
The DNA here is from genome assembly GCF_016545825.1 of Eucalyptus grandis. Classification (NCBI taxonomy): domain Eukaryota; kingdom Viridiplantae; phylum Streptophyta; class Magnoliopsida; order Myrtales; family Myrtaceae; genus Eucalyptus; species Eucalyptus grandis. Next base: position 22,802,546 of record NC_052620.1, read on the forward strand.
TGTTTAGTAGAAATTTAAGTAGAATCATAAATTTCGTAGGATGCGGCGAATAATTTTCTATACACGTAAATCGTCCCGAGTCCAATGTGTGAATCAAATAATGCATACGCTAATAGTAGGGCGGTATTAATTAATTTATTGCCATCTTAGTAGTGATGGTTGATATCAATTGTGTAAGTTTTAGTTAATTAATAATAATAGTGATTCACTTATGCTAATAATATTGGAAGAAGAGAATTGCGTTTCTCTTTCTATATTTTGCTCACAAAAAATTAAATCAAAGCTTATAAGTGTCGCATGTCTTTGTAAGAACTCATACAAAGCGAAGTATTCTCCCAAAGAAAAGTATTATGGCTAATTTTGACACCTAGATTAAGCCATGATTACTTCAAATGGAATCACTCCTTCTTGCATTTCCTTTGGACCTGTACAAGACTTTGCCTTATATTTTTGCCTCATCCTGTTGATAATTGACATGCATAGCTCCACCTAGCAAAGGAAGACATCATCTTAGCTTGGTTAGTCTTAACAATAACTTCCTTTACTTGGCCGGAATACTCTTTTTCACTTTTGGCAAAAATATCAAGAGAAACTTTCATATGCAATTCTCACCTTTAATCTTATAATTAGTGAACTAGATTTCTTATTCGAGAGCTAGAAGGTGGTGACGGCAATTTGGTGGTTCGCGCTTTTTTAGGGTAAGTGAAGTTTCTAAACATTAAATTGTCCAATCTCCTTAGCACTTTAACTCGGTTGGTTTGTTGAGAGGTGAAATTTTGATGTGCATGTTATAGATATAGTAGTTGTTAAATAGCCTTGATTATCTCATACCTGTTTTAAAAGGGTGTGACTGATTTCCTTAATCTATGTTAAATTCGGTAAGTGAAAATGTTGAGTTTAGATTTGGAAGAATTATATTGCATATGTTGGATTCAATTAGTACTAGTGAAGTTCACATTCTGCTCATTTGAAAATGAAGAATCTATTCATTTTGCTTCGTTCTATATGGTCAAAATTTGTTCGTTCTACCACATGAGTCGTCGTTTTATTTGGTTTTGAATAGTTATAATCTATTTGTTCTGTCATATTTATCTTGATGACTTCTTGCATATTCATTCTACTTCCTTTTGAATGGTCAGAACTATTCATTCTGCCTTATTTGTCATCATTTTGTTTTGTTCTAAACGGTTAGAGTCTATTTATTTTGTCATAATTGTCTTGATGACATCTTGCATATTCGTTTTGCTTCATTCAGATTGGTTAAATTTTGTTCATTCTACTATATTTGTCCTCGTTTTATTTCATTCTAAATAGTCAAAATCTACTTGTTCTACTAGATTTGTCTTGATGACTTCTTGCATGTTTATTTTGCTAATCAGAATCTGTTCATTTTTAATAGTCAAAGTTTGTTTGTTCTGTTAGACTTTCAAGTCAAAATCTGTTATTTCTTTCTACTAGATTTTACTAAGTCAAAATCTACTTATTTTTTGAACTTGCTCTTTTGTTCTATCAACTTTTACAAAGTCTGAATGTACCCACTTGATTTTCTGGACTTTAATTAACATAATATACTTATTATTTAGACTCAAAACGTAACCATTTGACTAGTTCAGACTTTGACAACCAATATATACTCATTTGTTTAGATTCAAAATATACCAATTTGATTGTTCAAACTTTAATGATTAGAATATGACTATATGTTATTTCTCATGCAGTTATTTGATTGATGCATCAAATTGAGTAGACAAACATATGATATGCTAATAGGTATGCATATATCATGACTTGAATGAGATTAATGTGCTTTTGTCACCAATATAGTGGTGTAACAATTCCTCATGATGGAAGTTTGCAAGATGCCTCATTGGTTGGAATACCCTAATGAGTGTTTTGGGATGCCTTGGGAGCAAGATGCTTTAGTGGTTGGGATGCCCTACGATAGAAGTTTGCAAGATGCATTGGAGTTGAGATGCCCCATGGATTAGAATGTCCCATGAGTCGAGATGCCCCGAGAAAGTTCAGGAGGAGGAAATATTCGTGAATAAAATGCATTACCATACCAAACATTATTTAAATTGTTTATTTGTGTAAAACATGGTGCTGTCATATACTTGAGTTTGGATGGATATATTGTTAGATGACGATTTCTATGATAAATGAAAATGGAAAATGTAAAGTCTACTTATATTTTTATCATATTTATCGGATTATTATGCATTCACTTTGCTTGTATCAAGTGAAGTGATAAGAAAATTTTTCTAACTTAAAATTAGAGATTTCATTTACCGGACTTCGGCTCATTTCTTCAATTTTCAAATGTGTAGGATGGACATCCCTCAACCTTTGCACCATGGAGTTCTTATGCATTATGAAGGTCTTTGTGAAAGTGTCCTGAAGTTGTCGATCCATGACTTCAGTCTGAACGTTTATACAGATAAACTTTTGAAAGTGTAGTATAGGAGATAGGTCTTCCCAACTCCTACCTAGACTTTTGTATTTTGCTCCTAATGTTGTAAAGTTGTGAACTTTAAAATGTTGTATAAATAAAAGAAGTATAAATACATTATCTATACTTGTACAGTTTTCTTTGTAAAGGAATATTTGTAAATGTTTAATTATGCTTGCGCATGCTAAAAGAGAATAATAATAAAATAAATAACCCATATCGCTGGTCACGTTCTGGGTGTCACAGTAGGGTTATTGGAACAACATTATGAAGAGTTGATCTAACCAGAAGTTCTATCCCCACCAAACCCTGTTCTCAGATATTCTATTTGGTTGAGATGACGTACATCACCCCCGGATTTGAAGACCCAATCGTCCCCATCAGACAAGTGGAAAATGTTGACGGAAGTATTCAAAAACTTCACAGATTCTTGATTTGGGCAAGCCCGCGCATGAAGCGTTCGGAGTACACCCCCATGAGTGACCGCTATTACTCGCTCTCCTGCACAGTGAAGAAAAGTTTAATTTGCAATTTCTATTTCCAACTTAAATTGTATCGGAAACTCTTTAGTAGTGAACCGAAAGCACAGTTAAATCATGGTCGTCCTCTTCCTCATCTAATCTTCTGCCATCACGAAGCAAGCAAAACCAAGAAGGGGCACTTAAAAGCAAAAAGCCTCAGTAAAGTCTTAGAAAGCATTAAAACAACAATTATAGTTGCTCACCAAGTCCTATGATGCTTAATTTTCAAGATTGAAAAAAGTAATCCGGGAAAAACTCCTTTAAAAAGAAGTTTTGGAGATTCAAACCGGGGAAACATGAGTATTATAGTGCCTGGGCAACACGATGCGAGAAGTCACTTTATGTATAAAACTACTAACATTGCATTTAGACTAGTGGAACACTCCACAATTCTCATGAATAAGTGTCGTAAATAATCTTTTCACCTTTATGTTTCATACTAATATTTCGCAAACACGTAGTGCAACGTTGATAAACCTGATCTATACTTTCACCGCCACCCTGCAGAAGAAACAAGAGAAACACTGATTATACATTCCACTTATGAACCAATTTGAACCTTGCAGACTGCCAAAAGCTCACTCAATAAATGTTTTATCATGTAATCCTTGGTTTTGTAATGGCTAACATAAGACATGCAAGCTTTACTATGTTTTACAGATTGAAAAGAACATGTAAGATGTGAATCCGTTAAACAGCCAAATGAATGGACTGAAGTTCTTACAGCTGTGTACACAACATATAGAAAAGAACACGTCACCTCAACCATTGAACAACTCCAATCACAAAAACTATGAATTTGGCAATATCCACATTATGCTTTGTTTCCGTATTGAAAGTTAGTGGCGAAATGAAAATTGACCAAAGTCAGGTACTTTTTGTTGAGCTCAATGCAAATGAAAACCCACCGGAATTTCTTGATCCGTCTTCTGAGATTGAAGGGCTTTATAGGCTTCAGGAAAGACACTGGCTGCAACATGTTGCTGAAGGCCTTGAAGCTCCCCAAAATTTCTTTCTCGTAGACCTGGATCCTTGATAACCTGGATTCTCATTTGAAAAAAACATGCAAGATATTTCAGAGGACCCAATCATTAATCGAACAGTAAGAATAACGCTAACTTCTATAACATTCTGAACTTTCCAACAAATAAAGATTACATCTAATGGAATCTTATAGCTCTACATCATTGTCTGAAATTACGTATATGTTGGGTTTTGTACCCCAAATGGTTAATGCCAAAATTCATGTGTGGTTCTCAGAGATAGAAATGTCAAATCAAGAACAATCTCAATCACTATCTGAAATATACGCATATGTTGGGTTTTGTACTCCCATATGGATAATGCCAAAATTCATGTGTAATTCCCATAAACAGAAACGCCAGATCAAGAGCAGTCCCACTACATTCATACCTCCAGTCCACCACAAGCAGCCGCAATAAGATTTGCCGTGTCAAAAGCTCGTTTTAGGTCAGATGAGTAAATTGCAGAGATTTTACCTTCTCTGGACAGCCTTTCACCCACCTTTAAAGAAAAATAACGGAAGATAAGATGTTAATAAACCAGTTGGTCAATCCAAAGAAACGGATGACATATCATAGAAAATACTCACGGCAGTTGCTTGCCGCCTCCCAATTTCATTCAATTCGACATCTAAAGTTCCCTGTTAAATGTAATGAAATACATATGAAGGTAAATAGAAAAAGAGGCAGAAACCAATTTTTAAACAAAATGCATGAGATGGCAGATATCAGCACAATAAGAGATAAGAAACCTTATCGGTAGAGTATACATATTCTTTGCCATTACATCTTCTCTGTCATCTTTTGGGTTCACCCTGAATGTTTCCTTGGCATCACAGGTTCCAATTTTATATAGGAAAAGAGAAGTATGCACATCAACTGAGTATTCTCAAGCAAAGGCTTGCACTGATGGATCCACAATGCAATTACAGATTTATGCAGCCCAATGCAGCTACATAGCTTGACAAGAACTGATGTCATTCACCAAAATGATGCCTCTGCTAACTAAACATTTACACAGTGTTTTGTCACACAATGGGCAAATATCAAGTAGTGTACTCCACACAACCTTTGATATCGTAATGGTAATCAGCAATTTCTACAGAATTAGAAGGCTAGAGAGAAATCCAGAAGCATAGAAAACCTGAAATCTTCCATCAGCATTCCAGTCCGTTTCACCGTGACGCACAACAACGATTTCAGCATAGTCTGCCCCAATTGGAACGGATTGAGCATCACCATTGCGAACCATATCAGCAACAACCCTGACAGATTACCCGGGAAAAGAGAGTGCTAGCCAGTCTCAGGCACTTGAAGACAGAAGTTACCACAAAAACAAAAAAGGTAAAAAGATAAAAATACGAACAGAGAACGCAAATTAAGACGCTCACACGGTGACATTCGACTGAAAAATGGTCCGAAAGACGGGGAACAAGTGAAACGAAAGAAACAGCACCGAAAGTCAACTCAATCGATTGGAACATTCAATTGGTCATTTGCTTTATTAGCAGAAAGAAAGCAGCAAGTTCTCATCATCACCAACCAACATGACAACAAACAGAGCACACGCCCAAAGATAAACCAAGCTCGCCGATTCCAGAGGTTTTCATTATCCTCCAGATTTCGCAGAACCTTACGACACATTACACACAAAGAAAAAGTGGGCGAAAATAGAGGACAGGGTCAGACCTCGAGTTCAAAACCGACATGGCAGGCACGCGATTTGGCTCCGGACCTTGCATCCTTGATCGCCGTTGACCGACGAACCGAGTTGCGATTGACAAAGCGCGAGCTGCGAAGTGTTTTGTCATAGAAGCAACGTAAACCCATCAATCTCAATGGAGTTTCTGAACATGTTATATAGCCAAAATACGTTGATCGGGAGGCGGTGGTCGTCGCCTAAGTCTTCCCCAGTGTGAAAGATCAAATACGTACGCGAGAAGTTGCAGAACAACGCCGTGCGGACTTCGTCTTGGCGATCTTTCGCAGAAAAGTTCATAGACGACCGCTGACGGAGAAAGCAAAAGGCATATCTTTCTCCATGATCTCGAAGTCTTCGCCTTCCCCGGTACCAAATCAACCAAACCATATGATTCTTGGAAAACATCATAGATTATTATTGTAGTTAAATACAAAATAGAAAGGGATATTGGGGAATTTTCTGTATAAAATCGATATATTGAGAGCTTTTTATAGAAAGGAAAATTAAAGGAAATCAAATCAGATATACACGTAATTAAAAAAGATATTGAAATAAGGTAAAAATATTCTAAATATCTCGATATCTTATCGTGGAGTCCACGTCAACCCCCCTCCCCCGCGTCATCTATAAAAATTTAACTTTGCTTTCATTGGCGTGGAGCCCACGTCAACCCCACCCCCGGCGTCATTGACCACCACTCAGTGTCGCGGCCGGCCCTCATAACTGTTGCGGTTGAACACCATAATTGTCCGAATTTTTCATTTTCTAAATTATGCAATTACTTGTGTCCTCTTGAAACCCTCTTATCCATTTGAAAGGAATAGTGATTTTTCTTATTTGAATGTAATTTTTACATATTATAGTTTGTTCGTGAATTCAAAAAAAAAAAAAAATCACACATACGAACAGAAGAGGAGTCCTGTCAAGATACTTTAAAGTATATTATTGTCAATGATCTCTGTTGTGGTGAGATGAGCTCCAGAGGAAAGCGGTTTTAAGTTGGTCTAAGCTTCATTTGAAACCCTAGACCTATTCTGTCGAGATGGGCTCTCCAGCTTTAGAGATGAGCTCGGTTGCAGCGAGACGAAATTCGGCTCTCCGCCTGCGGTCGTTGCTTTCCCTTGGGCCCCGTTTCTTCCTCCTGATTTATAGAGTGAGGTGCCGAAGGGCTAATTAATGCTTTATAGCATGGTCATAGGTTGCCTTTTTGTTATTCCAAACACTATTACAAGTCCATTTCATAGATAACTTCTTGTCGCTGAAAAATATATTAAGGAAATTCAGATTCGGAGAAAGTGAAACATTTTCTAGTGTCTGTTTGCATCGAAAACAAATTGAAAAAACACTAACTTTGTAATATTTGATACTAAGTGCATCCATTAAAAGCAGCTCATATCGACATTTTCTTTGTTTATTCTATAATCTATTAAAATAACAAGAATTACAAAGTTAGGAATAAATATTATGAGATCATATTTGAAAAATACTATATAACACAAGCATTAGTGAATTGTATTCAAGAAGAATTAGAAAAGATTTATACAAAAAACATATGGACATATGGACTTATCGGAGAAAATGAGAAAAAAAAATTGATGAGATAGAAAATAGGCATAATGGGATATATTCTTCTAACTCAAATGCTCATCAAGAAATCAGAGAAAATGATTTGCTTCTTACTAAAAAATGAAATTATTTTTCCCAATCTAAGGTCGTTGTTTTCATACTATGGAAAATACTTTTTGTCAATCGAGAAACGAGCATCAAGAAATCAAAGAAAATGATTAGCTGAACAGTCTTTCTCAAGAACAATTCTCAAGGCATGCCGTATTGACAATGTTGGGAGAGGCAACGGGTTTGGTGGTCCGTGGTGAAGGAGGGTGTAGGTCTAGATTGCACCGACATGGACACGCGACAGGCGACGTGACATGACACGACACACCGACATGTTATTTTTCAAAAGTAAAAAATTTCAACACGTTTTCGACACGTTATATATTAAATGAATATTTTTATTTTTAATTAATTTGATTCAAATTTATAATTAAAAAAACCTACAATGAATTTATACTAATGATTCAACATACAGTATTTTTATTTTTCAAAATTATTTTTTAATTTTATTTAACCATTTTTTCGATTAAATAAAAAGCTCCCAAGCCCTTCGATTAAATAAAAAGCCCTCCACACCCTCCCGCGCGCCCAAACTCCCTTTTCCCTCGTTTCTTTTCCATCCCCAATTTTTTTTTTCACCTTTTTTCCCTCCACCTGACACCTAACACCGTCGCTTCCCCCTCCCTCCTGTCACCCCCTCCCTCCAACACGCCAAATCCCTTTTTTATTCTTTTATTATCAAAGCTAGACCCTAGCGACGCTTCTTCTCCTCCTCCTCGCCGCACGATGCATTTCCTCTCCTCTTCCTCTCGATTTCTGCTTGCCAGGGATGGAATGCACGGTCCCTGTGCACCGAGAAGCTGCACACCGCCACGAACTCCTCCTCCTCCCCCTTGCCGCCACCGCCGCCGCCCCCCACGCGCACCTCCCTCGTGAAGTTCCTCCTCACGGCCCTCGCCTCAGTCTCTACTCTCTCTCTGGCCGTCTCTCGCCATCGCGGGCTCGCGTTCGCTCGGCTCGCGGCTTCGTCTCTCCTCCCAAAACGTGTCGACAAAAGTGACCCCGTGTCGACACCGACACGGAGGCACATATAACATGTCCGTGCAACCTAGGTGTAGGTAGGTGGGAGGCTCGAGGGTAGGATTTTTTGGGGCTTTTTCTTTGAAGGGAGGTAATTAGGTCATTTCAGCTTGATAAATAGGGTCGAAGATGCAAACTTATATTTCTGGAAAATAGAGAATGCGATGTAATGAAGCGATGAAAACTCGGGTATGTGTTCGTGGTATTAAAGCCAGGATTTAAAATTGGAAACGATTCGACAGGTTTAGATCTCAAACACTATCCCAACATATTTATCCACGATTTGACTGACCTTAGTTTATCATATGTAGGACTGAATGCCACTAATAGAGCCCCGTAAACCAAAAGCACCAAACATCGACAATATGAGGATAAAAGGAAAGCAATCGAAGGGATACCTAAATCAAGCAGACCTCATCAAATGAATTCGTGCAACGCTCAAGAAGAAACCTATAAAGAAAGCTGCAAATATAGAACCACCAAAAGATAATAATCATAGATAATTATCAATACCTGAAAGTACTGATGCATCTATAAGATTTGTATAAATAATAAAAGGAGTTGAATAAGTGGCTGGATACAATTGACTATGTCAAGCAATCTAAATTTACGCGGGTACTTCCAAAAATCGGGGCATCTGAACACTTCGGTTGAGTGACTATAAAATAGGTCTCTTCTGGGCCATTAAGTTAAGTAATGCCTGTTGTTAGAAGAATCAATATATGCCATCTCTCGATTCTCCTCCCCGATTTTGGTCTTACCATACCTCATCACTAGTAGGGCTACTGAAACAGCATTTAGCACAGGTGATCTAACCAGAAGATTTATCCCCGCCAAACCCTGTTCCAAGATATTCTGTTTGCTCAAGATGACTAACATCGCCCCAAGATTTTAATACCCATTTGTCCCCATCAGACAAGTGGAAAGTGTTGACAGAAGTATTCAGCACCTTCCCAGCGGACCGTTTTGGGCAAGCCCGCCTATGAAGCGATCGGATTACACCACCATGAGTGACCACTACTACTCGCTCTCCTGCACAGTAAAGAAAGTTTTATTTGCACTCTCTCTCCAGCTTAAATTGTATCAAAATTTAAACAGAAAGTGCATTAAATCATTGTCATTGTCATCTTTGTCTTTCTTCAACTATGACAAAGCAAGCAAACTGAAGAAAGGGCATTTAAAAGCAAAGAGCATCAGTAACATTTAAACAACAATTAAATCTGTGCACCAAGTCCTGTGATGCCTAGTTTTCAAGACTGAAAGGGCGATCTGGGAAAAACTCCTTTAGAGACAAGCTACGGGACTTTCAAACTAGCAAAATATATCATAGTGCCCAGTCAACATTATGTGAGGAGTCACTTTTGTATAAAATTACTAACATTGCCCAGTCAACATTAAGCAAGGAGTCACTTATGCATAAAACTACTAACATAGCATTTAGCTAACTCTCCACAATTCTGGCGAATAAGCAACATAAATAATCTCTTTACCTTTGTGCTTCATACTGATGTTTTGCAAGCACGTAGTGCAACGCTGATAAAGCTGATCAATACTTTCACCACCACCCTGTATGTAGAAGAAACAATAGAAACACTGGTAAGACATTCCACTTGTGAACCAATTTGAACCCTGCAGACTGCCAAACTCTTTCTCAGTAGATGTCTATCTAGGAATCCTTCGTCATGTAACACCGAACCTATGAGACACAAGCTTTACTATCTTTGATGGAATACACAAAGAACATGCAAGATGCGAGCCTTTAAAAAGGCCAATGAATGGGACTGAAATTCTTCTAGCTGTGGATACAGCACATAGAAAAGAACACATGACCTGAACCATTTAACAACTCCAATAACAAAAACTACAAATTTTGCAAAATCCACATCATGGATAGTTCCACATTTAAAGTTAGTGGCAAAATGGAATATGACCAAAGTTGGGCACTTTATGTTGAGTTCAGTGCAAATCAAAACCCACCGGGATTTCTTGATCCGTCTTGTTTGATAGAAAGGCTTTATAGGCTTTTGGACAGACACTAGATGCAGCACGTAGCTGAAGGCCTTGAAGCTCCCCCAAATTTCTTTCCCGAAGATCTGGATCCTTGATAACCTAGATTCTCATTTTGGGGGAAAAAAAAAGAAACATTCAAGATATTTCAGAGGACCCAATTACTTATCGAATTGTGATAAATCACAAAATTTTTTACAAGGAACTTTCCAACATATAAAGAAAAAAATCTAATGGAAAATTTTTAGCTCTACATCACTGTCTGAAATTTATGATATATTGGGTTTTTGAATCACCAAATGAATAATGCTAAAATTCATGTGTAATTGTCATAAATGGAATGCCCAATCAAGAATGTTCCCACTACATTCATACCTCTAGTCCACCGCAAGCAGTTGCAATTGAATTCGCTGTTTCAAAAGCTCGTTTTAAGTCAGATGAGTAAATTGCAGAGATTTTTCCTTCTCTGGAAAGCCTTTCACCCACCTTTCAGGGAAAACATTAGAAGAAGGAGATAAACCTGTTGGTCAGTCCAAAGAAAGGGACAACATATCACATAAAATACTCACTGCAGTTGCTTGCTGCCTCCCAATTTCATTTAATTCGACATCGAGATGTCCCTGTTAAATGTAATGAAATAAATCAAACGAAGGTAAATAGAGAAAGAGGCAGAAAGAAGTTCTAAAACAAAATGCACAAGATGGCAGATACCAGCACGATTGGAGATAAATTTGCTTAAACCCATAAAAAAAATGCTGAGCAACCACAACCTAGTAATCATTTTTCTCTAATGCTATTAGGCATGTCCTATCATGTTATGAATATCGATCACTTAATCATAAGAACTGTAAAAAAAGAGAAAAAAAATGAACTTTTTAAGGTACAGTGCAGATATCCTTTGCCATTAGATATTCTCTATAATCTTTTTGGCTCACCCTGAATATTACGTTGCCATCAAGGTTCCATTTTTACAAAGGAAAAGAGCAGTATGAAAATAAACTGTATTCTCAAGCAGAGGCTAGTAATAGTGGGTTCACTATGCAATTACAGATATATGTAGACCAATGCAACTACATAGCTTGAAAAGAACTGATATCATTCACCAAAATGATGCCTCTACTAACTTAGCATTTTCATTGTAATCTGTTCCTTTGTCACACAATATCGTATACTACACTACACGGGGCCTTCTATATTGTAATGGGTAATCAGCAAATTCTATGCAATTAAAAAGCCAAAGAGAATTCCAGAAGCACAGAAAACCTGAATTCTTCCATCAGCATTCCACTCCGTTTCACCATGGCGCACGACCACGATTTCAGCATAGTCCACGCCAATCGGAACCGATTGATCGCCCCCGCCGCAACCCAAATCAGCAGCAACGCTGACAGATGACCGGGGCAAAAGAGAGTACCGGTTAACCTCACGCGCATGAAGACAGAACCCACAAAGCAAAAGATTAAAAAAAAAGGGAGGGGGGACTTTCAACGCAAATCAAGACGCTCCCACAGTGACATTGGTCCGGAAAAAAAGAACCCGCGAACAAGCGAAACGAAAGAAACAACATGGAAAGCCGACCCAATCGACCGGAACACAGCCGATAGACCAGTTGCCTTAAACGAGAACGCACGCGGCAGAAACTAATCGAGCTCAGCGATTTCCGGAGGCTTTCATCATCCTCCGAATCTCGCGGAACCTCGCGACGCACGGTTCTCGACGACGATACAGAACAGGGTCGGACCTCGAGTTCGAATCCGACATGGCGGGCTGGAGACTTGGCCCCGGACCTTGCGCCCACGATCGCCGCCGCGGAGCGATGGACCGAGCCGCGAGCCCCGATCTCGAGCGGAGGAGCGGGAACGTGCGCGGCGGACGCGGCGACGAGGGCGGCGGAGGAGGACGAGGACGAGGAATCGGAGGAAATGGAATGGACCGGGCGGGCAGTGCGCTCATGCCTTGCGCGACGCATCGGATTCGTCCTCTTCCAGCTTGCTTTCTACGCGCCACCGAAGCAAGATGGGCCTGGTAGAGTGGGCCCAATGCTTCGTGGACGGTCGAATAAATAGGTCTACGAACTAATGGATTGAATCGAATCTCGTCACATTTTTATGGAAAAATCATTAGGCATGAATATGTTAGACATATATGACTCGATTGGTGTCTCTCTTAAAAAAAGCGTATTTTTTTTTTACCGTAGCACAAAGAAAATATTTTGTTGCAAATACACCTTCGACAAGTTGCTATTTTGGTTCTTGTAGTTCGACTCCACCTGTTAACTCTTTTTTTGGGGCTTGCCTTGCCTAGACATTTCTTTAGCTAAAAATTTAATATAATGCTTAGTTAAAACTAGGCCCGTCAAAATGGGTCATAAATCCATATATTAAGTCATGTGAATGTTAAATAGGTTAGTTATATTGAGTAAATGGGTCATATATGGATTTATATACAATATGACTATAAAATGAGTCATAAATGGATGTACAACTTATTTAGACCCACTCTCTTTTTATTCTCTATCTTCTTCACTTAATCTCACACTTTTTCACTCCACATTTGCACCTTAGTTAGGCTATGAGTTTTCATAGATTAAGTTAAATGTGAAAGTATTTTAATAATATGGATCGGATTAATGTGGGTCAAGTTAGATCGAGTATGGGTTGTTGGATTTGCATTGAATCGCAATTAGTCAAAACGAATTAAATGGGATTATTTGAATCGGACTATTTATGACTTAACCTAAATCCATCCCAACCCATATGTTTAACGAGTCTAGTTAAGGCCCAACAATTAATATTTGTTTAGTCATTAGCATAACAAAACCACATCGTGCATGATTTTTAGCTCCAACTCCAAATGAACACTGACGATGCCTAATCAAGATTGACTTCCCGTCACCACCTCCGACTCCATAACGCGATCTGGACCACAATTTCAACCGGCTGCCTAGTTCAATAAATGGCTTCTTCAACTCATTTTTTTCTTAGGGCAAGTTGCCCACCTCTCATTGCGCAATCTTGATGATATCTAATAAAAATCTCTAAAGGTATATCTTATTGATGTGATGTGGTCGTCCCCATTTTTTTTAAACAACAATTAACAGTCAATTAAGTTAATTTATTAGCTTGAAAGTCAAATTATCTTCTTTTTGATAAGGTGTTAATGATAAAAGATAGGGTGCTGCCTTTAAATTATGTCTCGAATGATGCTCGACATGTGTCATCATAAGAATTGGCCGCATATGAGATACGCATGCATGAAAAAGACAAACAAATTTGTCTTTTTCCAAGCAAATGGGAATGCAGAACTCCCTATCACATTCATGCCGTCTCCAATTGAAGTCTACATTATAAGATGCAAAACGTGCAATCCTATGATTTCCATACCTAGAACAAGAGCACAAATAATCAAATAGAAAGATTAATACACATGTTTTTGGAATCCATCATTCTTGATGCGGAAGTGAAAAATCGATGATCCACACGCAAGACATTCTCCTCTATTGCCTCTATATCACTGGCTCAATGAGATGATCCCATCACCCTTTTTAGGTAAACGCTCCTTTTGTAAAGATACTTGTGAGAATTTTTTGTTAGAGGAGAGACTTGAGCATTATTTATAAAATTTTCAACTAGGTCCTCTCATTACGGGCTAAGCTCAACTCGGCCTACACTAGCTTAGCCCCATATTAGACTAATTAAGAAACCTCACATCTCACTTCAGACCAATCAACCCCATAAAATGGTAAATTACAATATCAATTAATGTAGCCAACATTAGGAAAACTTTTACATTCTCCCACTTGGGTTATATTAATTGAAATTGTACTGTATGTGCGCACATTGGTCTAGAGATAATTTTTAATAGTCAATCACATCTTATAAAGTCTCAAACATCGAATCATTGCGGTAACTGCATGTATACACACAGAGCCTTTCATGGTCATGAGTGTTTTCAACTTTATTGATATGGAATCAATATGGTAGTGTAGCAAACGTATAACATATCTCCTAGAAAGATCTCATTTATCAATCACCATTATCTTATCTTAAGTGTCACAAAAAACTTGTGCCACTTAAAGAATATATTTATGGTTTCAATAAACCCAAATATGCCTTGTTTTTATAGTTAACATTTGATATTGCTAGTATGAGTACCTAAAGGGGGGTGAATAGGTATATAAAAGATTTTTCTTCAGTAATTGCACAATACTAGACAGTTGATGGATTTGAGACAAACGATAATCAAAGTAAGACTGAGAGAAGAGAAAATTGAACACGCGGTTTATAGTGGTTCGCTTATATCAAGCCTACGTCAACTCTTCTTCACCGACAGCCTATTGGCTGAATTCCACTATGAACAAAAGAGAAGTTACAACACAGCTTTGCCTTGATTCCACAGTGTAGATGTTCTACCACACCTCATCAAGATTTCTCACAAATATACACTCTCTTTTGTTTACAAGTATTTGCTCAGAGTAATTGTCTAAACAACAAGAAGCTTTAGACTTTGGAATTCTTCTATCGCGCACACCTTGAACAACTAAGACCGTCTTCCTTATATACTCCTTTGTGCCATCATAACCGTTGGCACTTACCAAAGAAATTCCTCCAATCTACCCGTTGGACGGAATCAATTAGGAAGATTGTTCGAGCTATTAAAGGAACGTGTTGATAGCCCATCAATCATGTTCGCCCATACAATTAGGATCTCGGTTTCCATAAGTAGAACCTTCCAATAATATTTAGGCAATCACCGAATCTTCAATTATCGAGTCAATCTCGATCAATCAAAGGACTCCGTTATGTCTATTCCAGCCACGAGATCTTCTCCAAATGATAAGTTAAATCCTTAACGAAACATCCAGTTCTGGATAACCTTTCTTCAACGGATTAGAGACTGTCAATGAGGATAGACTTTGAGTCTTGAGTCCGGCTGTCCGGAGGTCTTCGGACTTTAAAGAGCGAGTCCGCAAGCCTTCGGACTAGACTGATAGAAACGTTTTGTCAACTTCAAAAGACTTCAAGAAGATTTCTCCAACAATCTCCCCCTTTTTTTTATGGTGACAAAACTTTCCTGCAGATTTGGATAACTTTAACCTACAAAACATTTCTCAAACACATATGCATATCTTATAGAGATAAATGGCTAAATGAATAACACTAGAATCTGCAACCATAGAAAATAGGTTAGTCTAGTATACGATAAAGCCATCCATAAGATATCAATACTAGTTTAATAAAAGCAGTCAAGTCCAAGTCTAGTTCAGTTTTCATCCAGACACAAAACAAAGTCAAACAACAAAATAATCCAACAAACAGTTAAAAGTTTAACAATTGAAAGTTTGATCAAATCTTGCATCTCTCCCCCTTTTTGTCAGCATTAAAAAAGGTTGAGATAAAGTCAAGATTGCTTGGGAACGCGGACAAGCTGGAAATTTTCCACAGACTGAACGATGCCTTCCAGCTTTTTAAAGTCTTCATTCGGTTGTGCAATCTCCTCACTCTTGGCATTAGCCGATTCGAAAATGAGAGGGCTTGCATCTTATCATTCAATGAACACGGAAGAAGCTTGGCCGTCATTCTTCAAGCTTTGAACCTCGCATCCCAAGGCATAAATTTGACATCGCATCTCCAAGAGAATATCCATGATTCTGCGAAAATCAGCTGTATTATCAGTCTGAGTACTTGCTTCAGCCCTATCTGATGGAGTAAATGCAAACGATGGTAGATCGCATAATCTCGCGGGTTTGGCGATGATACTTCATGACCTTCCTCGGAAATTGAGAGGCATAAACATCCTCTCGGGTCTGCGGGTGAGTGAGCGATCGACTCCTTCACTTGCATCGGGATATGAAGACTTCACTCCTTTCTCCCGATCTCCCCCGTTTCCATGCCTACGGGTGGAGAAGAGTGTTCCTCAAGTTCTCCTTCTTCTCTTCTTTCTTCTTCAGGTCTTTCCTCCTCTGCTTCTTTTTCAGCTTCTCTTTCTTCTTCTTCCTTCTCCTCTGCTTCTTTCGTCATTTGTTCCGATTCTTTCTGTGGAACAGACGACTTAAATTCTTCAAAGCCATTGCAGAGATGGTGATGTCTTCCTCATCATCTTCATCCTCAACGAGGAGAGCTCTTCTTCTCTTGGATAGAGCAACCATGGGCTCCTTCCCTTTTCTTTTAGCTGCAGAAGAGATTTGATGATGTTTGGTAGGAGTTTTCTCCTTGAATTTCTTCAACTCCTTGCTTAGTTCCTTCAGACGCATTTTGGTCACCATTTTCAGTCCTACCACTATATGATCGCATGGTCGAACACAAAAGATTTGCGGAGGCTGAATATTCAGATGTCTGAATAACTTCGTAACAAGGCTTGGATAAGGGAGTTGACATATGTTCTTCATCATTGCTCTATACATGTGAAACATAACAGTATGAGGGAGAGAAAACCTTTTCCCAAAGAGGATGGCATACATCAGCTTGGCCTCTGAACTTGAAACATCAGTCTTGGAAGTTGATTTCGGTCGGAGGCAATTAATCACAATCTTGTGAAGCAAGAAGTTGAATGCACTCATCCTTAAGTAGGTGATCTTTTCATTTGTTCTCCTGTCCTTCACCAGTTCCAGTGTGGCCCGAGCAATGGAAACTTTGATTGGTTGATATCTTCCTCTTTCAACTCCTAACACATCTGCCAGCATATTCATATCCACAACATAGTCCTGGTCTTTAACGCTGAAAGAGAATCTATTCGCATCCAAAAAGCTAAAATTTGAATAGAAATATGCAGTTAATTCAGCATAGGCCTCTGTAGTGTCAGAGCAGAACTTTTCAAATTGAAGATAATTGAACTTTTCCCTCAAGTTCACATTCATAGCATCTAGAAAATCAAAATCCACACTCCTAGGGTTTATTACCCCACGCTTCAGCAATTTCGAGTACAGATCCTTTTATTCCTTCGATCTGAACAAATCTCCCCTTTTTCCTTGATTTTAAACCGCAACACCCATTTTCGGTTGAAATTGACTGTAAAAATTTGTCATCATCATTCCCATCTACAGATTATTTGATCACAAGGATCACTTGGGATATTCGCAAGGGTTTCCTTAGCCACCCCTTTACGAGCAATTCCCAAACTTTCCATTTTTCGCAGAAAGATATATTCGTTCCCATGTCCTTTGTCTTTAAGAAAATCATCAATATAGTTCAAAGGAGTACGAATTCCTTTTAAGGCACGATATAGCTGGTAAATATAAGCGGGCTTTTGAACTCTTACAAGGTCTGCATCCTCGATGATTTCTTCATGTTGCTGATGATCAACGCCTTGAGGACTAGATGGAGGAGAATGACGCTGCGAGAATGTTGTGGGCTCGGTTGTTGTTCTGGAGACACTTCTTCTTGATAAGATCGAAGTGCGTAGGCCCCTCACTCATTCGCCATGGTCCCCCGCTTGCGATTCTCGACGACTTTCTTGAAGATGACATCTTTCTCGTTTTGGAAGATTCCTTGCTTGACTTTCCCAAGAAAAATGACAACTTTTTGAAGATTAAACAAAGAAGACAAACGGGAATGGAGGATCGATGCTTTTTAGGGTTTTTGAGAGTAAAGTGAAGAGGTCGACAGTGCACGATCGGTTAAAAGGAGAGATAAACGAACTGTCACAAAGGAAATAAAAAATGCATTTTCAAAATAACTGTATTTTTCCGCAAAAATAGCCAATTCAAAAATAACTTCCTTTTTAAAAATGAAACGATGCAATAATTGCGTCAATTAAATATAGCAACAATTTAAACACAGTCTGACGATCGTACCTTTTCAAAATGAGATTAAGGAGAGAAAGACTTACAGTTTGACGGTCGTACCAAGACTATCTTTCAGATAAAGTCTTGTAAGTCTGAGTCTAAAAGTCTTTAGATTTTGATATCTTCATCCCTCAAAATGTTGAGTCTAGAACGGATAGATTCAAATTGATATTTCTCCAAAGGCTTTGTGAATATATCTGCTAGTTGGTTCTTTGAGTCAACAAATTGAATTGAAACATCTCCATTTTGAACATGGTCTCTAATAAAGTGATGTCGAATCTCTATATGCTTTGCTCTTGAGTGGAGAATTGGATTTTTGGTGAGGTTGATAGCGCTGGTGTTGTCGCAATTAATCTCTGTGCATGAGTCTTCAATTTCAAAGTCTCTTAGCTGTTGTTTTATCCATAGAATTTGCGAACAGCAACTTCCAAGGGCTACATACTTTGCTTCGTTGTTGAAAGAGACACGGTGCTTTGTTTCCTTGAAAACCAAGACACCGTCCCGCTTCCAAGCAAGCGGCAAGTTCTCGAAGTGCTCTTTCTATCAACTCGCAACCGGCTAGATCTGCGTCGAATATCCCCGGAAGATTAAAGTCTCATTTCTTAGGATACCAAAGACCGATGCTTGATGATGAAGCGACGTATTTAATGATACGTTTCGCAAAGACCGAGATGGGATTCTCTAAGATCTAATTGAAACCTAGCACGAGATGCAAACACTCAACAAAATGTTAGGTCTAGAAGCGTAAGATAAATAAGTGAACCAATGATGCTCTGTCATGACTTTTGATCAACTTTCTTCCCTTCTTCATCTTTGTCTATCTTCAAAGAACTTGACATTGGTATGTCAGTCTTTTTGCACTTTTCCAGTCCAAACCTTTTGACAAGATCATTAACATAATTTTCTTGATAAATAAAAGTTCATTCCTTCAATTGTTTTACTTGAAGACCAAGAAAGAATGTTAACTCTCCCATCATACTCATTTCAAACTCATCCTGCATAGACTTGGAAAATTTCTTGCACATATTTTCATTAGAGGATCAGAAAATAATGTCATCCACATATATTTGAACAAGTAAGAAACTTTTGTTTTCCTTTTTGATAAATAAAGTCGTATCTACTTTACCTTTGACAAAACCATTTTGTATTAAGAACTTACTTAATCTGTCGTACCAAGCTCGAGGTGCTTGCTTTAAACCATACAAAGCCTTTTTCAATCAAGACCGAGTCCTGCAGTTTCTTTGGGTCTTCAAACCCCGGTGGTTGTTCCACATAAACTTCCTCATGGATAAATCCATTTAGGAAGGCGCTTTTGACGTCCATTTGGAATAACCTGAAATTCTTATAACAAGCAAACGCAAGTAATAGTCGAATAGCCTCTAACCTTGCTCTTTGGAGCGTAAGTCTCATCATAGTCTATTCCTTCTTCTTGCGTATATCCCTTGGCCACGAGTCTTGCTTTGTTTCGTACGACTTTTCCTTTCTCATTCATCTTGTTTGAACACCCATTTAGCTCCAATAACAGTTTTATCTTTTGGTTTGGATGTCAATTCCCGGACATCATTAATGTTGAACTGTCCGAGCTCTTCTTGCATAGCTTCAATCCAGTTTTCATCGAGATAAAACTTCTTCTATGCTCTTTGGTTCAATTTAGAAACGAGAGCCACAAAGACTAGACTCTTCTCGCCTTTTGGATCTGGTGCGAATTCCTTCATTAATTTCGCCGATTATAAGATCTTTGGGATGACTGGACTTATGCTTCCAGTTACTTGTTGATTTGTCCGGTTGATGATCTCTCTCTTTGTTTGGATCTTCACGAACAACCTCATGCTGGTTTTCCAGAGTCTGAGATGCTTCTTGAGTTGTAAGCTTTGGAAGGTCTAGAGCAGGTTCAGACTCTTCTTGATGAGTCTGACTTGATTCATCTTGCAATGAGTCTTGAAATCTAACATTCATTGACTCCTCCACAGACTGGCTCTTCTTGTTATAGACTCTGAAGGCTTTGCTTGATGTAGAATATCCAAGGAAGATACCTTCATATGATCTTTCTTCAAACTTACCAACTCGATCTTTTGCATTTTTCAATATAAAACATTTGCAACCGAATACATGAAAGTATGAAACAATAGGCTTCTTATATTTGAATAACTCATAAGGGGTTTTCTCTAGAATAGGTCTTAAGAAGACTCTATTGATGATATAGCAAGCTGTTGAAACAACTTCAGCCCAAAATCGTGAAGGAATCTTACTTTCAATTAAAAGAGTTCTAATCATTTCTTGAAGAGATCTGTTCTTTCTTTCCACAACTCCATTTTGTTGAGGAGTATATGGAGAGGAGAACACATGCTTAAAGCCAGATTCATCACAAAATTTTGTAAAATCTTAATTTTCAAATTCACCTCCATGATCTATTCTTATACTAGAGATAACACATCCTTTTTCATTTTGAACCTTTTTAGCAAATTTTTCAAAATACGAGCAGATTTCGGACTTACTTGCAAGGAAATATACCCAAGTAAAACGGGAGTAATCGTCCACACTTACTAGGCAATATTTCTTACCTCCAATACTCTGTGTTCTGGTTGGTCCGAAGAGATCCATATGCAGCAACTGCAGTACATGATTAGTAGAGACATGATTTATTGGCTTAAATGAATTTCTTACATGTTTTCCCAGAATACATGGAGTGCATGGATCAGTCTTTTGATAAGGTAAGTTGGGTAGTCCTCGAACAAGCTGCTTTGATGAGATTTTGGCTAATTGCTTCATGTTGACATGACCAAGCTTTCTGTGCCATAAGCTTGCTTCGTCTTGAATTGAGATAAGACATTGCGATTCATTTGGTTTTACATCCGAAGATAGATGTTTCCATGTCTTTGACCCATGAAAGATCGAGTAGAGTCTTTACCGATTCCGAACATATTTCTTCTTGAAAGAAGATCTTGAAACCAAGTATCACACAATTGACTAATGCTATGAAGATTGTAATTGAGTCCTTCCACTAAGGAAACATTACTTATTGTGAGATTTCCAATTTTCACAGTTCCAAATCCCACAATACTTCCTTTGTTGTTTCCTCCAAATGAAACTTTTCCACTATTTACTTGAGCAAGCTTTATAAAACAATTTGAGTCTCCTGTCATGTGTCTTGAGCATCCGCTGTCAAGATACCACTTTACCTTTTTCTTGACGGTTACCTGCATTTTAAAAAAAAGTCTCAAGCTTTCTTTGGTACCCAAACTTTCTTGGGTCCTTTGGTGTTAGTAACATAAGCAGTATTAGCCCATAATTTCTTAACAGGTTTCCAAACCATAGGACACTCTTTTTCAAAGTGATCCGAACTATTGCACTTTGAACATCTGAGAGCATTTCTACCTACAGATTTTACAAAAACTTTCTTGAAATGATTTTTGTAAGCCTCTCTCGAGAGTCTTTTCTTAATTCTTTCTTTTACTTTAGGAAAATCAATCAAGGGAATTGTTTCTGCTGTCATACCTAGACCAGACTTATTGAAGTAAGGTCTTTGAGCTGAAAGAATTTTTTCAAGTTTTTCAGACCCTATTGAAAATTTCTTTGAAATATTTGATAAGTCAGTTTTTAAAAGAGCATTTTCTTTTAAAAGATTATCTTCATTTTCTTTAAGAGTGGAAATAATCAAGTCTAGACTTTTAACTCTTTCTACTAAAACATTTTCCTTTTGTTTTAGAGCTGAGTTTTCTTTTTTTAGTTCGGAAATTCTTTTGAGAGAAATCTTAAGACTAAAACACAGTTCATCAATGTATTTAGAAATTTTGACAGGAATTTTAAAATTACTTGCCTCAAATTCACTGTCTCGAGTCCGATTGTGCCATCGACATAGATTGGCATATTCATTATCACTTTCTTCACTCGTATCACTCCGGTGTTTCAGCTTTGAGAGCTTTTCGATATCTTTCGATTTTCCTTTCTTCTTCCTTAGAAGAGGACAGTTGGGTCCGATGTGTCCCTTTTCTTACATTCAAAGCAGACTACATCTTTGTTTGGTTCCTCATCATCACAGACTTGGTCATTTGTCTTTGAAAGCTTTGTTTCTTTGAGTTGAACCTTCTTCCTTTTCTATTCAGTTTTCGAATCTTCTTATCATGAGAGCAAGCTCCTCATCGTCCATATCATCTTCGTAATCTGTATCATTAGAATCATCATTTGATTTTAATGCAATGGATTTCTTACCTTTTGGATCTTCATCTTCATTGATCCGTTCCACTTCATAAGACTGAAGAGTTCCAATAAGCTCGTCCGAGATAGTGGCATAATTCTTTGCGTCTCTCTTATCGAAGTCTTTATGTGATTCCAATCCTTGGAGAGTCCACGCAGTAGCTTGTTTACCTTCATGGGATCAGAAATTGGTTGACCTTGATTTTCAAGACCATTTACGATATATGTAAAGCGACTAAACATGTCAGTTATAGATTCTCCCGGTTTCATTCTGAAGGCTTCGTATTGACCGAGAAGAATGTTGATTCTTGTTTCCTTCACTAGATCTGTTCCTTCATAGGTGATATGCAATCTGTCCCAAACTTCTTTTTTTTGTAACACAAGAAGATATTCTATTATATTCAGTTGGTGACAAAGCACAATATAAGGAGTAAATTGCTTTTGCATCGAGTGCTTGTCTCTTGATTATCTCTTCCTGAGTCATTCCGCTGGTCTCAACAGTTTCTTTCCCTCTTTCAAAGACTGATGTAGTGGTAGGAGTAATTCCTTTTTCTACAACGTCCCATTCTAGAGGATCCTTTGATCGTAGGAAAGCTTTCATCTTGTTCTTCCAGATGTTGTAATTCTTTCCATCAAAGTAAGGTGGTCTGGTGTTGCTTTGCCCTTCTACCAGCCCTAGAGCCAACATACTAGCCATGGATCTTTAACTCTGAAGTAAAACACTTCAAACAAAGTGAGTACACAGGCTCTGATACCAATTGATATTGCTAGTATGAGTACCTAGAGAGGGGTGAATAGGTATATAAAAGATTTTTCTTCAGTAATTGCACAATACTAGACAGTTGATGGATTTGAGACAAACGATAATCAAAGTAAGACTGAGAGAAGAGAAAATTGAACACGCGGTTTATAGTGGTTCGGCTTATATCAAGCCTATGTCAACTCTTCTTCACTGACAGCCTATTGGCTGGATTCCACTATGAACAAAAGAGAAGTTACAGCACAGCTTTGCCTTGATTCCATAGTGTAGATGTTCTACCACACCTCATCAAGATTTCTCACAAATATAGACTCTCTTTTGTATACAAGTATTTGCTCAAAGTAATTGTCTAAACAACAAGAAGCTTCAGACTTTGGAATTCTTCTATCGTGCACACCTTGAACAACTAAGACCGTCTTCCTTATATACTCCTTTGTGCCATCATACCCGTTGGCACTTACCAAAGGAATTCCTCCAATCTACTAGTTGGACGGAATCAATTAGGAAGATTGTTCGAGCTATTAAAGGAACGTGTTGATAGCCCATCAATCATGTTCGCCCATACAATTAGGATCTCGGTTTCCATAAGTAGAACCTTCCAATAATATTTAGGCAATCACCGGATCTTCAATTATCGAGTCAATCTCGATCAATCAAAGGACTCCGTTATGTCTATTCCAGCCACGAGATCTTCTCTAGTTGATAAGGTTAAATCCTTAATGAAACATCCAGTTCGGATAACCTTTCTTCAACGGATTAGAGACTGTCAATGAGGATAGACTTTGAGTCTTGAGTCTGGCTGTCCGGAGATCTTCAGACTTTAAAGAGTAGAGTTTGCAAGCCTTCAGACTAGACTGATGGAAACGTTTTGTCAACTTCAAAAGACTTCAAGAATATTTCTCCAACAACATTTCTTTATATATAACAAGATATATACATAAGGCTAATAATCAGATGCCCCTAGCCTTCACTCAAGATTTATACAATACCTTGAAACTTTTATCAATATGTATTCAATATAATAACAACACATTCAAAAATATTTTATTGAATGCATCAAACTGTTACTGAGTATAACGAACACAGATGTAAACTTTATTAGAAGAAAACCAAAATAGCTTCACTAAATAACAGCATCTCATGATGCTCTTAAGTCCATATTAATGACATGTCGAAGTCCTTTAGTTAGTAGATTTGTAACTATATCATTCGTGGAAATATGTTATATTATAATGCCACATTTTTGTACTGTTTTTTTTATAATACTACAAATTTATTGTCTCAATACAATCGTATGGGTCAATCTATAAAGTTAAAACGGTCAACTCTTTAATGAGGTTCTAGAGCTTAATAGCTCAAGTAATAGCCTAAAAGAATGTTACAAACTCTGCTCACATAATAAAAAATGACATAGAGCTTTATTTATTGCACTTCCTACTAACATAAATATGTATTCCGTTATTGATCTCATGTCATTCTAATATCTAGCAAAGTTTACATCTAAATGCCCTACTAGCTGCAAGACTTGAATATGTATGTAAATTATCATACATCATACTTTTAAATGCATTAACACAAGGTATACCATTTAACTAGATTTTCTCAATATCTAAATAAGGATAATGTAATAGATTCGGTTCATCACCCTTAATGATAGGAGCAATTATTAGCTTGCAATGATGTATATTAAATATTTTCAACAAATGTCCTCTAAGATAAATCCTATATATATGGCGAAAACAATCCTTACGGACCTCAGTGCAAATGACAAAAGATGTCTCAAGGTCACTACTTGTAAGCAAAATAACACGTATATAGAGTATGGGAAAAATAAATTTCCTCTCACTGACCTTGCAGTTTATATCTACTGAATTACTTTGTTTCCAATTGAACGAAATGACAACACTATAAAACTTTAATAATATTATCTGGAAACTTGCTTAAGATCATGAATAAGACTTTTTAGTCTACACACAAGTTTATTTGAATCATCTATTGCAAAATCCTCCGATTGCATTGTATAGATTTTGTTATCAACGTGTCCATTTGAAAAGATAGTATCTATTTGGCGTAACTCCATATCAAGAAGAACTATTAATGTCATATTCACTCTGAAAGAATCTTTAAAAAATACTAAATAATATATATGTTTCTTCACTGTCCACCCCTCTTAAACTTTAGCTACCAATTTAGCTTTAAACTCTACAATCTTACTTTGAAATCCTTTTAGTTTTGTAAACCTATTTGCAACTAATGAGTTTGTGATCTTTAGGCAAATCAGTAAGTTTCCAAACACTATAATATTTCATAGATTGCATATAGTCTTTTATGATATCTAATCACATACTTGATTGAGGATAAGAAATAATATTTATATAAGTCGCTAAATCAACCATGTAGTAGATATTGCAGTTATGCTCTCTCACAAATAGATTATATAGTTTGATGATATAATTGATCGTCTTTTCCTAACAGATCTCCTGAGTAAAGCTATAACCACTTCATTTTGTACTTGAGAGATTTGAGAAATTTCATCATAAACTATATCAAGAATAGTATTTTGAACCTCAATAAGTTTAGTATATGGTATAAGAGATTCCACGATTATTTATATAGGCAAAGACAATGACACAATGATCTCCATTATACAATTATCCTTAATAGTTTAAGAGCAGCTATTTTCTACAATTACGTCGAATTCTAGAAACTTTATTCCATAATTTTTGCACCTTCATTAGGGTCATAAAATTGATACCCCTTTGAACAATCTGGGTAAGATACAAAATAATTCCAAATGGATCTGAATTCCAATGCACTTAATATTAGATTATACAACCTCACTTTAGCATGACACCTCTAAATTTTAATATAATTCAAGTTAAATTTACATCAAGTTCATAACTCAAAAGAAGTGTAGGGAACAACTTTGGTAAGAAACACGTTTTTGCATCTGAAAAGGTTACTTTCAAAATATCAGCCCACAGAAGACCGAATAAATTAGTCTTACTAATCATACTCATCACCATGTTCATTATGGTGCAATTATGCCTTTTGGCCAAATCATTTTGTCAAGATTTTCAAGCATAGTAAATTAAGTTATCACCCCATAATTTACCAAGTATTTGACAAATGACCATTTAAGCTATTCAACATTGTCATACTTGCCAAAATACTCACCTCCATTGTTAGGCCTAACAACCTTTAAGATTAATTCTAACTAATTTATTATTTATCTCAGTTATTACTTCCACAATAATCTATAGAAATCTTTAGATAACCATTAAGAGTAGACAGAATATAAATATTATCATATTTTCTACTATTTTTTAGACATGTGAGAGATTATTCCTTAGACAAAAAACTTTTTAAAAACAACATTTTCAATCGTATACGAGACGTATATATCATTAAGAGCTCAACACAATATGTACAATTCATTTGATATGGTACTCAACCTTATTTGAATTAAAGAACCCAATTTTCTTTTTATTCTAATTTTTAGCTTTGTTTATGAATCAATTACCTATTATAAGCCTGTCCAATTCACGGTGGCTAGATAGTAGGGTAACAACTTTGTTGTGTTTATCATACGAAGATTCATAAATCTAAAAAAGCCAAATTAAAATGAATTATAGCTCACCATGGAACAATCACTAATTCTTCTTGAACGATTCTATCTAGAACCCAAACTATTAAAATTGGCGGTGGTTTCATGAGTTATTTTATAAGTATGATTTTAAGCTTTAAATCTACCATCCTTAGAATGTAATCCGTAACATTATCAAAATAATCATATCTTATGTTAAAAAGAGTAGATGTGTCCTAATTTTGGTATTAGACAAGACATAATTTCAAACCACTAAGACTTCCATCATTTTTTAACAGTGTAATCAGTTGGTAAATCACTTTTCAAATGTTCTTAAATGAAATGCTTCATGAATAACAAACAAATCCAATTGCTCTTTACCAAATAAAAAAAAATCATATTTCCACTACTTAAATTTGAATCGGTAAAAAAACCTCAATAATAGTAGAGTTATTAATTACAGAAAATGCAACTGAAAAACAAGTAATGTATATAATTAGTATCATGTGAGCACTATGTAACTTGACGTATAAGTACACATCTAGAAACTTACATGCAAAATCATATAATCGCCTTCGGGTATAATACATGATATGCAATTGTACACTTTCTACATGATAGTAGTTATGAAAATATATTATAATTTTCATGAATTAATCACTTTTTGGCATATGAACCACTAGAATTAGTCATTCATCTGTCACACCATCATATATCTCTCTATAAACTGATATACAATCTCCTTTGAGAGTATGACCACGCATTAGACCAGGAAACATCACAATCATTATATGAGACCGGTATTTTTCAAACACAATCAAGTGTGCCACTTTAACGATCACTACTCAATTGAATCGTTGAAACTCTCTCATACTAGGGATATAAACTTTATTTCTCACATACACTATATACATATGATTTTAACTTTAGTGATAGGGGCAATATATCACTAAAATTATATATCATGCTAATTATATTGATTTATTCATTAATAAAAGTTAAACTTTATTTATATAATCAATGAATCACACTTTTATAATATTTATGTGATAACATACATGTAAACAACACATGTATTTCCAAAATCACAGAAAAATATAAGAAAAATACGTAAAAATATACTAAAAATATCACATCCATAAAATCATCAAACGTGTAAAATAAATATACCACAACATAGAAAATACTCATACAAACCTGCAACCACCAACCACGCACCTGCACGTGCTGCCTGAGTGTGCGGCGCATGGAGCTCATGTGTGGACGTAAGATCCCTAAAAAATCACTCCAATCGGCAGCAGCTCGATTGGCTCCCGGCTTGACCACCTAATCTAACTATCCAATCCGACCGGTTGACCGGTCTGGTCCACAGTTGACCGGGTTGGGTTGGGTTGAGTCAGATCGACGGGTCGAGTTGAGTCTGTTATCGGGTCGAGTTGGGCCCCCAGGTTGCTGACGTCATCGTGACATTAGCCCTCACGTTGCATGTGTGAGTAGCGCCCCATGCGTGGGAGCATGTGAGGGTGCATGGCCGCGTGTGGGGTGCATGCTCGATGCCCTGGCGCCATGTGGCCGTGCATGGGGCCTCCCTCGGCTACACATCACCCATGGTTTTGCTCATCTCACCAAGCCCAGTTCAAATTTACATTTTAATTTGATTTTTATTGAACAAAAAATCACAAAATTAAGGCAAAAATTTTATGCATTCAAGTTCTAGGTTATGGTTGCTCTGATACCACATGTAAGATACAAAACGTGCAATCTCATGATCTCCATAACTAAAGCAAGAGCACGAATAATCAAATAGAAAGATTAACATACTTGTTTTTGGAATCTATCATTCTTGATTCGGAAGCGGAAAAGTGATGATCCATGCATAAGTCTTTATCCTCTATTGGCTTCTGTATCATTGACTCAATGAGACGGCCCCCTCACCCTTTTGAGCAAGGTAAATGCTCTTTTTGTGAGGATACTTGTGAGAATTTTTGGTTAGAGGAGAAATTTGAGCACTACTTATAGAGTTTCCAACCAGACCCTCTCATTACGAACCAAGCTCAATTTGGTTCACATTAGCTAGCCCCATATTAGACTAATTAAAAAACCTTCGATATCACCTTAAACCAACCAACTCCATAAACCAGTAAATTACAATATCAATTAATGTAGCCCACATTAGGAAAACCCTTACATACATAAGACTTTCACGTTTTCCTTCAATTTTACTAGCTCTATCCTTCGTGTTTTTTCTTTAAATTGGACCTATCGCCCAATTTCCAATAGCTTATCATCTCATTTGGTGATAGCTTATCACCATTTCGGTGATAGCTTAGTACCTATTTGCTGATAACCTATTAACTCTACTTATCACTTATTGCGATGACCTATTCTACTTATCACTAATCACAATAACTTATTGACTAAATTATCATTAATTAATACTAACTACAATTAGCCTTAATCTAAACTACCCTTAAACACAATTATGTCGCAACCAAATTTTTGGAGTGTGAACCACCTAAGGTTTGGTTAATGGACTACTAAATATAACTTAGTTCGGGCTCTCCCAAGCTCATATCAATTCGCGACTTAGGTTCAAGTTCTTAACATGCAAATGATATTTCAGTTATGAGTTGCCACTAATCTATTTTTGGTGGGACGATTAGAAACCCAAGCAAAGTAACGGGAGATTTACTTTACTCCTACGAACCAGAGATTTATGAGTTCGGAGACTTGGTTACGCTAAATTTTTCTAATGCCCTTTCGGTACCTTTCTCTTTTATTTCGAAAAATGTTTGGCAGGCAGCTTGAATTGATTTTAAATCTATTTCCCTAATATGTGAGGCGATCATGCGGGTGCGCAAACCACCAATTTAACATCCAAGAAAATAATGAATAAATTGCAGGACTTACCTCATAGCAACGAAAACATCTATGTTGTTAGATCAGAATTCACATTAACAACCCTAGATATGATTTCTAATTAACACGCAATTTTTTTTTTTGTTTTCACTTAATTAATGAGAATCATGCTTTATGCAATGCATGCCACTAATTTAACATGAAATGATATGACATGGCAACATAACTTAGCTATATTACCTAAGCGATATGACATAAATAAGATTGTAATCTATCTTGAAACATGAGATGGATTTATTCTAAAAAATAATTTTTTGTATTTTCCATGAGATTCGAAATTAATGAAATGCAACACTTAAATATGCAATGTAAATTAATCTAATGACCTAATTCTAATGACGGGCAATTTCTAATTAACTGAACCTAACAAAAATCACTAAATGACGTGCATTGTATGAACCTAATTCTATATGATGTGCACATGATTTTCATTTTCCTAATAAGCATGCAATCTATCATAATATGCAATGACGTGCAAAGAATGCTCTAATTCTAATTTTTTTTTATGAAATTCGAAATTAAAATTGCCAAATAATTAAACGGGTAATTCAAATTTAAAACTAACATCCTAAATGAATGCATTTTTTTGGATTTTTATTTTCAAAAATTGGGAATAAAATCTCTATTCTAAATATGCAAGATAACCCTAAAACAAGAAATATTTTAAAATGCATCTAACCTAACTCAAATATATTTTTGTGTTTTTCCTTTACGGAAGCAATCAAATAAAGGCATCAAGAACAGCACGGCAACAAATCAAGCAAGATATCATTCATGTCCATTTAATTTTGGAAAATAAATTGACGAATTGTATCTCGCGCGTGAGATCGGATTGGCCAATTTTTAAATAAAATCACGAATTGTATCTCGAGCGTGATATCGGATTGGTGATTTTTCCATGCGATTGCGAGTCATATTTCAAGCGTAAAATCATACTGTCAATCGTATGCATGTTGTGAAATTAAGAAAGATTTCCCAATTCATGAGGGATCAAGAGATCTCTTGGATACGACAATACCGATCAAACATTCAAAGAAAGATTGCTATATCATGAATTAGGTAGACATATATGAAAATCAAATTAATCGAGAGTCTTAGCTAATTCACGATATCACGCGGGTGACGTTTCCAAATTCGGACGGATGATGGGGTGCTCAACAAGCTTGCGGCTCATATCACTTTGCAGTGGTCTGTGCGATGGGATTCCCAGTGCAAGGCTTTCACGGTGATTGGCGACCGGGTGCTTTTCGGCCACCGAGGAAGTGATTCCGGCTCAGACTAGCATTGATGACTTGATCGTGAATGCTTTTGTTTTGTGGGACCATGCATTGAGTCAAACTTCCCATAATTCTATGCACACCCGCCGCTGCTGTGCTGACCGAATGAGGTCTTGCAAACAGCCCAAGATTTCCAATATATTCATGCGTGAATTTGGAGTACACTGCCTCTATTGGTGTGTTCTTTCTTTACTTGAAATTTCTTTATAAACTCTCTCCCTTCGACTTGATAAGGGCGGTGGGGTAGCTTGAGGGTAGCCGGACTGCTGCGTGCGATCAACAACCGGTGTGGAGGACGGCAATTGACGGCAAACTCAAAACAGCAAACCTTGAAATCCAGGAAGTGCGATGGCAAAGATTTTGGTTAGAGAAACCAGAATCGCTTTCGGTCGTGGGGAGCACAGTGGCTCGCGGCCGAGAGTGGATAGTCGATCTCAGTTGGGTACGTCGGTCTATTGAGCACGCGAGGCGACGAGTTGCTGCACCCACCGAACCCTCTTACATATAATCATCACGTCAGAATTTTGCCACTTGGGCTCTTCTTGCCTGTGAATAATTCAAGTGCACTCCTTCAGTGATTCTTCACCACCACGTTCACGCATCACACTTTTGGCACAGCTACATGCAATTGGGATTGTTCGGTGAAGTTGGGCTTGGCTGCTATGCTGTCCTAGGATCACGAGCTTCGTCACCTGGACTGAGGCAGCGACGCGTTTGAGTCGTGTCACTGACAGGAATGGCACGGCAAGGGGGAAAGCAACGGCTCGCAACGGGGAATCCCTGACTCAATCTGGTACGGGCCCGCTTCAGGTGAGGCAGTGGCTAGGATGGATAGAACGGCTCGTAGTCTCTGGTGCAGTCACGAGGAGGGAGCAGCAGGTGGCGAGAGTCAGCGTCGTGGGCTGCAACTCGGCTGGCTCACGTCGGAGTAGGGGCCGGTTCAACGTCGTTGTGCATGGACTACCAGGGCTGAGAAGCAAAGAACTCGTTGGAACACCAAGGTTGCAGGATCCCGGTGGCCATAAAATTACTGGATTGGCGAGGCATGGATCTGCGGCTACGTTGCGAGGAGGGAGGAGCGATGATTGTTGGCTTCCTTGGAGGAGCTCGCTGATTATGGTGAGTGATGTCACCGAACGAGGGATCAATTGGTCTGGTGCGATGATGAAAGGGCCGCGGTGAAGGACCGGGACAAAGACCT
This sequence comes from Eucalyptus grandis, assembly GCF_016545825.1. Lineage (NCBI taxonomy): Eukaryota > Viridiplantae > Streptophyta > Magnoliopsida > Myrtales > Myrtaceae > Eucalyptus > Eucalyptus grandis. The sequence continues at coordinate 22,834,661 of NC_052620.1, forward strand.
TGCTCTCTGCTTTTTCTCCCTCTTTTCGCCGCTCTCTCTCTAGGGTTGCAGCTCCTTTTTCTCTCAATTGCGGCCGTGAATGTTAGTTGTGTGCCTCCTCCTATTCTTCGTCTGCGAAGGTCCTTTATAGGGAGAGGGTTTGAACTATCATGGAAAGAAAGCATATTTTGTTTCATTCTGTGAATGCTTTGAAATATATTCTATTTCGTTTTCTTTTCCTCGTTGACCAAATGCCTTCTCTGCAGCGATATATCTTTTTTGCAAATCCGTGTGCCCATAGTGTAGAACGTGCCCAACATTCCCTTCTGATGCTGATCTTTCGAATTTCCTTTGTGCATATTGTATGAATCGGACCAGATAAATTCTTTCCTCTTAAAATAATGTTGGTCAATTTCTTGCTCCCCACGTTGACCGAATCATGGCTAAGCGCATAATTTTCCTTCACGTGGATGGGCTTCTCCATGTATGAATTGGTGGCCGCTTACACACTGTCCTTCCTTTGCATTCGTTCCCTTAAATGCACAAATATGTCGGTGCCAATATGCTGGAAATTTCTTAATTGACTTTTAACAATTTATGACACCCATGTAATATCAATCACCATGGAGGAATTATCAACTTATCCAAAGTTTAATGCTCTTGTGGGCTTCAATATTCAAAGCCATTCACCAAAATCCATTCACCGCCGGCCCAGCAAATATGCAATTAAATGAAATATGCTCCTAATGACCATATGTTATGCAATTAAATTATATTTTTTAGGGGTTAAAATTAATCCCTAATTTTTTAATGCGATAAATGAATAAATGGGTCACCAAAATTTAGGTGTCAATAAATTAAAACCTTAATCAATGATTAGGAAGTAAACTCATGGTTTTACAATGACGGTGAGCTAACGACAATGGTGGCTCAACAACAACAAGAATGTGACGCTCGGGGCTTGAACAGCAGCACCAACGGAGGAGATTGGAGGGCGCGACTTCCTTGGCGGTGCGACAGCTCATCTTGTGGAAGGCGGTGGTGGTGTGAGGAATGGCGGAGCAACGGCGGCACGGGTGGCAGACATGGCTCGGACATATGGCATGAGGGACGGTGGCAAGCCTCATGGCCAAGGGGCTTGGTGGTGGCTCCGTAGCTTGTGGATGATTAAGCATGGATGGACGAGCGGCAGTGAATGGATGACGGTGGTAGTGGTGAACAGCAGTGATGGTGGTGAGGAAAAGGAGAAGAAAGAGAGCAAAGTAAGAGAGATGGAACTAATTAAGACTAACTACGATTAATTAATCTAACTGCAATTGACCTTAATATAACCATCTTAATCACAATTAAAACTAAACCATTGTAAATTAGTGCTAAATGTCCTTAATTAAGGCTAACTACAATTAGCCTTAATCCAATTCATCCTTAAATGCAATTAATGCTAAATCATCATTAACTAACACTAACCACCATTACTCATAATCTAATCCTACACTTAAATGCAATTAACTCCCTAATTTAAAAGGAGGAGGTTAACTCATGGTTTTACAACGACAACGAGCTCATGGTGACGACAGCACAACATCATCGAGGGCGTGATATTTGCAGCTCAAACGGCGGCACAAACAGCATGGCTCGGCAAGGCTTGGACTCACGACCAAGCTTGGGAAGGGTGGTGGCTTGCAAGAAGCGGCGAACAATGTGAGGAATGGTAGAGCAACAGCAGTGCAAGCAGAAGACATGGCTCAAATGCATGGCATGAAAGGCAATGGCAAGCCTCACGGCTAAGGGAGATCGACGAGCTTGGGAGGTGGCTCGGCGGCTTGTGGATGGTGATGATGGTGCATATGGACGGTGGTGACGACACGGACGAGTGGTGGCAAGAATAGCGTTGATGGTGGTGAATTGCAGTGGTAATGGTGAGGAGGGGAAGAAGAAGAAGAAGATGGTGATGATGAATGAGAGAAGAAAAGAGAGAGATGGGGGGGTTGTGGGTGGCTAGCAAAAGTGTGATATCCTAAAATTTGACCCATTTTGAAATATTGAAATGGTTATTTCATTAATGCATTGATAGTTAATTTACTCTGAACTAATTACTCATGAGTTAACTAATCTATTGGGTGATCTGTAAAGGGTTAAAACGCGAACAACCAAAGAATTCAATTAATGATAGATTGCTCAACCATAAGAATTGACAAGGGAAAATACTACATTGTTACAAGTCCATTAGTGAACAAATATAAATCGATTCGACAGAGGTACGTAGTCAAATTGCGGGTGATTCCGCATAATTACGATGCTTGTTGTGAACGACAGTAAATCGATTTTCTATTGATCTTGTATTTAGGGTGAATAATTGATTCCTCGTGATTACATGATAATCGAGGGTTATTCATGATTTGAAGAGGCACAAACTTGGATAAAAAATTATTGACCACGGGTCAAATGCGTGAAAACCTCTGAAAGCCATCCGATAGTTTATGTCGTATTAAAGTTGTATTTGATCGATTTCAACCTTAAATTTTAATCTGACGATTTCAACCATGAATTTTAATTTGATTTTGGGTATCAAACTTTCAAGGATTCCAAGATCTACCTATCAGACGTCACCTCATTTATCGGTCAATTTATTAGTAAGCCTTAATCTTTGGACAATGATTAGTAGGTCGAGAATTGGAAGCTAGGAAAGGAGCCGAGCCAAGCAAAGGCCCAGTGAGCCTCACGCCCAAATTAAAGGCCCAAATCGGATGAGTTAAGCCCAAGCCCTAATGAATAGTGTGCATGAATAGTAACTCGCGTGAATAGTAACCTAGCCTCTAGAAGCCTAATTTTAGGCTTGCCTTCAAAGTCTTGATTCATTAATGCCCTCTAGAAGCCATGATTACAAGAGACAAAGACTTTGGTCTTGCAAGAAGACTTGCCACATTTGGTTTCTCAAATTCTACTTTGATTCCAGTTTTCAAATTCCTGGACCCTCATTGTTTTCCGATTTTATAAAACTTCTTGTGGTTCGAATTTGGAAAAACTTCCTTCATGAAAGTTCTTGTGGTTCCAGTTTTCGAAATTCCTGGACTCTCACTGTTTTCCGATTTATAAAAATTCTTGTGGTTCGAATTTGGAAGAACTTCCTTCATGAAAGTTGTTCAAAATATTTTGATGTATAACATAATTTAATTTCAGAATTTTCTGAGGTGAAATGCTTAGTACGAGAGACTATTCTTTTACCGTGTGAAAAGTACCCAGTGCAGTAAAAAAAGTGACCTATTCGTCTTCTCAAATTTTTATAAAATTTTCCCTTTAGAATCTGAACATTCTTCCTTCACAAAAATTGTAAAAGACGTCCATATCTACAACATAATAAAATTTTAAAGTGTTTTATGAATATTTGGATGTCAAAATGATTTTTCTTCTGCGATCATTGAATCTGTCCGACGGACGAAATGTTGGGTTGTCTTTGGTGATTTTCTACTCTTTATAAAAAAATGATCTAGGCTAGATTACTTCATGAAAAAAAAATTATTTAAGGCCTCTCCTACAACATATTCAATTTTCATAATTTTTCGAATCCGTTTGATAAGGTAATGACATTTATTTCAAAATTTGCTCAAAACTATTCTTTATATTAGAAGGGGAGGGCCACACGCCCAAGCTTGGAGGACAAACCTAGGCAATTGCATGGTTGAGATCAAACCTTGCTCCCCAAGCTTAGACTATTGGATGGCCAAGATTGCTTCTTGCTCCCCAAGTTTAGTCAATTGTGTGGTCCCGGGAGTTTAGGTAATTGTGCGGTTGAGATCTACCCTTGCTCCCCAAGTTGGAATGGAGGGCCAAGATGTGTTCTTGCTCCCTAAGTTAGGACTTTAAGTCAAGGAGTATTAATTGGCCAACTTCTTCCCCAAGTTTTCCTCTTTTTCCATCAATTATGTCACTTTCTCTCTTGGTTTGCTACCCTATGTCGCCATGCCGTGCTGCCTTACCGTTCGCCATCCCTCAAGCTGCAAGCCACCATCATCGCTGGACCACCACAAGGCCACCAAGCTTCCTTGGCCGTGAGCTCAAGCTATTGCCACTACTGTGGTGCCACCGTTCAAACCATGAGCTCCACGTTCTCGTCATCATCATGCCACCGTCGCCATTAGCTCGCTGTCACCGTAAAATTATGAGTTAACTTCCTAATCTTTGATTATGGTGTTGATTGTGTATAGGGGTGGTTTAGATTAAGGCTAATGGTAGTTAGTATGGTTTAGTTGATAGGTTATCGCGATAGGTGATAAGTAAACTTGATAGGTTATTGCGGTAGACTTGATAGGTTATCGCGATAGGTGATAAGTAAACTTGATAGGTTATCGCGATAGGTGATAAGTGAATTTGATAGGTTATCGCAATAGGTGATAAGTGGACTTGATAGATTATCAAGAATATGTGATAAGCTATTACTGAAGGGATGATAAGCTATCGAGAAATTGGTGATAATCTATCACTAAAGGGGTGATAAGCTATCGGAAAATAAGTGATAAGTTATCGCTAAATAGGCGATAAGCTATCGGTTTAAGGTTGATAGGCTATCGTAATAGGGTGATAAGTTATGATTTTTTTTTTTGTACTTGATTTATTGGATGAATTTATGCATAATTCGTATTGTTTAAGGTTATTATGCCATGATGTTGATTGCCTAAATCATAAGTTTTAAATGCTATTTTCGAAGAAGGTTTTACTTACAAGAAAATGGCAAACTTTGGGGCGTCATGTTTGGACACCATGTTTTATGTGCTAAATAGGGCAATGGAGTTTTAAAATGAAAGCGTATAAAGTTTGACGGGTTGATTATAAATACATGACCACATGTGACTATTTCAATGGAATTTTAAGTGTAAAAATTTTCCAAGATTTGTTATTTGAGCACGAACTCTTTTACATTGGGCTAACTGATGACAAATAAAATTGGCTTAAGTGTTAGTGTGCTTGAGTGGTCACTTAATTGAACCTGTTACCCAATAGGAGTTTGGGGGCAATGCCCGATATTTATCAGATGCTCAACGGGGGTTTGGATGTCAAGTCGTGGTTAAGGCCGAACCGATGCTCCTTTATAAAATGATGTCTAGGCGGGGGTTCTAGATGTTGTCGTGCCTGATGGGGCAAGATAATGCTCAGTCATGTTGAAAGATCGCCAACCCTTGTGGTGGCCGTGGTTCGAGGGGTCATAATAATCCGGAATCATAGTCTCGAGAATAGCATGGTAGTATGGGATGCCATGATATTCTTGAGACGCCGTGTGTGCAAAATGCATGAGTGCTAATGCATAGTCTAAGAGTGATGCTATGACTTGCACATGTATGGCATGTAAATATATATGAGATGTGCAGGATGCACCAAGGCGAGGTAAGGACGCCTACGGGTTACTTGACAGCTTTAATATTTGTCTTTGAGGTTGGTTGCCTAACCATGTTTATAGTTAAGGTAAAGCAAGGATTACTTTGCTATTGAACTACCATCGATATAATGCTGCATGTTTAGGCTGCCTTCAAAACGAATTAGCATTCTAGTTGAGGCTTAGGTTGTTAACTCGCTGAAATATTTATATCTCACCCTATTGTTGTTTAATATTTTTCAAGCCCGTAGTATGGAGAACCGTCATGCTCGGTTCGAGGTCCCTTTGGAGACGAGAGATTGGCCTGGCATTAGTGAGGTTTAATTAACCCTGACTCACTGTTGGTTTTGTTGGTTGGTTGGAAGTTGCCAGTGTAAGGGCTTGTAATCGCTAAACTTCCTAGGTTAACAGTTAATTTGTAATTGAAGTGTTTAGTTTGATGTTGTGGTGTTTTCCGTGCTATCCTTGTTATATTTGTTATGATTGACTGGGTGTTGTTTATATCAAATGCTTCCGCTTGCATTTAATTGAAAGAATAAAAGAATGGGTCGATGACGCGTCCTATGTCGTCATAAATTTATCGACCGTGGTGGGATGTTCGCATGCTCGGGGGTTCGGGGTGTGACAAAAAGTGAGGGAGATTGTCGCGACCAATTTTTCGGGTATAAACCACCTAGGGTTTGGCTAATGGATTGTTAAGCTTAAACTTAACTTGGGCTCTCCCAAGCCCATACCAACTCGCGACTTAGGTTCAAATTCTTAACATGCGATTGATTTTCAATTAGGAGTCACCACTAATCTATTTTTGGTGGGTCGATTAGAAACCCAAGTAAAGTAACAGGAGATTTACTTTATTCATACGAACCAGAGATTTATGAATTCGGGAACTTGATTACGCTAGATTTCTCTAACGCCCTTTCGGTACCTTTTTTTTATTTTGAAAAATGTTTGGCAAGCAGTTTGGATTGATTTTAAATCTATTTCCCTAACATGTGAGGTGATTATACGGGTGCGCAATCCACCAATTTAGCACCCAAATAAACAATAAATAAATTGCAAAAACTTACCTCAAAGCAACGAAAACATTTGCAATGTTAAATTAAAATTCACATCAACAACCCTAGATATGGTTTCTAATTAACACGCAATTTTTTTTTCACTTAATTAATGAAAATCATGCAATATGCAATGCGATATTAACTAAATGACCTAATTCTAATAACATACCATTTCTAATTAAATGGGCCTAGCAACAATACTAAATGACATGCATTTCAATGAAACTAACCCTAATGACGTATATATGACATTTTTTTTCTTTTTCCTAAAAGAATGCATTTTACCCTAAATAATAAAACTAATTTAACCTATGACATTTTTTTTTTATATTTTTCATGAGACTCGAAATTTGGTGAAATGTGAAAATTACCTAATGAGATTAAGATCCTATTTAATTTATATTAGGAATTAGGTTGAGTCAAACCCTAATTTAAACTAAAACATTATCTTAACCTAAATAATCCTAAAATGTAATATATCTAAAAAATACCTACACCTATAACGAATTAAAGAATATTATCTAAAATTAAACTAAGTGAAATTTAACCCTAATATACATGACGTGCAAAATATGCCATAATTCTACATGACATATGCATGATGATTTTTTTTTTGTTTTTATTAATTTTCGAAATTAATAATAGCCAAATAATTAAACATGCAATCCAAATTAAAAATCTAGCAACCTAAATTGATTGATTTGATTTTTTTGATTTTTGATTTTAAAATTCGAAATAAAATTCATATTCTAAATATGTAAACCCTAAAACATGCAATATTATAACTTAAACACATTTCAAGATAAATAAAGCAATCAAGACCATCCAAAATTACCAAAAAAAATATCACACATCGTATAGATCAAGAGATGATATTTCGCTAGTAAAATCGATAAATTGATCTTAAGTCTTAAAAATCAAAATATCAATTTTATTCCCACTTGATTAATTATTTCATCTAAAACCTTATAGATGAAATAAAAAACCCCGGCGCGGTTGCGAATCAGGTGATATATTGGGATTTCCAATTATGCATAGATAGGTATTTCGACCAAAGAAAACAACCTATAAACAGATAATAATAAACAAAAAAAAATAAAAAAAAAAACCTAAACTTGCCTAATAAAGTAAAGTAAAAATACCTAATTTTTTTTCTTTTTTCTTCTCTTTTTTTAAAAAAAAAAAAAAAGAAAAAGCTTCCGGTTTGAGGGTCCAACGAGGGAGAGCTCGTCGGCTAGGGTTCCGGCGAGGGAGACAGGGGCGGCACGTCAGCAGCGCAGCATCGGGGCTTCGGGATCGGCATGAAGCGGCGAGATTGGGACGGCGTCGAGCTGCGGCTTCAAGGCGGCGCGGCAGTCGACGCGACCTGTAGAGGGGGCTGCTGCGGGGGCACGGATCGGGATGGAAGGACTGGCGAGCGGCGGGGCGGGCTCCGTCGATAGGCGATCGGGGCTTCGACGTCGTGGGGCCGAGAAGGGATGACGGAGCTCGGACCACAAGTGGGGCTTGGGCGAGGCGCACGATGAAGGGGCGTCACGGGAGCAGCAAAGAACGGTCGTCGGGGAAGCTCGGAGCCGACGCGGTGCGGGCGGTGGGCAATCTGGCTCGAGTCCGACCGCGGCAGCTTTGGCGGGCCGAAGGGTGCGGTCGAGGTGGGTCGCGGACTACCGGCGTTGCAGAGGGAGTTCGGAGTGACGGTGGCTGACGGTAGCGACGGCGGGCTTCGTGCGGCGAGGGAGGCTCGCGGGTGCTGCGAGTCGCAGGGGAACAAGCGGCGGCTGCGGACGTGTGGACAGGTCGAACAGAGACGCGATGGCTCAGCAGGCGGGTCGCAGCGGTGGCTGCATGAAGGAGACGATGAACAGCGCTCTCCTTTTTCTTTTTTTCTCCTTTTTTTTCTTCTGCTGCACACGCTTCTCTCTCACGTCACTCTCACGTCTCTCTCTCTCTGTTCTGCTTTTGCTTTTTGCTTTTTCAGCAAAAGTCAAACCTTCACTCTTTCCTTCCCCCCAAACCCTAATGAAACCAAAGCTCTTCTCTCTTTTGGTTTGCTTGATTTTCGTTTTTTCTTCAATCGAGAAAAGAACCCCGTTTTTGCTCCAAATTTTCGAAATTTCTCCCCCCCGTCCGTATGCGCACAACACCTTTTATAGGGGAAAATTTTAGATCTTTGAAGCGTATTCACTCGTGCATAATTTTCTGAATATGTCATTGCACCACACGTGATATTCTCTTTTGTATTTTTCACATATTCTATCCAAAATGTTCCTTTTTGCTTGAAAATACATCCTTTGGCATATATTGCCTAAAAATATGAGAAACCTGAACGGAATATGTGAAAAATCTTCCCTTCACCGGCGGCCTAAAATAAAATAAAACAAAATGAAAATAAAATGTTTCTAAACTATATGCCATGTTTTTTTTTTTTTAAAAATTAACCCCAAAAATTTAGGTGTCAACGGCCTTTCCAACAAGGACCATGATGAGCGCGTTGCAAAGCTGGAGGAGAAAGTGAGACAACTGCAGGAGTTACAAAGCTCACTCCCATTCGACCTCTCGGTCTATGAGAATGTCAAAATGCCGAGCAAGTTTAAAATGCCAGAATTTGAGAGGTATGATGGGATATCTTGTCTGAAATCTCATTTGCAGATGTACCACGTGCGCATGGCCCAACACGTAAAAAATGAGCCCCTCATGATCCAATCGTTTCATGCGAGTTTGACCGGGCCCGCACTAAACTGGTACGTGATGAAGAACGTAAACCTCCTCGAAACCTGGAACAAGGTAGCGGACGCATTCCTCAAACATTACAAGTTCAACATGGACATCGCGCCTTCCCAAGAAGACTTGGAGAGGATGGAAAAGAAAAGGAGCGAGTCATTTAAAGAGTATGCTGTGAGATGGAGAAACCTCGCAGCTCAAATCACTCCTGAACCTACTAACAAAGAGCTGATGAAGTTATTTGTCAAGACTCTTCCATTTGAATTCCGCAACCGGATGGCTAGCACATATGTTGAGAACTTCAACCAACTTATCCCGATGGGTGAACAGATCAAGATGGGGATAAGAGAAGGGTGGTTTACTGAGCCATCTAACAAGAGATTTTCTACAAAGAAGGAGAAGGATCCTGAAGTTGAGATTAATATGGCCTACTCTCAATCAAATCGTCATACATCCAATCGCGCTCCGGTAATTAAGATTTCTACTGAGCAACAAGGTGGAGGACATTAGTTCTCGGGTCGACGATGTAATGTTAGGAGACAATTTACACCTTTTCCTGGACCTCTATCCAAAGTTTTGCTTATTCTCAAAAAGAATGGATTAATCTCTACTGAGCCGAAGCGACCAAATCCCGAGCATTATCCTGCATATAATCCCTCCGAAAAGTGTGACTATCACATGGGAGAGGTTGGTCACTCCACTGATGATTGCTATATTTTGAAGCATAAGGTCCAAGATCTCTTGGATACAAAGGCATTCTCTTTCAGCAGTAATTAGAAAAATCCTCCACCCAACCATGATGGAGGCGCAAACGCTGTCGCTGAGTGAAGAAGTTCTTATCTTCTAGGACTTCAAGTTTTTTAGAATTTCATGCTTTCTGAGATTTCAATTATTTCTTTTGTTTCTAGGATTTGCTTGTTTGCATTTTCCATTTCAATAATGTAATTCATTTGATTATATTCAATGAAATTACAATTTTATTTCCAATTTTAAGGGCATAATGAGGCACACCAAACCAGTCCGGTGACGATATCCAACAATGAAAAAATATCATCCTAGGAGAATTCTGAGAACCGGGCTTCATCATGTTTCCTCATCCAAAAAAAAATTCCGAAAAAGAATTAAAAAAAATCATTTTTCAAGTCATTTCCAAAAGCATGCATTAGGTTAGCCCTGTTTAATTTTCTAACTCATTTACTTCATGTTTCAGAGCATTACTTTCTTGACCTGATAAGAAAGCATCTGAAAAAGGCACATCAGGTTGCAGTGGGTTCAACTCTTACTCAACAAGTTTCTAAAGAGTTAATGTCGGTCACATCTCAATACTACTTGAAATATCCATCTTGAAGAGCCAAACAAAGTGTGTTCCATTTCCGTGCTTGACGGAATTTTCATTCTTGCCCATTAAATGAGGGGCAAGTTAAAAGAGGATCATCCATCTTTGGTGAAAGAGGTACATCTCGTCTTTGAACATATGGGGGCATGACAGATTTTGGGGCAAGAGCGGATTTTCAATCTTGATTGATAGAGTCAATCCAAGGACATCCATTGCTGAGGCAATCCCTTTGTGGAGCAATCTCCTGAATGAATGCTTAAAATCATGTTTTGAATGCAGTAAATTGTTTGTTTTGAATTCACAAATGCTTTTCATGCTTAAAGTTGCTAGACTCTTTTGAAAAGAGAATTTTTACATTGATCTAGCTCACCAATTTCATGTGGAGATTTGTCAAGATAGACAACTCAATGGAGTGACTTCAATGCTTAAGAATGCTTAATGAGACGTATCAGGATGATGAAAGGCAAGCCCTATCCTATACACAGTCCCATACTTATACACTTAATACACTTGTGAATGTTTTTTCAAATTATCCCTGTCAAGAACCACTCCACATCGAGGCAAATTGGAGGTAAGACAGTACCATGAGGTGAAGAAAATGGATTGAATTTTTCTTGCTCTCACTTGCATCAATCTTCTTGTCATGCTATTACATTGAATTCATGTGGTAATTTAAGTGCCTTAGAATGACAAAGAGCAGTTCTTTCTCTACCGTACACACTTTTATCCATTGCATAGCCCATTTGAGCCTATAAATTCATTTCAAATTAAACACAGTTGGTGATCATCCCCCACACTGGGGCAAGGCAAAAGGCAGATGAAGACCCTTGAAAGTTCGAATGGCAAGGCATGCATTATGCGCAAGAATTGAATTCAAAATAGAACTAAGGGGCATGAAAAAACAGTGTGCCTGGTAAAAGCAAGGCCAATGCCCACGAAAAGAAGTGAAAAAATTACATGAAAACTAGGGGTATGAAAAAGCAGTGTGTTTGGTAAAAGCAAGGCCGATGCCCATAGATGAAAAGAGAAAGTCAATACAGGTGACTATCAATTGCAACAATTGAATTCTGATGGAACAATACTCAAAGAACTCAAAAGTTGAGTTTTTACAATCAATGGGGGCATTTCATGAAGACAATCCCCGATGATGAAAAAGAAAACTGGTGACAATGCCAAGATGATCACCAACCCTCACCATTCACACACATTTTGAGCCTAATGATCTTTTCATTTCTCAACCCATGAACCCAGCCTACGTTACGTCCCTTACAAGTCTCTCCAGATTATGGCACTTGAATTAACGTAATGGTTCACATGTTTTAAGTATCGCTTGAAGAAGTGTGAGCAAAATTATTTCTTTCTCATTTTGCAGGGTTCTTGACTTGTAAGCCCAGAGATGATTACAAGATTGTTCTTTCAATAGCCTTGACTCAAAGAGTCCCTTTGTTAAGCCGTTGACCAAGCCCACATTATGGTCCTTGTTAAAGACCTCTCAGATTGGTAAAGTCGTACCGCTTGCAAGAATACTTGGACCCGTGTTGGTATGATGATAGTGAGATGGAGTGATTCTCATAAAATAGCCTCTAAATGAGAGTGAGTGAAAGTCATTTCTAACTGAAGGTCCCTCATTTGGTATTCTTACGAAATCCATGTCATCAGTGAAGATTGTCTTGAATGATAATTCTCTTCAGTGGAAATTTGGGTGATGCAAAGGTCATTATGCATGAACCCCGATTGAGTTGATGAAAACCTCACTGAATTTTGAAATGTGCATTCTAGAGTAGCTTAGATTGTCTATCTCTTTGATGAATGCATATCAGTTTTTGCTCTAAATCATATCTGACAGGTAATTCAAGTTCCTTTTAGAATGTTTCATGATATTAGGAGATGAGAAACCTCCACCATGAGGTGAAAGACCTCCACAAGATATCCAAATTCCGAAAGACATATCCCCAAGAATCAGAGATATCACCAGATAAGTATATCTCTACCATACTCTAAAATACTTGTTATTGTGCAGGTATTCTCTCTCAAGTGCATCAACACTTGACTTGGTCAAGCTGTCCAATTATATCGACCCGACGTGCTTTCGTAGCCCAGTGTCCCTTTTATCGACCCGGCGTGTTTCCGTAGCCCGGTGTTCCTCTTCATGACCTGGCGTGCTTTCGTAGTCCAGAGTCCCTTGCACCGACACTCGATCGAGTTGTCTCCAAAGATTTTTCTCTAGATTCAGTCTGATTAAGGCGACCGAAGAATGGTTTGGGTCCTGATCAGATGATCTATGCTGCAATGCTGGACGACTGAAGAATGGTTCGGGTCCTAGCCAAGCAAAATCTCCGTTTAGGCAACCGTAGAATGGTACGGGTCCTAGACAACATTTATTGCCCTAACAGGCGACCGTAGAATGGTACGGGTCCTAGAAAATGAATCCCTATTTAGGCGACCGTAGAATGGTACGGGTCATAGACAAAACCTTTATGCCGTACTAGACGACCCTAGAATGGTACGGGTCCTGGGAAACAGTTCCTTACAAAACATTTATGCCGTACTGGGCGACCGTAGAATGGTACGGGTCCTGGACAAGTAACACCCACTACCTCGAATTACTCTATCCTCCTCGAAGGTAAGTTATTTTGGGTAGGTTCATCTATCATTTGCATTAGCATTTCCATGCATCATACAAATTGCATTAAAAATGGAATTCATGTTCAAACAAAAAATCATTCATTGCATGAGCATGACAAAAATTTAGATCTCAATTTGTCTTTGAAGGGAACCTCTGCGAGCTCACCTTCAAAGAGGGGTAGCTGTTGACACCTAAATTTTTGGGGTTAATTTTATAAAAAAAAAAAAAAAAAAAAAACATGGCATATAGTTTAGAAACATTTTATTTTCATTTTGTTTTATTTTATTTTAGGCCGCCGGTGAAGGGAAGAATTTTCACATATTCCGTTTAGGTTTCTCATATTTTTACGCAATATACACCAAATGATGTATTTTCAAGCAAAAAGGAAAATTTTGGATAGAATATGTGAAAAATACAAAAGAGAATATCACATGTGGTGCAATGATATATTCAGAAAATTATGCACGAGTGAATACGCTTCAAAGATCTAAAATTTTCCCCTATAAAAGGTGTTGTGCGCATACAGACGAGGGGGGGGGGAGAAATTTCAAAAATTTGGAGCAAAAACGGGGCTCTTTTCTCGATTGAAGAAAAAACGAAAATCAAGCACACCAAAAGAGAGAAGAGCTTCGGTTTCATTAGGGTTTGGGGGGAAGGAAAGAGTGAAGGTTTGACTTTTGTTGAAAAAGCAAAAAGCAAAAGCAGAACAAAGAGAGATGTGAGAGTGACATGAGAGAGAAGCGTGTGCAGCAGAAGAAAAAAAAGGAGAAAAAAAGAAAAAGGAGAGCGCTGTTCATCGTCTCCTTCATGCAGCCACCGCTGCAACCCGCCCGCCGAGCCATCGCGTCTCTCGTTTGACCTGTCCGCACGTCCGCAGCCGCCGCTTGTTCCCCGCGACTCGCAGCACCCGCGAGCCTCCCTCGCCGCACGAAGCCCGTCGTCGCTACCGTCAGCCACCGTCACTCCGAACTCCCCTCTGCAACGCCGGTAGTCCGCGACCCACCTCAACCGCACCCTCTAGCCCGCCAAAGCTCTGCCACAGCCGGACCCGAGCCAAATCTGCCCACCGCCTGCACCACGTCGGCTCCGAGCTTCCCCCGACGGCCGTTGCTGCTGCTCTCGTGACGCCCCTGCATCACGCACCTCGCCCAAGCCCCACTTGTCGGTCCGAGCTCCGTCATCCCTTCTCAGCCCGCGACGTTAGAAGCCCCGATCACCTATCGACGGAGCCCGCCCCGCCGCTCGCCAGTCCTTCCATCCCGATCCATGCCCCCGCAGCATCCCCCTCTATAGGTTCGCGCCGACTGCCACGCCGCCCTGAAGCCGCAGCTCGACGCCGTCCCGATCTCGCCGCTCCGTGCCAATCCCGAAGCCCCGGTGCTGTGCTGCTGACGTGCCGCCCCTATCTCCCTCGCCGAAACCCTAGCCGACGAGCTCTCCCTCGTCGGACCCCCAAACCGGCCAAGCTTTTTCTTTTTTTTTTTTTAAAAAAAAAAAAAGAAAAAAAGTTAAATTAGGTATTTTTACTTTACTTTATTAGGCAAGTTTAGGTTTTTTTATTTTATTTATTTTTTGTTTATTATTATCTGTTTATATATTGTTTTCTTTGGTCGAAATACCTATCTATGCATAATTAGAAATCCCAATAGATCACCTGATTCGCAACCACGCCAGGGTTTTTTATTTAATCTATAAGGCTTTAGATGAAATAATTAATCAAGTGGGAATAAAATTGATATTTTGATCTTTAAGGCTTAAGATCAATTTATCGATTTTACTAGTGAAATATCATCTCTTGATCTATACAATGTGTGATATTTTTTTTTGGTAATTTTGGATGGTCTTGATTGCTTTATTTATCTTGAAATGTGTTTGAGTTATAATATTGCATGTTTTAGGGTTTACATATTTAGAATAGGAATTTTATTTCGAATTTTAAAATCAAAAATCAAAAAAATCAAATCAATCAATTTAGGTTGCTAGATTTTTAATTTGGATTGCATGTTTAATTATTTGGCTATTATTAATTTCGAAAATTAATAAAAAAAAAATCATCATGCATATGTCATGTAGAATTATGGCATATTTTGCACGTCATTGCATATTAGGGTTAAATTGCACTTAGTTTAATTTTAGATAATATTCTTTAATTCATTATAGGTGTAGGTATTTTTTAGATATATTACATTTTAGGATTATTTAGGTTAAGATAATGTTTTAGTTTAAATTAGGGTTTGACTCAACCTAATTCCTAATATAAATTAAATAGGATCTTAATCTCATTAGGTAATTTTCACATTTCACCAAATTTCGAGTCTCATGAAAAATACAAAAAAAATGTCATAGGTTAAATTAGTTTTATTATTTAGGGTAAAATGAATTCTTTTAGGAAAAAGAAAAAAATGTCATATGCACGTCATTAGGGTTAGATTCATTGAAATGCATGTCATTTAGTATTGTTGATAGGCCCATTTAATTAGAAATCGTATGTCATTAGAATTAGGTCATTTAGTTAATATCGCATTGCATATTGCATGATTTTCATTAATTAAGTGAAAAAAAATTGCGTGTTAATTAGAAACCATATCTAGGGCTGTTGATGTGGATTTTGATTTAACATTGCAGATGCTTTCGTTTCTTTGAGATAAGTTTTTGCAATTTATTTATTGTTTATTTGGGTGTTAAATTGGTGGATTGCGCACCCGTATGATCACCTCACATGTTAGGGAAATAGATTTAAAATCAATCCAAACTACTTGCCAAACATTTTTCAAAATAAAAAGAAAGGTACCGAAAGGGCGTTAAAGAAATCTAGCGTAATCAAGTCCCCGAACTCATAAATCTGGGTTCGTATGAGTAAAGTAAATCTCATACTTGATGGGTTTCTAATCGACCCACCAAAAATATATTAGTGGCGACTCCTAATTGAAAATCAATCGCATGTTAAGAACTTGAACCTAAGTCGCGAATTGGTATGAGCTTGGGAGAGCCCGAGTTAAGTCTAAGCTTAACAATCCATTAGCCAAACCCTAGGTGGTTTACACCCGAAAAATTGGTCGCGACAGAGATGAAGGGGGAGAGAGAGAGAGAGAGAGAAGGTTTTTTTTTCCCAAAAAATCTTCCTTAAAATCCTCTCCACCAAGCCTTTTTCCCTTTTGTCTTTTTGCTAAACCTTCTAGAATGGCAAAATGGTCTTTTTACATTTTTAACTTGAATTTTCAATTTTGCCCTTGGGCCCATTTGCTTGAAATGGGCTTGGCTTGGCTTGGCTTGGCTAGCATAAGTAGGCCCCCATGATTGAGTTGAGGGGCATGAGGCTCGTTGGCCTTCACTTGGCTCAACTTCTCTCTCTGGCTTCCAATTCTTGATCAATTAGTCCTAATCTGGAAATTTTAAGCTTGAATAAATCAACAGATAAATGAGGCGATGTCCAGTAAGTTAATTTTGAAATCCTTGAGAGTTCAATACCCGAAATCGAATTAAAATTCATAGTTAAGACCGATCAAATACAACTTTAGTATGACCTAAATTTTTGCATGGTTAACCTGTGAGCAATCATTTTCAATCCACGTTTGTGTCTCTTCAATCGTGGATGACTATCAGTTGTCATGTGATCGCAATGAATCTATGACTAACCCTAAGCACAAGATCAATAGAAAATCTATTTACTGTCGTTCATAGTGAATATCGATATCGTGTGGAATCACTCGCAAACCAACTACATACTCATGTTAAATCGATTTATATCTGTTTGCTAATTGACTTATAATAGTGTAGTATTATCTCTTGTTAATCCTTGTAGTCAATCGATCTATCCCTGATTGAATTCTCCAGTCTTTCACTTTTTAACCATTCGTGGCTTCTCATAATAGATTAGTTAACTCATGAGTGATCAGTTTAGAGTAAATTACTATCAGTGAATTGATTAAATAACTATTTCGTATATTTCAAAATGGGTCGAATTTCAGGATATCATAATATGCATGCTTAATGTATCGCCATGGGCACATATTAATTAATAACGTGTAGAGGTGTGCCAAGGTGAGGTAAGAATGCATGCTGGACTATTTGATGTTCTACATATGTAGGATGCACCCAAGACAAATTAACATCCTAATCAAGGCTTAGGTTGTTGACTTACCGAGATTTTATCTCACCTATTGTTGTTTATTGTTTTTAGGCCCGTTGTATGGAGAACCGTCACGTTCGATTCAGGGTCCCAATGGATCAAGATACTGTCTTGACCTCACACCCTATCCCGGGATCCAACCAGGTATACAAACTTTTTATCACGATGGTTTGGGTAGACGAGTGGTTGGCCCACTAGGTGACCCATAGGTTTAAGACATAGTTTATTCGGGTCGGGGAGGAACATCTTAGCTTATCCGTGATTTTCATGGACCACATAGCGAGGCTCCTGGAGAGCAAGTATGGGATCCTATGGACATTAACACCTCTAATGGTGCCATTGAAGATCTAGAAACCGACCCTAATGTGGAGTCTAATCTTGAGACACCACTTAGATATCACGGTTGGCCCATACATTTGTAAACTTTGGGTCAATCTTGACCCCTGGTGGTTTTTATTGATGGTTGATAGGAAGTTCCTGTCGTGGGAAAGGCTTGTAAATATATAACTTCCTAGAGTTAACAAGTACATAAATTTGACTTTTTGTTTATAATATGCTTCCGTTTTATATTTAATCGAAAGAATAAAAGTATGGGTCGGCAATGTATCCTGAGACGTCGCAACTAAACCATCATGGAGGGATGTTCGCGTGCTCGGGTTTGGAGCATGACACATACCGCCACGGATGTGTCCAAATTCACTCACCATGATTTCGTGGCCAGCATTATTTCCTTATTTCTTTTTCTTAATTTACGCTTCGCTCAATCTTTCCATTCGGCTTTTCTGGTTTGCATTGCCTCGTGCAGTCAATTCTGTCCATATTGCCGGATAAATCCCACTGATTCTTTCCCTAAATTTGCTCACTCTCCTTGCCGTTTCACGGCTCGCTAATTTCAGAAGCACCAACTTCTGCAAATATCTGGATTCTTTCCCTCATTTCATCTCTTCATACATTCTTTTCTTTTCTTCCCATTCCTAACTCAGTATCTTGCTTTCAAGCCTCTGTGCTTCATCTTATTAATGACATTTACATATTTAAACCGGAAAAAAAAATTATCTATCTTGCCCCCTTGCCGGCCATATTTCAAATATGTGAATCATTTAATTGTGGAAGAAATTCCACCGATTCCTCCTCTGGCTTCGAGCACGCCCCCCAATCACCGTCCTTTCAAAATTGTGACGTGTGATCTCTTTTCTTAAGCCACCATTCTAGCCGTCATGCATCATTCTTCATTCCTCATTGGCCAAATTTAGACTCCAATCCGGGTTACCATGTAGAAAATCCTAATTCAAATTGCGGCCTTGATCCATTCAATCCAAGATTTGCGCTCAAAATATGTCAATTTCAATTGGTGCCAGTCAATAAGAAAAATTCCGCATGTAATACTCCACGGTATTTTTGCACGCCACTGATGAGAATGCAAATGGGAACTATGCAATATTGATTTTTTTTTTTTTTAGGGATTTAACTTGATACCTAATTTTTCATGCAATAAATGACTAAAGAAAAATCAAAATTTAGGTATCAACATTGACCGAAAAATGTTAGGGCCCGTGAAATCCCTTAGTAATCTCGCTGCCTACATAAAATGTGAGCCAAAGCTCCAATGAAACGGTCATGAGATGGGAAACTTTAACACCATCTTCATTAAGACGACATAATTTATCCTACGAAGTCAAAAATATGCAGGCCTCATCTTAGTAATTCATCGACATTTAAAATCCAAGCCGGCAATGATTCCTCATGTAAAAATAACATCTTAGTTTGACTTTTGCCAAAAAAAAAAAAAAAAAACACGAAGGATATTCGCATAGGAACTATCCTTCCCCCTCATGTCATATACTCCAAATTAATCTGATTTACAATATGTAACTTCAAGCCGGCTCATTCTTTTAACTCGTAACTATGTACTTTGTCCTATGCTCTATTTTCATCTATAAATAGAAAGGTACGGAAGGCATATCTCTTACAAACTCAGTACCGAAAGAAGCTTAGATATTCGAAAAGCATGGGTAAGATCAACAGTCACAAGTACACCGTCTTCTTCAACTTGGTTTCGATACTCTTCTTTGTCCTCATGGTCACCCGGGTCGAGAGCCATTACACTATAGGTAAGTAATGGGTTACTAATCTCCATTAATTGATAATATATATTTTCCACCCACATACTTCAAAATCTTGTTGCAACTTAGGCTGCGTTTGTTTTGATCTCTTTTTTCTGTTTTTAAACAATTTTTCTGTTTTTTTGTTCCTGGGAACAAAAAAGGAACAGAAACGCGTTTGTTTGCGTTTTTGTTCCAAAATTATTTTTTTGTTCCCAGAAACACAACTGAAACAAAAACAAGAAACAAAAAAAAAGTTGTTTCTTGTTTCTGAAACACATTTTAGGAACACTTTTTTTTTCTCTTTGTTCTTCTTCTCTTCTTCTTCTTTTTTCTTTCTTTTCTCTTTGGCCGGTCGTCGGCTTGGGCCATGGCCGGCGACCGGCCATTGAGGGCCAGCGACCTCACCGGAGCGTCACCGGCCCCCGGCGAGGCCGAGCGTCACCGGCCCCTGGCAAGGCTCGGGCCGCCGGCCACCGCTAGGTCGACGTTGCTGGCGGTGGCCCGGCAACGCCGAGCCTCGCCGCGCCGGGCGAGCTCGGCCTCACTAGGGGCCGGCGAGCCTCACCGTGGCCGGGCGAGGCGCCGACCCTCGTCGGCCGGTCGCCGACCATGGCCGAGACCAGCGACCGGCCAAAAGAAGAAAAAAAAAAAAAGGAAAAAGAAAAAAAGAAAATAAGGAAAAATAAATAAGAAAATAAGAAAAATAAGAAAGAAAATTAAAAATTAAAATAAAAAAATTAAAAATTAAAATAAAAAAAAATTATACAAATTTACCAAACGTGTTTCTGTTCATTTTTTATTCCCGGAATAAGTTTACCAAACGCGTTTTTTTGTTTAAAAATTGTTCCCCGGAACATAAACACTTTTTTCTATTTCTGTTTCCTAGAATAATTTTTAAACAGAAATGTTACCAAACGCACCCTTAATCGTACATTGAGGATCCGCTTTCTATTTCAAAACCTCGGCCAACCACAAGTTACATCCCTAGTGCCAGTACTTTTGACCGGTTTTGAAAGAAAATCTGTTTTAATGTTGCATTAATAGCTGGAAGTTTTTCTTTCCTACGGGAGGATGAGCAGCTTGACATTACCCATGTTTTCCCATTATATTAAAGTAGTTTGCATGCATGAGCTAAGCACAATTATTTTAATTGCAATTAAAAAAATTATTCATTTTGTTCCGTACATAATTGTGTTGCAAATACAATGTATATAAATGACTCCAAGAGATAAGATGCCGCTATGATACTAAATCAAAAAAATTATTTATTTTTTCCCTACATAATTATGTTGCAAAAAACAATGTAAATAAAGGACTCTAAGAAATAAGATACAAAAGGCAACTGAATAACAAATATTCCATAAATATTTGTTGACTTACTATTTCTAAGAGATAAGATGCAAAAGGTAACATAATAACAAAAATTCCCTAAATATTTGCTGAATATTTTTTTCCCTTAACAATTGCTAATGGAAATTACGCAATTAGTGTTTCACTTAGTCATCAATCAAGTCGTTCCGTTGGGACTCAAGTCTTTCTTTGGTTTATGCATGGTGCTTTACAGGGACTTTTTTTTGCCGCCGAGATGTGCAAGTGAACAGTGGACACTTGCTATGCAATAGCACAGCAGTACGGCTTGACTCTGGACACCTTGTACTCCTACATTCCAAAAGTAAACTGCGATGATCTCTCCATTGGTCAATATCTTTGCATCTTCGGGGTGTGGCTTTAAGCCACAAAGATGTCTAGTTTACACTTGCATGAATAAACGAGTGGATAAGTGCAACGCGCTCATCACGCAATTGCTGGTAATGCAAGCGCAGGGGTCTGGTCATCATGTTTTGTTTCAGTGTCATCAAGCAATGCAGTTTGAGCATTGTGACTAGAGGGTGTCGATAAAGTTAGTACGCATGCTTTATTTCAGTTTTTTGGTGAATAGTTAAAGTATATTTGTTATTCATAAGAAAATATTGGGCGCAGCAAGGGTAGACATCTTAGCAATGCATTAGTCCATTCCCCGAGCAATATGTATAACTCGCGGGTCCACCTTTAAGAAAACCCAAAAGTCCCTCTCTTTTCTACACCGTTGCTTTCTTCGTTTTCTTTTTGCCCTTCCAAGGCCATGGACGATGCTCGATTGCAACGGCCAGCCATGGACAAACCACTCACGAGCATGCCAACACTTACCCATGCTCGTCGTCAGCATCATTCACGCATGCTATTGATCCACAGGCATCCATCTTTTCCATCTAGCCATGGACAATGCTCACGGCCAACCATGGATGACCGGCGAGTGTCAAATACCCCAAGTGCCAATACTTGACACGGGTAGACAGTTAAGTGCCAAAATTAGAGAAAAAATGAACATTTGAGTGTTAACAGTGAGAATTTCTGGCCAAATTGCTAACTTAGCATTTTCTTGCACGATTTTTAACTGATGTGGCAATTCTTTAAAAAAAAATTATCAACGTGGTGCTAACATGGCTAGATAAACCCAAAACGACGTCACTTTGGTCCAAATTTGATTTTTAATATAAATATTAATTAAATTAAATTTAAACATCTAAAAAAGAAAAGATCATATATGGGGCCATGGAGGCCCTTGCTGCCACCTACCCCACCATTGCCAGAAAGGGCCAACAATGGTGGGGAAGGGTTAGCCGGAGCCCCAGATTTAGGCGAAGGCTTGTAGGCCACAAGCCTTTCGGATATTGTGAAAATAACAATTTGGTGTAAGCTACAAATTCTTGAAAAATCGGGTCCCACAACAATTTATAATTATTTATGATTTAGTTTTTTATGGTCTAAAATAAACTATTATTCTCACACTAGATTAAAAACTAGCACGTAATGACGTCCACCTTTTTTACTAATAAAATTCTAATTTTAAATTTAGTTTAATTAATATTTAAATTAAAATATTAATATTATATTTATTTAAAAAATGAGGAGAATGAGGAGGCACAAGGCAAAGGCTAAGCCCTCGCCGTCGCCTCTCAACCGTCGCCGAGAAGGGTTGGCGACGATGGGGGAAGGGTTGATCAGGGTCGCCGGGCCTTGGCTAGGGGCCGACAACTTACGATGAGGGCCTACGAGCCCTTGCCCAAATCTAGGGCGAGGGCTCGCAAGCTCTTGCCACTAGTTGACCAGCCGACCCTTCCCCCACCATCGCTAGCCCTTCCAGTCGATGATGGAGAGGCAACGGCGAGGGCTTAGCCCTCGCAATCTGCCTGCTACCTTTTTTTTTTTTTTTTTTAATAAATAAACATTTTAATTTGAATAATATTTATATTAAAATTAAAAATAAAAAGACAAAATGTCGTCATTTTGGTTCTTCAATGCTGACTCAACTCTCCAGCATGCCACGTGGGCGAGTTTTATTATAAAAAAAAATAAAATTGCCATTTAGGATTTTCGGCCACCTTCGTTGGACTTGGCACGTAAGTGTTCTATATATATATATATATATAAATGGCACTTAAATGTCACTTTCGTAACTTTTGATACTTAAGTGTCTTGCCATGTCAAGTTTTGGCACTCCAGGCATTTTTTTTGCCGAGACAAAACTATCAAAAAAACTATTCTAGGCTTTGCACTAAGGATAAGCATGGTCCGAGTTGGGCTAGCCCAATACCTAATCTAGGGACAAACCTGCATTCCTCAATTTATGGGATCGAGGACCAACCCCATTGAGCCTAGGACCAAGGACCAAATTGACCTTATGGGTCTGGTTTGATTATAAGGTCAACCTAAGACCAATTGATTATTTTTTGTTTTGTTTTTTGTATTCCTTGAAATGCGAAACATACTCTTTCAAACTACATATCCATTAACAATGCAACATTGAGCAACTAAACTATGAACACCGGTACATATCAAACATAAATCTAAGATAATATAACAATAGAAATCTCCATTTGTGATTATTGCGCTTCGTTTGTGAGGTGGTCCAAAAAAGGTGAGTGATGAGATAGGCAAGCGAGGCTAAGGTGAGCAAAGAGGGTTACTCTTTTGTTTTTGGGTCAAATCTGTGCTGGGTTTCTATTTCTAATTTACATAGCAAAACCGCATAAGAAAGGATGAAAACAGCATAAGGGTTTAGAGTAGACAAAAATATAAAATATATTAGATATTATATAATAATACGATATATAATATATATGATATATAGTTCATATATTATATATAATGTATACAGGGTTGGTCTAGGTTGAACCAATCCTAAAATTTTAGGACCAATGACCAACAAGTAGAGTGTAGGGTCTAAGGGTTCCAGGACCAAGGATTGGCCTAATCCCTTTGGGAACTGGATCAAGACTGGCTCAATTGGGCATTGACCCTATACCGATGCTCACCCCTATTATGCACTATCTTAGGTTAAGAATCTGATTGATTCTCAAAATAAAGATATTATACAATATAAACTTAGCAACTAGTCAGCCCTACAATTTTTTCAATTAGTCCTAATTAATAACTCATGCCAACACAAATTACATCCTTTACTCCCTTTGTGACATGAGTTGCTTTCGCATATTTTACACTAAATTGACAGTTTACCTTCTACATAATGGCCCCTTCAAGCTAGACCTATCAAACAAGTGGGTCGGGTTGGGTTTGGATGAGGTCATAAATAGTCTGACCCAAATTGACTCATTAACCCGTTTATGACCCATTTGTCAATAATATTAATTTATTAACCCATACCCGACCCAACCCATACCCAACTAATACCTGACCTGACTCATATTGCTAAAACACTTTCATATTTAACCACATCTACAAAAGTTTATTTCTTATGATTCAAGAAAATTATATTGTTAAAATACTCTCATAAAATTACAAAATTATGGATTTATCTTATAATTTTTTTTTTTTTATAGTGAGGCTTCATTTATTTCACAAAAAAATGGTATTTCTGAAAATTATAATGTTTTACGATGTTTGGTTGGAAGTTGAAAATAGAATATTTTCTGCTTGGTACAAAAAATCCAATTTGATTTTTTGTGCACTCATTTTAAGTAATTTTATTTTTTAAAATATAATATTTAATTACTTTTTCCTTTTTTTTTTCCTTTTTTTTACCCGGTTGTCAGCCACAACGAGCTCCAACCTCGCCATAGGCCGGCGAGTTGAGACTCGCCCTCATTGGAATTGGGCGAGCTTGAGCTTTGCCATATTTGGAGAGGTCCCACTCACCTCGATACCGGCGAGCTCGAGTCTCACCAGAACGACAAGGCTCGAGCCTCAGCCTCGCCTTTTTCGACAAGTCGAGCCTCGCCAAATCCGACGAGGTTGAGCTTGCCTCAACGCCAGCAAGGCATCGGCCTCACCCAATCGAGCTTGCCAATGCGATTGGGTGGTGGCTACAAACCTCACCCTACCAGAGAGGACCCCACAACCCTTGGCCGGTGGCTGGTAGGGTCAGCCACGGGACTTCATTGGGAAAGAAGTAAAAGAAAGAAAGAAAAATAAAAGAAAAGAAAATATATTAAAAAATGAAAATAAAAATTAAATAAAAATGATAAAAAAAAAAAACTGTTTAAAGAGAATAATATATCCTTGATGGGTTGACTCAACTAATAACCGTTATAAGTTAAATGGGTTGTGAATGGATTTGAAGACAAACCTATTTTCAACCTATTTGCCATTACACTTACAAATAACTCAAACCCATTAACAACCCATTTTTAAAACTTAACTAATCCACATATGACCATCTTATTAAAATTGGGTATTTTGACACCTCTATTTCAAGCATATTAATGTCTCCTAGTTCTACAAAGTCGTTCAACTTATGTTGGTCCATCCAAGACTTAATGAACCCTTATTCTATTGCTTGTTCATCTTCTACATAGGTCTATCTAATCTTGGACACCATTGGCATTCAATATATTGTTCACCTTTTGTAGATGTGGATAGAGGTGGTAAATGAGTGGGTTAGGTTGGGTTGGGTGAGTCATAAATAGGTTCAACCCAAATCCACCTTTTTAACTCACATGAACCCATTTACTTGCTAACAAACTAGGACGACCAAAAAAAAAAAAAAAAAAAAAAAAAAAAACTCACGACTATCCAATCTATACGACTAATCTAAACCCACCCACATAACTCACTCAAAAAATCATAGAATAAGCCGAGCATATCTTCAAAATAAACAGATGAAAATGAGAAAAATACAAAAAATAAAGAAATTCAAGTTGCTCCAAGCTCAACCTAGTAAAAACGCCGTCCTCATGCAAACCCTCAGCAGCCGCTCCTCCCCTGCCGCTGGGGGTCAATACGTGGCCAGAGGCTAGAGTCGAGCCGAAGCATCAATGATGTGGCCATGGTCGAGGACAAGCCACTCCTTTCGCTCGGAACCAAGCTGGTCTCCGTGGCGTCGAAGTGGGGAGGCTAAGGACTTTGTGACTGCCGTTGGTGAAACTTAATCCCACTGGTCCCAGGCGTTGAAATTGACGCAGGTCTCAAAGAGATACTTGAGGCGGTCAATATCGCTGGCGCAAGAGGCCTCGAAGATGTCGCCATTGAGGATCCTCTGGAGGGCGATGAAGCAACCGAAGTCGAAGGGATCGAGGTCGATGCCGTCCATGTCAATCTAATAGGTTTAATTTTCCCGGCCTACTCTTTCTGGCTGAGGGGCTTTCCTTCCTAGAATGAGGTCTAGGTCCTCACCCCATGATAAGGAAGATTGAAATCTACAACAAGTGGTCAGTCGCTCACCCAAAAAAAAAAAAGGCCTGAAAGCTCTTAAGTTGGAGCTCAGAATATCCAAAGTCAGAGCATCTAAAAGATCATCGTCCTCTGCGGTTCTTTCAAACAAATAAATGGGGGGACGGGTCAGACTATCAAGGTCGAGCGTTCAAGGAGTTGTTCATTTTTTGGGTGGATATTAAAGGTGGTATTTGGGTCTGAGGAGAGAGAAAGAAGAGGAGGCAGATTTTGATCTTTTGGGTTTAGGTAGGGTTATAAGAGGAATGGGCTGTAAAATGAAAATGGATTTGAAATGGATGTATTTCCAACCCATTTGGACCCATTTATACTTAGGCATTTTTTTTGGGATCAATTTAAACCCATTTCTGACATTTTAGCCAACCCATTTATGACCTAGCCTATTAAAAATGAGTTAAAAAAATGGGCTTTGGACCCAAGTTGACACCTCTAAATGGAGTGAATCTACAAACTATTTCCACACGACAAACACATATATTTATAGTCTTTAATTATTGTGTCATTTTTAAAACATTATATAGGATTTATTCAGCAATTCAGTTGTTGACTTGGCTTCTTTTAACGATCACGGAAGTCACTGATTACCTCAACTATCCTTATGCTAAAACTCAGGATCAATCCACACAATGCACCAACATCCCCTATCGTGGTTCCCAAAAAAAAAAAAAAAAAAAATAGTAAGATTCAATCCACAAGTCGAGAAATTACCCAAACTTGTGAAGATGTAGACCATGAAATGAGGACACCCATAGTATCTCCTTCTGCTATTGAAAGTGCTAGAAGAAGTCCCAAATTTTTGTAGGCAATCCCCTGACAACACCTGAAATTGTTCCCCTTTG
The DNA here is from genome assembly GCF_016545825.1 of Eucalyptus grandis. Classification (NCBI taxonomy): domain Eukaryota; kingdom Viridiplantae; phylum Streptophyta; class Magnoliopsida; order Myrtales; family Myrtaceae; genus Eucalyptus; species Eucalyptus grandis. Next base: position 22,861,551 of record NC_052620.1, read on the forward strand.
GTTGGCTTCATCGTAATCAAGGAGGAGACGACGATGGTCCTGTTAGGGAAATCCTTATAATGTTTTGAAGATGACAAAATAAATCAAAGGTTACTAACATGTTTAATTGTTGAGTAACAGACTATGCAGATGATAGAACATGTAAATTTGATATTATCAAAGTCTATATTTGGAAGAACCAGAGAACTGAACGTAACACATGTCCAAAGTATATTATGAAAACTACCAAACTTTAGTGTCAAAGTCTATTCTACATCAAAAGTCTGCTTACCCTGACAAATTCCAAACTGAACATGAATGAAGAACCAAAAGACAGACTCTATGCTGAAGCTGAACCATAAGACAGACTCTATGCTGAAGCTGAAGTTATTCAGACTGTATTCAGACCTTAAAGCTAAATTTGTTCAGAAGCAGATTATGCTCAGACTCAGATTGTAAAGTCTATTGTTTTCAGACTTTACATCCGGAATGAGACAAAACATAATATAAGCTCAATCATATAACGGCTAGTGATCTGGTTTGGATTCTACATCAATATTGATTTGATTGATTCAATCTAATTGATTGACAATTATATCTTGAAGACAAGAACTTTATATATGAAGAAGCTCTACTTATGAAACCAAGATTTTGTTTGTATGAGCGATCAGAATCAATTTGAGATTCTACTTTTGTCACTCAACGGCTACCAAATCTTCTAGATACAGATCTGTCCAATTGATAGATTGGAAGACGATCCTTGAGATACTGTCCAACGGCTAGTTTGGAAGTGGAGGAGTATTTAAGGAGATCAAAGACCGATGAGCAAGTAAGAGACAGAGCGTAGAATTTATAATTCCAAAGTCTGAGCGATCTTTGTTCATGCACTTGTCTTTGGTAAGCTTAAACGCTTGTGATCGTGAGAGAAATACTAAAAGAGTGACTTAGTGAGATAGTGTGATCTACTACTAAGTATTTGCACTCAAAGTTGTAATCTCTTGTTGATTGCATAGTAGAATCCAGCCAAGAAGGTTGTTAGCATGGGCGAGTGGACGTAGGCTTGGATTAAGCCGAACCACTATAAACCTTGTGTTCTTATTTTTTTCCCTGAATCTCTTTATTTTGTTCATAGTTCTATTTAACTGCTAAAATTTGATCTCGCTCAAAGTTTGCTGCTCTTCAGACTCAGTTTCAAAAGTCTGTTGTTATTCAGACTCAGGTTAAAAGTAAAAGTTTTCACTGTATTTTGTAAAATCTGTTTTTACACCTATTCACCCCCCTCTAGGTGTTTATACTAGCACTTTCAATTGGTATCAAAGCCAAGTGATCGGTTTATAAAAGTGTTTTTACTTTTGAGCTAAAGATCTTCTATGGCTAATATCCTGGCACTAGGACTTATGGAAGGGCAAAGTAACATCAAGCCACCATATTTTGATGGGAATGAATACAACGTGTGGAAGAACAAAATGAAAGCATTCCTAAAATCCAGAGATCCCTTGCAATGGGATGTTGTGGAAAGAGGAATCAATCCCACTACTGCGTCTACATCAAATAAGAATGGCAAAGACAAAGAAACCAAACCCCCTGCTCTTATGTCTCGGACGGAGATGACCAAAAGAGAAGCGCTTGATGCAAAAGCCATTTATTCTTTATATTGCGCTTTGTCTCCTGCTGAATATAATAGAATCTCTTCATGTGAAATAGCAAAAGAAGTTTGGGATAGACTTCATGTTACATATGAAGGGACCGATCGTGCAAGAGAGACAAAAGTAAACTTCCTACTCGGTAAATATGAATCCTTCAAGATGAAGCAAGGAAAGTTAAATGGAGATATGTTCAGCCGTTTTACAGAAATTGTAAATGGTTTAGCATATCAAGGTCAGCCAATTTCTTTTCCAATGAAGGTCAACAAACTCTTGCGAGGTCTCTCGAAAGATTGGAACCATGTCAAGACCTCAATCCGGGAGACTCAGAGGATTATGCCACTCTCCATTGATGAATTGATTGGCACTCTTCAATCCTACAAAGTGGAACAAATCGCTGATGAAGATCCTGAAGGTAAGAAGTCCATCGCTTTAATATCTAATGTTGATTATGATGATACAGACTCAAAAAATGACATGGACGACGAAGAACTTGCCTTTATGAAATTCAAAAAGCTAAGTAGAATGTGAAGGAAATTCAGTGAAAGAAGACAATACAAGCAGAATGGCCAGAAAAGAACCACGAAAGAAGATGACGAGCAATGAAATATATGCTTGATGGCATGTTTAGACTCAAACTCAAATTCGAAATCAAAGTCTAACTCAGACACAGACTCATAATCAAAGTTTGACTCAGACACAGACTCAGAATCCGATGAGGAAATCGAGGTAAGTCATTCAGCAATTCCTATCAAAGTTCTTAAGTATATAAATGAGCTGTGCTCAAATCTCAAATCTTCTCTTAAAATGATCTTCGAACTTAAAAAGGAAAATTCTTGGCTTAGGCAACAAAATCTTTCTAAAAAAAAATGAAATTTTGCAAAAAGATTTTCCACAAACAAAAGAAAGTCGAGATTTACTTGTTCAAAGAAAATGATTCTTTGAAGAAAGAATTTTCAAATATTTCAACAAGATTTTCAAATGGATAAAAAACATTAGAGCATATTCTTTCCATATAAGTTCCTTACTATAATAAGTCGGGACTTGATTTCAATAAGGAAAATGATTCTCTAATAGATTTTCCTAAAGTCAAGGAAAGACTTAGACAAAGACCTCCAAAGGCATTTTACAAAAATCATTTTCAAAAAGTGTTTATAAAACATGTTGATCAAAATGCCCTAAAGTGTTCAAATTGTGGAGATTTAGAACACTTTGAGAAAAAATGTCCTAAAGTCTGGAGACCTATTAAGAAAGATTGGGTAAAAACAGCATACTCTACTAACTCTCATGGACCCAAGAAAAAATGGGTATCAAAGAAAAGATGAGTTATTTTTGCAGGAAATAAAGGAAAAGAAGAAAGAGAATTCAGTAAGGAAGGTATATTTGATTTGAGTACATAAATCAAATTTCAATGATTTGTTTTATTAAAGAAAGAATCGTGTGATTTGTTTTTGTGTTTCGAGATTTGATACGTGTGATTATTTTTTATATCCTACTTAGAAACAAATGAATTTATTTGGATTGATTTTATACTATCAGATTTAATCATATTTTGCAAAGTGAAAATCTGTTTTACTTGATATTAAATTATAATGCAAGATTTTCCTAGATACTCAAGGATTTCATTCCCCTGATTTTAGTGTGCTATGACTAAGTGAGAATTTATTTTTCAAAATATCATTGTGCATAATATTCTTTCTTTGAATACTTTGTTATGATGAATTAAGAAAGAATATTTGATTAAGGAGATTTCATATTTTATTCTAATGTCATGAAAGGATCCAAATTGATGGATATCAAAAAGGGAAATGAGTTGATTGCAGGAAATTCTTTAAGGGAAGGATGATCACAAATCTACGCAAATCATGATGCAATCAAAAATGTATCTCATGGGAAGATTGGTAATTATTTTTTCTATCAATGGTATATTTCAAACATATACCATGGGTAAGGGAATATTTTTTATCATCCCGCCTTACAAATTTCTACGTGCATTTATCATGATTTTGGATGATTGTTTATTATATTGCAAATATCTTTTGTCATAAATATAAGGTATTGCAATTTTGGCACATGATAGAAATATCTATTTTCCTTTTGCAAAATGCATCAATAATATATATCTGAGATTTATGCTTAAGGAAATCCTTTGATCTTGAAAGATATTATTGCATATTTATGGATATTCTTTCTATATTCTTAGAAGATATATTATATCTAGCAAGTTTGATCCACAAATCAAATGAAGATATTACGTGACTTTTTTGCAAAGATTATTATCTATTATACAAGAATTTGCAAGTAGAAAAAGAATCTTCCGTATGGATTTTGGAAAGCTCGATTTGAAAATTATGGAGATTCTATACTATCTTCTAGAGGCTCAAAGATTATCTTCCTTGTGTAAAGTTTTTTCAAATTGTTAAGGAAATCCCTAATGTGTCGTACGAAAGGTTGAGTAGTTCTGAACTATTCAATTTATTTATTTGAAGAAAGGGCATTATATATTACATGGATATTATTACAGCTTATTTGTGAAAAAGTTTGTTAAGTTTATGCAGGTTGAATTCAAGACAAGCTTGATCGAAGAAAATAAATCTTTTCCTCAAATTTCAAAATGCAAGTGATCGTTGCAGACATTGTTGCTAAGAAGGAAATAATGGAAAAATATTATGCTCAACAAGCACAAGCAACAATTGTTTCTATTCGCATATATTGTCATGATGACAAGGGGAGAAATTGAATCCAAAAGGAAAGAAAAAGAATCATGATCATCTCAAAAAGGCAACAAATTGAGGGGGAGCTTTGATCAATTATGAAAAAATCTTTTTGAATTGATCGTAATCTTGATTACTATGGAAGGAATGAAAAGGTAAATGTGTTAGAACTTACCAAGATCTACAAAATCCGGTTAGTACATCTTTTATTACTTTTTGTCATTAACAAATATTTTATTGACATTATCATTTTATTATGACAAAATGAGTCAAGTGAATTTTATAATGCATACATGATTTTTATTGGATATTTGCCGATATATATGATCGAAGTGAGCTATATTGCATATCTTTAATATTCAATTTACTTATAAAAACTGATTTTTTGGAAATTGTATTTCATGTAAGACATATATTTATCATTTTATATTCTCTAAGTGACTCTTTGTTATCACTTTTTGATTATGACAAAAAGGGGGAGAGAATATGAATATGCATATAAATTGATTGGTTAATATTATTTATTGCATAATATTGAGCTGCGATTATTTTTCTATATATTGTTATGCTCAATCTATTTGCTATCTTTTGATATCCTTTAATTTAAATTAATATCTTTAGAAGTATGTTTACAATTCTACATATTCAAAGATTGTTTTGTCATCATAAAAAAGGGGGAGACTGTTAGGGAAATCCCTTATGATGTTTTGAAGATAACAAAATAAATCAAGGCTACTAACGTGTTTAATTGTTGAGTAACAGACTATGTAGATGATAGAACATGTAAATGATATTATCAAAATCTGACCAAAAAAAGAAAAGAAAATGATATTATCAAAGTCTATATTTGGAAGAACCAAAGAACTAAAGGTAACACATGTCCAAAGTATATTCTGAAGACTGCCAGACTTTAGTGTCAAAGTCTATTCTACATCAAAAGTCTACTCACTCTGACAAATTCCAGACTGAACGTGAATGAAGAACCAAAAGACAGACTCTATGCTGAAGCTGAACCAGAAGACAGACTCTATACTGAAGCTGAACTTATTCAGACTGTATTCAGACCTTAAAGCTAAATTTGTTAAGAAGCAAATTATACTTAGACTCAAATTGTAAAGTCTATTGCTTTTAGACTTTACATTCGGAATGAGACAGAACGTAATACAAGCCCAATCATATAACAACTAGTGATCTGGTTTGGATTCTACATCAAGATTGATTTGATTGATTCGATTGATTCAATCTAATTGATTGACAATTATATCTTGAAGACAAAAACTTTCTATACAAAGAAGCTCTACTTATGGAAACCAAGATTTTGTTTGTATGGGCGATCAGAATCAATTTGGGATTCTACTTTTGTCACTCAATGGCTACCAAATCTTCTAAATACAGATCTATCCAATGGGTAAATTGGAAGATGATCCTCGAGATACTGTCCAACGGCTAGTTTGGAAGTGGAGGAGTATTTAAGGAGATCAAGGGCCGATGAGCAAGTAAGAGACGGAGCGTAGAATTTATACTTCTAAAGTCTAAGCGATATTTGTTCATACACTTGTCTTTGGTGAGCTTAAACGTTTGTGATCATGAAAGAAATACCAAAATAGTGACTTAGTGAAATAGTGTGATCTACTACTAAGTGTTTGCACTCAAAGTTGTAATCTCTTGTTGATTGCATAGTGGAATCTAGCCAAGAAGGTTGTTAGCGTAGAAGAGTGGACGTGGGCTTGGATTAAGCCAAACCACTATAAACCTTGTGTTCTTATTTTCTTCCCTGAATCTCTTTATTTTGTTCATAGTTCTATTTAACTGCTAAAATCTGATCTCGCTCAAAGTTTGCTGCTCTTCAAACTCAGTTTCAAAAGTCTATTGTTATTTAAACTCAAGTTAAAAGTAAAGGTTTTCACTGTATTTTGCAGAATCTGTTTTTACACCTATTCACCCCCCCTCTAGGTGTTCATACTAGCACTTTCAGGTCCAATGATTGAGGATGGAGAAAACATCGTGCAATCAAATCTTTTGAAGCAACCTCCGATTCGGCTGAGCCCTAATTTCTTTTGAGCCCTAATTTCTTTTGAGAACCCTTAATGACTTGAATACTCACTTCGCTGAACCCCAATTTTCTTTTGTCTATTTGGAATGTCGCCTTGGACATCAGATTTGCCATGTCGTACGAACTCGAAAATGTCCATGTTAGCGCTTTTCAAAAGTTGAGTTAACAGGAGGATAAGCACTTACAAAAAAAATGCCGAGTTTAGTGACCCATTCGACCAAAGAAAGAGTTCAGGAATTTGATTGCATAATTTGCACAAGTCTAGGGATGAATTGCGCCTTCTTCCCCATTGCGAAAACCGAAAGGAAAGCTTGGATGAAAATTTGATAGAGTTTTGACATAGTTGAGCGTTGCCTCTTCTTCCTTCGATTATTCTATCTATATGTACTTGGTCCTCCCCGAGTCAATCCACGTCGTCTTCAACTGCTTGCATGATCCTATTACGTTCTCCTTACTTACAAGACTTGATAATGACTACATCATTTTCTAAGCATTCAAATCCAAGTAACTGTTCCCTCCCTTTCAGCTAAGACGGCGCGATCTGTTCATGTAAACTTTGGTAGGCGAATCAGACTTCTCCCGCGCTAGGGTGAGCTTTAGCTCACTTTTTCTGAGGCCGCATTGCTTGTCTCTGTAATTGTAACCATCCGATCAACGGAATATAACAACGGAATTCTTAGTTCATGTTAGACATTAATAATACAAAATATCAATTTTTCATTAACAATTGGAAAAATCCTAATTGTTGTTGTTATATGACATAGGGAAATTGTCTATACGATCAACAACATAATTTTTAATATTGATAACAAATGACAAAAATCTTCCAAGAAATTACTTAATAGGAAGAGTTGCAAAAATGTTAGAATTGTCAATAATTGCTAATTTGAAACATTAAAACTCACTAAAACTAATTTTTTAACATAACTCACGATACTTAACGAGACAAAAACAAAATCTTCGTTGGAAGCAAAATAAATAGAGAGTGCAAGAAAGAATCTTATTGCTAGGAAAATTATCAATTTCCTACAAATTAGAGTCCGATGTGCTACTTTTAGGGGCAATCCTAAAAGAAAAGGTTGCTATTATATATTCAAATGAATATTGTTACTATCAATATTACTATCATAAAAGGAAATGATAAAGATGGCAAAAAATTAGAGAAAATTGATGTATCAACTATCAAGTGTTTTTTCAAAGAATTGGAATGAGGTTATGTTTAGGGGGAAAAAGGCATCCTCTAACCCTTCCATTTATGCCCACAAGCTCGCAATCTTAACCATCAATCAAATACACCATTTCCAACATAATGAATTCAGAGCACTATACACACAACTAGAAAGGCCTTCACCACTAAAGCACTGCAAAGTCCACTAAAGTTCTGATGCATTGATGTTTGGTAATTTGACACTTAAAATAATTCATGTTTGTAATAGGTGTTATGAGGACATAACAAACTACATGCACACATTATTTTGTCAGTTTCTTATAGCTATAAACTGTCAAGTTATTCCAACAAGATGAGCAATGACACCGTACCTTCAAAAGAAGGTCGCATTGAATCTGTGCACTAGATACAATAAATATATCAAAGAGATCTAGCTTGAAGGTAATCAATTGATAGGCAGATCTTAATGAATTGAGCGCATGAAAGGAAAGTCAAAGGTCCATGATATCTACAAATAAGAAGGTGATATTTATACACAACAAATCAGCACAAATGGTGCCATGTGCCAAACGTGAGCTTAGAAATTGGAACTTCTATTCTTATTTGGTAATTAAATGCAACGAAGCAAAAGCAAGTCATGAAAAAGTATGATCCCACACAAGTTACGCAATCGAATGCAATCTTGCTTTCCCTCAATTAGTGTTGAAAAACTCCATACAATGCAAATACCAAACACAGCATAGCATCTAAGCTAAGCATCACTTGTCAAGGCACAAATAAGATCTAAGAAAACACATTTCGTGAAGAACACCATAGCAAACAAGACTTCACATAATACGTATAGGTCCATGCATCACCGAAAAAGGATTTTAACATCATCCATACACAGTTTTGAAAAAAATTTCGATTAAACCCTTAAATAAACTCAGAAAATTCTGAAATTTGGACACGCTGTATTTAAGACCTAGAAGTACAAGTTTCATGAAGAAATCGTAGTTCAATTCATTCTGGATTAAAAGACAAAATCAATTCACTTTTCCTATTCTCGGTATCGTTTTCCAAATCTACCCGTGTTGAAGAAAAATCGTTTCCTTGGTAATTACTGGTCCATTTACTCTGAAATTTCAGTATGTTGTTCCTCAGAATATTACCTACAACTTTAATTAAGGACACATGATCAAATTTTAACTGCATAATTTTATAAAAATCCCGAAATCATACTAGGTCGAAGCAGCGTTTTTCCCAGATCCAGTTTCTTCAAAAGACAACGATTTCACTGACCTATTTTTGTTCATTTCCTCTAAATTTTTTATATGTTAAACCTCATAATGTCATTTACAAATTTCATTCATAAATAGAAGTTAAATTTCAACAAGAAGGTTACTTTACAGACCACGAAACCACTGAAGGTCATCACGACGAATTCCAGATCTAGTCTCTCCAAAGGAAAATCGTTTCACCAAGAAATACTTGTTCGTTTTATCTCAAAATTTATTATGTTATAATTCAAGATGTTCTCTACAACTTTCATGAAGATGTAGAAGTTAAATTCCAAATAAAAAGTCACATGCAATACACGAAATCACCAAGAGGTCAACAAAACAGTTTCCAGATCTAATGTTTTCGTAGAAAAAGGGTTTCACCCCCAAATACTTATCCAATTTGTCTCAAATTTTATTATGTTATACGTCAAGATGTTCTCTACAACTTTCATGAAGAGGTCGAAACAATATTCCAACTAAAAAGTCACATGAAACACACAAACTCGCGGACGGACGGACTGGTCTTTCCGAAATCAGCATGCATGACCAACGAATCTCTCTTCAAAGCTCCGAAATCTCATCCCATCTACCACAACCAAAACTTACCATCTACTACACATACACACAGCAATGCAAAGAGTAGGTTTTAGGACTTCACTTGCCTTAGATTCAAGCATAAAACAGCAGCAAACAGAGGCAAAGCAGCAACGAATGGTGGACGAACAGGTGGACGAACTCTCTTCCTCTCTTTCTCTCTTCCTCGGCTCACCTCCCTTTCTCTCCTTCCCTCTCACTTCCGAAACCCCCTTCCTTTTTTCTCTTTGATTAACAATTTTATCTCTATTTTTGCATGTAAGAGACAAGTGTTCTCATGAGGAGAACAAGTGGCAAAAAGGAGAGAACAAGTGGCAAAATTGAAGACAAGTGTTGGAGGACATGCACTCCCCCCTTCCCTTTTGGTTCGTGTGACACCCTTGAGGTGTTTCTTGGGCCTGCTTGGGCCTGAAATCTTGGGCCCAAGAGTCCTTAAAATAAAGCCCAATTCCCCCCTTATATATATATATATATATAGTATTTTATCTCTACCAAATTTAATTTAATAACCAAAAATTCAGATTGTTTTATATACAAGTACACACACATATATATATTCCAAATTCTTGTGGCCTGCTCAATATCCTCAAGTTCTAATTCTTTAATTTTTAGCGCATATAATTTTTATGCAAGATCAAATCCCATCCTTTTGGTTCAAAGGGATAAAATTGAAATACTATTCCAAATGAACAAATACAAATCAATGCCTGTAAAATAAAAACAAAGTCATAGTTCGGTGACTGTCACCTATTCATGGTTCATGGTATATCTAGGGGTTATTATAAAATTTTGGGATGCCACATAATATGCTTCCGTTTTTCATTTAATCAAAAGAATAAAAGTATAGGTCGGCAATGCGTACCGAGACATCGCAACTAAACCGTCATGGAGGAATGTTCGCGTGCTCGGGTTCAGGGCATGACACATACTGCCACGGATGTGTCCAAATTCACTCACCATGATTTCGTGGCCAGCATTATTTCCTTGTTTCTTTTTCTTAATTTCCGCTTCTCTCAATCTTTCCATTCGGCTTTTCTGGTTTGCATTGCCTCGTGCAGTCAATTCTGTCCCTATTGCCGGATAAATCCCACTGATTCTTTCCCTAAATTTGCTCACTCTCCTTGCCGTTTCACGGCCGCTAATTTCAGAAGCACCAACTTCTGCAAATATCTGGATTCTTTCCCTCATTTCATCTCTTCATACATTCTTTTCTTTTCTTCCCATTCCTAACTCAGTATCTTGCTTTCAAGCCTCTGTGCTTCATCTTATTAATGACATTTACATATTTAGACGGGAAAAAAAAAATTATCTATCTTGCCCCCTTGCCGGCCATATTTCAAATATGTGAATCATTTAGTTGTGGAAGAAATTCCACCTATTCCTCCTCTGGCTTCGAGCACGCCCCCCAATCACGGTCCTTTCAAAATTGTGACGTGTGATCTCTTTTCTTAAGCCACCATTCTAGCCGTCATGCATCATTCTTCATTCCTCATTGGCCAAATTTAGACTCCAATCCTGGTTACCATGTAGAAAATCCTAATTCAAATTGCGGCCTTGATCCATTCAATGAATCCAAGATTTGCGTTCAAAATATGTTAATTTCAATTGGTGCCAGTCAATAAGAAAAATTCCGCATGTAATACTCCACGGTATTTTTGCACGCCACTGATGAGAATGCAAATGGGAACTATGCAATATTGATTTTTTTTTTTTTTTAGGGATTGAACTTGATACCTAATTTTTCATGCGATAAATGACTAAAGAAAAATCAAAATTTAGGTGTCAACATTGACCGAAAAATGTTAGGGCCCGTGAAATCCCTTAGTAATCTCGCTGCCTACATAAAATGTGAGCCAAAGCTCCAGTGAAACGGTCTTGAGATGGGAAACTTTAACACCATCTTCATTAAGACGACATAATTTATCCTACGAAGTTAAAAATATGCAGGCCTCATCTTAGTTATTCATTGACATTTAAAATCCAAGCCGGCGATGATTCCTCATGTAAAAATACCATGTTAGTTTGACTTTTGCCAAAAAAAAAAAAAACAAAACACGAAGGATACTCGCATAGGTACTATCCTTCCCCCTCATGTCATATACTCCAAATTAATCTGATTTACAATATGTAACTCAAAGCCGGCTCATTCTTTTAATTCGTAACTATGTACTTTGTCTCATGCTCTATTTCATCTATAAAAGAAAGGTATGGAAGGCATATTTCTTACAAACTCAGTACCGAAGAAGCTCAGATATTCAGAAAGCATGGCTAAGATCACCAGTCACAAGTACACCGTCTTCTTCAACTTGGTTTCGATACTCTTCTTCGTCCTCATGGTCACCCGGGTCGAGAGCCGATACTTTACAGGTAAGTAATGGATTACTAATCTCCATTAATTGATAATATATATTTTCCACCCGCATACTTCAAAATCTTGTTGCAACTTAATCGTACGTGGAGGATCCGCTTTCTATTTCAAAACCTCGGCCAACCACAAGTTACATCCCTAGTGCCAGTACCTTCGACCGGTTTTGAAAGAAAATCTGTTTTAATGCTGCATTAATAGCTGGAAGTTTTTCTTTCCTACGGGAGGATGAGCAGCTTGACATTACCCATGTCTTCCCATAATATTAAAATAGTTTGCATGCATGAGCTAAGCACAATTCTTTTAATTGCAACTAAAAAGATTTATTCATTTTTTTCCGTACATAATTGTGTTGCAAATACAATGTATATAAAGGACTCCAAGAGATAAGATACCGCTATGATACCAAATCAAAAAAATTATTTATTTTTTTCCTACATAATTATGTTGCAAAAACAATGTAAATAAAGGACTCTAAGAAATAAGATACAAAAGGCGACTGAATAACAAATATTCCCTAAATATTTGTTGACTTACTAACTCTAAGAGATAAGATGCAAAAGGTAACATAATAACAAAAATTCCCTAAATATTTGCTGAATATTTTTTTCCCTTAACAATTGCTAATGGAAATTACGCAATTAGTGTTTCACTTGGTCATGAATCAAGTCGTTCCGTTGGGACTCAAGTCTTTCTTTGGTTTATGCATGGTGCTTTACAGGGACTTTTTTTTGCCGCCGAGATGTGCAAGTGAACAGTGGAGACACTTGCTATGCAATAGCACAGCAGTACGGCTTGACTCTGGACACCTTCTATTCCTACAATCCAAACGTAAACTGCGATGATCTCTCCATTGGTCAATATCTTTGCGTCGTCGGGGTGTGGATCTAAGCCACAAATATGTCTACTTTACACTTTTATGAATAAAGGAGTGCATAAGTGCAACGCGCTCATCACGCAATTGCTGGTAATGCAAGCGCAGGGGTCTGGTCATCATGTTTTGTTTCAGTGTAATCAAGCAATGCAGTTTGAGCATTGTGACTAGAGGGTGTCAATAAAGTTAGTACGCATGCTTTATTTCAGTTTTTTGGTGAATAGTTAAAGTATATTTGTTATTCATAAGAAAATATTGGGCGCAGCAAGGGTAGACACCTCATCAATGCATTAGTCCATTCCACGAGCAACATGTATAACTCGCGGGTCCACCTTTAAGAAAACCCAGAAGTCCCTCTCACTCCTTCGTTTCTCTCTTTTCTACACCGTTGCTTTCTTCGTTTTCCTTTTGCCCTTCCAAGGCCATGGACGATGCTCGATTGCAACGACCAGCCATGGACAAACCACTCATGAGCATGCTGACACTTACCCACGCTCATTGTTGGCATCATTCACGCATGCTATTGATCCACAGGCATCCATCTTTCCCATCTAGCCATGGAAAATGCTCGCGGCCAACCATGGATGACCGGTGAGTGTCAAATACCCCGAGTGCCAAGACTTGACACGGGTAAACACTAAGTGCCAAAATCAGAGAAAAAATGAACATTTGAGTGCCAACGGTGAGAATTTCCGGCCAAATTGCTAACTTAGCATTTTCTTGCACTATTTTTAACTGATGACATCTAAAAAAGAAAAGATCATATATGGGGCCATGGAGGCCCTTGCTGCCACCTCCCCCACCATCGCCAAAAAAGGCCAGCAACGATGGGCCAAGAGTTAGCCGGAGCCCCAGATTTAGGCGAAGGCTTGTAGGTCACAAGCCTTTCGGATATTGTGAAGATAACAATTTGTTGTAAGCCACAAATTCTTAAAAAATCAGGTTCCACAACAATTTATAATTATTTATGATTTAGTTTTTTGTAATCTAAAATAAACTGTTATTCTCACACTAGATTAACAACTAGCACGCAATATCATCCACTTTTTACTAATAAAATTCCAATTTTAGATTTATTTTAATTAATATTTAAATTAAAATATTAATATTATATTTATTAAAAAATGAGACGAAGGAGGAGGCACAAGGCAAAGGCTAAGCCCTCGCCGCCGCCTCTCAACCGTAGCCAAAAAAAGACGGCGACGATGGGGGAAGGGTTGATCGGGGTTGCCGGGCCTTGGCTAGGGGCCAACGACTTACAGCAAGGGCCTACGAGCCCTTGCCCAAATTTGGGGCGAGGGCTCGCAGGCTCTTGCCACTAGTCGGCCAGTCGACCCTTCCCCCACCATTGTTTGCCCTTCCGGTCGACGTGGAGAGGCGGCGGCGAGGGCTCGGCCCTTAACTTCTGCCTGCTCCCTTTTTTTTTTTCTTTTTTTTTATATATAAATATTTTAATTTGATTAATATTTATATTAAAATTCAAAAATAAAAAGACAATGACGTCATTTTGGTTCTTCATTGCCGACTCAACTCTCCAAAGCATGCCACGTGGGCGAGTTTATATTATAAAATAAAATAAAATTGCCATTTAGGATTTCCAGCCACCTTCGTCGGACTTGGCACTTGAGTGTTTCATTTTTTTTATAAAAAAAAAATGGCACTTAAATATTGCTTTCATAACTTTTGACACTTAAGTGTCTCACCATGTCAAGTTTTGACACTCTAGGTATTTTTTTTGCAGAGACAAAACTATAAAAAAAAAAATTATTATTCTAGGCTTTGCACTAGGGGTAAGCATGGTCTGAGTTAGGCTAGCTTAACACCTAATCCAGGGACAAACCTGCATTCCTCAATTTATGGGACCGATGACCGACCCCATTGAGCCTAGAACCAATGACCAAACCAACCTTATGGGTCTGGTTTGATTCTAAGGTCAACCTAGGACCAATTTATTATTTTTTGTTTTGTTTTTTGTATTCCTTGAAATGCGAAACATACTCTTTCAAACTACATATCCATTAACAATGCAACATTGAGCAACTAAACTATAAACACCAGTACATACCAAACATAAACCTAAGATAATATAACAATAGAATTCTCCATTTGTGATTATTGCGCTTCATTTGTGAGGTGGGCCAAAAAAGGTGAGTGATGAGATAGGCAAGCGAGGTTGAGGTGAGCAAAGAGGGTTACTCTTTTGTTTTTGGGTCAAATCTGGGCTGGGTTTCTATTTCTAATTTACATAGCAAAACCACATAAGAAATGATGAAAGTAGCATAAGGGTTTAGAGTAGACAAAAATATAATATATATAATATATACTTCATATATTATATATATTATATATAGGGTTGGTCTGGGTTGGACCAAACCTAAAGTTTTAGGACCAATGACCAACCTGTAGAGTGTAGAGTCTAAGGGTTCCAGGACCAAGGATTGGCTCAATCCCTTTGGGAATTGGATCAAGACAGGCTCAGTTGGGCATTGACCCTACACCGATGCTCACCTCTATTATGCACTATTTTAGGTTAAGAATCTGATTGGTTCTCAAAATAAAGATATTATACAATATAAACTTAGCAACTAGTCAGCCCTACAATTTTTCCAATTAATCCTAATTAATCACTCATGCCAACACAAATCACATCATTTACTCCCTTTGTGACATGAGTTGCTTCCATGTATGGTCCCTTTAGCCTTTTCATTTTTTACACTAAATTGACAGTTCACCTTCTACACAGTGGCCCCTTCAAGCTAGACCTGTCAAACGAGTGGGTCAGATTGGATTTGGATTAGGTCATAAATAGTTTGACCCAAATTGACTCATTAACCCGTTTATGACCTATTTGTCAATAATGTCAATTTATTAACCCATACCCGACCCAACTCATACCCAACCAATACTTAATCTGACTCATATTGTTAAAACACTTTCATATTAAACCACATCTAGAAAATTTTATTTCTTAAGATTCAAGAAAATTATATTGTTAAAATACTCTCATACAATTACAAAAATATGGATTTATCTTATAATTTTTTTTATAGTGAGGCTTCATTTATTTCACAAAAAAATATGATATTTCTGAAAATTATAATATTTTACGATGTTTGGTTGGAAGTTGAAACTAGAATATTTGTCTACTTGGTACCAAAAATCTGATTTGATTTTTTGTGCACTCATTTTAAGTTATTTTATTTTATTTTTAAAATAGAATATTTAATTACTTTTCTTTTCTTTTTTTTTTTTTTTTCCTATTTTGCACTCGGTTGTCGGCCACGGCAAGCTCCAACGTCTCCATAGGCCGAAGAGTTGAGACTCACCCTCATTAGAATTGGGCGAGCTCAAGTCTTACCAGATCAACGAGGCTCGAGCCTCAACCTTGCCCTTTCCAACAAGTCGAGCCTTGCCAAATCCGACAAGGTTGAGCTTGCCTCAATGCCGGCAAGGCATCGGCCTCACCCAATCGAGCTTGTCAATGCGATTGGGTGGTGGCCGCAAACCTCACCCTACTAGAGAGGGTCCCACAACCCTTGGCCAGTGTTGATACCTAAATTTTGGCGATTTTGGTTGTTTATTTGTTGCATGGGAAATTATGAGTTAATTTTATCCCCAAAAAAATATTAATTGCATAACATATAGATTTAGGTGCATTTACTTTTAATTTGCATTTTCTGCATTTTTTTATTGGATCGATAACGGATGGGTTCAAATTAGTTGGACTAAGCTCACGAAGCGAGCAAGTTGGCTCAAGCCCATGTTTTTTAATGATCGAAAATTATCTTATGGGAAAATATAAATTTTGAAATTTTTTCGAATATGAATTTTTGGATAAGGCGAGATGAGTAAAAAATATTGCGATTTGTCTTTGTAAGATTTGGATTTAAAGAAAAATTCCATCGTAATCTTGGATCCTTATCAATATGGGATAAATTGGCGGAAATATTGCAGATGTAGATTCGAAGAAGAAATTGAAATCCTAATTACTTCCCCTGTAGAAGGCATATGCGTATGAGAGAGAGAGGGGCGGCTTTTTGGTTTTTAGGGTTTTCAAAATCAAAAAGGAAAAGAAGAAAAAGGTATTCGGGCCCTAGAGAAAGAGAGGGTGCTGAAACCGTGAAAGGGTAGAGAAAGAGAAGGTGGAGCGGGACCCAGCAGCAGGAAAAGGGAAAAAGAGCAGAACACTGCTCATCTTCCTCCTCTCGTCCGCGACTACTGTTTCGCGAGCTCAGCACCGGCGGCCGACTCGCCGGTCACTGTCGCACCCGCACCACCGCGCGCCTCAAGCCCCCTGATGTTGCTGCAGCTCGCGAGTTTCCCCAGTTGCGCCTCCACTTTCCGATCAGTCGCGCCTCTGCTGTTCGACGCCACGGAAGTCCACATTGCCGGTCTGCTGCTCCGCCTTTCGCCAGATCCGGACCCCTTGCTCTCGCCGTCGTTGAAGTCCGGATCCGCTCGCCGCTGCTCCCACTCCGACTGACCCGCAGCCGCGCCTCTGTCCCTGACGTCGATGCCCTGCTCCGCTTCTGCTGTCACCGATTTGTTGCTTCTGCCGGCCCTGAGTCCTCCGCCCAAGCGCCCCTGCTCCACGGATCCTTGCTGCTCGAGCGCCGCTGCTGCTCCTGCGACAAGCCGCGCCTCCTGGTCCGAGCTGCTGCTTCGCTTACCTTCCCGGCGTCCCCTGCAGCCCGCATCACCTCTGCTCCGCCTTCGAGGCTGCTGCCGTTGCCGATCCGATTGCCAGCCTTGCTCCGAGTTCCCTTCCCGAGCTCCGCCACCTGCTGCCGCCGGAGTTTCTCCCCTGCCAGACCTCCGATCTGCCGCCCCTCACCGGAGCCAGTGACCAGCCGCATGGACACAAAGCTTGAAAGGGAAAAAGGAAAAAAAAAAAAAAGGAAAAAGGGAAATCAATTAGGTAGTTTTTCTTTTTTATTTACTTTCTTTATATTATTTTCAGAATTATTCATAAATGAATGATTGAGATTCCAACATGAAATAGTCCCTCAGATTAGGCATTGACAATTCGATTTTCACGCCCGAAATCCGACTCACGATTTCTTGCAAAATCGACAATTCGATCTCACGCTCGAGATTCAATTTGTGATTTAGATCAACTCGATTTCATGCGCGAGATATGGTTCGTCAATTTATGGATATCAATTTTATCCTCCTTGATTTACTGCCGTGGTGTTTGAATCAATTTTATTTTTGTAAAAGAAAAAATCAAAAAAAATTGAGTTAGGATTAGGTTTGTTTTAGAATATTTATTGTTATCTTGCAGTAGGGATTTTATCTCGAATTTTTTCTAAAAAAAAATCTAAAAAAAAAAATGCATTCATTTAGGATGTTAGTTTTTGTTTAATTTAAGTTGCTTGTTTAATTATGTGGCAATTTTAAATTTCGAATTTTATATAAAAAAAAAAACACAAAAAAGATCATCATGCATATGTCATGTAGAATTAGGGCATTTTTTGTACGACATAGCATATTAAGATAAAATTGCATGTTTCATTTTAAGTTTAGATTGATTTTTTTAGATAGATTGCATATTAGGTTAGAGATTGCTAGGTTAAAATAATATCTTGGTTTAAATTAGGATTTAATCTGACCAGATCCTCAATATAAGCTGGATAAAATCTTAATCTAGATAAATAATTTTTGCATTTTTCTTAATTTCGAATTTTATGAAAAATACAAAAAAAAATCTTAGAATAAATTCATTTCATTCTCTAGAATAGATTGCATCTTTAGGACAATAAAAGATCATGTGCACGTCATATATAATTAGATTCATGAAATGCATGTCATTACTAGATTCATTTAATTAGAACTTCCTTATCATAGAGTTAGGTCATTTGATTAATTTAGATTGCATACTTGTGTCATATAGTTTAGGTCATATTGCCATGTCATATCATTTCATTAGTAGCATGCATTCATGATTCTCATTGAAAAAGTGAAAATAAAAATAAAAAAAATTGAGTGATGGCGTGTTAATTAGAAATCATATCTAGGATTGCTGATATGAATTTTGATCTAACACTGCAGATGCGTTCGTTGCTATAGGGTAAGTCCTGTATTTTATTTTATTTTTATTTTCTTGGATGTTAAATTTGTGGTTTGCACACCCGCATGATTACTTCACATGTTAGGGAAGTAATTTTAAATTGATTCAAGCTGCTTGCTAAACATTTTTTCAAAATAAAAGAGAAAGGTACCGAAATAACGTTAGAAAAATCTAACGTAATCAAGTCCGTGTATCCAAAATTTTCCCATTATTTTAATTAGGTGTCTAATCAACCTACCGTAAACTGATTAGTGATGACTCCTGATTGAAAATCTTTTGCATGCTAGATATTTGAACCTAAGTCGTGAATTAGTAAGGGCTTAGAAGAGCCCAAACTAAGTCTAGGTTTAGCAATCCATTAGCTAAACCCTACGTGGTGCACTCGAAAATTTTGGTCGCAACAGCTAGCGGCTGGTAGGGTAAGCCACAGGACTTCGTTTGGGAAAGAAGTAAAAGAAAGAAAAGAAAATATATTAAAAAATGAAAATAAAATTACATTAAAATGATAAAATTTGTTTAAAGAGAATAATATATCCGTGATGGGTTGACTCAACTAATAACCTTTATAAGTTAAATGGGTTGTAAATGGATTTAAAGACAAAACCTATTTTCAACCTATTTACCATTACACTTACAAATAACTCAAACCCATTAACAACCCATTTTCAAAACTTAACTAATCCATATATGACCCATATTAAATATGGGTTCAAAATGGGTTTACCTCTACTTCAAGCATATTAATGTCTCCTAGTTCTACAAAGTCATTCAACTTATGTTGGTCCATCCAAGACTTAACAACCCTATTGTTTTTGGCTGAGGGGCTTTCCTTCTTAGAGTGAGGTCTAGGTCCTCACCCCATGGTAAGGAAGATTGGAATCTACAACAAGTGGTCAGTCGCTCCCCCCAAATTTTTTTTTTTTTTTTTGGGACTAGAGGAACCGCCGTTGCCGACCGCTACGACGTAAACCCCCAGGCGACGCTAGCGAGGAACCCACCACCCCGACGTCGCACTCAAGTCACTAGGTAACTCCGCCAGAGTCTTTGCTTCGCAAAGTTTCGAACTCCTCACCTCTCTTGCAAAGGTTCACTGAAGCCTACCCAACTGAGCCACCACAGCTGGTGGTTTTTTTTTTTTTTTTTGGTAAGGCTAAAAGCTCTTAAGTTGGAGCTCAGAATATCCAAAGTCAGAGCATCTAAGGTTGCATTTGGCAATCAAGAAGATAAAAGTCGGATATAAATGGGATAAGATGATAAAATTATCCCATGATCTTCACGTTTTTGCTCACCGAGCCACCAAGATAGGATAAAGCTCTCGGATATAAATGGCAATCAAGATAAAATAGAATAAGATAAAATTATTCACCAAGATAGGATAAAATCGGATATAAATGGGATAAAAGTGGATAGAATTTATAATGTCCATAATAGAAAAGTTATTTTTTTCAAATAAAAACTTATTAAATTAACAAAATTGAAATTATATTTCAATATAAATAATATTTGAATTATAATTTAAGAAATAAAAAATAAAAAAATTATTTTTAATTAATCATATTTTAATTTATATATTCAACATTAATTCTATCTTATAATAAACATTCAATCTATAAATTAAATATTTATATTTATTATATATTTTAGGTATTTTTGTATTTTAGGTATGTTAGTACAATTTACTATTTGATAAAATTTTATTAAAGAATGATAAAAGGGAAAAATAAATAATAAAGAAAAATATAAAAAAGAGGAAAAATCAAATAAAAATAAAAATAAATTAAGGAATAGTGTACGAAAGATTTTCACCATCTCCGTTTATGAACATTCAGGTTAATTTACAATGATATGTCATTTATATAAAAAAAAAATGTATATGATATGATGTGAACATATCGGATTTTAATATTACGATTCACCAAATAATGGACGGGATATAAAAAAAAAAAAAAAAAAAAAAAAAACCCTAGGATTTCACATCCTATCCTATCCAGTCTTATATCGATTAGAAATCTAGACAACCAAACATAACCTAAAAGATCATCGTCCTCTGCGATTCTTTTAAACAAATAAATGGGGGGACGGGTTAGACTATCAAGGTCGAGCGTTCAAGGAGTTGTTCATTTTTTTGGGTGAATATTAACGGTGGTATTTGGGTGTGAGGAGAGAGAGAGAGAGAAGAGGAGGAGGGAGATTTTGATCTTCTGGGTTTAGGTAGGGTTATAAGAGGAATGGGCTGTAAAATGAAAATGGATTTGAAATGGATGTATTTCCAACCCATTTGGAGCCATTTATACTAAGGCATTTTTTTGGGATCAATTTAAACCCATTTCTACATTTTAGCCAACCCATTTATGACCTAGCCTAAAAAAAAATGAGTTAAAAAATGGGCTTTGGACCCAGGTTGACACCTCTGAATGGAGTGAATCTACAAACTATTTCCACACGACAGACACATACATTAAAAGTCTTTAATTATTTTGTCATTTTTAAAACATTATATAGGATTTATTCAGCACTTCAGTTGTTGACTTGGCTTCTTTTAACGATCACGGAACTCACTGATTACATCAACTATCCTTATGCTAAAACTCAGGATCAATCCACACAAAGAACCAACATCCCCTATCGGGCTTCCCAAAATAAAGAAAATAGTCAGATTCAATCCACAAGTCGAGAAATTACCCATACTAGTGAAGATGTAGACCATGAAATGAGGACACCCATAGTATCTCCTTCTGCTATTGAAAGTGCTAGAAGAAGTCCCAAATTTTTGCAGGCAATCCCCCGACAACACCTGAAATCGTTCCCCTCTGGTTGGGTTCGCCGTAATCAAGGAGGAGACGACGATGGTCCAATGATTGAGGATGCAGAAAACATCGTGCAATCAAATCGTTTGAAGCAACCTCCGATCCGGCCGAGCCCTAATTTCTTTTTGAGAACCCCAGATGACCTGAATACTCACTTCGCTGAACCCCAATTTTCTTTTGTCTATTTGGAATGTCGCCTTGGATGTCAGATTTGCCATGTCGTACGAACTCGAAAATGTCCATGTTAGCGCTTTTCACAAGTTAACAGGAGGATAAAAAAAATGCCAAGTTTACTGACCCATTCGACCAAAGAAAGAGTTCAGGAATTTGATTGCATAATTTGCACAAGTCTAGGGATGAATCGCGCCTTCTTCTCCATTGCGAAAACCCAAAGGAAAGCTTGGACGAAAATTTGATAGAGTTTTGACATAGTTGAGCGTTGCCTCTTCTTCCTTCGATTATTCTATCTACATATACTTGGTCCTCCCCGAGTCAATCCACGTCGTCTTCAACTGCTTGCATGATCCTATTACGTTCTCCTTACTTTCAAGACTTGATAATGACTACATCATTTCCTGAGCATTCAAATCCAAGTAACTGTTCCCTCCCTTTCAGCTAAGACGGCACGATCTGTTCATGTAAACTTTGGTAGGCCAATCAGACTTCTCCCACGCAAGGGTGAGCTTTAGCTCACTTTTTCTGAGGGTGAATTGCTTGTCTCTGTAATTGTAACCATTCGATCAATGGAATTCAATCATACCCGTTTTCTAAAACCCAATTCGCAGGTGTAGTAATGCTTTTGATATTTGTTGAGAATAAAAGATATAGTCCAAGCACGTGTAGTAATGGGAATCTGCACATATGCGAGATCGACATGCAGGAGAACACTTTACTTTTGATTGGCTCCATCGGGTTTTACTTTTTCACTAAAGTGAACGGAAAGAATTTGGAATAACCAACGAAGGCGTGACAGAAACAAAAGTCACCAAAAAGAAAAGAGCTCGATAAAAGGTATGGCACACGAGAGAGCTCATTATTCGGACGCTAAGAAAATTCCTGTTTCATTCAAGCTAGAAATGCTACTACGACAGGTTCCCGTCAACACATATTCGTCTCTTAGTTGCTGGTAATTTGCAAAACGAAACATCGTAATCCGGTTCTTCTTAAGCCGAGATCTTCTCAGTCGTGTCCATGGCGAGAAGTGTATCTGCAAGAGGGAAGATGGTGACGGTCCTGAGCATCGATGGGGGCGGTGTGAGAGGGATCATTCCTGGCACAGTCCTCGCCTTTCTCGAATCCAAGCTTCAAGTAATATCACCCACTTATTTTTATTTGTCAATGATTTTTTTTGTGGATAATGTAGGACGATGATCTACCACCTATTAGTAGACGATTAAGTGTCGCGGTCGCCCATCCTGATCACACAGCCAGTGTAGGCAGCTGGGTGAAACTTAGGTGAGGCGACTTCGCAAAAAACTACATAAGCTATTGCCGATTTGATGGTGCTAGATCTGTGAAGAGTTTGTCAAGTATCTTATCAAAATTGCAGCATCCCCTTTCACATTGTCACTATTAGGAAGCTGTATGAACAACAACGTAGAATCAACATGAGCACTTTTACATGTATATGAATAGTCTTTGTTTTATGTGATCATAGCCAGAGTTTAAAGTTAAACTAAATTTACAGGAACTAGATGGACCGCATAAGAGAATTGCAGATTACTTCGACATAATTGCCGGTACAAGCACAGGTGGATTGGTGACGGCGATGATTGCAGCACCAAATGAGGACCATCGTCCGATGTTCGCAGCCTGTGACATCAATAAATTTTACTTAGAGCATTGTCCTGAAATATTTCCTAAGAAAAAGTAAGTTATGTTGACCACCTTTTCCCCTTTTTAAATATAATTCTCCGAGTCCCTCGAGGAATTTAGGAATAATATAAAGATGAAAGTACATTGGCGAAGTCGTTTCAAATGTCTATGATCATAGAAAAGAGTAGTATGCATCTGCGTTCCACGGGTGTGAAATTTTTTATTTGAATAAAATTGGACTATTTACTTTAGTGTAAAGCATTGGTTATATTGTATACAATTTCCTAAGTCTTCATTTTCGAACAAAATATAACAACGGAATTCTTAGTTCATGTTAGACATTAATAATACAAAATATCAGTTTTTCATTAACAATTGGAAAATTCCTAATTGTTGTTGTTATATGACATAGGGAAATTCTCTATGCGATCAACAACATAATTTTTAATATTGATAACAAATGACAAAAATCTTCCAAGAAATTACTTAATAGGAAGAGTTGCAAAAATGTTAGAATTGTCAATAGTTGCTAATTTGAAACATTAAAACTCACTAAAACTAATTTTTTAACATAACTCACGATACTTAACGAGACAAAAACAAAATCTTCGTTGGAAGCAAAATAAATAGAGAGTGCAAGAAAGAATCTTATTGCTAGGAAAATTATCAATTTCCTACAAATTAGAGTCCGATGTGCTACTTTTAGAGGCAATATTAAAAGAAAAGGTTGCTATTATATATTTAAATGAATATTGTTACTATCAATATTGCTATCATAAAAGGAAATGATAAAGATGGCAAAAAATTAGAGAAAATTGATGTATCAACTATCAAGTGATATTTGGTAAATAGTTAAACATATTAAGTGAAGTCATTCACTACTAAATGGCATTGGTATTCCTTCTATTGGGAGGATTTCTTTAATGAATTGAACTCGCATTTGACATTATTGTTCTCACAGAAGTTTCTAACTTGTCCGATTCAACTTTCGATCAGTCCAATAAGAAGCATGGTAGGCGCATTCACGGGGCCAAAGTATGACGGGAAGAAGTTGCGATCCCTGGTCAATGGCTTGCTCGGAGACACCGCTCTCAGTCAAACCTTGACCAACGTGGTCGTCCCGACTTTCGACATCAAGCGTCTCCAACCAGTCATCTTCTCTACCAAGGACGTAAGAACGCGAAGTTAATCATATAACCCTGATTTCGCCGACTCTAGATAGATATCGTTTGTTATACTATCGGTTTTATTTTAATTGTCTATCAACGACGTAAGAACCCAAACATGACCATATAACCCTAATTTTATTGGGGGACAGGCAAGAACAAATCCTCTAAAGAATGCGCGGCTGGCTGATGTTTGCATCGGCACCTCCGCAGCTCCCACGCTCCTCCCGGCGCACTACTTCGAGACCAGAGACCAGAATGGGAAGATCTGTAGCTTCGATCTCATTGACGGCGGGGTCACCGCAAATAACCCTGTAAGTGCACAAATGAGAACGGTGCTTCGAGTATATTGCAGGAAATTACAAGCAAAGCTTCTTCTTAATTATATGGAAACCTTACAAAATTTCATCTATAAAGCGTATTACAACCAGTCAATATCTTAGACTGAAAGAAACAGGAAAAGAGAACTGGCATTATGCAATAATTGTGTTTTGCAGACCTTAGTTGCTCTGAGCCACATTAAGAGAGAGAGCCTCTTGCATGACGGAGAGTTCAAGGACATAAATTTAAGAGAGACCGATCCAATACTAGTGCTATCACTCGGTACTGGTGCGGCCAAGCATGAAGAGAAGTATAGTGCGACCAAGGCCTCTAAATGGGGACTCATCGGTTGGAACTTTCACAATAGTTTCACTCCGTTGGTCGATATCTTCAATGACGCGAGCTCTGATATGGTCGATATTCACTTGTCTACTCTCTTCCAATTTTTAAAATGCGAGCAACATTACCTTAGGATTCAGGTATAAGATGGATTACTAACGTCGCCTTTGGCTTCAAGAAACATTTGTCATTTTTGGGCTTTAGACTGGCTCACGACTACTTCACCTATTTTGAGATGATTTCACGCTGGTTGGTTTGAAACAGGATGACACTCTGACTGGAGAAGAATCATCAGTTGATGTTGCCACCCCGAAGAATCTCCACATGCTCATGGAAATAGGGCAACGACTATTGCGGAAACCAGTGTCGAGGGTAAACTTGGAGACCGGTAGGTTCGAAGAGATTGAAGGAGAAGGCTCAAATGGAGACGCGCTCAGTCACTTTGCAATTCGACTATCTGAAGAAAGGAAGAGGCGAAACAAGTAGGAATGGTGGATCATCATTCGTGATGATGCAGCTTAGATAAACTTGAGAAAGTTTACAAAATCTTACAAGAAAAATAATGATCTTATGAGTAAAGCTCTTCGTGATATTAGTAGAAATTGTCCAAACTCCTTCAATAATGAATTTTGTAATTGCAAGCACGACTCAATTTAATTGAGTTGCATTACTTTAAGTTCATCCCTGACTATTTTCTGTTTTTCGAAAAAATTTCACGTCATTATAGAGACATCATATGCAAATCCAACCCCTTTGCTTTTCTTTTTTAAAATGATGCATTGTTCAGTGTATGAGGGAGACATGGTATCATTTGACCTCTCTTACGTTTCACATGGAAAAACAAAAATATAAAATAAAAATTCATAAACCTATTGCATTTGTGCTAATTTAGTTATAAACTTTTGACCAAGTATCAATTTAATCATTCCGGCTAATTTTGACTAAATATCATTGACATAGATGATGGTCAGCTTACATGGCACAGTCAACGTTAACGTGGACAATTTTTAGTAATTTTTAGTAATTTTTAAACATTTTTCCTTTTTTTTATGTTTTATTCCTTTTTTCTTCCTTCCCTTCCTTCTTCCTCCAGCCGGTCAGAGGCGAGGGTTGCCAAGGTTGAGGTCAACCTTGCCCAGGCCCGATGAGGCTTGATCCTCGCCAACCCAGCATGAGGCTGCCCTCATGGCCTCTGGTAAGGGCTCAAGCCTCGTCAAGGATTGGGTGAGCCTCATCGACCCTCGCATCTAGCTTATCGCTAAGGTTCAACGATCAGCTGGAGGCAGAAAGGAAGGGAAAAAAATAAAGGAAAGAGAAAGTATAAAGAATAAACAAATAAATAATAGAAAAAAATATTAAAATATTATTAAAAGTTGTTTGCTGGCTATGCCACGTAGGTCTATCATCGTCCACGTTAGTGAAATCTGACCAAAATTTGTCAGAATGACTGAATTGGCACTATGTCAAAAGGTTTATGATTAAATTGGCATCATTAAAAGACTTTGGAATAAATTGACACTAATGCAATAGGTATAAGACTTTTCAGACAATTTTCCTCACTTGGAAACGTGAGTGTTTGTTGAGCCTTTTGACTTTTAAAGCATAGAATTATGCTTTGTTATAAAATTTGTAGACACCTAAAATTGTTCAAATAACATGATATAGCAATTTAAGTCATCCCAAATTTTTACATTTTAAAAAATAATAATAAAGTATCATTTGCCTTTGGTAGAAAATTCAAATGTGGCTTATGTAGTTGGCTTTAAAACCATATTGAAGAAATAGTCGTTCCATCTACTAAGGCATTGGAATTGCCTCTAGGCCATTCCTGTACTAAAGTCCTTATGAAATATCATAACTGGCGTCAAATGACCAAACAACGATTCCATTCCAGTCTCCAGCAAACATGCCGCTTCTATCAAGAAATTAAGTGAACAGAACTTCGGCGAGAGTTACACCAAGAAAAATACCCATAAAGTGAAAAACATTTCACAAATTAGGTTGATTTTGATTTTTTATATAAGGGGGTTCTATGTTGATCTCAGACAGGGAAGTGCATGGCTTGTAATTAAAAAAAAAGGGTTAATATTATGAAAATCACAAATTAATGCATTTGTAACAAATTTACTCTCCATTTGAGTTGGATAACATATGACAATTAATAGGTATATTAATTTGGAGTTTTACCCTTTATTATGGATTATGATTTTTTGTGATATTAATTCAACTTAATAGTCACTAAGGAGTGGTAAATTTATCGTAAATGTATCATTTTGGAGTTTTTTATGATAAAAAAAATTAATTTGGGATAAATTTTTCACTAGTGTACCAGTTTGAGATTTTTTTTAGTAAAAAAATTAGTTTTTAATAAAGTTGTCACAAGCATACCAATTTTGGATTTTCTATGGTATTAAACCAAAGTAAAATGCAGATTCTAAATGTGACACATTTACCCTAAATGAATTTTTTTTTTTTTGTAATGCTAAAAACCTCAAACTTATACGTGTGTGGTATATTTACACCAAACATTTTTTCATGACACCGAACATTTTTTGTGACACCAAAAACTCCAAACTTTTCTATAACACCAAATTTTGGGATAAATGTGTCACATAAATACAAATTTGTGATTTTTTGTGTCATAAGAAGAAATTTGGGGTAAATATATCACAATTTATAAGTTTGGAGACATAGATACAAGTTTGGAGTTTTTGTGTCGCAAAAGTTTGGAGTAAGGGCCCATTTGGTTCGGCTTTTGGGGAATGCATTTGCAAAAATGCAAATACCTTTGGGTGAAGGGGTTTTCAGAAATGCAAATGCCGTTTAGTAAAATTTGTATTGAGAAACAACTTTGGCCAAAATACCGTTTAGTAAAATTTGTATTTGTAATTAACTTTTATTAAATTAAAAAAGCAAAAATATGTTTATTTTTTTTTTGAAGTCCGGCCACCGGACCACCGAATCTAGCTGAACTGCCTAAATAAAAATGTTTATATTTTTATATAAACATATTTTTATATAAAAAATATAAAAATATAAACATAAAATATATATAAAAATAGATATGTTTATATAAATATATATTTATATAAAAACAATCGGAGAAAAAAATAGATATGTTTATATCTATATAAAATATATATAAAATAGCTTTGAATAAAAAATATGTTTATATTTTTATATAAACATATTTTTATATAAAAATATAAAAATATAAACATAAAACATATATATTAAACATAAAATATATAAAAATAGATATTTTTATATAAATATATTTATATAAAAACAATCGGAGAACAAAAATAGATATGTTTATATTTATAAATATTTATTTATTTATTTATTAAACATAAAATATATTTATATAAAAAATTAGATATGTTTATATCTATATAATATATATATATTTATATTTATATAAATATATTTTATATTTCATATAAATATATATTTATTAAACATAAAATATAAAAAAATATAAATGTTTATATTTTTATAAAAAAATATAAATGTTTATATTTTTATATAAAAATATAAACATATTTATTTTTATATTTATTTTTATTCAGGCGACCGATCGGCTTCTCCATAGGAGAGATGAATAATACCGGAAGTTGCATTCCGAAGATGCAACTTTCCAAATGATCTCAAGAGCTGTATTGGGCTAAAGGCCTTTAGGTTGCGTTTGGTTCGGCATTTGCAATGGGCTTTGAGTCCAATGCAAATCCGAAAGCCCAAAGCTACTTGGGAAAAATGCAATTGTGTTTGGTAAAAAAATTTTGCAAATGGACTTTGAGTTGAATGTGTGTTTGGTAAAAAGAACTTTTCAAGGGACTTTGGGTAATATATATATATATATATATATATATATATATATATATATATATATATATATATTCTTTTCTTTTTTTTTTTTGAAAATTCAGCTAAACCCTTCGCCGGCCGGCAAAGGGCTGCGGTCACCGGCGAGCGAGATCGCGCGCGGCCGTCGGGCCGAGGTCACGAGGTCGGGCGACCTCCGGCGAGGGTCGCGCGACCCACCCGAGGCCGCCGAAGGTCGCCCGACCTCGGGCGACGAGGTCGCTCGACCCAAGGGCCGCGCGACCCAAGCGCCGCCGCCGGGTCGCGCGACCCTCGCCACGGCCGCGAGACCCGGGCGACCGCCGCCTGGGTCGCGCAACCCTCGCCTGCGCCGCGAGACCCAAGCGGCGATTGTGCAGGGTCGCGCGGCCCGGGTCGAGCGACCCTGCTCGCCCGAGGTCAAGCGACCTCCGGCGGCCCTCGGGCCGGGTCGCGCGACCCTCGCCGAAGGTCACACGACCTCGGGCAACCTCGGCCGACGACCGCCAACGCCGAGATCTGGCTCGCTAGCGGCCGTCGCCCTTCGCCGGTCCGGCAAAGGGCTGCTCCTTCTTTATTTAAAAAAAAAAAAATATATATATATATATATAGGGGCAATAACGGAAATATGAAAAATTAATGAGGATAGTTTAGGAAGAAAAAAATGTTTTCAGCATTTCCAAGGGCTTGCTTTCATTTGAAAGCTCCTTGAAATTGATTGTCAAACACTCATATTTTGGCTGAAGGGGCTTTGGAGGCTGAGTGGGCTTTCTAGCCCATCCAAACGCACTCTTAGAGCCACTTGGAAATGCAATTGCATCTCGCCAAAGTCGCCCAAAAAAACGAACCAAACACCTTTGTATTTGGCCAAAGGACTTTAGAGCCCAAATGAGTATTCCAAATGCTGAACCAAATAGGGCATAAATATGTTACAATATGCATAATTTATGGCTTTTATGGTTTTTATCCTTTTTTTCTATAAACAGTAACAAATGGACCTTTTAAGGAAAGAGATTTAGGCACAAGAGACTTAAGCCCCCGGCCCATATTTTTTTCTGAAGCAACTGATTTCTCAAAGCAAAATAAAAGAACGTAAATAAGAGAAGGAAGAGGCCACCAAAGAAAAACCAGAAAAGTGAGAAATTCGAGAGAAAGAGCAAGGGGTTTTGGTTTGACAAGTCACAGACACCTCGATAGGCCGAATCAACGTTGTATTGAAGCACTCGGTAAGAATTTTAAACCTTGATACCTTTAACCAAAAAGAAAATTCTTAGTAACTAGTAATTTCGGACTGTGTTAAATTCTTTCTTATGTTGTAAAAAATCTCAATGTCGTGAAACCATAGGTTTTTATAGAAAATTCATTTGAGGTAATAGTTTAATCAAGGTGAAATTTTAAAGTTTGTTGCGAACTGTCGGAACTAGATTTGAATTTTTTGAATTATTGTGGCACCGGTTTTCACACTCTCTAACCATCTTTTGGGTCGAAGATGAGTTCGCCTTTTAAAGATTTCAAGTTAGTTGTCCATTGACTTCGGATTCGCTTGAAATGGACATTGATAGAATTCAAATAAAGCTGTCGTATTACAATAGACATCAGTAGTTGGTT
Organism: Eucalyptus grandis; assembly: GCF_016545825.1. Classification (NCBI taxonomy): domain Eukaryota; kingdom Viridiplantae; phylum Streptophyta; class Magnoliopsida; order Myrtales; family Myrtaceae; genus Eucalyptus; species Eucalyptus grandis. Next base: position 22,892,172 of record NC_052620.1, read on the forward strand.
TTGCTTCAGGCAAGCCTTTCGTTGGCTCATCGGAATTATTTTGTTAGCATATAAACTCAGTTTAGTCAAGTCTTAGTTAAAGTATTTATTCTTGATATTGGCATAGTTTCTCACTTAAATGAGTGCGGCTTCCCCATTATAATGAGAGAGAACAAAAAAAAAGACTTAAAAAAGAAAAACAAACTTCCCAGCCTATTTATTAAAAAGGAAGCGAAAAGGCAATGCATTTAGATCGACTTTCATACTTTCTTTTTACTTAATCTAAATTTTGGGGCAAATGTATTTTGACTTTTTATTAAAGCGAAAAACCTGAAACTTTCACAAGATACAAAGATCAACACACAAATTGATGTGTAATTTTTCTTTAATATATCGAAATTTGAATAAAATTTTTGAATTTTGATGGAAAACGAAAAGTTATGTTTTACTTTTTGAAAAGTACAATCGAACAGGCAAAAATTTTCTCCTCCCCGTGAAAGATAAAAATGGGTACATTGGAAAGCAGGTTTGGCAGGGCAGCTGAAGCCCCCTAACACGAGCCCACCTGCGGTATTGCACGATAATTTCTTTCTTCAAGGCAAACCAGCTTTCATTTTTTGGGCCTGTGAGACCGACTCAGGCTTTTACCTCGACTCTAACAGTGACGCTATCATTGAACCATTCTGTCCTTCATCATTCCACCATGCTTGTCATCGGTGAATTTCCATAACTTGTAACCAGCCATCGCCCAACTAAATTTGGAGGAATACTTCACCTTTATACAATGAGAAAGCCTTTGGGTTTCAAGAAAAGCGGTAGGCTCTATTCTCTACTCTCCATATGCATGCACGCATATATGCATACACTGCAAAGCCAATGTCATGCATGTTATGGATCCAATTTAATTTGTTTTTACAGTATTTAAACATTAAATCACACATTCATCTAATAGTTAGTAAGGGATTTGACCCAAGAATGAAGCGCAGAAAAATGTAATTGAAAGGCAAACAAATTATCCTAAATATATTAATTCAAGATCCCCTACTCTAATATTATTATAAATTATGCAACAAATTAAAGTTTCAATGTGAGGGCTATATCATTGATCTTATCTTTCTTAACTATGCATGAACGTATATAAAAAGGATCAAATCAAGCTTTAGAGAAAGATGAAACATCCCAATTTCTGCCTAAGTCTATGATAAAATTTAAGGGCAGTGACTTCTTCTCTGGGGCCACAATGGAAAACATATGATGAAAGTTCATGATTAAACTTACGTAACATTGACAAGTCATGTTGAATTGATAAATAAAGTTGGCGTATGCATGCTTGTCTTTGATCACGTGACTTGCTGCCCATCTTATTATTTAATTTGCATACAACAAATTGGTTAACTTGCCATAGTACGCAAGACAATTTAAAAAGAATTCACGTTGTCACTAACGTAATTCGCTAGACGTCATCCATTGTTCGCAAGAAACTTAAATGGTAACTTAAAATGTTGTCATCCTTAATCTTCATTATCTTACCTATAAAGTGAAACATTATAATCAATTATTTCGGGCCGACAACATTGTACTCAATTGAAATAGCCACATACGCCTAAACATTATTTAATGCAACAACATGGACAAAGGAAATTGATTTATCATTTTCTTTTTAATCATTTACGTACCATGATGATTGATGCTTGCAATAATCTATGGTAAATCATGAATTGACTACATCCTTTGGGACTACATGAGTAGGTATTGCACTAATGCATCTTGTTTTGCAAGTGCAGGAAGAATCAATTGCCAATTGGGTAGGAATATATTCCCTTTTAGTGGACATTTGAGCTGATTAGCTTTCATTTCTGATTCTTTAGAGGTTTCACCATCCCAGTTCTCGTGCACGACACGAGTTGGAGAAATTCCATCGGCATGGTTTTACAACCTCCGAGCATAAATATTCATAGAATAATCCCGGTGAATCTTATGAATCCTATCTTCCATCATTAGGACAAGGGTGAAGTTGGTCATCGAAACATTGTAATTTGCGCTAAATATGTCTTTCTTCTGAACCTGAGATGTACTTGGAAAGTGACTAAACACCACTACCAATAATGTCATCTGACTCGGCTCCATTTCATCAGCAAGAAATAGGAATTTTAAAATCGAAATTAATCTCGGAAATGTATTATATAAGAAGCAAATGCATGGAGATTACACTCTGGACCAAGTCATAAGACAAATTTACTCATTTCAATGAACCATTGTAGTGACAAATTTGGGGAAATTGTTCAATCAATTCTAAAGCTATACTATGGATATTAATTCGGTTATAAATTTTTTTAATTTAGTCAAATTAGTCATAAATTTTGGGGGAAAAACTCTATTGCAATCCTTCTAGTCAAGAGATTTATGATTGATTGATAATTTTCCTTGACATATTTAATGTACTTTTTGGACAAGTTTACTGACGTTACCTTGGATAGTTTCTCCTAATCAATGCATTTATCAAAGTACTAATGTCATGGCCCATATGTATATGTAATCTCAAAGTAACAAGCTGTTATTACTTATAAACAATATATTTGCCTACGCAGATCAAATAAGTTAGTATCGAGGATATGGTAAAAAAAAAAAAAACAAATTACTTTCTGGGATGTGGAAGCTGAGCTTTATCTGTCAGCTTTTTTGGTGGGCGTCCAAAATTCTCCTTGAATTTCGAACTTGAATTGACGGCCATTGGGGTTGAACCTCAGTGATGAGGAGTCAACATGCCCTTTTCTTTCTCTAAGATAGGCTCTCTTTTTTTTTTTTTTTTTTGGGGCTGTTATAGTATGTTTATTAACGTTTTTGTTAAAAAAGTTTGAAACAGAAATAAAAAATTATTTGGATAAATAATTTTTTCTGCGCGTTTAGTAAATTTATTCCTGGAATAGAAAAAGGAAATGTTTGATAAACTTATATAATTTTTTTCTTTTAATTTTTTAATATTTTTATTTTATTTTTCCTTTTTTTCTTTTTCCTCTTTTCTTTTTCTTTTTCCATTTTTATTTTTCTTTTCTTTTTTTCTTCCTTTTTGTCGGCCTTTGCGACGACAAGGGAAATATCAAAATGAGAGTACGGAATATTTCGATTATTGTTGGGAGTTGAAGCCGAGCTTTATCTGTCAGCTTGGGCGGCCAAAATTCTCAAAAAAAAAAAGAAGAAAATAAAGAAAGATGAAAAAGAAAAATTGTTTGAATTTCAAGAACAAGAAAGTCAAGTTTTCTTGTTTCTTTTTTGTTCTAAATTTATTCGGGGGAACAAAATAATGGATTTGGGGTTTTTGTTCTTTTTTTGTTTGATGACGAAAAAATGAAAATGACCAAAAAAAAAAAAAAAAACACAAACAAACAAGGCCATTTATGACAATGAAAATGAAAAAAAAAAAAAAAAAAACGGCGAACACATTTATAAATGAAAATTACGAAATGACAATCCTTAATCTATTATGAGTTACAAATTTTTTAAGGATATCTAGAAACTTTGTTATCCATTTCCCCTCCAAATTCCACAGGCCTCACTCAATTGACATATTATATTATCTAGCTCCATCTATGCCTTCCCTTTACTTGCTGATTTTTTAAGGTACAATTCTTCGTAGAGACTGATGTTTCTTGTTCTTACGGAGAGCGTTCCCACTTTCCCCCTTGACCTTTATGATATATTTGCTTAAAAATCAGTTGATACCAGATGAAGTGGCCAAGTGGATAAATCGGTTGTATTGGCTGCTTAAGATTGAATATGGCAAGTAACAATATATTGGATGATTGATTATAGACTATATATTGCTTTTAATATTTTGCAATATCCAACTGTAGAACATTTTTTTTTTCCATAAATTAAAATATAAGTCACGCTCTCTCTATGAAAACAAGAAACATCAGTCTTCCTTGATTTCAGTCGCATAAAATAACAGATGATTGATATTGATGAAATTTGTCAATATATATGTTAGTGAAAAATTCTTAATTCTTTTCCTAACTCTTTGAAATGGATGGGAGTTCATAGTGAAGGCTACTTGATTGATTGCATGATGCTAGCGGTCAAGATGAGATTAAAAATTCAACGGAACAATGGGTGATGTCCTATTGGCAATAGTAATCTGTCCTATACTAATACAATATTGTCGCAGATGTCTTTTCTTTATTTTATCTATTACCGCGCATAACAAGTTTGTAGATAGGCTCTAAGGAAAATAAACACTAACAAAAGAATTTTTCAGAGAGACTACTACCAAAAAGAAAAAGTTTATACTGCAAAAAACCAGTAAACAAATGGAAGGTGTCGATGGAGAAGGATATTAAACAATGCCAATTGAGCAAGGCAATTTCCGAACCAAAAAAAGAAAAAATGGAGCAATGCAACTCCGAGTGAAATCAGACAACAAAGTTTCTAGGTCTCCTTAAAGAATTTGGGCCCAAAACAAGCTATTACTCTCAAATGGATTAAGGGCTGTCATGATAGTCGAACTCTTTGGAAAATATGAATACCCTATCTATAGACCGACCAAAAAAAAAAACCGTTCCCATAGATATCCTTGAGGTATGCATGCATTAGAAGTGCAAGAAAATAAATTATTATATTTCTATAGAAAGAATAGGTACAACAAATAAAAAAGTGCTTCAATTTTTCTTTTACAAGACCCAAACGAGAGGTGTTATCATCGCCACCTTGGCGACATTCCCTCAAGGAGAGATCGGTGATCATTGACTTAGTCATCTAAAATTTCTGGATATGATGCACAAACTTTGTAACTTTTTTGTTTATATGCAAGACCTTTTATTAATATTTTGGATTGCTAGATACTTTTTACAAGTATAATTGACTACACTGATGATGATGGATGTGATGAGAATAAAATAAGTCATCATATCGCACGTATGTTAAAGATTAATGTTTCGAATGGAAAGATAGAATATGACAGTCGAATTCTCGCCAATATAAACATATCATCTTAATCTTTGGCATGATTATGAAAATAATGTATGTGGGGCTTTCAATGCTAATTTTTTCGTGTTTTTAACAGGTTTGAATTGGTTTACATCTCAAAATTTTGAGTATGTTTGATTTCAAGCTCTGATTAACAAGTTAAGAAAAAGAAAAAAAAAAATAAAAGCAGAAAACTACACCAATCAAGTGTATTGCCCTCTTCGACATATATTCCAGATGCATACAATTTGAAGCTTACGAAAAGAGTAGGTGCCCATAGATGGATGACGATGATGATGTGGTGATACTGACCACGACGATGATGATAGATGGAGCCGTAGTTAAAATTATTTTAGTAGTGTTAGAAGTGCACCACCAAGAGAGAATAAAGACTTAGCAAAAGAAAATAAATAAAATAATTATTCGGTAGTCTTGGGCCTAAGAGTTTATCCCACGTCAGTTTGGAAGTGTTCAATAGTTAATATAAAAGTGAGGGAAAATCCCACTTTTTGAACTAGATTATGGAGTGAGAGAAACCCAAAACCACTCAACACTGGTATTAGAACTAGAGTTATCAACAAATCTAGACCCAACAATCACTCGGAGGGGTTGTTGCAGCTAACCTAAACCCTTTCTCACATTGTAGAAGGAGCAAGTGATTAGTTAATAAACAGCCTCACCCTTTAAGCTAACTTTTGTTGTAAACCCAAGTTCAAGTCTGTTAATATATTTAATTGAACCCACATTCACTAGTATTAGTTAATAAACAGCATCACTAGTATTAATTGTTTTGCACCATACTAATTTTCTTATGTGAGACTTCTCTAAGACAACTCGCCATGCATCTTAACAATCTCCCTTCATGTGTGAGATTAGTGTTAAGTTTGCTGCCCCTTAATCCTTATATGGTTTTGCAACAAGATATCTCAACTTGAATAAGTTGGGCTTCCCCCTTAAGCTAGCTTTTGTTGGAAGCATGCAATAGAAATCTAATACCTTTCACCTGGAAAATCACCTAGAGGGAGCTTAAGCCCAAATCTGTTAACATATTCAGTTAGATCCACTTTTTCTAAAAAAACATAGGCCAATAAGTTATAGGCCTAGGATATATTAACTATTCTACACCACATTGATTCTCTAACTTTAAGATTCACCTAACACAACTTGCACGTACATTTTAACAATTACTACTTAGAAAAGAGGAATGCATGGTATTGATTATTTGGTATTCTATCATTTTTCTTCTTATCTTTCTTCACGAAAATCAGTTTAATGTTAGAATTTCTCAAATGTTCTTAAAATAATTAGGACACTAATGCAAGTTTTATATGGGACGATATTAAAACTCACGATAAGCTCGCTTATTGTAAAATATTATGTCATGCAATTATCTAATTGTCTAATCAGTTCATCCAAGTGGATTCATTTAGCTATAAGAAACATCACCATCTTCAAATTCATCCGATGAAATTAAATTATTCTTTGGGTGGAGATTTATCTAATTCTTATTTGGTTCATCTTCTATCGTCACTATGAATATTTTCATTCTGTTTAGGGTTATTTTCAGATATTGTCAGGTGTCCCCAGATTTATTGTTTACTATATGTTATGACATGTTTGTCAAACGTATTTGGTTTACCTTAGAGAATTATTCGCAATGTTTTTTCTCCGTTCCATTATTATCTATATTCGAGCCAAATAGAAACTTGAGCTCGAATATAAGCCTTTCAACGGTACATCAATTGCTTGCGTTAAGTATGTGCAAGTTCAAAATGGGGTTAGATTTCTGCTTGAATTACTCCATCTCAGCTCAATTTCGATCGAGGTGGGAATCATTATATTTCAGTTCCACCATATTGTACTTATCCATTAGACTAGTCGATGCTAACGCATTATTTACATTCCTAAAAATAAAAAAGAAATGCAAAATAATTTAATCCAAAGTCTATTTGCTATACAAGGAACTAAGCTTTATTGGATGTTTAAATGTATATATGTACCCCACTAACGTTTTCTATCGGGTCTCAATCAACCAAAAGTCATGCGTGTTGTCAAGCTCTCTAGTTACCATTAAGAAAAAAGTTGAAGAAAGACATCTTGCATGTGTGCGTCATTTTGTTCTGCTCACGAATGATCAAACCAACCTTCCTTCCTCCTTCCCCTATCACAACCACTCCGAAATTGTTTACAAGTAATTGAGTTTGCCTTCGTGGACCGACCCTTTTTGCCAAGAATGAGTCCTTGTCAGTTTAAACGTTTGTTTCATTGAAAACTTTATAATAAAGGAAAATATTTTTTATTTAAATAATTTTCAAGAAAAATGGTTAGTTTTCATTTGTTTGATAATTTATAGAAAATAAGTTCCTTCTTTTTAGAAGAGAAAGTGGTTTTCCTGCAATCTAAACTTGTTTTTTCTTCGATCAATGGAAAAAGTTTTCAGTACATCAATTAGTTTTTGTTGTCCAAATATTGAAAAGTCGAAAAACAAGCAAATGGACCCCTAATCCCTTTTTCATACGCACTAAAGAGGAACCTTCAAATTGACCACACAAGAGCTGAATAAAAGCCAGACGACCATATGCATTTACATTTATCTTCAGTATTTATTTGTTTTGATAATTTTCCAAATTGAACCACTAATACACATATGTCCAGTCTCGCAAGTAATTTGTTGCATCCCTCTATATATATTTACGAGCTTGACAACCATGATATCACAAGTTCATTCATCTCTCTCTCTCTCTCTCTCTCTCTCTCTCTCTCTCTCTCTCTCTCTCTCTCTCTCTCTCTCTCTTCCTTCTTGCATTAACGAGGAAAAGGAAAAGAAATGGGGGGAATATGTTCGTTGTTGAAAACTGAAAGGCAGCCTCCGGCGAATGGAAAACTCATCACAATCCTCAGTATTGACGGTGGAGGAGTCCGAGGAATCATTCCGGGGGTCATTCTCGCTTACCTCGAAGCACAACTTCAGGTAATAACATGAACAAACCATACGAACAAAGTGGACATAAGAGTTACATCATTGTGCTACAATGATATATCAAGAAAAAACAACTAAGAAAGAAGCTCATGATTAGGGTTAAAGTCAAAAAATATTTTGAGAGGACTTTCTTCCTTCGTTGTTTTAATATTCTGTGTGGGAGGAAGGCAGCCATGCCAAATATTTTGCTCTTTCCATCTGAATCTTCTCCCATAATTTGATTATGTTAACAAACTTGAATAATAGTTTCTTTTATGGTTATCATATTGGCGGTCTTAAGTTGATGGAATTTACAGGAACGGGATGGACCGGATTCAAGAATCGCAAATTACTTTGACATAATTGCTGGGACAAGCACGGGTGGATTGGTGACAGCCATGATTACAGCACCAAAGGACAATCGTCCAATCTATGCAGCCTGTGACATTAAGGATTTTTACTATGAGCATTGTCCTGAAATATTTCCTTATAAAAAGCAAGTTATATTTACCCCTTTTTCGTTGTTTTTTCTTTTTCAACTATAATTGTTCAAGTCATTTGAACATTCATGGAATAATCTATACTGGAAAGTTCCATGGAGAAGTCGTTTCAAATGTCTGTAGTCAAATAAACTAGTAATGTGCTCATGCGCTGGGCAAGCTTAAATTTTTTCATTTGAATAAAATAGAATGTGAAATTCAGTGTAAATTATTTGTTATATGGTATACTATTATATATAAATCTTCCTTTTTCAAACAAAACGAGGAGGATTTATTAGAATATAACATATTAGCAATTTAAAATATCGGCTCTTGACAATAATTGGAAAGTTCCTAATTGTCATTGTTATATAGGAATTTTTATTTTTTTTTTTGTAATCAAAAAAATTATTTTAATATTGAGAGAAAGTTAATTAAAATCTTCAAAGGAAATATTTAAATAGGCAGATTTAAAAAAAAAAATGTTAGAATAGTCAATAATTGCTAATTTGAGACATAAAACTAATGTCTTTTAATCAAAACTTATGGTATGCAATAAGACTATCACAAAATCTTGGTTGGAAGCATAATAAGTGAAGAGTAAAAAAACATGGACCCCTTGCAATGAGGATTACCGGTTCCTTATATGTTAAAGTCCTATGTGCCACTTTTAGAGACACCCCTAAAATAAAGGTTGCTATTATATATTTAAATGAATATTGCTACTATAAATATTAGTACCATAAAAGGAAATGATAGAGATAGCTAAAAATTAGAGAAAAATGATGTATCAACTATCAAGCGGTATTTGGAAATTAATCGAACATATCAAGTGAAGTCACTCTCTAATAAATGACATCGGTATTCGTTTTTATTGGGTGGATTTGTTTAATGAATTGGACTCGACATTTGATATCGTGATTCTAACGTCTCTTATTCAACTTTTGAATAGTTGCGATAACTTTATATTCAAACTTAGAAGCTCGGCAGAAGCAGTCAAGGGGCCAAAGTATGACGGGACTGAGTTGCATTCCACAGTCAATAAGCTGCTCAAAGGAATTACACTCAGTCAAACCTTGACCAACGTCGTCATCCCGGCTTTCGATATCAAGCGTCTCCAACCAGTCATCTTCTCTACCATCGACGTAGGAACCCGAACTTGACCATATAACCCTGATTTCGCCGACTCCAGATAGATATGGATCCTTATATTGCCGCTTTGATTTGAATTCTCATACGTCTCTTTTGATTTTCTTGCAACTTGACGGGGGACAGGCGAAAAAGGATCCTCTGAAGAATGCGCGGTTGGCAGATGTTTGCCTTGGCACCTCCGCAGCTCCTACATTACTCCCGGCGCACTTCTTCCAGACTACAGACAAGAACGGAAACATCCGTAGCTTCGATCTCGTTGATGGTGGGGTCGCTGCAAATAATCCAGTAAGTGCAAAAACGAGAATGAAATTTGGCTATATATACAATGGTAAAATGTATTCAATAAGGGCGTTACACTGTTATTACTTCCTAAACTTTTCTAAAATGCCATAATACGGTGTCTGACTACATGACAGGACAAAAGAAACAACAAAAAAGAGAATTAACAATATGAAATCGTGTGTTTTGCAGACCCTAGTTGCTCTGAACCTCGTTAGGAGAGAGAACCTATCGCAAAACGAATTGTTCAAGGGCATAAATCTAAGAGATACCGATCAAATACTAGTGCTGTCACTTGGTACTGGTACGACCAAGAATGAAGAGAAGTATAGTGCGACCGAGGCCGCTAAATGGGGACTCCTACCCTGGATCAATTACAATGGTTCGACTCCAATAATCGATATCTTCAATGAAGCATGTTCCGATATGGTCGATATTCACTTGTCTACTCACTTCCAATCCTTAAAATGCCAAAAAAATTACCTCCGAATTCAGGTATGAGATGGATTGCTAACATCGCATGTGGCTTCATAAAACATCGTCATTTTACCGCTTTACGCTGGCTCATGACCACGCGGCTTCTTTTGACATCATTTCTCGTGGATTGCTTCAAAACAGGATGACACCTTGACTGGAAAAGAATCATCGCTTGATAATTCGACCCGCGAGAATCTAGAGAGGCTCGTGGAAATAGGGGAGAAGCTATTGCAGAAACGAGTGTCAAGGGTAAACTTGGAGACCGGTAAGTTTGAAAAGATTGAAGGAGAAGGCACCAATGGAGATGCGCTTAGGCGCTTTGCAATTCGGCTCTCTGAAGAAAGGAAGAGGCGAAACAAATAGATATTATACATCCGAATATGGTCTGTCGGGATTCGTGAACATGCTGCTTAGATGAATGTGAAATAGTTTATAGAATATTCCGTGCAAGATAATAGTCTCGGGTGTAAAGCTCTTCGCAATGTTTGTAGAATTTCTTCTGTCTACTTCAACTATGAAATTTTGTAATTTCAACTATGATGTAATTTAATTGAGTTCCAGCACTTTAAGTTTATCCCTAACTAGTTTTCCTTTTTTTAACTTTCCCTAGAGTCGTAATATAGACATAATATGCAAATCCAAAATAAGGAATGTTCAATGTATGAGAGATATAAACTACAAGTTCACTTCGAAATGTGGGTGTTTGTTGAGGCATTTAACGTTTAAGTAAGAAGAACATTTTGGAAAGCATCACAAATGTTATAACTTTCGCTCAACGTTTACTTAATTATCATAAGTTTTTTTTTTTCAATCACTAAAGTAAGATGGCTCTTAGAGAAACGTTCGCTTGAGTAACATAACTTTTTTTTCGATCATTTAAGTGCTAAGTTTAGAAGTCACGACTCAAGTGATCTGAAAAAGGTTATAACAATCAAGTGAGAACTATATGAAAATATGTCACTCAAGATGTCATTTTATCTCAACTTTTAAAGCATAGAATTATATTTTTTATAGAATTTTTTACACCTTAAATTGTCCAAAAATACATGTTACAGTATAGGCATTCCGAATCCTTTCATAACTTTTCAAAAATTAGAGTATTATTTGTATTTCGGCGGAAAATTCAAATGTGGCTTACATGGTTGGCTTTAATACCGAATCAAAGAAGTAGTGATTCCTTCATATCCTTTGCTAAACATCCTAATCAAAATCCAAAATCGAAACAACGATTCCATTCATGTCTCTACCGAACATGCCGCCTCTATCAAGAAACGAAGTGAATTAGAACTTTCGGCGAAAGGACATCAAGAAATAAAAGCTGGTTATCGGGTATGTGGCAAATGGACCTCTTCAAAGGAAAAAAGCCTTTAGGCCCCCAAAGATTTAAGGCCTCACCCCATTGTCGTTTCTTCTGCAGCCGCCGGTTTCTCAGAGGAAAATAAGAAGAGAAGAAACAAAAAATAAGTTCACGAATCAATCCATGTCTTCTTCAACTACTTGCATGATCCTATCACGTTCCCCTTACATCCAAGATTTGATGATGACTACCTCAACCTCTAAGCATTCCTTGTTACTTTATGCACAAAACATTCAAATGCCAGTGACTGCTCTTTGCCCTTTCGCTAATGTGGGGAAAATCAGACTTCTCTCGAGCTAGGATGAGCTTTAGCTCATTATTTTCTTATGGCGAGTTGTTTGCCTCTCGTACTGTGATTTGCATCGCAATTTTACCACTAATTAAGTCTAATTATCTTGCTTGAAAACCAAATTAGTTTGCTGATAATGTGTCGAGCATGAAAGATAGGGTCCATGTTTAGCTTTAAATCGTTCCTCCAATGATAATGAGCAGGTATGATAAAAGGAATCTTCACATACACGAGATACACGGGCATGAGAAAACAAATAATGCGCCTTTGGACAATCCAATGGGAATGAAGACCACCACATCATGAATCGTGCCATCTCCAAGGGAAGTTTACAGAAAACAGACTTTTTCCCTCAACTTTTTATTGTCCCTATCCCTCTTTTCACTAAAGCGAATAGACTTTGGAATAGTGCACGAAGACTTGATAGAAACAGAAGTCGCCCAAGAAAAGAGCCCAATAATTGATTAGGCGCAGGAGAGAGCGCATTATTGCCACTTCCAAGAAGATTCCAGTTTCATTCGAGCTATAAAATATTACTATGATAGGTTCTCACCAACAAATATTCATCTCTTAGTTGCTATCCATTTGCAAAACGACGAGTCAGTGTTCTGATTCTTCTTGAGCTGAGCTCTTCTCAGCCTTGTCCATGGCGAGAAGTGGATCTCCGACGGGGAAGATGGTGACAGTCCTGAGTATCGACGGAGGTGGTGTAAGAGGGATCATTCCTGGCACGATCCTTGCCAATCTCGAATCCATACTTCAAGTAATCGCGCCCATTTATTTTATTTGTCAATGTTTCCTTTGTAGATGATGTTGGATAACAACTATCGAGTGTGGCATGCCAGCCGTGAAAATGGTACCCCAAAATCTCCATAGTTAGAATTTAGAACACAGTAATGAAGAAAAAAAGATTTGTGTACCTAATTTGGAATCCGTCATATCCAGAGCTCAACTGCTTTTCCTTACCCTCTGTACCACTAGCTCAATAAAACCATTTCTCACGAATTACGTTCTATAAATGCCCATTATATGAGATTATTTGTGTATTAAGATTAAAAGAGAGATTTGAACACTATATGTAGAGTCTTCTGTCACAAGCCCTCTCATCATAGATCAGGCTTTATTCGGCCCCTACAAGTGATGCCCATATTAGACTAATTAGGAATCTTTATATCTCATCTTATTAGATTAACTTCGTAAAAAAGTAAAATTTAATCTCAGTTAATATAGTCCACAAAAAAAAAAAAAAAAAACTATTACATGGCAGCTGCCCGTTCTAATCACTCAGCTGGCATAGACAGCTGGATTAGAGTCGGGTGAGGTGGCTCACGAAAGCAACATAAGCTACTGAGGTTTTGATGGTCCTCCAGCAATGAAGAAAAGCATCTTATGAAAATTGCAGCATCCCCTTTTACATTTGCAGCTGCTGTTAGGAAGCTATTAGCTTGGGCATTTTTAATCTGTATGAATAGTCTTATTTTTATGGTGATCATAGCAGTCGTTTAAAGTTGATGAAATTTACAGGAATTGGAACCAAACAGAAGGGACCTGAGAATTGCAGATTATTTCGACATAATTGCTGGCACAAGCACGGGTGGGTTGATCACGGCCATGATTACAGCACCAAATGAGAACAACCGTCCGAAGTTTCCAGCCTGTGAAATCAATAAAATTTACTTTAAGAGTTGTCCTAAAATATTTCCCCAGAAATGGTAAGTTATGTTAATTCATTTTCTTCTTTCCTTTAAATATAATTCTTCGAGTCATGTGAACATCCAAGCAATAATCTAAAAAAGGAAAGTCAGCCGTAAATTTCTGTAATCAATTAAACTAGTACCATGTCTATTCGTTGTGCAAGCGTGAATTTTTTTTATTTGAATAAAATTGGAATATATGTATTTTAGCTTAAATTATTCATCATATTGTAAACCATTTCATATGGATCTTCCTCTTTTAAACAAAACGAAGGTGAAATTCTTAGTTCATATTATATATTAATTAGACAAAATATTGAGACTCCATAATCATTAGAAAATTTCAAATTTTTGTTGTTATATGACATAGGAAAATTTTATATGTAATCAGCAGCATTATTTCAATATTGAGAGGAACACTAAAAATATTTCAGGGAAATAATTCACAAGAAAAGTTACAGATATCTTATGATTTTCGATAATTGCTAGTTTATAATATTAAAATCATTAAAACTATTTTATTTTATAGCAAAACTCATGGTACTTCATGAGAAGCACAAAATCCTAGTTAGAAGCAAAATGAATGGAGAGTGCACGCAAAGTACTCCTTGCAAGGAGACTTATTGATCCCTTACAAATTAGAATCCCTTACAAATGAAGAGCTTCCTATTATATATTTATAAAATTCTTTTTACTGTAGAAAGCAATGATACAAATGGGCAAAGTTTATAAGAAAATTGATGTATCGACTATTTAGTGATGTTTGGTAATTAATCAGACATATCAAGAGAAGTCACTTACTACTAATTATTAACATTGGCATTCTTTTTTATTGGGTAGATTTATTTAATCAATTGGACTCGGAATTGATATCATCGTTCAATTTATCCCGGTCTCAAGCGAGTTTATAACGTGTCTTATGAACAGTCGCAATAAGATGATGAATTCAATAATAAGCTGGGTAGGCGCACTCATGGGGCCAAAGCATGACGGGAAGAAGTTGAAATCCCTGGTCGAAGATATGCTCGGTGCCACCACTCTAAGTCAGACCTTGACCAACGTCGTCATCCCGACTTTCGACATCAAGCTTCTCCAACCAGTCATCTTCTCTACCGACGCCGTAAGAACCCGAACTCGACCACATAACCCTGATTTCGCCAACTCTAGATAGATGTCCATCCATATACGGTCAGTTCAATCTAAACTCTCCTGTGTCGCTTTGGAGTTTCTAACAATTGATGGGGGACAGGCAAGAACGAATCCTTTAAAGAATGCGCGGTTGGCGGATGTTTGCATGGGCACCTCCGCAGCTCCCATATTCCTCCCGCCGTACTACTTCAAGACCGAAGACAAGAACGAGGAGCGTCACTTCAATCTCATCGATGGTGGGGTTGCAGCAAATAATCCCGTAAGTGCAAACACGAGAACTAGGGTTCGGGTATAAATTCATTCGCATTACACTGATTATGTACTAAACTTTTCTAAGATTGCTAGTTCGGTGTCTGACCATATGACAGTAAGTATTCTTTTGATTATTTTGAAACGTTATCAAGTTTCATTTATTATAAAGCTTACCACAAGAAGTCAGGCCAAAATAAAGAAGAAAAGAGAGAACTAACAATATGCAATTCTGTGTTTTGCAGGCCTTAGTTGCTCTCAGCCACATTAATAGAGAGATTTTCTCGCAAAACGGAGAGTGCAAGGACAAAAATCCAGGACAAATCGATCGAATATTAGTGCTATCACTCGGTACTGGTGCGGCTCACAATAAAGGGAAGTATAGTGCGGCCAAGGCCGCTAGATGGGGACTTATCAATTGGAACGTTGACCATGGTTTCACTCCGTTGTTCGACATCTTCAACGACGTGATCTCTGATATGGTCGATATTTACTTGTCTAGTCTCTTCCGATTCTTCAAATGCGAGCAAAATTACCTCCGGATTCAGGTATGAGACGAATTGCTTGTATAGCGTTTGGCTTCATGAAACACCATAATTTTAATGCCATAGACTAGCTCATGACTACACGACTTAATTTGAAATGATTTCACACGGGCTACTTCAAAACAGGATGACACCTTGACCGGAGAAGAATCATTGGTTGATGCTGCGACCCCGGAGAATCTACATAGGCTGGAGGAAATAGGGCAGAAGCTATTGCAAAAACCGGAGTCAAGGGTAAACTTGGAGACCGGTAAATTCGAAGAGACTGAAAAACATCGCACCAATGAAGACGCACTTCGGGAATTTGCAGAACGGCTCGTTAATGAAAGGAAGAGAAGAGAAGAGGAAGAGAAGAAAACAAGTAGCAATTTGTACATCCAAAAATGATCTGTCGTGATTCATGATGCTGCTACTTAGATGAACTCGATATAGCTTATAGGATCTTCCATAAACAATAATAGTCTTACAAGTAAAGCTCATTGGGATATTGGTAGAATTTCTCCTCTTCATCAAATATGAAATTTTGTAATTTCAACCATGATGCAATTTAATTGAGTTCCAGTACTTTTAAGTTTATCCCTAACTATGTTATTATTTATGAAAAATTCAACTGAAGTCATAATAGAGACATAATATGCAAACGGAGAATGATAAATGTTTCAATGTACTAGAGAGATAGAGTGAACTCAGAAATGTCGGTGTTTGATGAGGATTTTTAACTTTTAAAGCAGCAAATTACATTTTTATAAAATTTCAGACACCTAAAATTGTTTAAAATACATGTTATAGCATTTAAAGTCATTCCATAACATTTCATAATTTTTTTCAAAGTATTATCTGTATTTTGGAGGAGAATTCAAATGTGGCTTATGTGGTTTGCTTTAAAACCCAATCGAAGAAATAATCATTCCTTCATATAGTAGATTCTACTAGGGCAGTGGAATTACCTTAGGCCATTCCTGTAATGAAGTCCTTTTCAAACATCATAATCAGAATCAGAACTTGAAACGAAGATTCATTCCAGTCTACCAAACATGCCGCCTCTACTGAACTTGAGATTAAGTGAATAGATCTTTGGCGAGAGTGACACCAAGAAATGAAAGCAAGTCACATTGTAAGTGAAGAAAAAAACGTAACGGAACAGGAACAGGAACAAGGACTCAAGATCAGGCCTCTGAAGAGTAGCGCCAAACATGAATTGTCGACCTGATATAAGTGACTGGGAGAATGTATTCAGATCCGGAACATCATTCTCCTGGCAGGCAACTGTTTATCCACCATGTTTACGATTTCTTCCTCATCGTAGAGGATATTAGGATCATAAAATGAGTACAAGGAAACAAAAGAATTCATCCTTCTTGTTGGATTTTAATCAGCCACATAACTGGATAAACGATGATTTGGAGACAAATCTCACAAATTATGTTTAACTATGCATCAACTTGATGGAATGAATCTTTACAGGCACTAGAGACAAGTTTCAGCATGAATTCCTCTTAAAAAATCTGCTCCTCTGTTTCAATTCATATAACATCTCCATTGACAGAAACTATTGTACACGAGAGCCGTTATATACAGACTCACTCACACTACGTCAGTTACCCGATGAGGTAAAGAAAGTACCTCAAGAAAGTGCAAGTGGTATCAATAGCTGTAGCTGATCCCCCCGCAAGTGAATCGATACAAAATCCACCCCAAAAATGTGTCAAAACTTCCAGGGCAGGGAAACATCCACGAATTCAGGAGGCATTAATTCTAAAACGAGACAAGGAAGCTACAAATCAAAGACTTTGAGAGCTGGATGAGAACTACTTGATCATGCACAAAGTCCACATTCATTATTATGGCCTAATCAATAGCAAAATGCGCAAGAAAATTGGAGCAGCTCTCCCCAAAGAAATCATCTGGAAAGTAAATTCCATTTGGCGCCCCTTTTGACTGAGCTCGGACGATTAGAAGATGGACTCGGATACTTTGTTGCTCGATCTGAATGAGGACGAGACAACAAAGTGTGAAGCACCTCAAGGATAGAACGAGGTGAATAATCGAACACCTGTATCAAGTCAGAAGTCTCAACATGAGATTGACGGCCACCCGCGCTGGCAAAACAGAGTAATTAGGAAGGTGTAACCACCAGCATGGATTAATAGATGCGCCATTACATATCGAAGTTCGAAAAACCAGGTAAGGAGGACAGGGAATGCAAGAAGGATAAACTCTAGAGTTGTACTTGTGCCGTACTTTTTGTAGCCATCGCAAGACGGGCAACTCGTCAACAGTAAGCTTGACATGCCCTGGGCTATGGGACATGTCCTGTAACATCGCGCCAACAGGATATTAAGAACAATTGTCCATTATGCAGTTTCTTCTTTACTTGTAAAGTTTTAGAAGTCGCGGCCAACGAGCGGACTTTGCTGATCACCATTGATTTTCTGCCCAGCGCAAGGCACATTGAGAAAAGCAAACCTAGAATTGAAAGACATTGTGAAGGGAACAAATGCACCATTCGTCCCTCGATTTTTGCAAATTGTGCAATTAGATCATTCAACTCCTTTTTTGGCCAATCAAGTCCATAAATTTGGCATCTTTTTATTCATGTGCATGTAAGATGCGAAAGCGCACCCCAATATATTCATAACTAGAACCAAGAACACAAATGAAATCAAGTAAAGAGATTTATGCACTTGTATTTGGACCATCATTCTTAATGCGGAATAACGATAATCCAAACTCAAGAACTTTTCATCTATTTCTTTTTATATCACTTGCTCAATAAAACAGCCCTTCACCCTTAACACTAGTAAACGCTCCTTTCTGAGGATGATTGGTGTTTTAGGGTTAAAGAAGATATTTTAGTATTATTTGAGTATTATTTATAGAATTTCTAATCAGATCCTCTCATTATGAATTGGACTTAATTCGGCCCACATTAGCCAGTCTCATATTAAACTAATTAAAAAAAAATATCTCATCTTAGACTAATCTTGTAAAACGGTAAATTATAATATCAATTAATGTAGCTCACATTAGGAAAAATTTTACATTCTCCCACTTCAATTATATTAATTGAAATTATACTGTATATGCACACTTTGATCTAAAGATAATTTTTAATAGTCAATCATATCCCATAAAGTCTCAAACACCGAATCATGATGATAACTGCATCTATACACACAAAGTTTTTCATGATCATAAGTACTTTTAACTTTATTGATATTGATTCAATATGATAGTGTGATAAATAGATAACAACTCTCATAATGAGTAATATCTTATGTGTCATTCATTTTGTCAATCAACATTCTCTTATCTTAAGTGTCACGAAAACCTGTGTCACTAGAAAATATCTTTATGGTTCAATAAGCCTGCATATGTCTTATCCTTATGGTTAATCTTTTTTTTTTATATGTAACAATACATACACTCAAGGCTAATAACCGAACGCCCATGTCCTTTACTCAAGATTTTACAATACCTTGAGATTTTTATCAATATGTATTTGATATAATAACAATACATTCATAAATACTTTATTGAATGCAAAAGGTGATATATATCAAAACGTTAATAAATATAACAAATACAAATATAAACTTATTATAGCAAAGCTCAAACAACTCCCACTAAATAATGACATTTCATGATGCTCCTAAACCCATATTAATGACATATCGTTCAAGAACTCAAGAGAGAAGGCCTTTAATTAGTAGATTGGCAACCATATCATCTGCAAAAATATATTTTACTGTAATGTCACCATTATATATTGTTTCTTTATGATAAAAAACTTGACCACCATACGTTTAGGGCCCTTAAGATCTTTGTTGTTGTTAATAAATAACACTACATAATTATTGTCTCAATACAACCGTACAGATCTATCCATAAAGTTAAATATAATTAACTCCTTAATGAGATTCTGAAACCAAATAGTCTGAATAACCATCAAAAAGTATGCTAATAAATATGCTTACATGTAGATGATAACATAGATTCCTATTTACTGCACATCTTGTTAACATAAAGCGGTATTCCGTTGTCGACTTCATATCATCCTAATAGCCAGCAAAGTTTACATTTGAATACCTTACTAGCTATAAGACCTAAACATGTGTGTAAATCAACATATGGTTTTTTGTCCTCTTTAAGTACCTCAAAACCCCCTTAGTAGTGACCTAGTGATCGTGTCCTAAATTTAACTAAATATGCCTAAAAGTCTTGTCACAAAAGCAATATTTGGTTTAGTACAAATTTGAGTATACATGGTACTTTCAAGTGCATTAACATAAAGTGATAGGTTCGATTCATCACCCTTAATGATGGAACAATTCCTAGCTTGCAGTGAAATATACTAATCTTTTCAAAATACGATCAACATATATCCTCTAATATAAACCCAATATACAATGAGAACAATCCTTACGGATCTTAGTGTCAAGGACAAATGGCGCCTCATCAAGGTGCTCCATGTCAAATTTTTTTGATAATGTCTGTTTTGTCTCATTAGTTATTCAAAATCACTACTTGCAAGCAAGATATTATGTACATAGAATGTCAAAAATATTGTTCTCAATTAAATAAAATGACAACACTATGAAACTTTAATAACATTGTCTAAAAACTTGCTTGATGACATAAATAATACTTTTCAGTCTATATACAAGCTTACCCGAATCATCTACTACAATCCTTCAAGGTGCACCATATAGACTTCATTATCAAGGTATCCATTTGGAAAGTTAGTTTTAACATCCATCTAGCGTAACTCCATATCAAAATGAGCTACTAATACCATGTTTACTCTAAAAGAATTTTTAGAAGAGACTAGAAAAAATATTTCTTCACTATCCACTCCTTCTTTCTGAGTGAAACCCTTGACTACTAGTTTGGCCTTAAACTCCCCAATCTTTCTTTAGGGTCCCTTTTAATCTTATACATCCATTTGCAGTTGATGAGCGCGAGACTTTCAAGCAACTCAACAAATTCACAAACACTATTATGTTTCATAAATTACATCTCATCTTTCACCACATCTAATCACAAACCTGATCAAGGACAATAAACAACAATTGTAATCAACCATACAGCAAATATCATAATCATACTTTCACAGATAAACTGCATAATCTTGTGATATAATTGATCGTCTTTCCTAATAAATCCCCTAAGTAGAGCTACAATCACTCCATTCTGCACCTAAGAGGCTTGAGAAATTTCATCAAGAACTATCTCAAGAACAATACCCTAAACCTCAACAAACTTAGTTTGTGGTATAGGAGACTCCATAATTAACTATATAAGTAAAGACAAAGATATTGTGATCTCCACTGTACTATTATCTTTAATAGTCTAAGTAACATATCTTCTATGGCTACATCGAATTCTAGAAACTTTACCGTCTATTATTAAAATTATTGTATCTTCATTAGGGTCATAAAATTAATATCTCTTTGAATGATCTGGGTAAGATACGAAATTATACCAAGTGGTTCTAGAGACCAACTTATTTAATATTGAATTATATAACCTCACTTTTATAAGACACCCCAACCTTAAGATGGTTTAATTTAGGTTTATGTCAAGTCCATTACTCAAAGAGAGTTAATGGAGCAATTTTGGTAGAAATACAATTTTGTATGTGAAAAAACTATCTTCAAAGCATCAACCAATAGAAAACCAGATAAATTAGTCCTACTAATCATATTCATTGTTATATCCATTATGGTGCAATTACGCCTTTCAACCACACCAATTTGTTTAGAATTTTTTAGCATAGTAAATTAAGTTACCATTCAAGTATCTTCCAAGCATCTGATAAATGGCCCTTTAAACTATCTAGTATTGTCATACTTGTCAATATATTCACCACCATGGTCAAGTCCGATAACCTTTAAGACTTATCCTAACTATATCTCAATTTTAGTCCCAAAAAGTTTTTAATTTATTCAGAGATTCAAACTTTTCCTTAATCAAGTGCATAAGAAATAATCTTCAATGACTGTGTTGAAATAAAAAATTCTACATAATGTTACCATATAAAGTCCACTAAGATCAATGTGAATGACCTTTAATATGTCAGAACTTCATACTGCA
This sequence comes from Eucalyptus grandis, assembly GCF_016545825.1. Lineage (NCBI taxonomy): Eukaryota > Viridiplantae > Streptophyta > Magnoliopsida > Myrtales > Myrtaceae > Eucalyptus > Eucalyptus grandis. The sequence continues at coordinate 22,913,838 of NC_052620.1, forward strand.
GTTTTATTCTTTATCTTGGTCATCTTACTTCTACAATAGTCTACGTAAGTCTTTTGGCAACTTTTAAGAGTAGACGGAATGCCAACATTATCAGCATTTCTACTCTTTCTCTAAATATGTAACTAAGACATTAATGCATGAGATTATTCCTTAGACAAAAGTCTTTTGAAAAACAACATTTTCAACCTTATGCACAACATGTATATCATTGGGAGTTAAACACAATCTGTACAATCCATTGGATATAGTGTGATATTAACCTTATTTGAATTAAAGAAGACAAAAATAACGTTGTCCTTTTTTTTTTTTTTAATTTCAAAAAAGAAGCTACATAGGTTCAAACATGATACAGAAACTAAGTTTTGTCTAAAAGAATATATATAAAATGTGTTTCTTAATATCATATTAAAAACATAATGTATAATTAAAATGATATCCCCAACAAACTCAACGCCGACTTGATCGTTGTTTCTCACGGTGAGCTATTATTCACCCTGATTTAGCTTTCTTAGATTTATGAATCCTCGTATGGAAAATGCAACAAATTTGTTACACTACTATTTAGTCACTAAAAACTAGACAGGGTTTTTGATGGGTATTGGATTCATAAACAATGCCAAAAAATCATTACCTGCAAGCTCACACTTAAATAACCCAACTTATGTATATTTACTATAATCTATCTTTATGTGACATTTCTTCCTAAAAAGAAGCAACAATCGTCATCCCTTAAAGGATGCTTTTTTAGGACTCAAATTGTCATATGGTGGTTTCATGAGTTTTTTATGAGTATGATTTTTAGACTTCAAATCTACCATCATTAAAACGTAATCATTAACATCATTAGAACCATCATATCTTATGTTGAAAATTTCTTATAGATATGTCATAATCTCAACATTAGACAAGACATAATTTCAAGTTACCAAAACTTACATTATCTTTTTAGCAATGTAGTCAATTAGTAAATTTTTTATTAAGTGTTCCAAAATGAAGTGTTTCATGGATGATAGGCAAATCCAATTGCTCTTTTCCCAAATAGAAAATCCTCTCTTAACTACTCAAAGTTTAAACTAATAAGAACCTCAATAGTTATAGAGTTATTAATTACAAGCAACGTATAAAATTGGTATTATGTGAGTACTGTGTAACTTAAAGACGTATAAATACACATCCAAAGACTTACATGCATCATCACATAATTACCTTTGAGCAAAATACATGACATGCAGTTAGTTGTATACTTTTCACATGACAGCGGCCATGAGAATATATTTCAACTTTCATGAATTCATCACATTTGAATATATGAACCACTAAGATCAGTCACTTCTCCACTATATGTTGTCATGTATCTTTACATAAATTAATACACAATCATTTCATTTAGGAATATGACCACGCATTAAAATAGGAAACATCTCTTCATTATACGAGACTAATATTTCTTAAACCCAATCAAACAACTCAATTGAATCCTCAAAAATCTCTCATACCAAGATATAAACTTTATGTCTCATATTTATCTTATACATGTGATTTGTCACTAAAATATTATGTCATGCCAATTACATTGCTCCATTCATTATTACATCTTGAATCTTATATGTGTTATCAATGAATTAATGTTCTACACATTCTTTATGTGATGACATACATGTGAGCTTGCACCTTATTTCCAAAATCACAGAAAATTACAAAAAAAAAATACGCAAAAATATCCTAAAAATATGTGTATTTAAGGTTTCATATGTATCTTCACATCCATGAAATCAAACATAATATACACACACATACCACAATGTAGAGCATCTTCATACGAGCAAATATATCCATACGCGCCTTTGGAGTATGTGGCGCATGAAGCGCACGCGCAGGCCAGCCCGAACCGGTCTAAATGGACTATCCAATCGATTCGATCAATCAACACCAAGTTTGAAAGATCCAACCAATCAATGACTAATGCAACCAATAAACCGATCCAATCAACGAAGAATCAAGTCAGGCAGGTCAACGGGTCGGACCTAGGTCGAATCAATGGGTTGATCAACGGTCAACCGGGTTGAATCAATGAGTTAGGTCGAACTTGCTCCTCTAGTTGTTGATGTCATGATGACATCAATGTTGTGTGTGCTCGACGCGAATGCCACTACCACCATGCACATGGCCATGCATGGGGGCAGTGCGGTCTACCCCAAGGGCACGCTAACCATGGTTTTACTCATCTTGACGAGCCCCTTCCATTTATGTGATCAAAATTTATTTTTGCTACACAAGAATTCACGGAAAAAAAAAAAAGGCAAAATTTGTATGTCCAAGTTCTAAGCTATGGCTCCTTTGACACCACATGTGAGACGCAAAAGCGTTTCACAAAATCTCTATAGATATAACGAAAACACATATGTAATCCAATAAAGAGATTTACATACTTGTATTTGGACCATTGTTCTTGATACAAAATAGCAACGATCCAAACTCAAGAACTTCTCTTCTATTTCACTTTGTTTCTAAGACAGCCCCTCACCCTAAGCGCTAAATAAACACTTCTTTGTGAGGATAATTGTGTGTGTTAAGATTAAAAGAGAGACTTAAGCGTTATTTAAAAAAATTTCAACTATATCCTCTCATTACGGGCCAAACTAACTTGACCCACACTAATTAGTCCCATATTAGACTAATTAAAAAATCTTTTATCTTATCAATATCAATTAATATAACCCATATTAGAAAAACTCTTACGGTTCATCCTTCCATTAAACTCATTTGAAAAGTGCTGATGTGGACATTTTCGCGTTTTTAAAGCTCCATTTTTCTTTTCACCTATCCATCCAACATGGCGCTCGACATGGCAAATCCGTTGGCAACACTATTAATGTTAGCTAAGAAGGGAGGGAAAATTGGGGTTGCGCAAGAATAGAGGACAAATTAGGGTCGCGGGAAACAAATTGAGGATAAGACGGAGTAAACAGGGTAGCAAAAAGATTTTCTTTATTTTAAGGCAATGTGGACCACGTTACTTGTAATCGATTGAAGAAATGCTTGATTGGATGGAGGAGTCAAGTCAACAAGTATGGAATCTTGGGGGCCCTGCCGAAAGTTAGGGTTGATTTAGGGTTTTCGCAACGTTAGTCTTTCAGGTCTTTTTAAAACATTATGTCTGCAATAACCATTGTTGTCGTTCCATCCAATGCATAAAGGCTCTACCGAGCTCAAAAAACGACGATCAACCCATGACTGCTCGTCACTGTGGTCCCTATGATAGTTATAGTTAGATGTGGTTTAGTGGCACCAAACTTATATTTGTCTTTTGCGCAGTGAAATGGCAGATGGTAAAATTCTTATTTTGACCGTGGTTTGGGAGAAGACAGTGGCAGAATGCTTGAATATGCAGAAGACATCATGCAATCACATGTTTGAAGCAAGTTACCTCGGATCCGGTCGATCCCCAATGTTGGAAGGAACAATGATTTGGATTTGAGTTCTGATTTCTTTTGATAAATCCCAAGTGCCCGGAATGCCAACTTTGTTGAGCCTCAATTTTCTTATGTGTTTTCAGAAATGTTACGTTTGATGTCAAATTTACCGATTTGCCAAAAATAAAAATAAAAACTCCAAAGATGTGCTTGCACAACTTGCAAGGACGAATGGTGACCTTTTCCCATTGCAAAAGACTGAAAGGGGAGACTGGACAAAAATTTAGCGAAATTTTAACGATAAAGTTAGCATATTTAGAATTTTTTTTTTAATGGCTCCATAATTATTTGTTTCACTAAAGTAAATGGAAAGACTTTGGAAGGATCGACAAAGGCGTGACGGAAAACAGAACTCACCAATAGAAAAGAGCCCAATAACCGAGTGGGCACAAGAGAGCTCGTTCTTCCAGAAAAGCACTAGAATATTCCAGCTTCATTCAAGCTTTAAAATACTGTCATGAATAGTTCCCATCAACCTATGCTTATCTCTTAACTGCTATCACTTAGTAAAACGACGCTTGCCCCAATTCTTCCAAAGCCGAGCTCTTCTCGTTCGTTTCCATGGCGAGTAGTGGATCCTTAAGAGGGAAGATGGTGACGGTCCTGAGCATCGACGGAGGCGGTGTTAGAGGGATCATTCCAGGGACGGTCCTAGCGTTTCTCAAATCCAAGCTTCAAGTAATTGCACCCACTTATTCTATTTGTCAATGTTTTCTGTAAGGATAATGTTGGACGACCATGGACAACCAACTGGTAAACTGTGAGTGTGGCGATCTCCCATCCTCATCACATGGTCAGTGAAGGCAGCTAGGTGAGGCAGCTTCATGAAAGCTGCATACGCTACTGCGAATTTGATGTGCTACAGTTGTAAAGAGTTTGTCTAATATCTTGGGAAAATTACCGCATCCCTCTTCACATTGTAGCTGCAGTATACAATGGTGTCGTAGAATCAGCTGGGGTACTTTTATATTTATAGGAATATTCTTTCGTTTTCATGGTGATGAAAGTGCCAGTTTAAAGTTGACAAAATTTACAGGAACTGGATGGACCGGATTCGAGAATTGCAGATTATTTCGACATAATTGCTGGGACAAGCACAGGTGGATTGGTGACGGCTATGATAACAGCACCCAATAAGGACCATCGTCCGATGTTTGCAGCCCGTGACATTATTAAATTTTACTTGGAGCATTGTCCTCAAATATTTCCCCAGAAAAAGTAAGTTATGTTAAACCCTTTTCTTCTTTTCTTAAATATAATCTTCAAGTCACTTGAAAATCCAAGGAATAATCTAAGGAGGAAAGTTCAATGAAAAAGTCCCTTCAAATGTCTGTAATCAGAAAAACTAACAGTATACCCGTGCATTACTTTGACATGAATTTTTTCACTAGAATAAAATTGGAATGTGTATTTTTCTGTAAATTATTCGTTATAGTGTATATTATCTCATATGAATTTTTCTCTTTTAAACAGAATAAAGGCAAATTCTTAGTTCATATTATAGGTTGTTTATATGTTTATAATATGAAATATCAAGACTCTATAATAAGTAGAAATTCATAATTATTGTTGTTATATGACATAAGGAAACTTAATATGAAATCAACAACCTTATATTAGTTGATAGAAAATAAAAATAAAAAATTTAAGGAAATAATTAATGGGAAGAGTTATTAAAAAAAAAATGTTAGAACTTTCAATAATTGCTAATTTGAAACATTAAAACTCACTAAAACTAATCTTTTATATTTTTAACAAAATGTATGGTACTTAATGAGATACAAATTCCTAGTTGGAAGCAAAATGAATAGAGTGCAAGAAAAGTATCCATTTGGAAGGAAAATGATGATGACTTACGAAAGAGTTCTATGTGCTACTTTTGCGGGCAATCCTCAAAGAAGAGTTTTCTTATATATTTATATGGACTGTCAACATTTACTGTGATAGGCGATGACAGAGATAGTTTAAAATTATAAGAAAATTGATGTATCAACTATCAAAGTGATGCTTGATATTTAATTGGGTGAGACTAATTCCGCGATCTTTTAGCGCTTTCTTTATGTTAACTAACCAAATTTCCCTTCAATTACAAGACACCGTTCAATACTAATAATTATCATTATCTCTTTCCCTCATTGAAATTAATCTCCTCGAGAAATCACTAATAAAGTCTTAAACCTATTATATTTATATCAATTCAATTCTAAACCCCTCAATTTGTCCAATTTAGTCTTAAACATTTTGATAATTTGTCAATCGAATCATTCTAGCTAATTTTAATAGAAAATTGCTGACGTGGATACCAGTCGTTCCATGTGACACAGTCGGCACTGACATAAATAATTTTTGTAATTTTTCAAAGAATTTGATTGTTTTAATTTTTATTTTCTTTTTTTCTCTACTTTTTTTTTCCATTGTGCTAACAAGTGTCCCCAACAACCCTCCTTGGCTAAAAAGGTCCTGGGCAAGGCAGCTACCTCACCCATAGCTGATGAGGCCGCGAAGGCTCTCTCGCAGAGTTGGTGAGGATGAGATGGCCTTCTGCCTTCGTGGCCAACCAAAGTTGCCGGTGACCCTTCATCAACACAATGAAAAAAAAAAAGCAAATTAAAGAGGGATAAGAAAAATTTTATAAAAAAAAAAAATCAATTTAAAAAAATACCAAAATTATCTATGTCAATCTTTGGTTATGCCGATTGTGTCGTGTAGGACAAACACTGGCACAATCGATATCCATATCGGCAATTTTCAGCTAAAATTAACTAGAATTACTCAATTGACAAATTATCAAAAAATTTATGACTAAATTAGCAAGATTGTAATAGATTTAAGACTTTTTTTGGTAATTTTACTTATCTCTCCTTGACATAGCCTATCTAGAGAAAATATTGGGTGTACAATACACCCAATATTTTCTAGCCTATCTATGCTAAATTTCAAAGCCAAAACACATCTTTGCTTTTGAGACCATGAATTCATTGATTTGTTGAAGAAATAATGTTGCTAAATTTGTGTGGTTAGAAAGTCGTTAATTTGTTCTTTTGTCTAAACTTTAAATAATTTTGATGGGAATCAAAATCTAGCTAGTTACAGTTTCTTTGCATTTAAACTTTCGTTTATTCATAGAAAAAGTTTTGTAATCATGGTTTGAGAGCAATATTCTTCATTCATGATTGAACAATAACAACAAAAGTTTAGTCTTTATGGTCTAAAAAATTGGAAGGAACAAATGAGCTACATCCTGAATTTTGTTTTTGCTATATTGGCAGTACTATCCTCTCAAAGTTTGGTGCAAGAAAGAGTAAAGCAACATATTTTTTCAATAAAACCAAGATAGATGTTGGGTTATCTTAGGCCTTTGTTACCCCAAAAGCTAGTTCAAAGAGTGAGAATTTCCATCACACTTATATATTAACCATCAGCCTCTTTCACAACCGATATAAGATAACATCAACAATCTCCTCCTCACACGTTAGATCCTAGGTCAGAGCAGTAACAACATGTATCTCTCATGTGACCGTTTGATCCAAAATTATTGGTTACCTAGGTTTTGATATCAGATGTTAGGATTAAGCACACAAACACAACATTCAAAAAGAGTATAGTGAGAAAGAGAAATTGACAAGATTTATCTTGGTTTGCCCTTAACCAAAGGCTACATTCAGCAAAGAATTCCACTACAATTAACACATTCCACCTCTCTATTATAACTCCCAATTACAAGAAAATGATATTATATATACTCAATAGTTATTCATGTGCCTAAGCCCTAACTACTAATAAAAATACACACCCAAACCATAAAAGTCCTCTAGCGTTTCAAGGGCACTACCCTCTAAGACTCCCGTCGAGGTGGCCCCTCAGGCCCCTACCCACTCACCAAGTTGTATTTCTAGGGGTGTGCAAAGAAATTGGGAATTACCCGACTACCCAAACCTCTTAGAACTGGATCAGACCAATTAGGAACCGGTGGTTCTTGAGAGAACTAGTCCGGTTTCCAGTTCCATGGGCGAATCCGCCCAACCAGGCCGGATCGATATTATGATAATATATTAAATTTTAATATTAAAATGAAATTTGAAATCACTAAATCTGAAATTTAGGGCTCATTCTCATTATTCTCTCTTGCGTCTCTCTCAATTCTCCGTCTCCGTCTCTCTTGAAATCACTCAAACTCTCTCCGTCCTCATCTCTGTCCCCGTCTCCATCTCTCAACTCATGGCCGCGCACACGTCTCGACTCACAGCTGCACCTCTCAACTCCAATCGGCTCATGATCGTGCCACAATTCATCACCTCCCTCTCTTGACTCACGACCATACCTTTGGCCATTCGTCGCCTCCCTCCCTCACTCTCGGTTGCTTGCCTCCAGTAAGTTATTTGTTTGTTTGGTCAGTTTAAGTCAAAACCATAAACCCCTAAATTTCTAAAAGCCTCTCTCTCTCTCTCTCTCTCTCTCTCTCTCTCTCTCTCCCATCGATGACGATTTCTCTACTAATGTCTTCCATTATTACTAGAGAAACTACTAAGAAAGGTCTTGGAATTTGCTTTGTGGTGTGGGTTTTCTATGAAGATGACTGGGATTGGAAGATAAAGCTATTTTCCATATGTACTGATTATAGTACATTACTTAGGAGCAACTAGTGCGTGCAAACCCTGATGTCTCCAGCATGATCTTCAAGTAGCTATGGTGGCTATGTTTCTTCAATCCTCTATTGGATATTGGCAGCTATACAACTATATATGTGGGACTTGTAGTTCACCCAACAAATGTTCGTGAAAACTTCTCAAAGAATTGGAAAAAAAAATGGAAATATTACAATTTGTAGAATGTGTGGTGGCATTGATCCTGAGGTAGGCAATATAAATTGTCAGAAATGATGATGGGGTAGTTGAGAATGTGTTTTGAATGAAGTAGGCGTACATTACTCTCTGTTGATGGATGTGACGATGTGATTATTGTGAATCAATAATTGTAACATTTGGGTCTTCATTGTACACATATTGTCCACTTTGGACACTAAGTTCTCACGATTTTGTTCTTCTTAAGGTAGCCCATACTACCCCAAGAAAACGTGTGTGTACAATTAGAGATCTCATTGCCATATAAGGCAGCCCAGAACTCCCTCCCTAGGTGATGTGAGACAAGAGACATACCCCCTCCCTACGCACATCCAGGGACCGAGGCACAGACGCACCAACATCCCTCTTCCCTACGCACAGCCGCTTGGGCTGTCACACTCTCCACCCCTTAGGAGCATAGTGTCCTCAATGTGGCTCCACATGCGGTCGGGAGTCGACTCTAATACCACTTATAACACCCCGGGTCTCCACTATACACATATTGTCCGCTTTGGACACTAAGTCCTCACGATTTTGTTCTTCTCAAGATAGCCATACTACCTCAAGAAAACATGTGTGTACAATTAGAGGTCACATTGCCTTATAAGGCAGCCCAAAACTCCCTCTCTAGGTGATGTGAGACAAAAGACATGCCCCCTCCCTCCGCACGTCTGAGGACTGAGGCGCGAACACACCGCTATCCCTCCTCCCCATGCACAACCGCTTGGTCTATCACACTCTCCACCCCTTAGGAGCACAGCGTCCTCACTATGGCCCCACACGCTATCAAAAGTCAACTCGATACCACTTATAACACCCTAGGTCTCACTGTATACATATTGTCTACTTTTGACACTAAGTCCTCACAATTTTGTTCTTCTCAAAGCAGCCCATACTACCTCAAGAAAATGCATGTGTACAACTAGAGGTTTCATTGCCTTATAAGGCAGCCCAGAACTCCCTCCCTAGGTAATATGAGACAAGAGACATGCCCCCTCCCTGCACACATCCGAGGATTGAGGTGCAGACGCACAGCCATCCCTCCTCCCAGTGCACCACCGCTTGGGCTGTCACAGTAATATTTTCTTGTGTTTGGATTATCAAATTGAAATGCATGCCCTCTACTTGATGGAATTCCTAAATGAGGCCAGCATGTGTTATGTTCAAACTAGAAACTTTCTAGTTGCGCAAACTTTATAGTAAAAAGAATGGCAATATTTGGTTAATGTTTGGTGAGACTGGTTCCATGGACCCACCCGAGAATCAAACCGTGGGTGGATCCATGCAACTAATGAGCAATTCTCGGTTTCTATTTTTTGGAACCGATCCTTAATGGGCAGTTTCCACCCGGACCATGCACACCCCTAATGTCTTCCTATTGAATATAAACCACACCACAACAATAGAAAAGTAGCAACTCATTGATCATTAACCTTCCCAAAAATTTTGTTACTAAATATCATGGTTAACAAAGTTGAAGTGCAATTTGGTCAATTAGCATAAAAAAATATGTATTAGGCAAAAAGGATGTGCAAAATCAAACGTATCAAGTGAAGTCACTTGCTACAAATTATTAAAAAAAATTATTAAAATCGGTATTCCTTTTGTTGGGTGGATTTGTTTAGTCAATTGGACTCGCATTTGATATCATTGTTCACTATATCCCTGTCCCAAACAAGTTTCTAACCTGTCTTACACAACTTTGAAACAGTCGTAACAACATGATGAATCCAATAAGAAGCTTGGTAGGCGCATCCATGGGGCCAAAGTATGACGGGAAGAAGTTGCGATCCCTAGTTAATGGCTTGCTCGGAGACACCACTCTCAGTCAAACCTTGACCAACGTTGTCGTCCCGACTTTCGACATCAAGCGTCTCCAACCGGTCATCTTCTCTACCCACGACGTAAGAACTCGAACTCGACAATGTAACCCTGATTTCACTGACTCTAGATAGATATCGATTGTTATACTGTCGGCTTAATTTAAATTCACTTATGTCCCTTTTGAGTTTCTTATAATCGATGGGAGGGACAGGCAAGGGCAAATCCTCTAAAGAATGCGCGGTTGGCAGATGTTTGCATTGGCACCGCCGCAGCTCCCACATTCCTCCCGGCGCACTACTTCGAGACTATAGACGAGAACGGGAAGGCCCATAGTTTTGATCTCATTGACGGTGGGGTCGCCGCAAATAATCCCGTAAGTGCAAAAATGGGAACGAAGTTTCGGGTATAATATTATGATACAATGAAATTAAGAACCGCATCACACTGTTATTATTTCCTAAGCTTTTCTAAGCTGCGCTAATTCAGTGTCTGACTATATGACAGGAAATCACAAGCAAAATTTTCCTTAATTATGTAGAAAAATTACAAAGTTTCGTTTGTTATAAAGCTTATCATCACCAGTTAATATCTCAGGACAAAAGAAGCAACAAAAGAGAGAAGTAACAACATGCAATCTTGTGTTTTGCAGACCCTAGTTGCTCTGAGCCACATTAAGAGAGAGAGCCTCTTGCATGACGGAGAGTTCAAGGACATAAATTTAAGAGAGACCGATCCAATACTAGTGCTATCACTCGGTACCGGTGTGGCCAAGCATGAAGAGAAGTACAGTGCGACCGAGGCCTCTAGATGGGGACTCATCAATTGGATTCTTCACAATGGTTTCACTCCATTACTCGATATCTTCAACGACGCAAGCTCTGATATGGTCGATATTCACTTGTCCACTCTCTTCCAATTCTTAAGTTGCAAGCACAATTACCTCCGGATTCAGGTATGAGATGGATTACAAACATCGGTTTTGGCTTCAAGATACACTGTCATTTTGGCGCTCTAAACTCGTGGTCTTATTTTGAAATGATTCCTGGGGTTGCTTCGAAGCAGGACGACACCCTAATTGGAGAAGAGTCATCAGTTGATGTTGCAACCCCAAAGAATCTACAAAGGCTCATGGGAATAGGGCAGAAGCTATTGCAGAAACGAGTGTCGAGGGTAAAATTGGAGACCGGTAGGTTTGAAGAGATTGAAGGAGAAGGCACCAATGGAGACGCGCTTAATTGCTTTGCAACTCGGCTCTCCACAGAGAGAAAGAGGCGAAACAAGTAGGACTTCACACATTTGCCAAGATTCGTGAAGATGCTGCTTAGATGAATTCGCGATATCGGTAGAAATTGTCTCCTTCAATTAGGAACTTTTGTAATTTCAATCGTGATGCAATTTAATTGAGTTCCAATACTTTAAGTTTATTCTATTTTATTTTTTCCAAAATATTTCACTAGAGTAATAATAGAGACAAAATATGCAAATCCAAAATTATGCATGTTAAATGCACAAGAGATATAAAATAAGAGTATAATTGGATTCCGTTCGTTTCACGGAAAATGTGACATTTCTGAAAAATATTTTCCATGAAGTTATTTTCTAGGAAAATAACAATATTTTCAGTGTTCAACTAAAACCTGGAAATGAAGTGGAATATATTTTCCACTATTTTGAAAGAAAAATCCTTTCCTCCATGCATTCCTTTTCAATAAAAAAATTTCATTTTTTAAATTTATTTTTTTTTCTTTTCTTTTTCTTTTTTCTTTTCTTTCTTTTTTTTTTCTTCTTCCCTAGCCGCTCGATGACCACGGCGATGGCCAGCAATCAGCCATAGGTGAGCTCAAGCCTCGTCGGGCCTTGCCATAGGTTGACAAGGCTCTAGCAAGGTTTCACATCTTCAACAAGTTGGGCGAGGCTCAAGCCTCACTGACCTCCAGCAAGCTAGGCAAGGGTCAAGCCTCACCCAAAGTCATCAAAGCCTAGCCGACCTCTAGCAACTTCGTGCATGGCTCAAGCCCCACCTACCTTGCCACTGGGCGAGGCCCAAGCTCACCCAACAACCTCAAGCGAGCTTGCTTGTGGCTGATTGTTGTGGCTGGCAACCAAGACTAGCCAAAGAAGAAGGAAAAGAAAAAAAAATTAAAACTAAAAATTAAAAATAATTAAAATTTTAAATTTTAAAAAATATAAAAATAAAAGGAAAATGTGTTTGGTAAAAAAAGGTGTTTGGTTTAGAGGTGAAAGAAAGAGGATGGAAATGTTTTCCGCTTCCTAAAAAGCGAAAAACATTTTCCTTATTATGGAAGATTTTTTTTTATTGATGAAAATGTTTTCCTCAATCAGTTTATATTTCGTGAAATGAACGCAGAAAATGCTAAAAACATTTTCCTATAAGTTATTTTTTGCGAAACAAATAAGTCTTGAAAATGTGTGTTTTTTTTAGGCTTTTTAACTTTTATAGCCTAGAGTTATACAATTCATAAAATTTTATACCCCCAAAAATGTTCAATTTGCATATTAGCACATAAATTCATTCCAAAATTTATAAAAACTAAAGTATTATTTGGGTGGCGGAAAATTCAAATGTGACTTGTGTGGTTGGCTTTAAAACACAATAGAAGAAGTAGTCATTCCTTCGTATGGTAAGTGGAATTTCATTAGGTCATACGAGGACTAAAATCCTTTTCAAACATGATAATCCGAATTAAAGTCGAAATAACGATTCCTTCCTGTCTCTGCCAAACCATGCCGCCTCCATTAAGAAATAAAGTGAATAGAATTTCGGCGAGAGTGGCACTAAGGAAAAAACAAAGCAATTCGCTAAGTACGTGACAAATGGGCCTCTTTACAAAAAAATTTGAGCCCAAGAGACCAAAGCCTCAGCCATCTTTTTGAACCGAAGGCAACGCCCGTCTTCCAAATCAACGGATAAATGGACTCGTTGGGAAGAGGGCAGAATGCAGCCTGTAGAGCTCATGTAATGCAGTCTGGTTGTTCACACACCGGATCTCTCGATAAATATATAAACATATATAAAGAGAGATGTGAAAATAATAGCCTTTATGGATCCCCCCTCTCCCCCTGAGAGAGAGGGGTTTTCGTTAGGCAAGTCACAGACACCTCAACACACTGAATTCCAAGCCTTAATGCCTATAATCGGAGAGAATTCCTTAGTAAAGCTGTAATTTCAAACAGTGTTTTAATTTTAAGTTGCTGGGTTGATTTTAGAGGTCGTTGATCTATGAACTCATTTTGTTAAAAGAAAAAACTTTAGGGTATCATGGAATCGTGAAAATATATGAAAGTTGATTTGGGGTTACAGTTTGGTTGGGGTCAAATTTAAAAATTTGTTATGCACTGCTAGAATCAAATTCAAATTACTGCATTTGGCACCGGTTTTTGCCCATCTCCAGCCATCTTTTGGGTTGGAGGTAAATTCACTTTTTAAGTATGTCAAGTTAGCTTACCAATGGGCTCACCAATGACTCCAAACCCACTTGAAACGAGCATCAGTAGAGTCAAACGAACCATGTGCAAGCAGCATTAGTACAGTAGATAGCAATGTTTGTTCTACTTTGGGCAAGCTTTTTTCATTGGCCCATCGGAGTCATTTTTTTATCAAATAAGCTTAGTTTAGTCGATTCTTTGTTAAGGTAGTCATCTACTCAATTTTGATATCAATTTCTTGTTTAATTGATAGAATTTGGAGTTTTCTCTCTTCAGGCAGCTTTCATTATTTGGTTTCGCATTTTTAGGTGAATAGTGCTTATCTCTAGTATGATTTGTAAACTCGTGTCTTAAAAATAATAGGAATTAGATATGTTATAAATTATCAATAGGCATTGCACAGTATGATATTAATTTTTTTTTTTTTTAAGGTGGTGTTTAGAACATATTTATTGTATAAAGTCAAATCACATGTTTATTACCCCTTTGATTATTTGAAAGGGCATTGAAGAGTATCTGTTGAAATAGATTGGGAGCTCACTCTTTGTAAAATGGTTTAAGAAATGCTATATCAAATGTATTATTCTTGAGGGAAGAAAATGCGAAAGTTTATAATTATTAATCTGTGAACTTAGTTTTTTAAATGAATTTTTGAAATGATTTTGTGAGTGATTGGAGAATTGTATTGATGGTTTCATACTCTTATTGCTATTAGCAATCGAAGGGTTGTGAGTTTGCATGCTATCCTCCAGAGATATTTGGGCTGAGCCACCAACTAATATAGGTGGAGACCTAAATCAGGGGAATTCTTGGTAGGCTTCATCAGTCACAAGGCATGCGCAGTCATAGTTTGATATTAAGAAATAAGTTAACAAATGTACTTCCTATTAATGTTTGCTTTGATATTGTTGATTGTATGTATAAAGTTTTGTTGAAGTGGTATAACTCATCTTTAATCTTGTCCAAATGAGTATTTATGATATGTAAGATCTACTTAGAAGAAATTTTTACTACTCCTTTAACAGTGTGTTGAATGAGTTAGAAAAGGTCCCCCATTGAAAAATGGTGTACCGTGGAGTATTTCTACATAACTCATTGATTTAAGTTTTTTCAGTGAAAGTTAAGTTTTTTCAATGAAAGTGAATCCAATTAGATATATGGACAAGCTCGGATTTGAGCTCCCTTAGGTGATCTCCTCTATTGAAGGTATCCGATTTCTAACGAGCACTCCCAACCCAATGATTTGCTTGTACTATTCATCTCAATTCTTTAAAGTTTCTCTAGCTACAGATGAATAGCAAGAGAGCGATTTCAGTGGGTGAATTTTGGGGGTTGGATTTTGGTACAAGTTAAAGATAGCTGTATATATATCTGAAATAGCATTTGTTGGATTTGGTTTTGTTGGTCACTGCAGATGTATATATTTTTCTGGTGCACTTAGTACTCTAATCAAGTAGCTTGCTGTTTTATCACGATATGGTAAGTAAATAAGAAAACACGACGGGACAGAAACAAGGACTCACGATCAAGTCTCTTAAGAGGAGAACCAACAGGAATCGCCAACGTTACATAGGCGACTGAGAGAAGGCACGGTTCTAGAAGATCAAATTCTCCCGGTGCGGGCAACTGTTTATCCACCATGTTTACGAATTCTTCTTGGCTGTATAGGACTTTAGAATCATAAGACGGGTGCAAGGAAACAAAAGAATTCATCCTTCTAGTTGTTTTTTCATACGTCACATAACTGGATAATCGAGTCTGATTTCAGAGAGAAATCTCACAAATAATGTTTGACTATGCATCAAGTTGATGCAATGAATCTGTACAGGTACAAGAGACGAGCCTCACCATTAATTCCTCTTAAAAAATCTCCTCCTCTGTTTCAATTCATACAACATCCCTATTGAAAGAAACTATTGTACACGAAAGCTATTATCTACAGACTCACTCGCACTACATCAGTTACATGATGAGGTGAAGAAATTGCCTCAAGAAAGTGCAAGTTGTAAAGACCAACTTCAATAGCTGCAACTGATGCCCCCATGCCTGTGTGTAGATACAAAATCGGCTCCTAAAATGTGTCAAGACTTCCAGTGCAAGCAAGCATTTATGACTTCAGGCGACAATGATTCTAGAACGAGACAAGGAAGCTACGAATAAAACTTTGAGCTGCATGTGAACTCCTTGTGCAAGCACAGAGTCCATCTACATCAGAGCCTGATTAAGAGCAGAACCTGGCAGCTCTCCCCAAATAAATCATCTGGAAAGTCGATTCTTTTTAGCACCGCTTTTGAATGAGCTAGTACGATTAGAAGATGGACTGGGATAGTTCGTTGTTTGATCTGAATGAGGAGGAGACAAATTGGAAAGCACCTCAAGGGTAGAACGAGGAGAATAACGGGACACTTGTGTCAAGTCAGGAGTCTCAACATGAGATTGTCGGCCACCCTCACTGGTGAAAAAGAGTAATTAGAAAGTTTCAACCAACAGTATGCAACAACAGATGCACCACTTACAGATCTAAGTTTGAAAAATCGGGTAAGGGGTTAGGGAATGCATGAAGGCTAACCTCTAGAGTTGTACCTGTCAATAACTGCCTTAAATGCTGTACTTTGTGCAGCTGTTGGCAAGATGGGCAGCTTGTCAACAGTATGCTTGACATGCTCTTGTGGACCATGGGATAAATCCTATAAAACCACACCAACAGGATATTGAGAACAATGGTCTATTATGGAGTTCTTATTGCTTGTAAAGTTTTAGGAGTCAGCCAAAAAGTGGAACGTGCTGATTACCGTAGATTTTCTGCTTAGCGCTTGAGTATGAGGCGGGACATCTATCTGTTGTGAGCTTTTGAGGAAAGGATGTTCAAGTAGCTTGGCTGCCGAAGGCCTTTCAGCTGGATCCCTTCGAAAGCAGCATTGCAGGAAATCCTTTCCCTCAGATGATAATGTTTCAGGTATTGATGGGCAATTATTCATAGCTTTAAACATAGCTGCAGCCTGCAATTAGATACTTTGACTCAGGATAACCAAAAAGCTTATGAAGTAAATACACACTGGAAACTGCATTACAAAGTGCACCAAACTATAACAAAATCCTCAACATAGTTTATTGACCCAGAACTAAGGTTAATAGCAATGTCTTAGTACCATCTTATATCCATGTAGGAACATACTAATGGTCTGGCTTTTTTCATATATAAGATGTGCAGTATTTAACAGCATAAAAAGATCAGAACAAAAAAGGCAATAAAAAGCCGCTGTTGATCTTAGCCAAAAAGATAAGAAGAAATAGACGGAAAACATAGTTGGAAACCCAACTTCTGCCATGGTAGTGAATTGCAAATGTATTAGCAAGTTTGGGCAAGAGCTTCATGTCTCGATACAAGTTTGGAACCAACCTTAGTTATAAGTTAAAACATACTGCAGAAGTACATAAACAGAATGCAACCGACTGAAAGATATTATTATTATAATTAGAAAGTGATTGCATTATGCCATTGACTATTTCAGTTTAGTCCTTTAGGTATCTCATAACTTTTTCACTTCATTCCACAATGTACAGAGCCTATTGGACCAAACAAAACAATGCTCTTACCCCCTCAAACTCACTCCAAGGAGGTTTGCCAGTTAGCATTTCGACAATAGTGCATCCCAAACTCCATATATCAACAGCAAGAGCATGATCGGAGCCATTATCTTTCTGCATCACGGCCTGTATGAGCTGCAGAGAATGTAATTGTATCAGAGACACCAAGCTACAAGAAGGGAACACAAAAAGTTCGTGAAATAGGAACTACCTCTGGAGCCATCCAATATGGACTTCCCTTTAGAGAGAGATCGGCCTTTTGTCCAGTTAGCTAAGGGAAAGTAAGATACACATCAGTGAAGCCAAAGCTAGTTCGGTTACCCATGTAACATGGAGTGCCAATTCCTGACAGTAGCTACTTTAGTAATTAAAATTGAATGGCTTTCATCAGGATGGACAAAAATAACTCTTAACAATAACCCTAGTACCAATGTCCAACTCATGTCAACTCATTACTTGGACGGAGGACTACAAAGCAATCAACCCTTTGCAGGCCCACAAAACAAATCTGCACATGCTTCGCAACTTTTTTGCCAGTCACGCTTTGCACGTTCTTTATTTTTCTTTTTTCTTTTTTTTAATTCTCGCCAGTCCATACTTCACATATTCAAAAGCAAGCAAAAAGATCAAACAATTGCATAAGTTCCACCATAGAAGGCACAATAATTTGCTTTAGTGATTGTTATTGTAATTTAATTTAGAATTTCTTTAGTAATCGGAGGAGCATAAAAATGAGATAAACAACCAAGCCAAGGTCAGCTTTACAAATATTTCATAGCTACCAATGACTTATTTGTTTTGAACATACTAACAGAATTATTCCATTCGACCAACATGATGAACTCTTTTCTAGCTGAAATGAGAAAACGGGAAGAATATCATTCACAAACATTTGATCTGTCTAAATAAATATTTTCACATAGATAACCTGCCACAAACTAATATCAGACGTAAGACAACAAGAGACCATGGGTGAAAAATAACATGCATATAGTTGTATCTTGTGTGGAAGAGCTAGAAGCTTACATGCTTAGCCATCCCAAAGTCAGCAAGTTTGACAATTCCAGATGCATCCACAAGTAAATTAGCCCCCTTGATGTCCCTACACAGGACAAAGAGTTTCTATAGGTCTCAACAGACAGCAGAAAATCTAATCAATCCTTTTCCAATGTAATAGATGTGTTAGATATAAGAAGGCCAATAACAATGTCCAAGTGATCTCAAAATGCTCAAACCCTTATCTAGTTACCTATGTATCGTCTTCTGACTATGTAAGTAAGCCAATCCGGACAGAATGTGCCGAGTGAAATTGCGGACAACTGATTCTGTTATGGCCCCACAACGATCCCGGACATATTTGTTGATGGAACCAGGATGAACATACTCAAGATATATATAAAACCGATCCTCAACCTGTATGTGAAGACATTGAATCTTATCATAGTCAAATAATATTCACAGAAAACCATTTGAAGACATGTCAATCCACATCTTAGTCAAATTAGCTTCTAATACGAAACCGCTAGGGACGCATGACATGCAGATAAGACTGAAAGATAGCTCACAATTTCACTGCCATAATACTGCACAATATTCTGATGCTTAAGTCGGCTGAGCACTTTGATTTCCTGCAACAGGCATTTGATACAAGAGGATAATGTAAGATAAAACATTCTAAGAAAAACTAAAAACAGAATTGTCCTACATGCATCCAGAGAAAAGGCAAATCCAGTCATCATCATCCCTAAAGAGACAAAAACATAACCTCGGTGGGCTGATAAGTGGATTTCACAACATGACAACCAAACTGCACACAAAAGTACTGCTCCTGATAATGAATCATGATCAAGACTATTACCAACAAAAATTACCAGAGAACGTAAGTGTCTCAACTTGACATCAGCCTGCCTAGGTCTGATGTTTCAACCACACATATTTTCATATTCAAGTATGCAAATGAAATATAGACTTGAATGAAAAGTTGGCTCTTAAGAACCACCTGATACGACTCATGATCACATAATTTTTCTTCCGTTCAAAAGGCCAAAGAGCAAACAATTCTATCGCAAAAGAGAAAAATCTACGACTTTGTCGTTGGGGGAGAAGGGCTTGTAAAATTTGGTTTACAATGAGGTAAAACCAATCCCTTCATAGCAGATATTTAGATTTGACCACAGGAGTATAAATCCGGACCCTAGTGGATGGCAAAACTTACCTGCTGTAACTGCCTCATGCATTCAGCAGATTTTGGATCATCAGGCAATAATTCAACTTCTTTCATTGCACAGAGAGCCCCAGTTTCTCTATCAGGCAAGAAAGTCTATCTCAGTTAACCATACTTGAGACAAACAAAAGAAAAACGAGCGGGATGTGAAAACTGCCAGAAGTAACATACCGATTGGTAGCAACATAAACACTCCCAAATGTGCCACGTCCAATAAGCTTTCCTTTTTGCCATTGACTTTTTAGTGGCAAGGACTCTGTTTTTACAGTGACTTGAGCATTGTGAGGTGAATGGGAAGGCAAAGCTGCTCCAGGAGGACGAGGTAAAGGGTGGACACTAGCTGGAATATTACTTTCACGCCAAGCTGTAGAATTTTCAACCAATGACTTGTGATGCATTGGCGATGCAGTTCCACATGAACTTTTAGAAGTTCGACGAGGAGTTTTTGTTTGAGGACTCGGAAGGGGCGAACCAATGTGCTCCAAGAATGATGGGGAAGGCGAACCAGTTGGCATCTCAGGTGAAGACCATATATTGTTTCCTCTCGCAGTTAAGTAATAGTATGGTAAAAGATCACCAACTGACGTTCTTTGTGGGCTAGGTGCAGGACTAGCAAAAGGGCTAGTGGGGACACTCCTAGCAGGCACATTGAGCCTGAAATTGTCTCCAGATCTTTCTACACCTCTTCTATTTAGACAAACTGCCATAGACAGCCCCACATCAACATTCTCCACAACCTCATTTCCATTCTGGTATGCAAGAGCGCTGTGGTAGAGCATGACAAGAGCAACACTGACTAAGTAAAGTCCAAAGCAGGTAAGCAGCAATTCAGCCTTAATAATCTACAAATAATCAGAGATGTGCGTAAAAAGCTTGGGCAAGACACAGAAATGCACTGATGCAGGCACTTGTGAACAAATTTGCATATCATGCATGGGGATGCACATGAATTCACAGTACCAACAAAACAAGAACCCATTTTCTCATGGAAAAAAAAAAAATATTCAGCATAATTATGTTGTTCTCTCTCAAGTTGTGATTATTTGCCAAAAGCCTGTGCCTGGCAACGGAGACAACAGCTCGAGACAATCTCCCCTTTAATTCTCTGACTTTTGCTGGCAGGGAAAGGATATTTCTGTGTTACATAAAATAATCACGATTCAATTGCCCGATTCATTTCTGATTTTGTATGAACCAATGGTTGCAAAGATGTTGGAGAAGGTTAACTCCCGTCTTTTTTTGGAAAACCAGCATATATGATAGGTTGACCCACAGTCTCATCTGCTTTGTTCAAGTCCACCAGAAACAACATTTGCAAATGAGCTTGTCTGTTAAGGCACTTCAATGTCATTGCAATTTTACAATTTCAAAAAGCCTCTTTTATCGGATTTTCTGTCACTCGATGATGCCACACAAGCTTTATTCAATTTATCTATTACTTGAAAAGTTACTGGGATTATTCACCCAGGGGAAAGGAAAAGCTTTTTGTGTACTTGAAACGGAGTCACTATGATCAAGTCATCAGGAAAAATCGAGATAATTGCTCTTTAAATCTACCACACCCGAGATGAGATCAACATGAAACCGCGATGATGATCAAACCCAGAAATCAAAACCACAATCCTGTCTAATCAACCTTGTACTCAAGCTGAATTGACCTGCTATGAAGCTGAAAACGAAAATCTGATTCGAGAAAGACAAGGTACCAACACACCACGAGACAAAACATTGAAATCTACATTATACGCCAGAAATCCAATCCACATTGCACAGCGATTGTATTAAGAAATTCGTTACCAGCCAACCGAAGCAGCGGGCGCAGGTCCGTCGCCGCCCACATCGCCTTCTCTGTCTCTATTAACGCCGGCCTCCTCCGGCGACGGGAGCGGGCAATCTCCCGTCTGCGAGCCCGACCCCGAGAGCCCCTTCTTCCGGCGGAGCAGCAGCGCCAGCTCCGGCAGCGGGAGGGGATGGGCCGCGGCCACCACCACCGCCGCCGGCCGGGGGCGAGCTCCCGTCGGGGGAAGGAGGGGGCAGCTGGAGCGCCCCGTCGATCTCCCGGTCGCTCAGGTACCGCAGGTTCACCTGGCGCGTCAGCCTCCGCCCGAACCGGACGCCACCGGCGCTACCGGAGCCGCCGGAGCGGCCGCCGCGGCGGTCCTTCCTGCTGGGCGACGGGGAGGCTGATCCGGGGGAGGGCTGGCCGGCGGAGGAGGAGGAGTTGGAGTTGGAGGAGGAGGAGCTGGAGAAGGAGATGTTCTGGAGCCAGCGCATAACGAGCCGATCATCGTGCGCGAAAGCCACGGTGAGGGATCAAATGAGGCAACGCGCGGGGCTCGGGACGCGGTGGAATCCGGGAAGCGCGGAGCGGAGGAGGAGGAAGAGAGGCATGGAGGAGGCGTCGGCGTCGGCGGCGGCGGCGGCGGCTTGCGGCGGCGGAGGTGGCGGTGGTGGTGGAGGGGAGGGAGGAGCGGGAGGTCGAGGTCGAGGTCGAGGTCGGGGTCGTTTTGTGGGGACGTGAGAGGGGGACGCGGTTTGCAAACGACGTCAACCCAACGCTCTCTCTCTCTCTCTATCTCTAGATATATCTCTGTCTTTCTTCTGCTTTTCTTCTGGTCGGTGTCGGGGTCGTTTGGCTCGGGGAAAGGGAGAGGAGGAGCAGTTTCTCGTTTTTTGGGTTAATTAGTTAATTATAGTTATTAAAGAAATATGAAGAATTGGGTTAGCTTGGAATTTTGGCCTTGGGGGGGATTTTAAGGACCACCGTGTCCGTACGCGCTGCTTGCCAACCAGGGGGCTCAGGGACTCTGAATATGAAAGGGGAATTGCAATTTTTTTCTCTCTCCCTTTTTTTTCTTTTTAGGGGCGCGGTCTCCGGTTCGAGTCCTGGTACGAAGAGATTAACCCGGTTCGGTTACCCATGTGGATGGCGGGGGGATGAGGAGACTGCCTTGACGCCGCGAAGGGTTAATTGAAACTGGGAATTTGAGCATCGAGCCGTATTGCATCCGTCGTTGTTTAGGGTGACTCGTCGATTGCAAGTGTGATTTGACCAAGTTTCGGCTATTTTTATTTGAGAAATTTTTGTGCTCTAGATTATGTGTTCCCCTATTGTGAGGGCATGCTCGAGGTAGTTTTGGCTGGTCCTTGTTGTCAAAACTCGCCGATTCTCAAGAAAGTGCATATTAATTTTTGGACTTGATTGGGCAAGCGGCTAAGAGCCCATTTGATAACGATTTTGTTCCCGAAAATAATTACTAATCAGAAATTATTCTTTTTAACTCTATTCCCGAGAACAATTTCTAAGCATTTTAAACTACTCTTCATACAAGAAACTTTCTAAATTAGAAGAATTTTCCAAGTTCTCGAGCAATGCAAGTCCCTAGCTTATCATGTGGTGTTTATGTCCGAGATTTTCAACTAAAATTAATCAAAATTGTTATATTGGCAAATTAGTGAAAAGTTAATTTAAGGCTTTTTGGACAATTATTTTAAAAAATGTCATCTTGTGCATTAGGCATTTCAATTGCATGGATAGCTGGACTATCAACCATAACATAATATAATTCGTATCCAACACACTTTCTTTACATAAATTCTATGTGAACTCAATACAAATGATTGCCCTTTTATCCCCCATTGAGATTAGATTACTAAATTGAATAGCAACAAGTCAAATATTCTAATTTCTTTCCATTGTCAAGAGACAAGACATGCTATACTAATCTAATTCTTACTTCACCAAAGTACAGATATTTTCATATTTTGATCGCTCACCCATAGTAATTTAAACTTGCATCCTACCCTATCTTTAAGATTAGATTTTACCTATAAAATGACTTATTTCCTCGCTTTTCTTGAGATGATTAGGAACAGTCGGTCGTCCATTTCGTCGAAATTTCATGCTCGGATTCTGCCCGGTTTCGGATCTGCCGAGTCATGCGGTGTCGCAGAGTGATGATGTCACCATCAATCTAGAACGTCTCCTCCCTCCTCGTCCAGCTGTTTTCTAGTGAAGTCAGATGTCATCTTCGATACAATTTCGCCTCTCCACTCATCATGTCTGTGGACATTTTTGCTCTTTCTTTGACTTTTCGTTTCCCCTTTGGTTTGGAGTCCAATGGTAAAAGAGTTTGGGAAGTCCGATGATCTTTGTCGATGGAGGAAGCGGCAGACGGTGCTGCCCGTCATGGCCGCAATCGAGAGATGGAGGTCGCCCGCCCGCCAAACATCAGCGTGAACATGTCCAACATACTGAAGGTATTGATAAGGGAAAGGTCTTAAATGAAATAGATAGGTTAAACGTGTGACTTGTTTATGATCCATTTCTCGTAATGTAATTTTCCCGATTCGTAATCAATCCGACTCATATTGTTAAAATACTTTTATATTAAGCATAATCTAGAGAAACTTTTTTTTTATGATTTTATATTGTTAAAACACTTTTATTTAATACAAATTTAGTGGATAATTTTCATAATTTTTTTAAAATGATTTTTTATAATTTATTTGCATTTTCTTTTTCTTTTTCTTTCTTTCTTTTCTTTTTTTTCTTCTACGTCTGTGACCAGCGAGAGTTAGTCAGTGACCTCGACAAACTTCATAACTCACTTACTTTGGCCTCATTATTTTGTAGACTCATTATGCCGGCCTACGAAATTTGTTATGACCCATTTAAATATTTTTATGTTGTTAAAAGGGTTTTGGACGCATTTTGATAGGTTTATGATGAAATAATCTTCAAAAGTTGAAGGATTTGATTGTACGAAATGAAATTAAAAAACCATGTTATCAAAGCCATATTGATAACATAAAAGGAATTAAAGAAAAATTTAAAAATGCTGCCATGGCACTCCGTAAACTGCTTAGAGAAAAGGCAAAATGTTCTTGTGAAAGATGTGCTCCGAAGGTGGCAAATTGAGTTCGAAAACTATCTACCACCTCATGTACAAAGCCTGGTTAAAGTATAAAACTAGAACTTTTGCAAACCATGTGTGTTACAAAAGATAAAGTCTGAACATATATATCTACAGCTTGATGTACTTGGATTATACCCACTTTTAATCAAATTCAATCAAGATTCAAAGAGAGAGAGAGAGAGAGAGAGAGACTGATCAGCTCACGGATTTACTGAATATTTTCTTTTTTTTATCAACTTTCTAGTTATTTTTTGTTTGCTAAGATATTCATTCTTTTAATTGTTGATCTTATTATTAATTTGTTCAGCTTTCTAGATATAAATATCGTTTTAAGCTACTAAAATTTTTCAGTTGGACCAAGATGATATGACATGGAGGCAGCTACCATAGTAGTCCCATGGTGGATGATGCAGAGCAAGCATTGGTCAGATGCCAAACTAAGGCAGGACGAATTTGTTAAGAAAATGCCCTATAATGTTTTGAAAATGACATAGTAATCAAATGCTACTAATTTGTCATTTTAAGTGTGTTGAATAGATAACTTCTATATATAAAAGTCATATATAGATAGTGCTTATAATAGGACGTCTAAAGCATGGAAAGTCTTTGGCTTTGTAGAAAAATAACAAGCTATTGGACATGAGATGTCTCTAAGTCTTGAAGTACTTTTATAGAAAGACATGAAGTTGAGGAACAAAAATTCATTAAAGTTTGTTGTCTATTTGAGTGTGTTGAACAGATAACTTCTATATATAAAAGTCATATATACGTAGTGTTTATAATAGGAAGTCTAAAGCATGGAAAGGCTTAAGACACGTCTTTATAGAAAGACAATAAGTTGCGGAAAGAAAATTCATTAAAGTTTGGATTGACTAATACAATGTGAATAGTCTGCAAAGCTTGACAATATTAATTTGTACGGTGGAACCTGTTTTGGTAAGTAGAAAACATGTCGGGCAAACTGCAAAAGCAAAGTGTCTTTTTGAAATGACTTTGCTTCGTAGAAGAACATTGGCCACTTGACTAGATAAAGCTTTCAACGAATATTTTGAAGGTTGAAAGTATTTAGAGACATATTAAAGTGATTGGCAAACCACAGAAGCAAAGTGTCTTCTCAAAAATGACCTTTAATGCTCCATAGAAGGACATTGGCTATTTGACTAAATAAAGCTTTCAACTAATATTTTGAAGGTTGAAAGTATTTTGAATGCTTTCGCTTTCCTTTATGCAAAATATAATAATTTTTATTCTATTTTGTAATCTTTACAAAGGTTGTGAATATTTGTAATCTGAAAAAAAAAAAAAGCCATATAGTATTGTGAGAGATACCCAAGTTTGCAGAAGCGACTCTAAAAGTTTCGAGTAGAAGTAATAGGTTTTGTCCAAACCGTAACATCTCATGGATTACATGATAGATTCCAACCTTGTTGAAGTTGTTAGAGTTGGAAGAGTAGAGTAGGCTGAGCAAAAGGCCAAACCACTATAAATTCGATTCGCATTTCTAGTATCCAATAAGCTCTTTTACTTTCCATTTGATAGAAGATTGTAATTCTGCACGATTGTACACGTTTCTGGTGCACCTTCTAGACGCTGTCCATTTTGTATATTCACAAAAAGGAGGAGATGTGCGATAATAAGAGGTTCCATTTATGAGGCAACGAAAAGAGCATTTCAAAATTATAACACCATCTTTCCATGGAAACTTGCCCTTACAGCTTTAGTTCATGCGAAGGACCCTACTGACTAGTACTCTTAGGATATTAGCTCACCAAACATAATAAGAAATTATACTCGTTTTTCAGTGCCGGCCCACATAACATATGAAGAAGACAAGGTCCTGAAAGTGGCAAACTTTTTTCTGGCTGCAGTACGTTAGATTGACAAATTCAGCACGTAATGCGTCGTCGTCAATTGCCGACCTAAGTTGTCCACAGCCACTATTTTTCAATAAATTATTGATTACATTCACATTCATGGTGGAAATCGTCAAAGGGCACCATGATTCCTTCTGGCGGGCCAAGTCACGAGACAAAAGTGCGCGTTTGGATTCTTCCTCCGTCTTAGATAATCGAATGGAGTATCTTCTAGAGTTTAATGTTATTTTATCATAAAGTTTAGATCAAAAGGAGAATTATCAATTGAGTTCGACCAGGTCTTCCTTGCTTGTGTCATGGCTTGGCTCACCAAAGCTTATTGAAGCAGTAGAAATTATGTTTTTCTTTTTGTTATTTATGAAGTTGCTATCGAAATTATATTTTTTTTAGACTCTTCGCAGTGTTCAAGAATCCAGACAAGGTGTGAAATTGTGCAGATTTTCTTGGACTTGGTCCTAAGAATCCTGTTCCCATTCCAAGGGAAAGGTCAAGGTCAACTGCAGAAAAAGGGAAATCCCCCAGGAAGCCTGTCATGCAGAAGAAAGGGAGGAGGGTTAAATACTCTTGGCCTGAGCCCTTCCCGGTCTTGGTCCTGTGCGTATGAGGAGAGAGCTCATCTACCGGGGCTTACCAATTTCCAACACGAATCAACACGTTTGTATTTGATCACATGACATATATATATATTATTTTTCTTGTATATCACATTGATAAAATTATAGTGCTTTACGACTCGACGAGATTACAAAATCCAATTATGACACGTAAACACAGATTATGATATGTTTTTGAGGTCTAAGATATCCCTCCAAATTGTCTATGACGACTCCACTCGACTAGGGATAGGCATGGGGAACGAGTTTACATGAGGCGGATTTTCCTCACAAGAAACGGGTGGCTTGAAAAATGGCATGGTACGGGTCGGGGATTTTGGCGGGGCGGACCAGGTGATAATAAGCCCTATCCACTCGGTGAAACTTTCACCAACGGCGGGTGGGGACCCTACGGGGCACCATCACCCCACCGAAGGCACCCTGCGCAGCTCAGGGTGCGAGGCGGTGGTGCAGCGGATTTACTCGCCACCAGACGGGGACCGGGAACAAAGTGTCTTTTTCTTTTTATGACAAAAAAACATGCCCATTCTTTATCTTGACTAATCTTTGCGAATGTATACAAACTACCCCATTGAAAAGGCTCTACATATCATATCTTAAAAGTGATAGACTTCCATTTTCAATTATTTTTTTCTCGATGTAATCTAATATTGTAATAATATCACACCGGGGTAGAAGAAAATATATATCGTATGAGTAGACAATATGGGTTCTGTTTTCCGACCATTAGCAAAAAGTGTGCACATAAGATGAACCAAATCTATCAAAGATAGGATGAGAAAAGGTCAATAGAAATATAGAAGTTATCAAAGACTTGAGGGGTAAGATATGAGTTAGTTGACCTAGTAAATTACTTTTTATCCACTCTTTAAAAAAATCATATCGTCGTCATTTGTCTCATAGCAGGCATAAGCTTATTGCTTTTTATCTTTCCTTTTTAGAACCATTTAACAGTAAAAAAAATAAATTGGGAGTACATTATCGTATGGAGAGATATACCATATCTTAGAACATGCACACTTGGTTCTGTAGTTTTTGCACCGCATGTACGGATCATTATAGCATATTTAGATTCAATTTTTCATTAGGATTATTTATTTTTGTGTCAAATATGTGAAATAGTCACACCATTCGTACATGAAGAAAAGCTTATACCGGGTTTAAGTCAACTAGGGCACACAGTTAATTGGTACAAGTCAAACATGAACCGAGGCTTTCGTCCCCTCATGTCTCGAGTGGGTGGACGAGCTTGTACCATTCGGTCACCCTCTCATAAAGACGAAACGATTAATTGTTTATACATGCATTTTAATTTGGCGATCGCCACATGACATGACGTAAAACGACCGTAAATAAAAGCGGTAATGGAATCATCTAAAATGCATTCTGAAGGAGTCGTCACACGAGCTTCGATAGGGTAAAATGCCAAAGCGAAAAAAAGACGAAGATGAAGAAAAAAGGAACTGTTGAAGAGGTCAAATCTTTGCAGTATCCATGAAGTTGGACCGAAGGAAGTTTCTCAGTTTCTGAGAAACACATGTTGCACCATCACAGGGGTCAAGACCAGCTCATCAAAGCAAATTTCGTTAGTCAGCCGGATGTTCTTTTCGGATTTTGTTCAAGAAATCATAGTCACACCAAATACACATGATGTCATCTCCTAGTGAATGCTTGACGCGATCGACATCTTCATTGTAAGCATCCAACGACAATTGACAAGTTAAAGCCTTATCTTCTTAGCAAGACTACAAGACAAATACAATAAGTCTCTCTGGCTCTGGAAATGTCAAACTGGTGAAACTACCCCGAAGTCTCGCGGATCCTGACGTAGTAGCCCGATAAAGACCGAGTTATTCGAAAATGCCTCAACTTTAGATGACAATTAACCCATGGTCATTGCAAGACCAAGGGCATCTTGATCCGCTGCACTCTTGACTCCCTCAAACGTGCACAATAGGGTATGGAGCTTCTTCGTGCCTACACCACTGCAGGTTCTGCACTCTCCGATTTTGTAGACATGACCTTACATATCGGGATGGCATCGTTCTTGCTCAAAAGCTCCATGGACGGATGAAATTCAACATCACGCATGAAAATTCTATCTCCAATGTCTAGATTGCTGACATCTACCTCAATCTTTGAAGGAATGTGCTCTGCTGGGCAAGTAAACTTTAGACTGGTTCTTATTGCATTCAGATAGCCCCCTGTTTTGCAGCAAATGGGTACAATAAATTCAAGAACATAAGCAACCAATATGACAGAATATCACAACAAATGGACAATTACCAAATTAAGAATTTTTGAGTGCCTAAACATGATTTCCAGGAAGAATATCCCAAACTGACATTACCAAATCCTTAGAAACAAGGAAATAGGCCAAAATTCTAGAAAAACTCAAAACTTTCCAAATTAAAGATCCCCCAAAAAACCAAGTAATAAAGGCTTGCAACTACACATTCATTAAAGTCGCCTATAATCAAGACTTAGCCTCACAGAATGAATTAAACTAATGAGGTGGGTCCATCATAACCCCCTATTGCAATACAACCATCTAGAGAAAATTGTGCAAATAAACAAAATACGAAAGATAGTAGCGAAACAGCCCCATTTTCCATTCCCCTTCTTAAGCCACAAGAGAAGATACTGGAACATATGCTCAAGCTATCCCCCAGTTTCCAAAAAGCATGAATACCCCCACCCATCATTTGTCTTTTACTCCAAAATGAAAAGAAAGAAAAAGAAAAGAAAAAACACTACCTACTAAAACCGACATTCCTACATAGCAAGGTATTCAAACAACCTTCGCAAAGAGCAACCTACACCATAATTCAGTTACCCTGAGGAATGCTGCTTTAGTGAAGTTCACTGCACAAATAGAGTCCAACCATTTGCAAAGAAATGCAACATCATGTCCAACTGCTTGCTAGATCAAGAACCAATTTCTTTACAGGCCAGTTCAATAACAAGTTTCTCCCGTCAACAATGAAAATATATGCTGTTGCACTTCATATATGTAATTGACTCTGGGAAATTCAACTTTTCCAACCGATACAACTCAGCCTAAACTCTTTAAATATTACCTTGGAAAGCAGTATTTACAATACAGGAATAAGAAATAAAACTACGGATCCTATAAGTTCAAAATTATTGAGAAGCAAGAATTGCATTCATTGAGAAATTTGTACTCTAGCCTCAAACTTAATACAACCACAAAGTTATATGATCCTTACCTTTCTTCAGACCAGGACAAACTTCCTCTCCTTTGAAAGCAACAGGCACATCAACCTTCAACTTCGATCCCTCATCGGCCCAAACGAGCACCAAATTCAATATCTTGCCTGTTTCCTCATCCCTATGAACCTACAAAACCAATAGGACATGCATCAACACTCAACCAAACACGAATTTCAATGACATTCTCAACTTAACAGTCACCGCCATTTATCTCCATTGCTTATTAAAGGGTTCTACAAGTCCTAATAGAATCATCCACACGGTGCCTTGCTGAACTGAATTAGCTTTTATCTGGGTCTACATAATTAGATGAATGGCTAATGTAAACTTCAGACTCATTTACATTTCATGTTCGCCCATAGAAATAAGACTCGCTTTTAGTTTGCTCATAACAATGCTCAAGTCGTAGCACTGTTTGATTCCTCCAAACAATAAATGCTCGTAGACAATCACGTCTACTAACTTGATTTTAGCTCCGACACAATGTGTTTTTTTCTCCTTCTGTATTTAGAATTCAAGCCTTTTGCCTGTAACTACTCTACCTAACTGGGATCAAACTATACACATTGACAGACTTGTTCCGATATGGAGTATAAAACAATAATATTCATCAGCCACTAGCTCATCAAATACTATCTAACAACTATGCTCGCAACGCAGAGGAAGAAAGCACAAGTAAGCAAAAACCCATGTCTTATTTCCTTATTCTCCGCAAACAATTGCACCCAATGGCATCAAAATGCAAACTTTTTCGCGGCTGGTTCTGCAATTGCAATTTACTCTGAGGAACAACCGGCGCCCACGAAATGTACGATCAGGGTCGGGGCGAACGATCCTCACCTTGACCGGAAGGACTTTCCCGGACTCGAGCAGGGTGGACGACCCGGACCCGGCCCGAATCTGGAGCCCGAAGGTCGTGGAGCAGAAGAAGGGGAGACGCACGGAGCTGAGGATGGACTTGATCTGCTTCCTCTCCGTCGTCAGCAGGTACTTCCTCGAAGGAGACCTCGCACCGGGGTCCTTCTCGAGGAGGCCCTGGGCGAAGACGACGGTGGGGATGCGCCCCTGAGCTCGGTCCCTGCTCGCGACCCGGCTCCCGCTGCACTCTCGGGGGATGGCCTGGATGGTGTGGTAGGAAGAGCTCGGCGGCGGCCGGACGGGCGGCGGAGGGGAGCTCAGAGCCGCCGTCTTGAGGCCGCCGGCGGCGGCGGCGCGCCACCACCTGGCCATGCTAGAGGTCTGTGCGTGATTTTCGCGGATGTGATTTTGGGAGTGTTGTCGAGGGTTTTGGTGCCGCGGGGGTTTAGGAAATGGGCCTTCGAAGCTTCAGGGCTAGTTTGGCAAAATTACAAAATGGTCCTCCTGTGTATTGTAGATACTATCTAGTTTTGGGCCCGTATTTTATTTTAGGGTTAATACCTGAAAAACCAAACTATACGTATGTGATAAATTTATCTTAAACTATTTTTTTTATCATAAAAATCATAAACTAATACACCGTGACAAATTTACCCGATCGACCATAAAAATGGTAAACCGATATATCATGATAAATTTACCTCAAATTAATTTATTCGACCACTAAAAGTCTCAAATTGATATATTTATAATAATTATGCCCCATGTTAAATTGGATTAATATCACAAAAAATCATAAAAATTGTAATTGTGACCAATGGAAACTAAAATCCTAAATTGGTATACTAATCAACCGTCACGTATCATTTAATTTAATAATTTGATAGTAAAATTTAATAGAAACTAATATAAGGTAAATTTGTCACAAGAATACCAATTTTATAGATAAATTTGTCAAATGTGTACCAATTTAAGGTCTTTGGTGATCAAAAAATTAATTTTTGATAAATTTGTCTCAGGTGTACCTGTTTAGGATTTGACATTAACCCTTTATTTTATAAAAAAAAAATTACCCATAAATCAATCTCCCTATGATTTCAAAGCAAATTCCTCAACAAATTCCTTGCTTATAATACTCTTTTGATGGTCTTATTTTTTTTTCTTGACAAAATAATGTACACATTCATCCCTCAATTTTTAACTTATTCAATATGGTTTATGACGTTTAATTCAATGTGTAATGTCATCCCCGAATTTTTAATTAATTTAATATCCTCCCTAAACATTTAGTAAATATTCAATTTAATTCATAAACTACATAAAAAATCAAAAATTATCCAATGAAATTTCTGAATTGCGGGACTTGCGAAGACTTGTGATGATTGATCTACGACAAGAACTTGAGTTATTATCAATATACAAAATTCAAGCATTCAAGTCCTACTACAGCAAACATGATAAATTTCGGTGAATATGCTTTGATAGCGATTGAATCCTCGCAACCGATCGCCCCCTTTGTCACGAATTAACCCTCTTTACTCCCACTACTCCTAGATTTTGTTGATAGGCACCGTCAATGTCGAGTTTCACCATCTTCGCCAGAGGTTTACCAATGAATTTCACCATCTTCTCCATAGAGGTTTACCGACGAACACGTCTTTCTCGGGTCGATGCTCAGAATCCCCAATCCCTAATGCAATTGGACAATCCCATAAGGCCACAACATATGAATAACAGATTATACCTCGCCAAGGTAATTCAATTATGACGGTTACCTTAGTTTCCAATCGTAACTCATATCATGGTACTTAAATTTCCCAAAAAAAATACTAAGAGATCGATGGTTCTATACAATCTAATAGTACAACAAATCTAGTTTGAAAAATGGAAGATTTTGTTCAAGACTTATTTGATTAAACTACCAACTTCAACCACTGGGATTCGCCCCAGTGACCATCCTTCCAATATGGAAGGAGGAGGTGAGGGATTCAAATCTCCACCTTCTCAGGGGGATGGGATGGAGACGTGTAAGTTTCAAGAGTGAGTTTCAACTCCCACGCCCTGCACGAGGCAGGGCAAAAGTCTGAGAGTGAGTGTATTCTAGGAATAGAATAGGACTGACCAAAAAAAAAAACTACCAATTTCACAAACGTCTCATGCAATGAGGGATATAACGGCTAACTAAATCAAGATATCAAACAATATATTTCTAGTGACACTGACTAAAACAGTGGAACCAAGCCATCAAGTCGATCAATGCCGCAGTGATCTGATATAGATCAAATTGATGGACACAATGCCTAATATAGACACGCAATATGGAGTGAAACAGCTCATGCAATGTCTGAACTTCCCCATCACTTCAGCAAGATAAAATTATCAAAGTCAAACCATCATTTCCAAGGGATATGGAGGATAACATTACATTCAATCTGAATCCGATGACACTTCACTGTGAGGCTTCAGTTCGTTAATCATTTTGGACAGAGCTTCCCCAAAATCTTCCAACTCATCCTTTCCGAAACCCCAGCTCCGCACTAACTCAGCCCCAGGAGCTCCTCTGTCAACTCCATACCTACGGAGATATCCAAGCCTATTTTCCAGGTATGGAA
This sequence comes from Eucalyptus grandis, assembly GCF_016545825.1. Lineage (NCBI taxonomy): Eukaryota > Viridiplantae > Streptophyta > Magnoliopsida > Myrtales > Myrtaceae > Eucalyptus > Eucalyptus grandis. The sequence continues at coordinate 22,947,346 of NC_052620.1, forward strand.
GGATCGCACTGCTGGAACGGAGTCTAACTGCCATAGGGACCGAATGAACCTCAAGCGAACCTTTCAATAGCGGACTTGCTGTTGGGTTCTCCAAGAGCTCACCACGCTGGCCCACGACATTCTTAAAGATGGATGGAAATGGCAAGGGAATTGGAAGAGGAGAATGAGCCACTGATAAGTGGCAGAATTTTGGCCTTGTCGAGGTATGCTCGTATGTGGCATGTATCGTGTCCTTCACTTCAGAAGCTGATGCAGGATGACCACCTGTAGTAGAATGTAACATCTATGTTTTAGACCAATGGCAAATAAGGTAAATTATGAATTGTAAAAAGGTATGACTATACATGTTACTCATTCACAGCTCAATAAGGTTGTTTCACAAGACAGTTGCGCAGAGTAAACAAATTAGTGAAGCCGATCAATGGAGCAATTGATTTGGGCAGCAATAGTGGATTTAACAGAGTCTTGCTGCAAGAGATGTGGTGAACTAAGATTGGCAAGTTACAAATGGTGTAGAATAAGAGTAGAGGCTGGACTTTGGAGTTGAGAAGTCGTAATCCACAAATAAAAGGAATGTAAGGGAGCAGCAAGTTTTTCTCTGCTATCTATCTGCAGCAACCGGTGATTGACACTTAATTCATCATCCTTCTGGTCTATGACTCAGAAGGCATTTTAATGAAGGTGCAGAAATTTGAAGTAGAAAATGTCCATAAAATAGCTTTCCATACACTTCAAATGTGAATATGTGCCTTGAAGAACTCAACGCTCCCTAAGCATTATACTTGGAGCTTGATGCATCACCCATTTACCACAGCAGAAATTACTGTTAGACTAACAAGTGAACTCTGTTGACTCTTTGAGAATGAGAAAAACATGAACTATTAAGCCCTCTAACTAAAATGGAAAGTTTGACAGTTCTCTTCAATATATCCTACTCCCTTGGAGGTAATATATCCCTAACATCTGTAAATTCAAAATCACTATTCATCCATCTAGTCTGCTCCATTTTCAGAAAAAAAATTCTAACATTTTCTTACCAAAGCATCCAATAATTCCTCAACCGATCTCTACCATATATTGAATTCATTGGCTCGAAAAGTGGGAAAAAATTATAATTGTAGGAGGATCTGTTCTGGACTAAGATCCCAGGCTTTCAACCCCAAATATTTATTGCCCTGATGACAAGCTGTCTAAATAAAAACTAAACTAATGAATGAGAGCTTAAGAGCCCATTGGCAGTGCAGCTATCAGAAGCACGGGACAACATCGGTAATCTTCCTCTGGTGTCAAGAGAAACATTGCCAACAAATACGAAATGAGATGCCTCCAACCATGAATTTCTACCTGGCCCAAGCACTCCATGAATGGTCATAGTTTCGACAGCCTGCAAGTCTTCCACATCCTCTGTTATCTCAGGCGTCACTGGATGCAAGTTGTTGAGCAATCTTTCTCCAGACTCTTTCCCTGTAATTCACAATCTGATAAGTTACCGAAATCAAAGATCAGTAAGTCAGACCCAGTGGGAGATTGCTATTAAGATGTGTACCGGTCAAAGAAGGTGCAGGCATTGCCATGTCCAGAATAGCCACCTTATTTCTTCTAGACTGTCCCGATAGTATTCGTACAACATCACCAACATCCACAGCACCAGACACATAATGCAGATCGGCAGTGGGCGCAAGAGATCCCATCCTAAAAGGCAAACTAATAGAGTGTAGAGCAGCAGCATAAACAGCACTACAGTGGTAAGGTCTCTCGTCCTCGATGCAAAAGAAAGAGGATGCTCTACCTTCAAATTAACAAAAATAGAAGATTAGTCAATTATAGTTTGGCATACAGACCATTTCCACATGTGCATTTGCAGTTGTCTCATATAGAGAGGGACTGGGGTAGAAAAGCAATCTAGTATATAAATATTGTCATCCCAACATGGAGACAAGACCAGGGAAATGGCAGATGATTACTTGGACTAACAACCAACAAGCATGTAAATAGCAACAGAAATCGAGTGCTATCATAAGCAGTTTTCATTTTAGAAAGTGTTATTAATCAATATGATTTTTGTTCGGAATGTTAAAGGGTAAAAATGGCAAGTTAAAAAGACAATTACAAGTATACATTGCAAATAGGCGCCCATCATTACTCCAAATGCCTATAACAGATAGACATAAGTTGAGTTTTTCATTTTTGGATCAGACAGACAAGACATAGGCTTACTTGTACTTAAGGAAGGTAAACCAACCGGCACAACAAGATGACAGTAAGATGCAAGCCGTGAAAATGAAACTGCATCATGCAGACTCCTCAAGATGGTTTGCTTCCGCTTTCCAAGGTTTACATAAGACTCAGGAGCCCGAAGTGCATAGAGCAAAACTGGTGTGTTAGAATATTCATCAGCAATGTTCTCCAGTAATTCTGAAGCAACAGCTGAGAAACCGCCAGAATCATCAACCATAAATTGGAAACCCTGTCCAAATCACCAGGAAATATTATCGAATGATACATACAAGGGAAATAAATAGCTCTAATCAACTATACATTGATTAGTTATTGAATGATATGTACAAGGGAAATTTCAAAAACAGCTCCAAGCAACTATGCATTGACTTGCAAAGAGAGTTTAAAGAATCACTGCACAAGAATTCAGTAGAACATGATGAAATTTACTCAAGCAGAGTCGCCACAAGAAAGTAATGGAACTCAACCAGTCATATAATCAAGTCTATCTTCAACAAAAGATGCTATAAGAGTGAAAAAAAAATGTACTCTTTCCTAATTATAAGGTACATAAATGACAATACAGTGCAGGTAAAAGATGTTTACCTTGTAATTAAAAAATAAATACAGTGCACATAAATGAAGCAAAATATTTCTAAAGATGAAACTAAAAGATTCATTCCAAGACTATAAGCTTTTGGTAGGTAATAAAGGAAGAGATTGAAATAAGAAATTTAATTACACCAGATATGTACAGGGAAAGAAAGGAGAAAAGAAAAGGCAAAAAACTAAGGAAAACATCAACAAAAAAAAAAAATTCATTCTTTATTTTTTTTTTTCCACAACATAAAAGGACCAATCAAAGACTTTAAGCTGTATCCTATGCAATTGCATCTTTTTTCCAAACGGTTAAAATGGCAGTATTCACATCTCGTACCTGAACACGGTCACACTCTTCTACAAAAACACGAAGCCTCTCACTTATTTCTTCCCCTTGCAAACCATGAGATAAGGCATCCCTTCCGATTCCATAATTGTCAAATTCCCGAGCATCCATCCACAATCCACTTAATTCATACAAGCTCTGAGGATGATAGTGGACTTTTGAGAAGTCTGTCCAGAATTTAACACCCTTTCCCAAGCTTTCAACTATATCCTTATCCTGATATTCTCCTTGAGGTCCACTCTTATCCACAGCTCTATCCTGCTCTTCATACAAACTTTGCAAGAACAAATTCTTCTTATGACGTTCAGCCGTATGAGTGGATACACCAGCAGTCCTACATATCAGTCTTCATATATTCAATTTGATCAAAAAGCAGATTAGACTAAAGATATATGTCATCTGCATCTTTACAGTGAAGTACTTTGAAAAAGCACAGGACATAATGTAAACATGAGAAGTTGATAAAAGAAAAAAGGGAGAAACATGGCTTGCAATCAGAAAGCCTCATCAATTAACTAGAAGGTCATCACTAGCAGGGGAGAATCTTAATTGTTGGACTGGATGGAACAGAGAACGTGTACTTAAGTACGACTAAAAAGAGACTACAAATAATATAGATAAAATGCCACAGAAAAAAATCAAGATACCAAACCTTCCACGCCTATAAGTAAGCCAATTCAAGGTAGGAGAACTAGCCACAGAAAAATAATCAAAAGATAAAAAGAAGAGAAAAATCTCTAAAAGATTTTGACAAGACTAGCGCTCTTCTTTCCTTGTGGCATGGAGCGCCAGATTCCTGTCACAGCAAGCTCTGCAAATAGTGGTCTCTGTTTGCTAAAAGATATCACATCACTCCACAAACTTAAGTAAATAAATCTCCTGGATCAAAGTATCAATATAGTTAAAGCTGTAGAATATACTCATTCAGACAGAGTAACCCAAGATAACGATGAAACTAGCCTAGCCTTAAAAAATGCAAATAAAAGTACAAATCACTCTAAAAGACAATGAAGGCATTAATTGCGTATAGCACAATGAACATCACAAACTTGAAGATATGATTCTTTTTGCCATACCACATAGCTTGTATTTAGTTATAATCTACAAAAATATCTTATACAACAGTAATTACATAGTGGATGCAGAATCTTCCACTTCCACTAATAATGTCCACACATTGATCATGAAATGCATATGACAAGCAGGGTAATTGAAGATGATCAAGAAAATTTATCCTTTCCATAATTATACCAAATTTTAGCAAAGATGACAATATCCTGCTCATGAGTATCCAGATCGACAACAAATACTTGGTGCTTGAGCTGCTAAAGCCAAAAATTAGTGCCAGAATTCTCACCATGTAGTGATATCCGATGGAATTGTCGGTTCATGGTTGTACAATGTACCATGTGAACTCATAGATCCAAGAGATCCTGCACGTCAATATCCCAGCCCAGCGGAATTAGAATAATGGCATAGAACTTAGAAATTTCTTGCAAGACCACAATGATAGATAGCAAATCTCTTATCAACATTTATTAGGAACAGCTTTGATTGAGCAGTTAAGGAGCAAAAGAGAATTGCGTAGACATGGAGAGTATATAATTACTAACTTCAAAAGTTCTTTGTAAATTTTATTCATTAACCGCTGCATGAAGGATGCACATTTTTCCCTTCCCTTCTTGTCACTCAGAATGGCATCATTTCACTTTGCTGATAAGGCTCCTACTAAATTTCTTATATCAGTTTTTTCACATCTGACTAGTGATATCATATCATTATCATCCCACATTTGAAGTCAATTGAGACTAAAATGATAAGAAATCGAGTACCTTGAAAGTCTATGGAAACCAGACGAGGAGTGTAAGTCAAAATTCCCTGCAAATGTTCAATGAACAAAATTTTGAGAACATCAATTCTGAAATATCAGAAGGATTTAAGATAATGAATGGGGGAAAATTCTTGAAGAGATGCAATCTACTCAACTTTAACATGAGATGGAACTGACATAGCAAACTACTCGCAAGGAAAAAATCCCACTGTCTTAGAATGTCAATCAGACATCATTAGTCGGCCATGGAACCACTTGCAAAAATGGTTACTAAGGTTTGTCTGGAGTAGCATCTACCTTTTGCTTTTGCTTTTTCAGAATCATGTGGCTCACGCATTTTCTTAATCTTAAGCAACTGAAACTGTCATAACATACAAATGTTGACACATAGATTCACATATAATTTTTTCACGATCCTCTACAATTTGAATATATTTTAATTTTCAGTAGGAACGAGAGAGTGGATTTTTCCTTTATTTCCATCAAAAGAGACATACCCAAATTTTAATGTTAGATTGTGCCACTTATAGATATGAACACACAAAAGTTTTGAAATTAGCAGATGATATCCACAAAGAAATAGCAGACATTGGTCTTGACAAAAAACGAGAACATCTGCACACTTATTAAGGGTATATCAAATCATCGTCCTCAACAAATACACTAATCAATGCTAAAACAAAAAATGACATAAAGTACAACCATGCAAACTAAACCATCCTCCCACTTGTTTATTATGAACCACCAACCAAATGTTAAAGTAGCTTCACAGCAGAAGTCAAGCAAACAAATTTCACCTGTTGTGTCTCACCAGTGCGATAGAGAACATCCATATCTAAGTGCTGCTTCTTAAAGACAGAGTCAGCACAGGGATCCTCAGCCAGTCCTAGTAATTCATCCTTCAGCGTCGAACATGAAAGTTATCAGAACATACCAGGAGTGAAGTGAAGCACTTCCCATCAAATAAAGAGACATTTGGCCTAATTCATAATTTATGCTTTGCCCGAGTTACAAATGTGTCCAATACTACTTCATGCAATCAACAGGAAATTAAATCATCCATGAAGAGCCGGTATTCTTTAAGAACTAAAAGCAAACGCCTACCTTGACAAGCCAATTAGACACAGTACACACATCACCATGATCCACTGAAACTTCTAAAGGTGGAAACGGTAATGGGACATCGAGGACGGATTTAAGCAAAGGGTTTATCAAGGGACGTCGCAATCTCTTATTGGGCACCAAAGAAGACTTAAACTTCCACTAGCAGTTTGAAATGTCACTTTGCAAATCAATCATGCAAATTCATCTCATTTTAGCTGGCCCTAGGCAGCAGGAAACGGTTAGCAACTATTCCAACTAGGCAGAACATCAGCAACGCATCAAATTTCAGCAGGAGAGCTCATCTTAACTAACATGTCAGATCATTGCCCAACGGAAAACAAAAGGGTTCCCCTTCCCAGCACACTTTGCAGACGTACTTTTGCGAACCCAACGCAGCACTCCAAAATTACGTCTCGCCAGCATCGCCAGAAGCAGAGTTAGCACAAGACAAATTACCCACGAGTACTCTCAAACTAACTGGCTAACGAAGTATCGTGACCAAAACAGATGTACCATCTAACCCATGACCGGAAAGAAAATGAAAGGACAAAAAATAAAAATAAAAACAGAAAAAATTGAAGGAGAAGAAGAAGCACCTGGAAGTTCCAGAAGTGAGAGCCGACGAAATTAGCAAAACCTCCGACTTGCACCGTGACGATTTCCTTCATTGCTGCGTGGTAAGGGGAGTTTCCTCAGATGGGCGCAGAAAAAAGCAAACTTTTTTTTTGTGGGTTTGAGCTTCGTTCTTCCTTCTTCTTCTTCTTCTGTGATCTTTCGGGGTTCAAGCCGAGCAGGGACTGTCGGGCGGGTCGTTTCTCGGCATTCCCGAATGTGCGAAGGAGGCAAAGCGCCTGAAGGAGGGACTACTCAGTGCACAGGGGAGAGGCAGCCGAAAATACGGTTTTACCCCTCTGTGAACGTGGAAAATACAAAAATGGTCGCTCAAACTCGACAATTATTCCTCAATCAATTAAAATGCATTTGATAACAATTCTATTCTCGAAAATAATTTTTACTTAAAAATAATTTTTTTTAATTCTATTTCGATAACAATTTATGAGCATTTGAAGGCGTCAAGTAACTACCCTAAATTTCTATTCTCGAAATAAAAATGTGTTTAGTAAATCATTTTTTTAATCTTTTAATCATTTTATTAATTTTCTTTTCTTTTCCCCTTTTTATCTTCTCCTTAGCTGGTCGACGAGGGCTAACGACCTAGCTAGAATGTCATTGACCCCTAGCGACCGGAGCCACGATAAGGCTCATCAACCCAAGGTTTCCCTTGGCTCGATATCGCCCAAATCTAGTGAAACCAACCTTGCCCAACCATCGAAGAGGCTCAAGGCCAAGCCTCACTATGGCTCTTCATCGTGGCTCGACGCCACCAGCCAAAAGGAAGAAAAGAAGAAGAAGAATAAAAGGAAAGAAAAAAAGTTAGACTTGATTCTGGAATTGTTCTCGGTAACAAAGAGATAATTTTTTTTATTTCTTAATTCTATTCAAAATTTATTTTCGAGAACAAAACAACAGAATTAGTTATTATTTAACTCATTAACACATAGGCCCTTACGATGATAAACCCACAAGTTTCGTGCTTATTGTGGAAAAGATAAAATGAAAACCTTCCAATTTAAAATTTTGTATAAGGTATGGCCAGAATTATAAATGGAAACCATTAAAATTATATTGCCAACAATACTTTATTTGGATTTTTTTTTCACCGTCGATCTTCTATATGAACTCATGTAGAAATATCGATTTTTTTTTTTATTGAGAGTATTAGAATCAATTCACTGATTACTTTTCTAAATGGTGGTATATTGAAATATCGTCAAACCAACTCCATAGGATTAAGTTCTATTGAGCTTCTAATACTCATAAACTATTAAATCATTTACATGATGCTTGACTCCACATAGCCCTTTGTGGCATTTTCATAAACCTTCAATACCCAAATATGCCAAGTCGCATATTGAATATTCACTATTTCAAGTGTTGCAACTCTCTTGATGGATGTATTGGGAAAAATGCGGATTTAGAGGTGATATTGAGTTGGGGACCGATAGTCCTCATTCAACATAAATTCTCCCAAATATTTACCTCGTGTGACCGTTGGAAACTATAGAAAGTGATATAAGTCTAACTTAGAACCGATCTATAAGTCTAACTTAGAACCAGTACTAACTTATTAAGGCAAACTAGGAGCCAAGTGAGATACTCTTGCTATCTCACTTGGTTATACTAATTGCCTAATTAGTAGCTTTTCAGTACCTTAATTTAATTGATTTGTTACCAAAGAGATTCATGCAATCTCTAACCATTTTATTACTACGCCACTAAACGATATCCATGCATGGGTGCACAGCCAAGAAAGAGTAAACATCATAATCAATGCAATAAAAGTAATGTGTAGGAAATTAAATTGAACACACGACATTGTTATTAACCCCATGACAGCAATCCTCCTAAGCTAAATTCAAATTCTGTCTGATTTCTTTTCTAAAAGATTATTGTATCAAAGCTTAACTATATCAAAGGTACTCTCACTAAAATCCTTGAACTATATGTATATTAACTACGTGAAACTAGGTTAAATCTAATGCGAAAGTCCAACAACTTACTCAAGCCCTCATTTCTAGCCATTTTCTGATTTTTCTTTTAGTTTTTTAATTAAAATCCGAAAATGGGGACTGGGCTGGGCCCTTGGGCCCAGTCCGAATAAGGAAGATGTGGTTTCGCGGGCCAGGGCCACAAGTGCAAAGGGGCTTTACTAGCTAAGCCTTTCTCCAGTTCAAATCTCACAAGCTCCTCGAACCGCGCTAAGCCCACTGCAAAGCAATTTAAGCCCAACTTAAATCCATCTTTTTTAGATAACTTAAATCCGGTTTGTGATCCTCTTTTTCTTCAATTTTTTGTACCCATTAAAAAAAATTGAGACAAATTGATACTAATTCGGTTCCGGCTTTCCATCGAACAGATGTGGTGCGTCCAAACGAGAAGTAATTTTCCATAGTCTCAAACTCAGCCTCACGGCTTGACCGAAACGAGAATAACGAACAACGTTCAGAATCAACAAAATCGGCTCATCCAGACCCGACACATCTTTGATCTGAAGAAATCAAGCTTCGGCTTAGACTTCGACTGAAACAGGGCAGCACAGAGAGAACAGCTTACCTGGGTTTTTTTTAGCTACGCCGGGCCTGCAACGAGCATACGAGCTGGTGATCGAAAGCTTTTACAATTGTTCACAAGCGAAACTATGGCTAGCGGAGAAGATTCAAACGAGACTGGGGCGGCCAAAAACAGGGCCGAACAGGCGATGGTTTTGCTTCGTTGAACAGCGACGAACGGCGGTGCTCCCCCTCCCACGCTTCAGGTGTGACAGAAAAACCTATGAAGACTTTTCGGCTGGGCCATACATCAGAATGGGCTTAAATGACATCAAAACCGGATAACGGCCTGGGTTCTGGGCTTTTTAGTGGTCCCCATGATGCAAGTTGGGTCCAAATAATGTAATTTGGGCTTAACGGATGTGCTGGGGTGGCTAAGCAAATGACCGAATTTAGATTTTTTTTTTTTTTGTTGCTACTTTCTATTTTTGTACTTTTATAAGAATGAATGCTTGAATTGTCAATAAAAATTCAATTGTCGTCATCGAGACTGATTTCTCAAATTTAGTGGCCAAGCTATAAGTTTACTAAAGATATCTTAAATCCCTACAAACATGCAATGATGTTCTTTTTGTTTCATAGGAAAGTTTCAACTTTAGGTCTAATACCAATTCTATGAGATTTTTTTTTTTGTCTCATAGAAAAATCCCAACTTTAGGTTTGGTTTTAATTTCACTCTTTTTTTTTGTCTTATAAAAAGATTATCAACTTTTACTTGAATCCAAAATATGTTCTTTGTTAACTCTCCGTCAAAATTGCCCTTAGTGATTTTGCCCTCATCAATCTCTCTTGCTTGGAAATGTTCTATCTCTCACAATTAGAGAGCTCACGTTTAGAATGCTTGAACAGCTCATACTTGGGAGTTTTTCATCTCTCAATTGTCAATGAGAAATTTTGGACGGAGAATTGATGGAGGTAGATTTATAACTCAAGTAATAGTTTGTGGTTTTTTATGAGATTGTAAAAATTTAGAGTCAAATTGGGACTAGATAGTAAAATAAGGACAAGACCTAAAGTTTGGGGTTTTTCATAAGACGAGTAAGTTTAGGGTAAAATTGGGACAAGACCTAAATTTAAGAGTTTTTTATGTGATAAAATAAAAGTTTATAGTAGAATTGGGACTGGACCTAAATTTTGAGATTTTTTATAGGACAAACAGTAAAATTGGGACAAAATATAAGTTGGAGGTTCTTTAAGGTATTAGGCCATTAAGGTGGGGTTGGTTAACCATGGGCAAATTAGTGAGAAGCTAAAGCAACTACCTTATCGGTGGCAACAACTAGCACATAACTAGTCGTATTAAAGCGATAATCATTTCTTGTTCGAGAAATTGGATGTCGAAGAGAAACAAGGCGTGATTCGATTGGTCATAAGTTATGATGATACGATTCTTGAGATAGACCTAGAGAAGGTTGGGATGGTTTTTCAACTTGCCAGACATTGCATAGTCTTGTTCTTGGCCGGTGACACTAGATAATCATTACCCACCTTCGAATCAAGTCATTACCAACCCTCCGACTTCCACATGATTTCTCTCTAGATGACACAGGTATTGAAACTTGGAATGAGCATGGTGTGGTTTGATTTAATTTAATAAAATCACAGGCTTGTCCATTGATACTTTAATTAGTTAGATCGGGTTTTTAAAAAATTGACTTAATACAATTTAGAAATCTCGTCGAGGTGTGATTGTATTTACATCTTTGTTGTATCTTCAGCTTCCTCAAAGATTCCTCCAACTCCAACCCAACCACAAAATCAGAGATTACGAGGAATTATAGGTGGCATTCTTAAGAATCTTCTTGACAATTTGGATTTTAAATATATGATTTTTACGTTGAGCTTCTTAGAAAAAAATATTAATTATTCTGAACCTATTCCATCAACCTCTTGTCATTCATATGAAACTCCATTCTAAACAATGGATTTATTATGCTCCCAAATTGTTATGACCATGATGTCATAAGGTCAATTCTTTATGTTTTAAATAATGTGTTTTTATCGAAACAACTAATGGATTATCATGGTTGTTGTATTGTTTGTCCTAATTATTCAATTCCTAGCCCTCTATTAACTTTTTGTTTGTTTGATTGATTTTTTTCAGTTCTACAAATGCTGTTGGTGCCTATGTTAGTCTAACCCATTTTTAATCGGATACCCTTCAATAATGTTCTATCTTAATCTAACCTATTTCATTTTATTTTTTTTTGAATCGGATGCCCTAAAAATATTGTTAATCGGATGCCCTAAAAATATTGTTATTTAAACATTAATCTTGTTAAAAAATTATAGGTGATTCTATTGCGGTCCAACGGTTACGATGTCTGGTATTCACTATAAGATCTGGATTCATTCCCAACAACTGAAAATCTCGACTTTTTTAACTTAGCATCGGAAGCTCTGCAAGTTGACAAGCTGCTGAAATGTGCAGGTCCTATCTTCTGAATATGTGCTCTCTCACGGGAACAAATACTAATTTGAGAAAAGCTGCTGAAATATGCGATTGTAGCATTGAAGGCGAAAATAAGGACCCGTTTCGTTCGGCTTTTGGGGAATGCATTTGCAAAAATGGTGAAAGTGGTTTTTCGAAATGCAAATAACGTTTGGTAAAATTTACATTGAAAAACAACTTTGGCCAAAATACCATTTGATAAAATTTGCATTTGTAAATGACTTTTATTAAATTAAGAAAACAAAAAAAGTTGTATTTTTTTTTTTAAGTCCGACCACCGAACCACCGGATTGGGTGACCGGATGGCCAAATTTGGCCCCGGATGGTCGCCGGGGTTGGGCGACCCCAAGCGACGGCCACCTGGGTCGCGCGATTCAAGCCATTAGTCGCCTGGGTCGCGCGACCTAGGTGTCACCTGAGATCTGGTGACGAGTCGCTCGCTCGGGTCCGGCGACATTCGCCCGCCCGGATCGGCGACCCTCAAGGCGGTAGTAACCAGTGTGCGCGACCCCTTGGCTAATGGTTGTCGGCCTTCAATAGTCTTCTCCACCGGAGAAGATGAATAGTAACTGGAACTTATATTCCGAAAATACAAGTTTCCAAAGGAGTTCTAGACCTGTTTTGGACTAAGAGCCTTTAGAGTTATTTGGAGATGCAATTGCATCTTGCCAAAGTCGCCCAAAAAGTCGAACTAAACGCGTTTGCATTTGGTCAAGAGACTTTAGAGTTCCAAAATCCATTCCCAAAGCCGAACCAAATGGGGCCTAAGTCGATTAAGGATTGAGGCAGTCAAAAAGAAGCTCGGCATGAGGATAAGATACCATGTTCATATCGCAAGAATTGACTTTGAGAAAGCCGCCTAGGGAGAGCGAACTCTCGGCCAATTCGGAGTCGTACTAAGATAACTTCGTGGACTTGCAGAGGCATAATTAGTCAGCAGTAGCCGCAAAAATTCTAAAAACGCACAAGCATTGTAAGGAAGACGAAGACTACATAAACGTGTTTCTTTTCGCTTTTTCACGTTGATTCCACCAAGAACGTTGTAAAGTCGTCCAATGGTTAGAATGGCCGGCTTTCATTTTCTTACATTCAATTCGTTAACTCCTCGCTTATGATGTCTGCCTTTCGCCCAGGAGACGACCCATATTCCTTTCCCGTCAACGAAAATCTCTACTTTTTCTCCTGGGAGACGTGGTTTTCATTCCCAGTAATGGAAAATCTCGACCGTCACTTGACATTTTTAAATACGTGATGCGATTGTGGTTGACTCTTGTGAAGCAAACTATACATGTGTAATCATGGATTACATATAAGTGATTGTCCCGTAACATGACAAAAAAAAAAAAAAAAACAAAACAAATAGAAAATGCCATGAATCCATCATTTTTCTTACCAACTTTGGTATTCATGAATTACTCAAAATTATAGGTTGCGATTGGCCAAGTTATTAAATAAGACTACTTTCCATTATTTTCAACAAAAACTACGTCGGGTCAAATGGGCAAATCCTCCAACCAAAGGCAAATGGGTTAATTTGCCTTTGAGCGGAACATTTCACTGCAAAATGATTTTTTCTTGTATGTCCGATTAAAAATATGTCAAATGTGATTTGAATTCTATGCTTGATCCAATAAAATTAGATAAGTTGAAACTTCCCATTGAACAAACAATCGTTAAATTAACAGAGCAAGAATTTAGATTCGATACTATTACATTTAGACTTTATTTATTTCATGGAAAATGAATGATTTTGATAAATATTTTCTTAAAAATAATTGTCTATATTGTGTGGAATAATTAGTTAATAAAATTTTTTCATTATGGACAATAATTTATGACTTGACATTTTTGGCAACAACAGAAAAATTATTGTTCATTCTTTTTTGTAATCAACACAAGTTATTATTTTTAGAAAAATATTTTCTAAATCATTCATTTTCTCGAAAGTGTAGCTTTGGTATTCTTTAATACATTTAAATTACCTTGAGTTCATTCTTACCATTAAAGTCTCACACATATCTTGTTGCTTGGGGCAGGTCTCAAAACTTCGGAAACTTAGTACTACCCATGAAATCAACATGCTTGGGTAAAGTTGGAGTGCCATGAGAGAGCATGTTTTAAGTGGCACTGATCAACAATCGAATGATAGTAGAGTAGAGGCTCTGTGCAAAAGTTTGGGAAGTTTATGGTCCGAAGATGATGTAATTGATGTCAAGCAAGGAATTTCGGAAGAAAAATTAGCAGAATGTCGATTAACTCTGTTTGGCAAACTTTACTCTCGACCAAATGTGAATTTCCAAGCTTTTCTCAGCGTAATGAAAAATGCATGGAAGACGGAAAATGTATCATGTACCTCAATAGCACCAGGCTTCTTCTCTTTTTCATTCAAAACCGAAGCTGAAAAACAGAAAGTTTTAGACTCCGGGCCGTGGTCCTTCGCAAGCAACCTCCTCGTTCTTCAGCAATGCGATCCTGATATTCCAGAAATCTGCTATGATTTTGATCATTGTCCCTTCCGGGTTACCCTATATGGACTTCCGTTTGGTCGAGTGACGAAGGAAATTGTCAACGACATAGCTTCTAAGCTTGGCAAAGTTATAGAGATGAAGTTGGAAGCTAAAGGAAATAGTGCATACAAAGTTGGCAAAGCTAGAGTGAATCTACACTTAGGTTCTCCTCTTAAAACAGGAGTAATTATAAAGTTGGGAGACAAGAAACTGTGGATAGAATTTAAATATGAGTGGCTCCCACATTACTGCTATTCATGTGGACGAATCGGACACTACGCCACAGCATGTAAAGAGATTTCTTTTGAAACAACAAGGCGGCAAGAAGACATACCAGGAAATTTTGGGAATTGGCTACGTGCTGAAGTCAGGGATCTCAGCCCTTATGGTAAAATCTTTTATGGGAAACAGATTCACCTCCTTGAAAATCCCGAATCAGTGCCGGAATCGCCACTCGCTGCTGAAACCCATAAAGATCAACAGGAGATCAGATCACAAGCACAACCTATTCTACCCACACGTAGTCAGGAAATTTCGGAGGTGGAGAGGAAACAAAAGGCCGATCATCTACAACAATCTCTCGCCATATCAATAAGGGAAGGAAAAGCGCCACAGAAAAGAGACAGTACCTGCCTAGAAATTGAATCCATGATGACCATTTATAATGAGCAGCAAAAAGAGAAAGAATATGAGACAGAACAGCAGCAAGCTCTTGTAAGAGTTCCAAACAAGGGAAAATAAAAAAGCACAAAATTCCCTGCTTCAAGAAAAGGGAAAAGATTTTGTCCGTATGGTGCACAGACCTCAAAGGTACCATTGACTGATAAATTACAGCTAGTGGACATTCCAATCACAGAAGAAGAGAAGTCAACTCACTGGGCTTTGGTGGCTAGCCCTAATAAGCCACCGGGTCCGCCATGAAAATAATCAGTTGGAATTGTCAGGGGTTGGGCTCTCCCCTGACAATTCGAGCACTGAGAGCCCTAGTGGCTCAGGAATAGCCCATCTTAATCTTTTTAATGGAAACCAAAAATCAAGAGAAGCTGGTACTCCAGTTGCGTCGTCGAATAAAGTATCGATATAGTTTTTTGGTGAATCCAGAAGGCATATCAGGAGGTTTAGCTATGTTCTGGGATGAATTGGTTAACTTGGAAGTGGAATCATTCTCTGATCACTTTATAAACGTGAAGTGCCGACCTCATGATAGCAAGCAAATCATGAAAATCACTTTCTTGCACGCTCCATCTACCTTTACTAATAGAGTACTCTTATGGGAGGAAATACAACAACAAAGTGCTTTTAATCATCTACCTTGGCTATGCATTGGGGATTTTAATGAAGTTTTGTACCACTGGGAAAAGGTTGGCAAAAGGATGGTAGAGAACTTTCGTCTTTCAGCCTTCAGAGATTTTCTACACGAATGTTCTCTAATGGATTTAGAAAGTAAAGGATGTGCATTTACGTGGACCAATAGAAGGGATGGTGAAGAAAATGTTAAGAAAAGGCTGGATAGAGCCTTATGTACCTTAGACTGGAGAATAACTTACCCAAATGCGGAGGTCACAGCCCTTCCAGCAATAGGATCTGATCACAGTCCTCTCATGCTATCACTACTTCCTAAAACCAAGCAAAAGCAATGAGATTTCAGATATGAAGCTTATTTGGCAGAAAATGAGGAGTGTAAGATGCTGGTGAAACATTCCTGGGAAAATTCCCAAGGCAAAAATATGGTTGAAAAATTACATATAGTGGCTGCCACACTTGCTGCATGGAGTAAAAGAAGATTTCCCAATGCATATAAACGAATTGAGGCGTTGAAAAGTGAATTACAGACGTTGATGAACAGTCAAGACAATCACTATGACCAGCAATGTATTCAACACATAAATCAAGAAATCGACTCTCTATGGCGACGAGAGGAGATGTTCTGGGGCATGCGTTCTAGGATCAAGTGGCTGAAATGGGGGGACAAAAATACAAAATTCTTCCATGCAACGACTATTCAGAGACGAAACCGGAACCGGATATCAATGTTATTGAATCAGCAGGGGGAGTGGATTAGAACTGAGGAAGCGCTGCAGGACATGACAATTAATCTTTTCAAAAATCTCTACAAGTCCAAGGGCCAAAGAAATTTCAGCCCATCCTAGCATACATCCCAACCATGGTGGACGAAACTATGAATCAAAATCTAATCGCACAAGTCACTTTGGAAGAAATAAAAGAAGCTACGCACCAGCTCGGACCCACTAAAGCACCTGGACCGGATGGGATGAATGGCTTGTTTTTTCAGCACCATTGGAGAGAAATTGGAGACGATATTTGTAGAGAGGTACAATCCTTTTTTGTGACTGGATCTCTAAACCCCGCACTCAACCGCACACAAATCATACTCATTCCCAAAACCCAAAACCCGAAAGGCTTGAACAATATCGACCGATTAGTCTATGCAACTTCGCCTACAAAATCATATCCAAAATACTCACAAATAGACTTAAACCTCTCTTACCAGACCTAATAGAAGCAGAACAAAGCGCTTTTGTGGGAGGTCGGCAAATACAGGATAATATTCTGATTGTACAAGAAGTCCTCCATCGACTTAGAACCCGTGATCGCCAACGTAAGTTCCAAGCGGTTCTTAAACTTGATATGCAAAAGGCTTATGACCGGATAGAGTGGGATTTCCTACAGGAATGTCTGAGAAAGATGGGATTCTGTGAAAGATGGGTTAACTGGGTCATGAAGTGCGTTACTACAGTCACCTATAGCATAAAGTTTAATGGGACTTCCCTACCTTACTTTAAGCCATCTAGGGAATCCGCCAAGGTGATCCACTCTCCTTATCTATTCATTATTGTGGCTAATGTTCTATCTCACATGATAAAGCAAGCCATCGAAGCAGGCACTCTTCGTGGGATCCGGTTGAACAGGCATTGTCCCACTCTCTCTCACTTGTTATTTGCAGATGATTCTATCTTTTTCCTCGATGGCACAATCTTAGAATGTCAAAACTTGGCATCAATTCTACACCAGTACTGCTATGCTTCAGGTCAAGCTATAAATCTCAACAAGTCAGGAATATTCTTCAGCAAAGGTTGTCCTGATCAACTACGGAGAAATATGGCTAGTGAGCTGAGAGTTCCTGAGATTAAGAGAACAGGGAAGTACCTAGGAATACCCTCGGACTGGGGAGATTCTAAAAAAGAAATGTTTGCGTGGATTCTAGCTAGAATTAATATGAAGCTTGAGAGTTGGAAGGAAAACTTGCTTTCAAGGGCGGGTAAGGAAATTCTTCTTAAATCTGTAGTACAAGCTATTCCCCAATATGCAATGTCCATTTTTAAAATCCCACTCTCTATACTCAGAGCAATTGAAAAGAAAATAGCTAACTTTTGGTGGAAAAACAACAACAAGGAGTATGGTCTTCATTGGCGAAAATGGGAAATTCTTAAGCTTCAAAAAAAGGAAGGGGGGTTGGGCTTCAAAGACCTCTCCACTTTTAATATTGCAATGTTAGGAAAACAAGCCTGGCAGATTTATCAACACCCTGATAATCTATGGAGCCATCTAATGAAAGGATTGTACTTCCCGAATTGCACCTTCTGGCAAGCAGGAAAAGGCTCGCGTCCATCATGGGGTTGGCAAAGCTTGTTGGTAGGGAGAGAAGCGATCACTCCACAAATTATGTGGGCTGTCGGGAATGGACAAAACATATCAATTAGAACAGATAAATGGCTGAAGATGGGTGTAATTGGAGGCCCTGCATTACCTAATGAACCTTGTAAAGTGGCGGAGCTAATCAACTTTGATCGTGCAGAATGGAGAGAAAACTTGTTGCGGTCTATGTTTGACAATCATATAGTAGCAAAAATCCTAACCATCCCTATTGGACTACCATCTACAGCAGATAAACTGGTTTGGATTGGAAATAAATCCGGCAACTATACGGTGAAGAGCGGATATCTGACGCAGCGCAAAAGTAAAAGACCACCAAGAGATCAAACGCCAACCTCTTCATACCGTCCAAAACCCGAAGTATGGAAGCATATCTGGAATGCAAAGATTCAACCAAAAATAAAATTCTTCCTATGGAGTGCTTGTCAGAATGCATTGCCTACCTTAGAGAACCTATACAAAAGGAAAATAGTACCTGCTCCTCTTTGTCCCTTATGCGGCATTGAACCGGAAACGGTTGAACATACATTCCTTCTCTGCCCTTGGTTATCACAGCTATGGGCCTCCCTGCAGGTTCAAGTGAATCGAGTGGGTTTATCCCGATTTGATGAATGGTTGTATAAGACTTATACTAGATCAAAGCACTTACAAAACTTCGAACTGATTGCGAATGCATTATGGTGCATATGGAAAGATCGCAATCACTTCATATTCAGAAAAAGTCCCCTTAACTTCCAGCATACCCTGTTTAGAGCTATCAGCTTACAAGACAGCTTCGCCACATGGACTTCCAACGCAAAGAAACAGATTAACGGAGCTGATTTACAGAACAAATGGCAACCCCCGACGCCTGGTGCTTTCAAAATCAACATTGACGCATCTTTTCAGCCTGCCATCATAGACAACACACCTTTAGACTCAACCCAAGATTTTTCATTGATCCTCAGCAAAAATACTTCAGATTTAGCCTCGGAGACAAACCAAATGAACGCAGACTTACAAGTTATGATGATCAACTCCCCAACCCCCTTACCCCCAAATCCGGATATAGCCCAGAATGAAAATGTGGACGAACAGGACTTCGATTGTAGATGGGACCACTTGAATCGGGATGAAAACAGAACACAAGCCTACCCCATTCTCGACCCTCAAGACTTGAATCTCCCTCCCAAGAAGAGCAGCTCGGTTGCTGCAGATATGAGCAGATCAGATTTAGTTCTCGAAATGGAACAAAATGTCCTCAATCTCCCCAACAGCCCAGATATTAGAAGAGAGCAGAATGGTCAAAAAGGTAAGGCCGACCCTTTAATCTCCAGCGATTTGATTGGCGCACATAAGGGTGGATTAGATCTGGACAAAGACCTAATGGTTCGAGAGCTTCAAGCAACCTTCGACTCCCATCTTGCGTCCCCAAACCCAGATATGATCATTAACAATAAAGCCGATCACAGGGCAACACTAGATCAGCTAAGTGAAGAGGAAGAAGATGGACGAACACAGCAAGAACACCCAGATCTGACCAGTGAAGAAGATCATGGACTCTCTGTTTCCTTTCAGCGACACCCACGACCTCGAGTTGCAGCAATACGCCAAAGAGGTAGCTTTCCTAATCAAAACCAGAACACATACCGGTCTGATATGCTCAAATCTCCAGTACGAAGTAGGAGTATCGGTGCCTGTGACCTTGAAAGCGCCTCAGAGGATCCTTTACAAATTTCTCGATCACCCAACAGCCACGTCGTTGGAGTAGATAACAGGGAAAATCATTCGCTACAAAGTCAAGCGGTCAGGGACCAACACCAACGAGCAACACCGGATCTGCTCGGAGAGGAAGCCGTATGTTCTCTCGGTTTTGAACAAGCGACCCACACTGTCCCATAAGGAGCCATAGCGTGTATATGCAGGGATGCTCTGGGTAGAATTGTTGATGGGTTTACTAAATCTATAAAAGTGAGTTCGGCTGAACAAGCGGAGGCACAAGCTTTGGTTGAAACCCTAGAGTTTATTTCCTCGAAGCTCGCCCCGAATAGACCTGATAAAGAAATTCATATTCACTCCGATTGTAGTACACTTTGGTGCATGGGGTCCTCAATTCGATACCTTCAATTGGGAATTGCAGCCACTAGTGGACCGGGCAAAATGCAAGCTAAAAGAGAATTCGAGC
This sequence comes from Eucalyptus grandis, assembly GCF_016545825.1. Classification (NCBI taxonomy): domain Eukaryota; kingdom Viridiplantae; phylum Streptophyta; class Magnoliopsida; order Myrtales; family Myrtaceae; genus Eucalyptus; species Eucalyptus grandis. The sequence goes on from NC_052620.1 coordinate 22,967,412, forward strand.
CTCTTTTTATCCCACTGTAGCCGAAGCACTAACAAGGTGGCCGATCGGGGCTAGCAAGAGCACATCATTGGGGTGCCTCCCTTCAAATTGGGTTTATCAACCCCATCGCCCTTTTTGGATTTATTATGTGTTGATGCTTCGCTGTATTTGCTAAAAGCGGTACCTAGTAATAATATTTTCTTTTCTGTTCAAAAAAAAAAAAAAAGTGGCAATTTCAAAATTTGGAATGTGTAATCACAACATAGGTTTCGGTGCAATCAATCTTATAACATGCGACACTCTGAATGTCTTGAATACACATTTTTTTTTTGGTCATAAAATACTAAGCCTCACTTAGTTTCTCCAGCAAAAAAAAAAAAAAAAAAAAAAAAAAACACGGGCCTTAGAATTAATAAGGGTCCCATAAAGTACTAGGGGATTAGTAAGCTAGTCTCTAGAAAGGTAAATACATCTATGGGCTACCCAATCTACTATTTTATTTGCTTCTCTTGGGCATTGAGCTACACAAATTTTTTTTTTTTTTTTTTTTTAAAAGCGAGACGGGCTACACAATTTGCCTATAGTTATTTTGAACTAAAATATTGAATGCATATTGGGTTACACAATCAATTATAAAACTATTGTATAAATGTCGATCCAGTCCTATTAAACTTTTCGAGTTTGCTAATATAGTCCTCTCGACTAATTTTTTGCCATTAATCGCTAACATGACAATGTGTCACATAAGACAATCGACTATGATTGAATCACCGCATTAGTAATCTCTCTGCTAATTTTTACCATTAATCAATAACATGGTAGTATGCCATGTAATACACTCCACTATCACTGGATCACTATGTTAGTAATTGCTAGTGAAAATTGGCTGGAAGAAGTGCATTGTAATTTACGCAAAAGGTTATGACAAGCAAACCTGAAAATATTATGATTGAATTGACATATGTGCAATAGATTTATGATTGATTAATAATCTTCTCAATATATAGAAACCAATTCACATTTTTTTTTTTTTGCCAATGATGTGAGTTATTATGATCTTTCAACTCAATTGATACTTTTTTTTTTTTTTCTACTCAATTGATAGGATACATGCAAACAGACTTGTCCAGGTGCACAAGTTGAGGATCCATCGACTAGACAGGGAGAACAACCCTCAAGGTCAACATGAGTAAGAGATGCTAGTGATTTCAACATAGAATCCCCCAAATCCAGACGATATTTATTACTCTCTTATGCGTGTAAGAGATGCAAGCAATTGACTTGGAAAACGACAAACGAGATTTACTAAGGACCTACCCAAAAATCAATAAAGTGTATAGATATTAAAACTATTGCTCTTTTCACGTGTTGTGTTGTGATGTGATTTGATATCCTTTCCTTTATTTAACTTCCTTTGTCTATATAATTATTCAAGAAAAAAAGAAAAAAAAAAAACTCATGAGATCATTTCTCACAAGTTGCATAATTCGCTCTTTCTTTCACCAATTTGATAATCTACTCCTTCGATCACCAATTCTCTCTTTCTTCATCCTTGTTTCTCATGGTGAGCTTGAGGGCAGTCTTCCTTCACCGACATTTTCTCATCACTTTCCCCCTTCAATTCAAACCTTATTTTTCACCTCAATTTTCTTTTTCCTTTTTTGTAGGCGAAAATCAGCTCGTCGAGTTCTCTGCCAGGAGCTATTGTGCAAGGAGTCACGCCACTCCAGAGTACGTTCTTATTGATATAATCCTATTTTGCGAACTTAGCTTTCTTCTTTTTTTTTTATTTTTATTTTAAATATCTGGATATTTAATTAGGACTTGAAATGCATACTTCTTATTATTTTTATTTTTTTGGCTATGAGAGTTTCAGACTTAGTTTCGAGTCTTCACCCTTACCTCCTAGCCACTAGACAATGTGCGTAATGATGATTAAAAAACATATACTCGAATAGTACCACGAAATCGATGCTTAGGCCTTCCTTGTGTTTTTCTTTTGTTGGTTGGATCCTTTAATTTTATAGAAATTTCACATGAGGCTTGGGAATTTCCCTATTGTCCTAAACTTTTGCTTAGGTAAAAAAAAAAAAGCAAAATTCATGATTTTTTTTCTTTTCCAACTTTCTATTGTGATTGGGATCTCTCATCTATATTTGTTACTTTTTCTTGATGAAAAATTCTTGAGATACGGGCATTTTTACGTGGTCTTAGTCAAGTAAAAAAAAATTACAAAAATATAATTCATGGCCTATTTGGATTACAACTTTTTTTCTCCTTACATAGTGTACTTTTTCGCATTTTTCCCTTTAATGTTATTAATTTCTCAGTATGGAAGCTGTAATCTCATGTTAAGGCAAGCTCACATCTTCTAGGTGCTGACCAAATGATAATGCCTTAAATGCTAGGTTCCGTATTTAGTCTTGTGATAAATGAGAGCATCCGTCTTTTCTTTTATCTTTTTTGGGCTTTAGGTACGTTGAAAGAGATGCATTAATTACAAGACAAGTCAACTCAGGGTGTCTTGTATTTTAAAATGAGCAATAATGAGCGTCCCAACCAATAAATAAATAAATAAATAAGTTAAGGAGTTCATTAAGCAACTGCCGACATAAACATGATGTCAGTAGACTACTTAAATACTCTAATTGGGGTCCAATCAAATACAAATTAAAAATTCTATTTTTATGGTCAGGTTAAAGAGAGCTCCCTTCATACTTGTTGAGTATATATATATATATATATATATATATATTTTAATTTCAAGATATTAATTACGCTTAATGTTATAATGGACAATGCTTGATATAATTCAAAATTTCCAAAATCCGTTGTTAAAAAAATGCCTATGAAAAACAGATTTTCATAACTAGATTATACACAAATTTTCTCTGTCTTCACATTTTCATTCACATTGGCATTAGTTACTAGTCTTTTACACACATAATAGTACAAATGACTAAATTAGTAACTGAAAATATTAGTTAGAAGTCCTTGTCTCCTTTCACAGTATTATCAGGGGGCTATTTTCTTTATTAATAAACCTAGCTGTTTAGTCAGGCTCAAACCCCCAAAGAGTCCCTTTGTTGAAAAAAAATAAAAATCAATTTACTTATCAAAAGAACTTAAATAACTTTTAATGATAATGAATCTATGCATCTTTATGATGCGATGTGTTTAGTATTGATATAAAGTCGCATTTTAGTGGCCAAATAAAAATTTAAATTAAAAAATTAAAAGTAAAAGCTATTCAAACATGCGCATTAACTAAAACAAATTACTAGTTGAAAATCAGAGGTTAAGCACCTCGTTTAATGGTGGAAAAGCTATAAAATTGAATCGATTTAAAACATCATATCTCAAAATTTATAAGAAAATGGTCGGGAAAAAAAATAAAATGGCTTATGTGCTTCATAAATTGGCCTCCTTCATCTCGGTATTAATTTATGGAAAATGAGAAGGTAACGGTTATTCTCATTTGTGACGGAGTTGTCCACACCTTTGATTTTTTAGCCTGTACCAATTGTGTTTAGAATTTCAGGGAATACCTTTCTTAGTTTAATGCTCTAGTGTTGGTAAAAATTCCACTTGATGGGATCATCAAAGTGGCAAAGTTTAAATGAAAAGGAAATGCATATTTGGGCCAAAAATGATATACATAATTTTAGAGAAAGAAAGAAGAAAATATACATAATCAAAACTTTGATATAATCATATGTATGATTTTTTTTTTTTTCAAAATTTGAAAAGCTTCCAGATTTTTCAAGTTATCCCAAATGATGCACGAAAGTTTACTTAAGGACAAAATGATTCACTTTTAAGATTTCATCCATGAAAGATGACATCAAAACGTGATGTGTACAATAAACACATCAGGAAGAGGAAAGCATATTGTTTCTTGTGAACAAAAATGATGTTAATTATTTTAGTCTTTTCAATAAAGGATTATTTATTTCACAAGAAAATAGAGAGAAAAAAATGATTATCCCCACTTGAAATTACCAAAGTTACGAGTCAAGTTCTTTTTGCCCCAAAACCAAACACCACTGCTCCAAATTTGACGATTTCAAACAAATTCATAAATTCGCATGAATGAAAAATTAAATGGTCGGTCATTTTTTCCCTTAAGCAAAAGTCAATGCATTTTTTTGGATCGTTAGAAAAGCGATGACATTTTTATTCCATGTGAAAACATTATAAGTGAAAACATTTCATCGGGAGTATTATAAGTGAAAACATTTCTAAAGCCGTCGAAAAGAACGCTTTCTAAGTTTGAACCCATATCTCTATAGTTCCATGGTCAATTTAATATTCCCAGATATTTTTCTCTCTTTTCCCTCATAAATTAATAATACCCCGTCTTGATTTCCTTTTCAATAATTTCTCATGGTCTTCAATTTTTTCGTTTGACTTTCCCCAAACCGATTCTTCCCTCCTAACAAATGGGAATCCGTGGTGAATCGCGTCGCCGCTATCGGTGGCAAAGTGGTAAATAAGGGGGAGGGGTCACGTTGGAAAGGAGAAAAAAGAGCTTTTATTGGGCCGTACAGCTTGGGGAAAGTCCGAAGCTTTTCCTTTGATCCGAAGGCTTTGCCCCTGATTGGTCAAACGCCTCCCACCAAACCCCCCTCGAATGACCACAATGCCTCAACCATCGACCCAGTTTTTACGAAACTGCCCCTCGAACGATCTTGGCCGTCGGTGAAAGAAAAATGGTGGATAGGTAGAGACGCATCCCATGAATAGCACGGCCGCCAAAATTAATTTTGAATTTATATTCCTAATAAAGATTCGCTGTGAATTTGTTTCATTTAAAATTTCATGATAAAGGATAATGTTTTTCGTAAAGGTCATTTTCGAAGACAATTATTAATTTTTCATTTTGTTTGGTGAATTCAAGAGAATGATTTTTTTTTTTACTAGAACGAAAAGTCTTTTTTCCACCAATTTAAACTTGTTTTCAATTCATGGAAAATATTTTCTTAGAACGATTTCTAAGAATATTTGTCATTCAAGCAAGCGAACTCTTAATATGAGATTGACCTATTTATTAGATTAAGCCTTCACTAGATGGTCAAAGACATATAGGGGTTATTTGATATTTATAATAACTACATATAAGAAAGAGCACTGCATGATAAATTGGTAATTTAATATTATCGGAATAAATGTACTTGGGATCTTATTTTATGCCGTTTCATAGTTTTTAAAGACAACAAGAGTTAATTGTTGTGCTGACGTTTCACTTAAAAAATGAGAAACATAATTTTTCCAAACCAAATGTTTCCATTAATCTGATAAAGTAACCAGCACATAAAAATAAAAGTGTTTTCGGAAAAGGTAAAAAGAATGACAATGATGTAGACGCCCAGCATAAAATTGAGGGGATCGGGCTCCGACCAAACCCTAAAAAATTATAGTTTAATCACCCGAATCATGTGCAATTTGCAATATTAAAACGACACCCCGTCATGTTCTCGTACCAAACTTCTTGTAATTTCGCTAAAAGGGCAGGCGCAAGCCCAAATCGCTCGTAATTCACTCAGGGGCATTTCGGTCATTCGCCCCTCGCAACCATGGTTTGGTTCTCGACAAATACGACAAGACACGACCCACCACGATCAAAACGGAATCGGAAACGCATTGTCGGTTTGCTCCTCGCCGCCGGTAATAACGACGCCGCTTCTGTCCTTCTTCCTCCTCCTCCTCCTCCTCCTCCTCCTCGTCGCCGCCGCAGCTCCGCCATCATCGCCTCCGTTCCCGAGAGCCCACCGAAGCTCCCACCATTTTTCCACCGTTCCCCAGCTCGCTCGAGCTCGACACGGCCCTCCCGACTCGCCCCCGAGTCGAAACTCGGTGTCCGACCGGTCGCGATAGCGTGGTGGCCGCCGCCGCCGCCACCGTGGATCGCTGTGCCGTGCGTTCGTTCCTTTGTTTGACCGGCTATGCTGTGAGTTTGTTGGGTGTTGTGAATTGGGTTTGGGTTGGTTAGGGCAACGCCCCCTGCGAGCGATGGAGCGGGCCATGCTGACGGTCGGGCCGGGCATGGACATGCCGATCGTCCACGACAGCGACAGGTACGACTTGGTGCGGGACATAGGCTCGGGGAACTTCGGGATTGCAAGGCTCATGAGGGATAAGGTCACGCAGGAGCTCGTCGCTGTCAAGTACATCGAGCGGGGCGACAAGGTTAGTCGGTTGTTTCCCGACTTCACATGTGTTCTTTTTTTCTCCCCCTTCCTGGTGAGGGTGATTGATTGGTTGATCAATAGTTTATCTGTACTAATAAAGACTTCAGGGTATTAATTGTGTTTTTAATGCATCGGAGATGATTTGAAAAATTCATAGCCGGCTTTATTTGCTTGGAGTTGTTTCTGCTTATGGAAATACCTTTTGATCAGTTAGTTTATCTGTGCTAATAAAGACTTTAGGGTATTAATTGTGTTTTTAATGCATCGGAGATGATTTGAAAAATTCATAGCCGGCTTTATTTGCTTGGAGTTGTTTCTGCTTATGGAAATACCGTTTGATCAGTTAGTTCATCTGTACTAATGAAGACTTTAGGGTATTAATTGTGTTTTTAATGCGTCGGAGATGATTTGAAAAATTCGTGGTTGGCTTTATTTGCTTGGAGTTGTTTCTGCTTATGGAAATACCGTTTGATCAGTTAGTTTCTTTTGCCAGGAATGGCTAGTGTGTTTTAAAAATGCTCTATTTACACGGTTCATGGTTTCATTTGGTGCTGTAGTCTTGAGGTGATAATTTGACAATTCAAGGGGAAACTTTATTTGCAGTTGGTTGATAATGAGGCCTTCATAATGGTTCTTGTCCCCCTTTTTTCATGATCTCGTGAAAAGAGCTAGTGTTTTTGGAATTACCATTTAGGGGATGAGCACCGTGGATGGGCTTCTTTGTGGATGGGGGACAAGCAATGCTGGAGATTTATGCGATGCTCTACTTGAAAGTGTGAGAAAAAGGACATTTCCAATTGATCTATAAAATGTTATGTCTAAAGGAAGGATCTTGAGAAGCAAAGAAGTGATTAGTAATTAGAAGATTATGTCGGAAGGACAAATGGGGGAAGGAGAGCCATATTAGTGCTGTTCTCAGATGTTCTTAAATTACAACTGACAAGTGCTTGTTGCATCTGAGTCCCCTTTTCCGTGTCTAGACATGAATGGCAAGCACGATTATCGACTTCTGGCTCACTAATTTGTAGCTTTCTATGTCTATCTCCCCATGTTGCAGATAGATGAAAATGTTCAGAGAGAGATAATAAACCACAGATCTCTGAGGCATCCGAACATTGTTAGATTCAAAGAGGTTAGATTCACCTTGTTAGTTCCGGACCTTATCTCAGTTTAAGTGAATAAATGACTGAATAAGATCTATTCCAGGTCATTTTAACACCTACGCATCTGGCAATTGTGATGGAATATGCATCTGGTGGAGAGCTTTTTGAGCGAATATGCAATGCTGGGCGATTTAGTGAAGATGAGGTTCTTCAATTTTCCTTATGCATGATGCACTTTTTATCTCAGTCTCCAATTTCGAGGATAGCTCTCATCTGGATGTTTTGTTGCCTTTCTGGTGCAGGCTCGCTTCTTTTTTCAACAGCTCATATCTGGTGTTAGCTACTGTCACGCTATGGTATCTAAATACTATTTTACATGTTATGGAGTTTATTAATTTTGTTATCTGGTCAGCTTGTCTTTGATAGTAACCGGCTTTCCAATGCTTTGTTCTTGATGAAGCAAGTATGCCATCGTGATCTAAAATTGGAAAATACTTTATTGGATGGAAGTCCGGCCCCTCGACTAAAGATATGTGACTTTGGGTACTCAAAGGTATGTGTGGGTTCTTTTCTTTTCCTTCTCTTTCCTAAGTCTGTTTCTAATTGCCAGTGGCTCAATGGTGTCTTTTGAGTAGAAGTCTTGCTTTGGTTTAAATTGCAAATTATAGGGCAACTTGAAACGAACCTGTTAGTTTTGGCTGTGGCTGGCACTTTAGGAGGCAAAGATCTTACTACTAAATTGTTATGCTCTTTCTACCAGTGCCAGTTTTGGTGCTTTAGAGTAAGAGGATACACTGCCTGACTTGTAAAATAAGGCGAAATTCCTCAATTGGCATATACTATGATTTAAATCTGCATTTATAGTTTATACGTTTTATCCCGCCAATTTTTTTAATTGATGTTGAGAGAGCTTGTATATTATCATGGCGAGAGATCACTATATTATGTTCATAACCGTATTGGCAAATCGCGATATTCATTTAGATTCAAATTCTCAATTAATAATTGTGAATTTGAGAGTGGACATGATTAGTAAGATTCAGCGGTGTTTTTCGCAATAGAGACATACTTGACTTAAGTAAATTCTATTGCAAAATATTAATTTCTGAATAGGATTATGATTAAACGCATAGATATCTTTATTTAGAGAATTAAGTAAATTCTGTCGCAAGATAATAATTTTTGAATAGGATTATGATCAAAAGCATAGATATCTTAATTTCATGTACATGTGACATGCTATGATTTCTACATGCAAGATATTAGGGCACATTGTTTTTCTTTTAAATAGAAAAATAAAAATTGCATTTAATTTGTAAATGGTTTTCGGATTATAATATTTAGTTTCCGTTGTTGGGAAATTATTGGAGTATAATAAATATGGTGACATCAGACAATCTACATTAGTTGATGAGTCTAAATAGAATCAATTACAGATCGACAGAACTGAGAAGTGCATTCTGTGGCGCACTGATAAATTGGCCTGTGATTGAGTATTTATAGGTGAGTGATTGTTACGTTTCAAGGCATATATAATTTAGTTTTCGTTGTTGCAAAATTATCGGAGTATAATAAATATTGAGAAGTCAGACAATCTACATAGCTCGATAAGTCTATATACAATTAATTGCATACTGGTAGAGCTGAGCTTTGCATTCCTTGGTGGACTAATTTCCCTGTGATTGAGTATTTTGTAGGTGATTGATGGTTAAGTATCGTTTATGTCTTACGAACTAAATTGTAAGATACTAGTGAATGATACATACATTTTTGAAGTGTTGCATCTGTCACTTTTGCAGTTTTTAGTGGCCATCCACGAAAGTTAACTTTGTGTCATGGCATGCTTTGTGTTTTTTAGACTTGTTTCCATCCCTTGTAGATGTGCACTTCCTTGGAAGAGTGAATTTGGTGCAACATATCTAAAATGGAATTTTACAGATAGTTCATATGATTTCATGGATTTGAGATGATCTGATTTTTGTCACTCTTCTTAGTCCTCAGTGCTGCATTCAGAACCAAAATCAACTGTGGGAACTCCAGCGTACATTGCCCCAGAAGTCTTACAAAGGCGAGAATATGATGGCAAGGTACAACAAATATCTTTTAAGAAATTCTGCTGAACGGTCTGGTTATCATATTTGCATCAAGCATTAGTGTCCTAGAGATGATTGTAGTCTTTTGATTACAAAAGTGCTATAAAAGTTGATCCATTACCTTTGGGAGATACCCTGTAAAGGAAGCTCATCCCATTAGAAAGCATGGCCTTTCAACATGAATTTGACAAGAGGCCATTGTCATGTTGTTTAAACTTCAGTTTTTAATCTTAGCACCTTACGATTTTATGATCTATAATGTGAGAGACATTCCTCAGTCCAGATTTTACTGGTTAGTCTGCAAGGAATAATTGAAATAGTCTGTTCTGAATGCAAACAAATCCTTTTTCATAAAACCCCTAATCCTAGATTTGGCTTAAGCAGACTTTGCTCCTCGTTGTTGTCAATGCAAATGCCTCTATCTTGCTCAGCACCTCCTCCGTCTCTACACCATTGCACATCTGCCCTTTCTTGTGATAAATTAGAAGTGAACTGCCTTTTGATTAGATCTTGTTGGCATGCAGTCCTGCCAGCCTGCTTTGGCATTGCAGTCAATCAAGTTTTCTCTTCCAAAACTATGTATGTTTGATGTCCCCAAGGTTTGGTTGCAAGGGGGACAAGGTATCACAGAAATCTGACATAGTTCAAAGCTATGCTTGTTGGAGATTCGATTGCTTGTTGATTTGCTTACACTTAGAAGTGAAGTGGTTCATGTTATGCTTTCCCTTTGTAGACAGATAGAGATATCTCTCATCTCTAGTTCTCTACAATTGTGTCTCATGATCATTCATGCAAAGCTAAAAGATTAAACTTGTGGCTTCTCTGTGGTATTTTGATCTACTTTTTGTTGGTTGCCAATTTTAGAAATAAAATACTTTTTCAGTCTTCATCCAGTGCTGGCATTGAGCAGTGAAGGCTTGATAATGATTAGCCAGCCTGAGCGTCAGGATGAGGGCGGATAGTGAACAAATGTTAATATATTTCTTCTGCCTTCCAAATTTGAAAAGATTTCTCATATAGAGCGTGCTTTGCATTTTTTTCCCACTTCAGTGGATTCTTATAGGCTCTCCAAGAAATGGATACTTTTCTTTCCTCTATCAATATGAGTAGGTCTGTCTTCTAGTCTAATGCAACACTGCCATTAGGTTGTTTGACATGTTTTCCTCTTTAGCTTGTATGTGTGGAAGGAGGTGGTGGATGATCTATTACTTTCATCAGATTGCAGATGTTTGGTCGTGTGGGGTGACCTTATATGTGATGCTAGTAGGTGCTTATCCCTTTGAGGATCCTGAAAAACCTAAAGACTTTCGGAAGACAATTCTGGTAATTCAGGGACCTTGTTTTCTTCTTGTTATACTCTATATAATTATCTATTCTTTACACACTTCTCATTGTGGTTCATGCAGAGAGTTATTAACGTTCAGTATTCCATCCCAGAAAATGTCCAAATATCGCTTGAGTGTCGGCATCTGATCTCTCGAATATTTGTTGCAGACCCTGCAGAGGTAATAGATGGAGAGTTTAATGTACCAGACATTGTTTGGTAAAAATCAATTAATTATGGAACATTTTAATCCTTTGGTGGGCTAGAATTTGCTCAATCTTAGATTTTCCGACCACCTTTTGATGGTCTCTTTTGAAGTGAAAAGTAGCTACATATTTCTGCCTCTTTAATTGTGCGGCTCAATGTTGAGCCTGATACTTGACGTGTATGTGGTGCAGAGGATTTCCATCCCTGAGATAAAGAGTCATCCATGGTTCCTGAAGAATTTGCCTGCTGATCTTATAGATGAGAACACAATGGGCAATCAATTCGAAGAGCCTGATCAACCAATGCAGAGCGACGAGACGATCATGCAGATAATTGCTGAGGCCACGATTCCGGCGATCCCGCCCCATGGCCTTAATCAATTTGTCGCTGATAGCCTGGACATGGATGATGATGACATGGATGACTTGGACTTTGAATCCGAGCTAGACATTGACAGCAGTGGTGAAATAATCTATGCATTATGATGAAAGGTCTCTGTAGGCAGAAGTTCTGGATGATAGCTTAGTTTCTGAAAGTAAGTGATTTGCATCAACTATTTATAATAAGCCAAGAGAAATATATCTCCGTCTGTCTTAGATTAGGATGAATACTGTGGAAAGAGTACATTATCTAAACCTCTTGTTTTGTGACATGGACATTTACATTTGTCAGGCTCTCTGAGCTGTCTTTTGTTGTCTTCGTCATCACCATTATCATCTCTCTCTCTGGCATTTGGTTTATTGTCAGCAAATAGAAGAGAAGAGTATTCTAACTACCTCTTACATTAGTGAGGTCGTGAGCCTCCTTAAGTCGGGAACCTGTCTGTCTTGTTTCTTAGATTGTGCTGGGTGTTCTCCAATCCAGTGAAAGGAGGACATGAAATAGTATACTGTGACACTGTCTAAATACATGGATCGATGTAGTAACTTTCTAAGTTGATAAATTAATGATCACCAGACCATAGAAAATACTGTTGATACGCTATGTAGGTACAATTAGTTTGTTAAAACTCATTTTGGTCACTGAAGCAAGAGTCTAGACCCCTAGGTAAGGCACACTTAGATTAAATGTGTCACAATGAGAACACAGCAAAGCTAGAAAGGGACCTTATCAGAGTATGCTAGTCAGGAAGTTGATTTTTGGTGCCTTTTGGGAAGAGAGGATACAAGTAATTCCCAGAGGTTCAAGAAGAATGTTGAAGATGCTGCCTAACGCGGTGTAAGTTCAAGATATTTTGATTGAAGATGTGTTTTTCCTGAAGTTTTGATCGTCTCACCACTTGTAAAGTTCAGGACACGCCCATCCAACATGAATAAAGACCAAGAATGAAGAGGACGTCACGTTGTGGGGATGAAATTAGTAGCAGCAGTGTCTTTCTAAAAGTATATGTTTACACAGCGTTTTTCTTGGTTCTAGGTTCTTACCCAATATAGGTTGTGAAACTGAGACCTCGTGTCTGGAGAAGTTTCTCAATCGGGCTAGTATTCTAAGAATCTAAGTTGGCCTCTTCTTCAGACACTATCATCTGCAAGATATTGAAACTGCTCTCGAGAGGATTGAAACTGCTCTCGAGAGGCCTCCACATGATGGACTTTTTCTACCACCCACTGTGGCGTCCCAACCCGCCACTTTACTAACGCGTGATATTAAACATCAAGCAAATCATCAACAATAGTTGACGAACATGAGAGAGAAAAAACACAACAGCTCTCATTTCTTGTATTATTTTTAAATATCGCTGATCATAGGGCTATAATGAGGGGTCAAAAGGACATAATACCTTCACAGGCTATCTATTCAGCCATCATCTATGCTTTCAAACTATCCACAACCTACCACCCATTCGCACGATTCAATCTCAAAAAGTGCCAAAATCGTATCTCAAAAATGGATCCCTACCACAACTCATCTCCCTCCTATGGCTCCCCATCGGCACTGCCCTCATCATTGCCTGCTGCTGCTATCCTTTGAGTATGGCAGATGACTACTTAGATATCCTTTGATATTGGTGTAGAGGGCCACAAAACGATAGGCAATACAGGACCTACATCTATCTAGAGTGTGGATGCGTAGCGTACAAAAGTCATAGAAGGAAAGTATGGAACGATGAACTCGTATAGCTGCCCGTCAAGATTTACTAGGGCGCTGTAGCGTAAGATAGGGGGAGCGAGAACTGTAGCCATCTATGGATTTGAAAAAGATGTGAACAATAATAAGGGTGAGCTAATGCCCAGTAATGAAATATCCAAAACACTATACCATATGATATACCCATCACATGAACAAAAAATCTACCTAAGATAAGCAACTCACTCACCCCTTAGACAGGACTATACAAAACTATGCTAAGGACAAATAAATTATAACGATAGGACCTAAATATAATCTAGACTCACAACTGGACTCACAACATAAAGACCTATCGACCTCGATGAACGATGCAATCACACACGTGCACACAATTCACACGTTTTAGTTCACTTTTTGTTTCCACTCCAAGACACATGGTTGGTGTGCTCACTAAACCACGCAAGGAAGAATACTCCCGTCTAATGGTATTCCTGTGCGCTCTTTGATCCTTCACGGTGTATGCTAGTTCGCTGTCTAGCCCGCATAGGTTTCATGGTCCAGTGACCATGGCATCCCTACTTTGTGTAGGTTTGCAGAATTGTAAGGATCGCTACATACCTCAAACCATTGATAAAATTTTGCAAACACGGAAATCCCAAACTTTTAATGGATTCACTAAGGATATATTGATCAATCCTGCCGATGTTGAATCACTAGGTATGAACGTCTCGTTTTGCTAGTCAATACCCCTCAAAATTCGATGGTGGGTTATCTATACCGATAGAGTTTGGTCTAGATGACTTGATGTCTTTTATTCCATTTATGTTATTGACGTTTTCTATCAAGATTGTTATGGTAACAATTAATGGACAGTTATAATGTAATAAACGTGGGCAATAAAGCGGAATGAATTGGGAAATATAATAGTAGGATTGCATTTAAATTAATAAATATTATAACATTCTCCTACTTGATTAAGACATTCCATCAAAGGAAATATTAATCCAAACCCACATAAACTTCATGTTGAAATAAAACACATGAATCATAGTCATGAGTTTTCTTAGAGCAAGTATTATCTTCCATATATCACAAAGTTTTTCATCAACCCATATGCGATAACATAACCTAATGAATAAACCTTATATTTATTCCAGGTCAAACACGATTGTTCTTCTCATAATACTGAATATATACAATTGTATTGAGAAAAACATTGCAAAAACATAAAATAAAAGTCTCACAAATTTTTCCAAATAAAGAAAACCAATGTCCATTATGACTATATGATTCTTATAATTTATTGGTGGCATGCCTTTAGTTAATGGATTAGCTATTATCAATTCAGTGCTTATGTGTTCTATAACTACTTTTTTTTCTCTTTAACATGCTCTATGATGGTTAAATATTTGATGTCAACGTGCTTGCTTGGACTACCATTTTTGTGATTCTTAGTCATGAAAACTACAACTAAATTGTTGCAAAACATTCTTAATGGGTTAGCAATAGGGTCCATAACTCTAAGTATCAATATGAAACTTTTCAACCACACATCAGGTTTGAGATTGCTCAAAATAAGAAATGAATGCTACCTTCATAATAGAAGTGGCAATCGAGGTCTATTTTGCACTCCTTCAGAATACAGCTCCATCAGCAAACATAAAAATGCATCACGATATTGATTTATGAGATCAACGTAGCTAGCAAAATTTGAATCCAAGTAACCAACTGCTTCTTGGCTTGTTGTCAGTTTATACATAAGCATGTGGCTCTTTGTATCTTGAAGTACCTTATCACCTTCTTTGTAGCTCTCCAATGGTCCATACTTGGATTACTTTAATATATTCCTAACATTCTCATGCAAAAGTAATGTCAGATAGAGTGCAAACCTGAGCATATATTAAGCTCCCGACAACGGAAGCATATAGCATGTTCTTCATTTGTTCTTTTTCAAAATTGTTCTTTGGGCATTGGTTCAAATTAAACCTATCAACCTTCACAATGGGTGCTATCCTTGGTAAATAATCTTTCATCTGAAATCTCTCTAACATCTTATTGATATAGGTTTCTTGAGATAGTCTTAATAAACCTCGAGATCTATCCCTATGAATTTTAATGCCAATGACTTAAGATGCCTCACCCATATTCTTCATGTCAAAACTCTTAGAGAGAAATTGTTTCACTTCATATAGGAACCCTTTATAATTGGTAATAAGTAAAATGCCATCCGCATATAGGACAAGAAAACAAATCCTCCTCCTACTAACCTTCTAGTATATACATTGATCCATGACATTCTCCATAAAATCGAATGAAAAGATGACATCATGGAACCTCATGTACCATTGGCCAAATGTTAGTTTCAAGCCATACAGAGACTTTCTTAAGTTTGCACACCAAATGCTCACTAGCAATAGAGAAGAATACTTCTGGTTGTTTCATGTAAATCACTTATTCTAATTTTCCATTGAGGAACACCGTTTTCACATCCATGTGATGTAATTTCATATCAAAATACGAAGAGAATCTTTCTTAGATACATAAGAAAATATATCCGTGTAGTCAATTCCCTCATTCTAAGTGAATCTCTTGACAATGAATCTAGCTTTGTATCTTTTAATATTGCCCAATGAATGCTTTCCTAGTTTTGAAGACACATTTACAACCAATGGGTTGCACATCATCAGATAACTCAATTAATTCCTAGACCTCGTTAAATACCAAAGAACTCATCTCTTCCTTCATGATATTGTACCACAAGTTGGATTTATCACAATTTATGGCTCATGAACATGTTTCCGCATCATTTTCATCTTCAACATTATAATCAGATTCTTGTAGATACACAATGTAGTTACTAAGGATTGTCGATTTCTTCATTCTAGTACACTTTCTTAATGTTACATCAAAATTTTTCCAAGAAGTCTATTGTTCAACTAGATGCTCAACAGTATTTAGTAATTGCTAAACATTTGGATAAACCAAATTAATATCAACAAGTTGTGGATCTTTAATGATTGGTTGTTCAACAGTCGGTTAAATTGAAAGTGTCATTGTAAACAACAACCAATCTAGTACTTGAGGTGGAATGTTGAGTATTTAAATGATCTTTTTTAGAAACAAGGCTCTTGAATTGATCACTCCCATTGATAAGGTCATTCTTAAGAAACTTAGTATTTCTCGATTCCACAAACCTAGTGGTGTGAGATGGACAATAAAATTTATGTTCCTTAGACTTTTCGGCATATCCAGCGAAATACTCACTTATATCATTTGGTCTAATTTCTTTTCATTTGGATTGCAGACACTTACTTCAGACAAGTATCCTCAACGCGTACATGTCACAAACTCGATTTTCACATTTGAGTAACTCAAAAGGCATCTTTGGGATAGTCTTGGTTGGAGTTCAGTTTAATATGTACACTACCGTTTTAAGAGCCTTAGTCCACAAAGATTTAGGAAGTTTGGAGCTACTAAGTATACTCCGCACCATGTTCAATAAAGTTCAGCTTCTTCTTTTTGCTACACCATTATGGTCCGGAGAACTAAGTATAGTGTATTAGACAATAATCCCATACTCTTTAAGAAACTTTGCAAATATACTAGGTGCTTGTCCATTTTCAGTATATCTACCATAGTATTTTCCATCTCTATGTGATCTTATGATCTAAATTTGTTTACCGTATTGTTTCTTTATTTTAATTTTAAATACCTTAGAGACATGCAACACTTCATGCTTATCATAAATGAAAGAGATGAAGTATCTCTAACCATTTGAGTTCATATATGGATTATAAATATCTGTATGTATGATTTCTAATATTTTTGTATTCCTCTTAGTACATTTATTTGACTTGTTGCTCTATTTTTTACTTTGTGCAGTCCACAAAAGTATCATAATCACTAAAATCTAGATTACTAAATACTCAAGTATTTATTAATTGCTTAATAGATATGACTCAATTTTAGTGTCACAACATAGAAGAATCCTCATTCATAACACATATCTTTATGCCAACATTATCATGAATGCGTATCACACTATAAATGGTATTATCTTGTAAATTAATTCTAAAGAGACTATTAGAAAAAATACAACTCTCAATAATTTTAGATTTATACGATAAACTGAATGTTGAACTTGAAAATTTAAAGGAATATCCCAAATGTACAAGCCTTGAAATTGAAATTAAATTTCTAGATAAATTAGGAATATAAAATGTCATTTTCAAATTCAAAACAAAGCTACTATTGAGAACTAATATACATGTCCTAATAGCTTCCATACACGAATATATCTTGTTTCATGAATAGATATTTTATTCACTTCTCGTTAGTTTCCATTGGTTTTGAAAACCCTGCAAGAAATTCGAAATGTGGATTGTAGAACCAGAATCAATCCACCTAGTGTTGTGACTTACATCAATCATATTTTATTCATAACAAACATATAAAAGAAGGTTATATTTCTTCTGAAGTTAGGTCTTAAATTTGGGACCTTTTTCTATTTTGCTTGCCTTACCTTTTATACTTACCTTGTGTGGCAATATGAGCACTTTCTCCCTTTTTCTATTGGCAGAGTCTAGTCTTCTTAAACACACATGATCATAAGTTTATTAATTGACCATTTAGTATTATGTTTTTATTTATACCCAGGGAACCCCATCGGCTTACGCCGACGGGTAAATCCTAGAGTGACACTAGTGGAGGACCCACCACCCCGGCATCACGCTTAAGATGCCGATGCTTCCCCTGGGGTTTGACCCCCTCACCTTTCCCCCAAGGCAAGGGATTCTTATCCAGCGGAGCCACCATTTAGTATTATGTTTGTTGTAAGAGATATTGAAAAAGACATATTCTTGTGAGAGAGTGTTCTTGATATAGTATACAAGTAATGATTATGATATCCAAACTTCAAAATTCTTTAGCTAAGCTACAGTGTCTCTTATCATCATGATGTGTTCATGTGCACTTCTTACACTAGTTAGCTTCAACGATGAGAACTTTATAATTAGGATCATGGCATACGCCTTCTCTGAATATTCAAATTGCGCATTGATAGCCTTCAACAATTTATTGGTATTGTTATGCTAAATGACTGAATCATGAATGCTAGTAGAAAACTTTGTTTTTTTGTATGTTACACTAAGGCACTTGCACCACTCCCATTGTACATAAATATTAACTTCAGCTGAAGTGCTAGCCTCAATATGAGTAAGTGGTTCGTTTGAACGTATAACATAATCAATATCCATACACCCCAATTAAAGAAGGATTGATTCCCTTCATTCTTTATACTTGTCATTGTTCATCTTGGGAATAATTACACTAGAACTAATCATAGATGGTAAAACTGTATCATATTCAAAAGGGAAACTTATGTATCGATATAATTGAGGTAAATAAACTTAAATAATGTTTTACCAATATAAAAATGTTATAAGATATGAACCACATAATATCAAAAACTAAATGTGGGCCAAATTTCTAATTTAAATAGATTCATAATTACTTTGTGATGAAATTATCAAATTATATTTTCTTTCTCAATCCCTATGGGTAAATTAAGAAAGATAAAATGGTATTTCATGCTAATGAATCACATTAATATATTGAAAATTTCCATGAGATAAAATTTATAATGTTAAGGTGACTAATTGCAATTAATGTTTTTGACTATATGTGATCCAAAGACTTTCAATGTATATAATTGAATATAGTAAAATATATTGTGGTTTATTTTTAATTAATAAAATATATATGGATCACTAGACATTTAATTTTACATAGAGGCAAAATAGTAAAATCACGTGTAAATGGGTAAAATTGGAATTTTACATGTAAGGGAAAAATTGGAATAACAAGAATTTTACGCCCAAAAGGGCAAAATTGTAATTTACATGGGCAAGAGCAGAATAGACATTTTGCACCGCGGGGACCATCGCACGCACCCATTGTAGGCACTCAGGTATGTGTTGCATGCGCCCATGGTCTCCTCCGTGACCTGTTTCCATCATGCTCCATTGCGACTCGCCTCCATTCCGCTACCTAGGTCTCCTTTCATAGTGCATATCCGACCAAATTGATCCCTGGGTTTTGAAGGCAACGTTGGGATGGACACATAGTTCCAAGATTTGGTGAAAACAACTAATAAAATGATTGAAATTGAGCCTAAAACGATTTGCCCTAAAGTCCTAACTATCGAAAATTTTACTGCTTGTTAGCCTTTGGCAGTCAATAATATGCCAAATTATCTTATGACTTTTCTTCTTAATGGCAGTTTAATTGTGCAAGTCCATTATCACATGGTGGGTAGCTCGAATTTAGTTGGAATTTGCAATTTTGTTCCAAACCACATAAGATCCGAATTTTATCCATTCATAATCCAATGAAAACTTATAAAATTCCATAAGATTTGGTCAAAGACAGAGATTATAAATAGCTATGATACCAAATGTTAGACTAAGTCTAAATGAAGCACTAATGATCCCGATTTACCATTCATGGAGAAAAACGAGAACGATTAGCAGAAACGTAAGGACTGGAACATACCTCCAACCATTGATGAGATATTGCAAATGTGGAAAACCCAAACCTTGAACGTATTCGCTTAGCATATACTGATCAATCTTGTAGATGTTTAAATTAACAAATATTATAACATCAACATCATCCAATATATTTGAAATCTGTGATGAGACACCGAATAGAATAATTCATATTGTATTTATCATCACTATCAAAGACCCACTTTTAATTTAAGAGCTCATTCAGTTGGTTAAAATGTTTTTGAATTTATTTTTTAGTGGGATCTACTAAGTTTACCGTAGAACCTATGAAAATCTTTATAGAATTCGATTATAGTGCATGCAAAATGAAATTTTCCATTCATCATATGGAAAAGAATAAAGCTTGGCCGTTACCTGCTTAACTAATCATCTCGTGGCTACCCCTGGTAAACGGGCTGTTCTCAGAACAACCCAACTTCCAACGTTTTGTCCGGTGGACCTCGGGGTCAACCCAAAGTCGCTGGATAACACCGGGTTGGATAAAATAAGCCCATAGCTTTAGACATGGACATGTTCAATGACTATGACAGGTCTTTTTAAACCCTTAAATCTTAAATTAAGGAGCGTCGGATCGATGCTTCCAAGGGTCGCTCTTCCTAAACTTCCCATTTGATGACTAATTTGGCCGGAAAATAATCTTTTTTTTTTTGGATATCGGAAAATAATCTTTAACCACCACTTTTAGAAAAAAAGTCTAACGCGCCTTCCCTTCACCTCCTTTCTCAAGTGTTGCTTCGGAGACCAGAGAACTCCTCTTCCTCCTTGCCTCTGCAGAAGACCC
Source organism: Eucalyptus grandis (assembly GCF_016545825.1). Classification (NCBI taxonomy): domain Eukaryota; kingdom Viridiplantae; phylum Streptophyta; class Magnoliopsida; order Myrtales; family Myrtaceae; genus Eucalyptus; species Eucalyptus grandis. Next base: position 22,987,729 of record NC_052620.1, read on the forward strand.
AGAAGAGAAAGCAGCGAGCGAGAAGCATCCTTTGCAAATCTCGAAACGTGGGGTTTTAGTTTCTAGGTTTGTTCGTTCTGTGAAGAAAGAAAGAACAAGAAATGGTTGATTGTGCGGGAGCTGCCTTAGGAGCAGCATTCGGCGAGCTGTTTGGCCTCGTTAAGCACCTGGTGATGACTATTGCCGCGTTTCGTAGCCAGTTAAAGAAGATCAAAGCCACTTTGGTCAGCATAGAACCAATCATCATGGACATCAACAAGTTCAACGATCAGCTGCACCGTGGTCCGGAAGAGATGGCTCCGATCAAGGAACTGTTGGATGAAGGCAAACGACTGGTCGACAAGTGCAAGAAGATCCACGCGCTCAATCTGTGTATGAAGTATAGGCACTCGAGAAGGCTGACCGCCTTCAACGCGGCAGTAGTGGAGAAGTTCCAGCTTTACATGCCGCTGCTGGGTGTGAGGGACGGAAAGGAAACGTTGGTGGGCGTGAATGAGATCGGGGAAGACGTGAAGGAGCTCAAGGAGTGGTTCGTGCGAGTGAACGGCAGGGCCCTCCAAAGCGAGCTTGAGACTTCGAGCGACCTTGCGGTCCCTGCAGCGCCCGATTTCTTTGTCGGTGCAGAGGTGGAGGCATCCTTGAGGAAGCTCAAGGAGCAGTTGCTTGAGGAGGGAGCGTCTGTGATTGTTGTGACCGCCCCGGGTGGGTGTGGGAAGACCACTCTGCTTAAGAAATTGTGTCATGAAACGGCAATCAAAGGTACGTGTGTTTAGTGTTTGGATTGATTCGGAACTAAAAAAAGTAGGGATGAATTAGGGATGAATTTATTGAGTTGATCATTGCCAATTGACATCCTCTAATAGTCTTTTGATTAGCTAATTATAATGAAAATTATCAAAAAAGGCTCTAAACATATTATATGGATGCAAATTCAGTTCTAAACTTTTCATCCATACCATAAACTTAAGTTTTTTTTTTTTTTTGGGTAATTATGCCGCCATTTATGTGTATAGGATCTGTTGCCTGAATGATGTTCCTCCTTCGGACATATTTCAATAATTGAATCCCTTTACATCTTCTCTCCCTCTCAAGCAATTCACTTTCTATTAGATGTGAATGTTAGCACAGAGAATTGCTTGGGGTATCACGCAGATTGATGTTTCATCAAGAAGAATCTTTTTTTCATAGTTCCCTTTCGGGTTTGATATCACGTCCAATCTTCCCAAGCTTTTAGATATGCAATAACTCGCTTCTGTTTCATTGCGCTGAGCATCTTTTTTAATCAGCTGAACCCTCCTGTTCACAGCCACATGCTTTAGACTTATTATTTCTGCTATATGGTATCTACTTAGCTCTGTTTCTTATCCTACCGAATTCATTAATGAAAAGTGCCGAGGCAAAATTTCATACTCTTTGCAAGCAATAGGGATCGGACTCACTGTGGTTTCCATATAGGCAAATTTGAGGACAAAATCATGTTCGTCCCTATCTCGAAGAAGCCCAACCTGACAGACATTGTCCAGAAAATGTGTCAACACAATCGTTTACCGGTACCCAAGATTAAATCAGAAGAGGGTGCAGTTTATTGCTTGCAGCAGCTGCTCAACAAAATAGGACAAAGTCCTGTGTTGCTCGTGCTGGACGATGCCTGGAAAGAATCGGAATCCATCGTTGACAAATTTGTCTGCAATGATATCAAAGATTACAAAATCGTGGTGACATCAAGATATGAGTTTCCTCATATCCGTCCTGTGCATCACCTGAACCCACTGACTCATGACGAAGCTGTGGAACTTTTTCATCGATGTGTTACTGTTGATGATAGAAGCATGCGTCCACCAGACACTCAGCTCTTGAATGAGGTACGCTCTCGCTTGCGCTCATCAATTATAGGACATCGAAACTCCGGGTTAATTTTTTCTTTACAGAATATGTTTGATAAAATCAAACCTGCCTATCCCTACTTTCAACTCTCTTTCAAAGAAAGGCCTTGCTTAGTACTATATCAAGTTCCGACAATTGCTGTCTTTTTACCCTGTGGCAGATAGTGGAACACTGTAAGCGATTGCCATTGGTTATTACAGTCGTTGCCAAGTCTCTCCGAGGAAAGAACTATGCATTCTGGAAAAAAAAGCTAAATGAGTTGTCCGAAGGTCATTCCCTTCTTGATTTGGAGACCGAGATTCTAGCTTGCCTCAGAAAGAGTTTGGACGACTTGGATGGTGACCCTTCGATCAAGGAACGTTTCATGGACCTCGGCTCATTCCCGGAGGATTGCAAGATCCCCGCCACTGCCCTTATTGATTTGTGGGTGGAATTGTACAAGCTAGATTTTGATGGTGTGCGCGCTTCTACTGACCTCCATGAACTCGATTATAGGAACCTAGCTGATCTCGTATCTCCCAGGTATGGCCCCGAAGTTCATTTTGTTCTCTCAACCAACTTTTCTAGTTTTCTACTACTGTAAGATTTCCTCATCAGATTCTAGTCGGCATATAATTAATTTTTTTTATACATGACAGTTAGAATGCGTATGAAATGGACAAATGCATGATAGGATCTTTGCACCAAGATTGATAGAGTAATTTATGCCATTTGATGACTTGTAGCTAATCTCAAAATGATTAGATTTTCCATAGTGCCACGATCTATTCTGTTCCCCAAAAATGGGCATCCTAGATGTTTTAAATCCACACCACAATTACTGCGCCTGACTTTCAGTTGTAGTGTGTTCCGCATTGCAATGGTCAAGTGGTTTATACATAGGACTCTAAAGAACATTTCTAACTCCTCACTTAACTTCTCAAGAGTGGGAAAGATCAATGTCTTCTTTTTCTATTGAATTGATACTATCGAATGCATGTCTCTAGAATTTAGCTCAAGAAACTCAAGTGCAAATGCGTATATCCAAGTTTTTGATTGTATACATACAGGAGAGATTCAAGAGACGACACCGACGAATCTTACCGTAGCCACTATGTCACACAGCATGATCTGCTTAGAGAGCTGGCCATGATGGAATGCGATCAAGGGGAAGTAGTGAACAGAGAGAGACTCATTCTAGACTTGATGGCAAATAACTTTCCCGATTGGTGGAGAGAGCAAAAGCAACAGCCTCTTTGTGCTCGTCTAGTATCCATCTCCACAGGTTGTAATTCTCCCTCTCTCAAAAATTTGTAGGGAAAAGTTCATCTGGTTGGTTCTTAGTTACCTTCTTAACCTTCTTCGATCATAACGCAGATGGAAAATTCTCAACACCCTGGCCAAATCTGGAATTGCCTGCAGCTGAGGCTCTTGTCTTGAACTTTCGGACCAACATGCAAACCAAAACCTATGCTTTGCCTGAATTCATTGCAAATTCCCCCAAGCTTAAGGCCTTGATAGTAACAAACTACAGTTTCTTTCCCACAGAGCTGGGCAACTTCCATGTCATCGGTTCCAATTTAAGGAGGATCAGGTTTGAGCGCGTCACAGTTCCGTTCCTAAACATGGGAAAGATATGCTTGCAGGCTTTAGAAAAGATATCATTTTTCATGTGCGACATTGGTCAGGCTTCGACGTCAAACGATGCAAAAATCTCAGATGCAATGCCAAACTTAAAGGAGCTTGACATTGACTATTGTAACGATCTTGTGAGATTACCGGATGGCATCTGTGAGATAAAGCCTTTGCAAAAGCTTAGCATCACAAATTGCCATAATTTCTTTGCTCTCCTTGAACAAATTGGGCAATCAACATCCCTCGAAGTGGTCCGGCTTAATTCTTGCACAGTCTTGTCGTTGTTACCGGACTCTATTAGAAGCCTCCAAAATGTGAGACTTCTTGATATATCTGAGTGCCTGATTATGAGCGCTTTGCCTGATCAAATCGGTCAAATGGTTAATCTCAAGAGGATAAACATCATAGGATGTCCAAAGTTGTATGGATTGCCAAAGTCGATTGTAAAGTTGAGGAACTTAAGGAAGGTGGTTTGTGAGAAAGAAAAAGCCGTCATGTGGGGTGCTCTTAAGAACACTCTCCCTAGCTTGGACATAACTCTTTTCGAAGAAGAACCTAACTTAGGTTGGCTTGGACATGACTCTTTTCGAAGAAGAACCTGACTTAGGTTGGCTGGAGTGACCAAGGCATTGTAATGACATTGAGGGTGTGGACTTTTTATCAAATATGGAAGATTGTTTTTTAACTTTTCGATATTGATGTGGACCAACTAGTTATATTTTCTTTAATATTTTCAAGTCAGAATTTTTTTTTTCTTCTTCCCATTTCTTTCTTTCTTCCTCCTCCTCCAACCACCAACAACGCCACTGCATACCATAACCACTGTGTCCCTACTATTACTATCATCACCTATGCCTAACTCGCGGCTCGTAACCACCATGACCACTTCAGCATTGTCTTCTCTCTCTCTCTCTCTCTCTCTCTCTCTCTCAAATCGGAGGTGCAAATTCAGATCTAAGTTACTACAACCTAATGTTTGAGGTCATGGCAGCCTTAACTGGGCGGTCCTCCAACCACCAACAACGCCACTGCAAACCATAACCACCGTGTCCCTACTATTACTATCGTCACCAGTGCCCAACTCATGGCTTGTAATCACCATGACCACTTCAATATTACCTTCTCTCTCTCTCTCTCTCTCTCTCTCTCTCTCAAATCAAAGGTGCAAATTCAAATTTGAGCCGCTACAACCTAATGTTTGAGGTCACGGCGGCCTTAACTCGGAGGTCGCGACCTTGAATTTGAGGTGGTGCGCTTCAGATCTGATGAGAGAGAGGTGTGCCTACAGTGTCATATGGGCAAAGCTGGTTGTGTTCGTGCATGGCTTTGGTGTGATGGTGGCTGTTAGAGTGGCACATCTATAGAAAATCATTGCTGGTGGTGGTTAGGGTGATTGGTAGGGCTAAGCATGGTCCGGGTTGGACCAGTCCGCTCCCTAACTCTAGGACCAACCCACACAGTGATGGTTCTCAAATTTTGAGACTGAGTACTGACCCTATTGAGCTTAGGACCGAGGACCGGACCGACCCAATGGGTTCGGTCCGATTTAGGTCAACTCGAGACCAATCGATAATTTTTATTTCATTTTTATACTCTTTAAAAAAAGATTAAGGACAGAACTGACCTAACGGGATTGGTCTGGTTCCAAGGTCAACCCAAGACCAACCAATAATTTTTTATTTCATTTTTTGTACTCCTTAAAAAAGCGATTGAGAACCGAACTGATCCAATGGGTTCGATCCAGTTTCAAGGTCAACCAAAGACCAACCAATAATTTTTCATTTCATTTTTTATACTCCTTAAAAGGGCAACCGAGGACCATACCAACCTAATGGGTTCAATGATGAGAAAGGTCAGCTAAGAAAAGCAAGCGGTGAGGGTCAAGTGGGGGTGAGCATTGAACATAATAAGCATCGAATGTCGAACGGGAAGCAACAAGCCAAGCGAGCATCGAGCGGCGAGCGGCATGAGTGACCTAAAGCGAGCGTGGTAAGCGGCGAAGTTGTTTCTTTCGATTTTGAAAAATTGAAGACTAAGAAGACAAATAAGACAGAAGAGAACGAATACTAGAAAATAATGCCATAAGGAGCTGTTTATGCCTTTTTGGATGCTGTGAGAACTCCTCACAAAAACATTTTTCTCCTTCATAAATTATAACTATTAATGAATTACTTGAACTCCTCACTAAAGAGCTATTTAATATTATTGATGCCGTTTATTTTAAGGTTTTCTTTATATAAAAAAATTATAAGTAATATATATCGGAGGGTCCGGGTTGGATCGACCCGAAAGTTTCAGAACCGAGAACCAACCTGCACAGTGTTGGTCTAAGAATTTTAGGACCAAGGACCGACCCAATCTCCTTAGGAACTAGACCAGGACTGACAGGGTTAGGCCGGTCCAAGGTTGGTCGGGGTTGACCGTGGACCGATGCTCACCCCTAGTGATTGGTTTTAGGTTCCCATCCCAAAACCGATTTGGTTCTCCATTTTCGGAATCGGGGATTGGACCGGGCAATCTTATGATTAAACGCATGGATATCTTTATTTAGAGAATTTAGTAAATTCTGTTGCAAGATAATAATTTTTGAATAGGATTATGATCAAAAGCATAGATATCTTAATTTCATGTACATGGATCATTCTATGGTTTCTACATGCAAGATATTACGGCACACTGTTTCTTTTAAATAGAAAAATAAAAATTGCATTTAATTTGTAAATGGTTTTCGGATTATAATATTTAGTTTCCGTTGTTGGGAAATTATTGGAGTATAATAAATATCGTGACATCAGACAATCTACATTAGTTGATGAGTCTAAATAGAATCAATTACATATCGACAGAACTGAGAAGTGCATTCTGTGGCGCACTGATAAATTGGCCTGTGATTGAGTATTTATAGGTGAGCGATTGTTACGTTTCAAGGCATATATAATTTAGTTTTCGTTGTTGCAAAATTATCGGAGTATAATAAATAGTGAGAAGTCAGACAATCTACATAGCTCGATAAGTCTATATACAATTAATTGCATCCTGGTAGAGCTGAGATTTGCATTCCTTGGTGGACTAATTTTCCCGTGATTGAGTATTTTGTAGGTGATTGATGGTTAAGTATCGTTTATGCCTTACGAATTAAATTGCAAGATACTAGTGAATGATACATACATTTTTGAAGTGTTGCATCTGTCACTTTTGCAGTTTTTAGAGGTCATCCACGAAAGTTAACTTTGTGTCATGACATGCTTTGTGTTTTTTAGACTTGTTTCCATCCCTTGTAGATGTGCACTTCCTTGGAAGAGTGAATTTGGTGCAACATATCTAAAATGGAATTTTACAGATAGTTCATATGATTTCATGGATTTGAGATGATCTGATTTTTGTCACTCTTCTTAGTCCTCAGTGCTGCATTCAGAACCAAAATCAACTGTGGGAACTCCAGCGTACATTGCCCCAGAAGTCTTACAAAGGCGAGAATATGATGGCAAGGTACAACAAATATCTTTTAAGAAATTCTGCTGAACGGTCTGGTTATCATATTTGCATCAAGCATTAGTGTCCTAGAGATGATTGTAGTCTTTTGATCACAAAAGTGCTATAAAAGTTGATCCATTACCTTTGGGAGATACCCTGTAAAGGAAGCTCATCCCATTAGAAAGCATGGCCTTTCAACATGAATTTGACAAGAGGCCATTGTCATGTTGTTTAAACTTCAGTTTTTAGTCTTAGCACCTTACGATTTTATGATCTATAATGTGAGAAACATTCCTCAGTCCAGATTTTACTGGTTAGTCTGCAAGGAATAATTGAAATAGTCTGTTCTGAATGCAAACAAATCCTTATTCATAAAACCCCTAATCCTAGATTTGGCTTAAGCAGACTTTGCTCCTCGTTGTTGTCAATGCAAATGCCTCTATCTTGCTCAGCACCTCCTCTGTCTCTACACCATTGCACATCCGCCCTTTCTTGTGATAAACTAGAAGTGAACTGCCTTTTGATTAGATCTTGTTGGCATGCAGTTGCTTTGGCATTGCAGTCAATCAAGTTTTCTCTTCCAAAACTATACATGTTTGATGTCCCCAAGGTTTGGTTGCAAGGGGGACAAGGTATCACAGAAATCTGACATAGTTCAATGCTTTGCTTGTTGGAGATTCGATTGCTTGTTGATTTGCTTACACTTAGAAGTAAAGTGGTTGGTGTTATGCTTTCCCTTTGTAGACAGATAGAGATATCTCTCTAGTTCTCTACAATTATGTCTCATGATCATTCATGCAAAGCTAAAAGATTAAACTTGTGGCTTCTCTGTGGTTTTTTTGATCTACTTTTGTTGGTTGCCAATTTTAGAAATAATATACTTTTACAGTCTTCATCCAGTGCTGGCATTGAGCAGTGAAGGCTCGATAATGATTAGCCAGCCTGAGCGTCAGGATGAGGGCCGATAGTGAACAAATGTTAATATATTTCTCTTGCCTTCCAAATTTGAAAAGATTTCTCATATAGAGCGTGCTTTGCATTTTTTTCCCACTTCAGTGGATTCTTCTAGGCTCTCCAAGAAATGGATACTTTTCTTTCCTCTATCAATATGAGTAGGTCTGTCTTCTAGTCTAATGCAACACTGCCATTAGGTTGTTTGACATGTTTTCCTCTTTAGCTTGTATGTGTGGAAGGAGGTGGTGGATGATCTATTACTTTCATCAGATTGCAGATGTTTGGTCGTGTGGGGTGACCTTATATGTGATGCTAGTAGGTGCTTATCCCTTTGAGGATCCTGAAAAACCTAAAGACTTTCGGAAGACAATTCTGGTAATTCAGGGACCTTGTTTTCTTGTTGTTTTACTCTATATAATTATCTATTCTTTACACACTTCTCATTGTGGTTCATGCAGAGAGTTATTAACGTTCAGTATTCCATCCCAGAAAATGTCCAAATATCGCTTGAGTGTCGGCATCTGATCTCTGGAATATTTGTTGCAGACCCTGCAAAGGTAATGGATGGAGAGTTTAATGGACCAGTCATTGTTTGGTAAAAATCAACTAATTGTGGAACATTTTAATCCTTTGGTGGGCTAGAATTTGCTCAATCTTGGATTTCCCGACCACCTTTTGATGGTCTCTTTCGAAGTGAAAAGTAGCTACATATTTCTGCCTCTTTAATTGTGCGGCTCAATGTTGAGCCTGATACTTGACGTGTACGTGGTGCAGAGGATTTCCATCCCTGAGATAAAGAGTCATCCATGGTTCCTGAAGAATTTGCCTGCCGATCTTATAGATGAGAAGACAATGGGCAATCGTTTCGAAGAGCCTGATCAACCAATGCAGAGCGACGAGACGATCATGCAGATAATTGCTGAGGCCACTATTCCGGCGATCCCGCCCCATGGCCTTAATCAATTTGTCGCTGATAGCCTGGACATGGATGATGATGACATGGATGACTTGGACTTTGAATCCGAGCTAGACATTGACAGCAGTGGTGAAATAATCTATGCATTATGATGAAAGGTCTCTGTAGGCAGAAGTTCTGGATGATAGCTTAGTTTCTGAAAGTAAGTGATTTGCATCAACTATTTATAATAAGCCAAGAGAAATATCTCCGTCTGTCTTAGATTAGGATGAATACTGTGGAAAGAGTACATTATCTAAACCTCTTGTTTTGTGAAATGGACATTTACATTTGTCAGGCTCTCTAAGCTGTCGTTTGATGTCTATCGTCATCACCATTATCATCTCTCTCTCTGGCATTTGGTTTATTGTCAGCAAATAGAAGAGAGTATTCTAACTACCTCTTACATTAGTGAGGTCGTGAGCCTCCTTAATTCGGGAACCCGTCTGTCTTGTTTCTTAGATTGTGCTGGGTGTTCTCCAATTCAGTGAAAAAAGGACATGAAATAGTATACCGTGACACTGTCTAAATACATGGATCGAGGTAATAAGTTTCTAAGTTGATAAATTAATGATCACTAGACCATAGAAAATACTGTTGATACGCTATGTAGGTACAATTAGTTTGTTAAAACTCATTTTGGTCACTGAAGCAAGAGTCTAGACCCCTAGGTAAGGCACACTTAGATTAAATGTGTCACAATGACAACGCGGCAAAGCTAGAAAGGGACCTTATCAGAGTATGCTAGTCAGGAAGTTGATTTTTGGTGCCTTTTGGGAAGAGAGGATACAAGTAATTCCCAGAGGTTCAAGAAGAATGTTGAAGATGCTGCCTAACGAGGTGTAAGGTCAAGCAATTTTGATTGAAGATGTTTTTTTTCCTGAAGTTTTGATCGTCTCACCACTTGTAAAGTGCAGGACGCCCATCCAACACGAATAAAGACCAAGAATGAAGAGGACGGCACGTTGTGGGGGATGAAATTAGAAGCAGCAGTGTCTTTCTAAAAGTATATGTTTACACAGCGTTTTTCTTGTTTCTAGGTTCTTACCCAATATAGGTTGTGAAACTGAGACCCCGTGTCTCGAGAAGTTTCTCAATCGGGCTAGTAATCTAAGAATCTAAGTTGGCCTCTTCTTCAGACACTATCATTTGCAAGATATTGAGACTGCTCTCGAGAGGCCTCCACGTGATGGACTTTTTCTACCACCCACTGTGGCGTCCCAATCCGCCACTTTATTAACGCGTGATACTAATCTATAATTTTTTAGCAGAAGTGGAAGTTGAAATTAAACATCAAGCAAACCATCAACAATAGTTGACGAACATGAGAGAGAAAAAATCAACAGCTCTCATTTCTTGTATTATTTTTAAATATCGGTGATAATAGGGATATAATGAGGGGTCAAAAGGACAATACTTTCACAGGCTATCTATTCAGCCATCAGCCATGCTTTCAAACTATCCACAACCTACCACCCATCCGCACGATTCGATCTCAAAAAGTGCGAAAGTCGTATCTAAAAAATGGATCCCTACCACAACTCATCTCCCTCCTATGACTCCCCATAGGCACTGCCCTCGTCATTGCTGCTGCTGCTATCCTTTGGGTATGGCAGATGACCATTTAGATATCCTTTGATATTGGCGCAGAATGCCACAAAGCGATAGGCAATACAGCCAGTCAGTGGACCTACATCTATCTAGAGTGTGGATGCGTAGCGTACAAAAGTCATAGGAAAGTATGGAACGATGAACTCATACAGTTGCTCGTGAAGATTTACTAGGGTGCTGTAGCATAAGATAGGGGGAGTAGGAATTGTAGCCATCTATGGATTTGAAAAAAATGTGAACAATAATAAGGGTGAGCCAATGCCTAGTAATGAAATTTCCAAAACACTATACCATACTATCCACCCATCACATGAACAGAAAATCTGCCTAAGATATGCAACTCACTCACCCGCTAGACAGGACTGTGCAAAACTCTGCTAAGAACAAACGAATATAACGATAGGACCTAAATATAATCTAGACTCACGACTAGACTCACAACATAAAGACCTATCGACCTCGATGAACAACGCAATCACGCACACGCTCACAATTCACACGTTTTAGTTCACTTTTTGTTTCCACTCCAAGACACAGGGTTGGTGTGCTCACTAAACCACGCAAGGAAGAATTCTCCCGTCTAATGGTATTCTTGTGCGCTCTCTGATCCTTCGCGGTGTATGCTAGTTCGTTGTCTAGCCCGCATAGGTTTCATGATCCACTAACCATGGCATCCCTACTTTGCGTAGGTTTGCAGAATTGTAAGGATCGCTACATACCTCTAGTCATTGATAAAATTTTGCAAACACGGAAATCCCAAACTTTGAATGGATTCACGAAGGATATATTGATCGATCCTACCAATGTTGAATCATTAGATTTGAATGTCTCGTTTTGCTAGTCAATACCCTTAAAAATTCGATGGTGTGTTTTTTTATACTGATAGGGTTTGGTCTAGATGACTTGACGTCTTTTATTCCGTTTTCTTTTGATATTGACATTTTTCATCAAGACTGTTATGGTAACAATTAACGGACAACTATCCTGTAATAAATGTGGGCAATAAATCGAAATTAATTGAGAAATATAATATTGGGATTGCATTTAAATTAATAAATATTATAACATTCTCCCACTTGAACCTGACATTCCATCAAAGGAAATATTAATCCAAACCCACATAAACTTCATGTTGAAATAAAACACATGAATCATAGCCATGAGTTCTCTTAGAGCAAGTATTATCTTCCATATATCACAAAGTTTTTCATCAACCCATATGAGATAACATAACTTAATGAATAAACCTTATATTTATTTTAGGTTAAACATGATTGTTTTTCTCAGAATACTAAATATATATAATTGTATTGAGAAAAACATTGCAAAAAAATAAAAGTCTCACAAATATTTCCAAATAAAAAAAAAAACAATATCCATTCTGACTATATGATTTGTATAACTTATTGGTGGCATGCCTTTAGTTAAATGATTAACTATTATCAATTCAATGCTCACATGGTCTATGACCACTTTTTTTTTCTTTAACATGCTCCCTGAAGGTTAAATATTTGATGTCAATGTGCTTGTTTGGACTACCACTTTTGTGATTCTTAATCATGAAAACTATTCTTAATGGGTTAGCAATAGGGTCCATAACTCGAGTATCAATATGAAACTTTTCAACCACGCATCGGTATGAGTGCCTCAAAATAAGAAATGAACTCTACCTTCATAATAGAAGTGGCAATCGAGGTCTATTTTGCACTTCTTCAGAGTATAGCTCCGTCAACAAACATAAAAATGCATCTCGATATTGATTTACGGGATCAACATAGCTAGCAAAATCTAAATCTGAGTAACCAACTACTTCTTGGCTTGTTGTTAGTTTATACATAAGCATGTGGTCCTTTGTATCTTGAAGTACCTTATCACCTTCTTTGTAGCTCTCCAATGGTCCATACTTGGATTACATTAATATATTTCTAACATTCTCATATAAAAGTAATATTAGGTATGGTGCAAACTTAAGCATACATCAAACTTCCAACCACATAAGCATATAACATGTTCTTCATTTGTTCCCTTTCAAAATTTTTCTTTGAGCATCGATTCAAATTAAACCTTCAACATTCACAATGGGTTCTATCATTGGTAAATAATCTTTCATTCGAAATCTCTCTAATATCTTATTGATATAGGTTTCTTGAGATAGTCTTAATAAACCTAACCTCGAGGTCTATCCTTATGAATTTTAATGCCAATGACTTAAGATGCCTCAACCATATCTTTCATGCCAAAACTCTTAGAGAAAAATTGTTTCACTTTATGTAGGAACCTGTCGCGACCTCTTTTTTCGGCGCCCGCATCGGGTACGAGCGCCTAAAGGAGGCTAATGGCTCGGCTGAAATTTATTATGCCCGGACTCTCCCAAGTCCACCAATTCACGACTTTAATAATCTAAATTTTTAACCTATAAATTAATTTTAAAACGGAGTCACCACTAACCGGTTTGGAGTGGGTCGATTAGAAACCCTAAGCGAAGTATCGGGAGAAATACTCACTCTGTGCAACCCGAGAAATTAGGATCGGGGACTTGATTACACTAGTTAATCACTAATGCCTTTCGGTACCTAATCTTGTTTAAACCCTAAGGCTTTTGGATTTTTGAGAGATTTTCCATGCATTTTGGGAGGAAAAACATTTTTTGAGTATTTTTCTCATTTTTGGACATAAAAGGGATATTTTGGTATTTTTTGGAAAAATACAAGTCTTTTAGCTTTTTCTGAATTTTTTGGCTTTTTCATGAATTTTTGGCTTTTTTTGGATTTTGGCATTTTTGGAAAATAAAATATTTTTGGAAAATAAGTTATTTTTGATTTTCTCGATTTTTTAGAAAATAAAACATTTTCGACATTTTTTTTAATATATTTCAATTTTTTGGAAATTAATTTTTTTTAAAATTTTTTTTGAAAATAAAACACTTTTTGATTTTTTTGAAAATAAAATATTTATGTCTTATTTATTAGAATTATTATTTTATATTAAAATAACAAAATAAAATCGACACGGGGTCGGATCCGGGTTGGGTCCGACCGGGCCGGTGACCCAAACGTCTGCGGGCTCGACTCGGATTTTTCATCTTTTTTAAAATTATTTTTATTTTATTAAAACGATGCCGTGGCCGGGCGTTTGGGGACGCCGCCCGGCCCGATGACCCGCCTGTTGACTTGCTCCGCGACCCGGCTCCTCGCGGACCTTACCCGATCCGACCCGACTCCCGCCGCCCCCGATCTCGCGAAACCCTGGTTCCGAGACTCGGATCCGACTCGGCGACCGGGAAAATCGCAAACCCTAGGGTTTGCGAATCCGCGGCGCCGAGGGGGGGACCGAGGTGCTTGGCAGCAACGGCGACTACGGCGGCGACGACGAAGGCGACGGCAACGGTAACGGCGACGCTTTTTTTACCTTCTCTTGAACGGGGACGGCGACGGCAACAATGCCAGATCGAAGGTAGCAGTGGCGGAGGCGCTCGGCGGCACGGCGGGATTTTGCACAGCAGCGGCGTCGGGGGGTGGGACCTTCTTCCGCCCCTCTTCGCGAATCCAGAACCTCTGCACCTCCTCCGACCTTGCTTCTCTCACTCGGGCCGAGATCCGAGCCTCCATCGGCCGGATCCGACCCTCTCGATTGCTCGCCGCGGTCTTCCCGAAGTCTCGGTGGAGGGTGGGTTGAGCTCACAACTCGAGTTCCCTCTCACTCGCTCGTTGATTCCTCCCCCGAAGTCTCTCAGTGGGAAGATCTCCAAGTTTGTGGTGCCATTCGTCGACGGAGGTGCTCCTCTATTTATAGGCGAGGAAATCCGGTCGATAGAGCTTCGACCGCCGGTCCCCTTCGCGCGCCAACCGGTTCTCCTTGGCTGAATCGGCATCCCATCCGAGCTCATCCAGCAAAGCATGCTTGGCATTGATGGCGCTCGCGATCTTATCTTCTCCGGCCGACATTGGCCTACTCCCCTTGGCCGTAGGCAGTCCTTTGCGCGCATTGCCGACCATCGCGCGTGAGATGCAAAGCGGCGACTGAGGAAGAAGAAGGCAGGAGGAAGAAGAAGAGAAGGGGGGGGCCGGGCTCGCGAGAGAGAAAAGAGGGGAGGGGCTGGGCCTTTGAGCCCAGCCCCAATGGGCTGCTTTTTTTGCTTTTGTTTTGTTTTGTTTTTTTATTTTTTTATATTATTATTATTTACTATCCGAAAAAGACAAATAAATGTAAAAAAAAAAACCTAATTAATTAAAAACGAAATTTAGGTGTCAAAGTAACCCCTTATCATTGGTAACAAGTAAAATGCCATCTGCATATAGGACAGGAAAACAATTTTTGCTCCTACTAACCTTCTGGTATGGAATCTCATGTACCATTGGTGGAATGTTTGTTTCAAGCCATATAGAGACTTCTTAAGTTTGCACACCAAATGCTCACCACCAATAGAGAATAATCCTTATGATTGTTTCATGTAAATCACTTTTTCTAATTTTCCATTGAGGAACACCGTTAGTTCCATATCAAAATACAAAGAGAATCTTTCTTAGATACATAAGAAAATATATTCGTTTAGTCGATTCCCTTCTTCTGAGTGAATCCCTTGACAATGAGTCTAGCTTTGTATCTTTTAATATTGCCCAATGAATGTTTCCTAGTTTTGAAGACACATTTACAACTCAATTAATTCCCAGACCTCGTTAAATACCGTAGAACTCATTTCTTCCTTCATGATATTGTTTCACAAGTTGGATTTATTACAATTCATGGCTCATGAAAATGTTTCTCCATCATTTTCATCTTCAACATTATAGTCAGATTCTTGCAGATACACAATGTAATTACTAAATATTGCTGATTTCTTCATTCTAGTACACTTTCTTAATATTGCATCAAAATTCTTCTAATAAGTCTATTGTTCAACTAGATGCTCAACAGTATTTGGTAATTGCTAAACAGTTGGGTGTACCGAATTAATATCAACAAGTTGTGGATACTTAATGATTGGTTGTTTGGCGGCCAGTTGAATTGAAATGGGCATTGTAAACAACAACTAATCTAGTACGTGAGGTGGAAGGTTGAGTATTTGAATAATCTTTTTTAGAAACAAGGTTCTTAAATTGATCGCTCCCACTAATAAGGTCATTCTTAAGAAACTTAGTATTTCTCGATTCCACAAACCTAGTGGTGTGGGATGGACAATAAAATCTATATTCCTTAGAATTTTTGGCATATCCAACAAAATACCCACTTATATCATTGGGTCTAATTTCTTTTCATTTGGATTGTAGACACTTACTTTAGACAAGTATTCGCAACGTGTACATGTCACAAACTCGGTTTTCACCTTTGAGTAACTCAAAAGGCATATTTAGGATAGCCTTGGTTAGAGCTCAATTTAATATGTACACTGCCGTTTTAAGAGCCTTAGTTCACAAGGATCTAGAAAGTTTGAAGCTACTAAGCATACTCCGTACCATGTCCAATAAAGTTCAGCTTCTTCTTTCTGCTACACCATTATGGTCCGGAGAACTAAGCATAGTGTATTAGGCAATAATCCCATACTTTTTAAGAAACTTTGCAAATAGACTAGGTGCTTGTCCATTGTTAATATATATACCATAGTATTTTCCATCTCTACCTGATCTTATGATCTAAATTTGCTTATAGTATTGTTTCTTTACTTCGGTTTTAAATACTTTCAAGACATCCAGCATTTCATGCTTATTATCTATGAAAGAGATAAAGTATTCTTGACCATTTGAGTTCATATATAGATTATAAATATTTGTATGTATGATTTCTAATATTTTTGTATTCCTTAGTACATTTCTTTGACTTGTTGCTCTACTTTCACTTTGCAGTCCACACAAGTATCATAATTTGTAAAATCTAGATTACTAAATACTCAATTATTTACTAATTGTTTAATTCTATTCATGGAGATATGTCCCAATTTCAGTGTCACAACATAGAATAATCCTCATTCAAAACACATAGCTTTATGCCAACATTATCATGAATGTGTGTCACATTATAAATGGCATTGTCTTGTAAATTAATTCGAAAGAGACCATTAGACAAAATACCTCTCCCAACAATTTTAAATTTATACGATAAACTGAATGTTGAACTTGAAAATTTAAAGGAATATCCCAAAAGTACAAGCCTTAAATTAAAATTAAATTCCTAGAGAAATTAGGAATATAAAAGGTCATTTCTAAATTCAAAACAAAGCTATTATTGAGAACTAATCTACATGTGCCAATAGCTTCGACACGCAAATATATCTTGTTTCATGAATAAATATTTTAGTCACTTCCTGCTAGTTTCCATTGGTTTTGAAAACCCTGCAAGAAATTCGAAATGTGGATTGTAGAACCAAAATTAATTCATCAAATGTTGTGACCCACATCAATCATATTTGATTCATAACAAACACATAAAAGAAGGTTATCTTTCTTCTCGAGTTAGGTCTTAAATTTGGGACCTTTTTTATTTTGCTTGTCTTACCCTTTATACTTACCTTGCGTGACAATATAAACACTTTCTCCATTTTCTATTAGTAGCCTCTAGCCTTCTTAAACACACATGGTCATGAGTTTATTAATTAACCATTTAGTATTTTGTTTGTTATAAGAGATAAAATGGTATTTCATCCTAATGAATCACATTAATATATTGAAAATTCTCATGAGATAAAATTCATAATATTAAGGTAACTAATCGCAATTTATGTTTTTGATTATATGTGATCCAAAGACTTTCAATGTATATAATTGAATATAATCAAAGATGTCACGGCTTATTTTTAATTAATAAAATATATATTGATCACTAGACATTTAATTTTACGTAGAGACAAAATAGTAAAATCACGTGTAAATGGGTAAAATTGGAATTTTAAATGTAAGGGTAGAATTGGAATAACATGAATTTTATGCCCGAAAAGGCAAAATTGTAAATTTTCATGCCCAGAGGGAGCAAATTTGGAATTTTACCGCGGCCATGGCAAAATAGTAGTTTCCTTTATGTGGAGGGGCAAAATTGTAATTTACGTGGGCAAGGGCAGAACCAACATTTTGCACCGTGGGACTGTTGCACACACCCATTGTAGGCACTCTCGGGTATGTGTCGCATGCGCCCATGGTCTCCTCCATGATCTGTTTCCATCTTGCTCCGTAGTGACCTGCCTCCATTTCGCTACCTAGGTCTCCTTCCCCAGCACATATCCGATCAAATTGATTGCTGGGTTTCGAAGGCAACGTCGGGATGGACACATAGTTCCAAGATTTGGTTAAAACAACTAATAAAATGACCGAAATTGAGCCTAAAACGATTTTCCTAAAACCCTAACCACCGAAAATTTTACTGCTTGATTAGCCTTTGGCAATTAGTAATATGCCAAATTATCCTATGACTTTTCTTCTTAATGGCGGTTTAATCGTGCAGGTCCATTATCACATGTGGTGGGTAGCTAGAATTTGGCTAGAATTTGCAATTTCATTCCAAGCCACATAAGATCCGAATTTATCCATTCACAATCCAATGAAAACTTATAAAATTCCATAAAATTTCACCAAGGTAGAGATTATAAATAGTTTTGATACCAAATGTTAGACTAAATTTAAACAAGAACTGACAATCCCGATTTACCGTTCATAGAGAAAAATGTGCAATATTGGGAACGATTAGCAGAAACATAGGACTGGAACATACCTTCGACCATTGATGAGATATTGCAAATGTGGAAAACCCAAACCTTGAATGGATTCGCGTAGCATATATTGATTGATCTTGCGGATGTCGAATTACCAAATTTGAACATTTGGTTCCACTAGTCAATACCAATTAAGACTTGTTGCGACCTAATCTTGGTGAATCACCTAGGGTTTGGCTAATGGATTACTAAGCCTAAACTTAGCTCGGGCTCTCCCAAGTCTATACCAATTTACGACTTATGTTCAATTTTTTAACATGCAAATGGTTTTTTTCAATTAAGAGTCGCTGCTAATCTATTTTGGTGGATTGATTAGAAACTCAAGTAAAGTAACGAGAGATTTATGGTGAGTTTGGTAATGTTTCTCTTCAAAAATTGTTTTCCCCCAAATAGAAATAGACCATTTATGTTCCGTGGAACAATTTTTGAACAGAAGAACGCATTTGTTAAACTTGTATAATTTTCGTTTTTTTTTTTTTTTTTGGTAACTCGGGGAACCTCGTAAATGGACGATAAAGCCGGCGAGCAAACCTGGGAGCGACTAGTAGGATCCACCACCACAGTACTAGGTAAGAATCCCTAACGACGTCTCTAGGATTCGAACTCCTCCCTTTGTGAGGGGAAGAGAGCCCAAGCCATTGCGCCGTTACGTGGGTGGTGGTAATTTTTTTTTTGTTTTTTGTTTTTGTTTTTTATGTATAATTTTGTTCTAAATAGAAAAAGAATAGAAACAAGTTTGATAAATTTGTATAATTTTTTTGTTTCTTTTAATTTTTTAATTTTTATTTTATTTTATTTTTTTTTTTTTTTTATTTTTCTTCCTTTCGACGGGTCACCGACCTCGCCATGGTTGGCTATCGGCCGACGAGGGCCGGTGGCCTCGCCCGGCCACGGCAAGGTTGAGCCTCGCTGGTCGGCGCGAGGTTGGCCTCGCCTTTCCGGGGGCCGGTGATGCTCCGGGAAGGTCGCTGGCCCTCGACAGCCAGTTGTTGGCCCTCGGTGGTAGTCACCGGCCATGGCCAAAGAAAAAAAAAGAAGAAAAAGAAAGAAAGAGAATGAAAAAAATAAGAGAGAGAAAAATTGTTTCTTGGAAGTGATCCGAGAACAAAAGTGTAAACAAACGTGATTCTATTCTTTTTTTGTTTCCCGGAACAAAAGAACAAAAATTATGTTCCAGGGAACATAAAAAAAACACAAACAAACATGCCCTTACTTTACTCCTGCGAACGAATTAGAGACTGTGAATTCAAGGACTTGATAACACTATATTTCTCTAACGCCTTTCTGATACCATACATTTCTCTTTTATTTTGAAAAAATGTTTTGCAGACAGCTCGAATTGATTTTAATTTACTTTCTTAACATGTGAAGTGATCATGTGGGTGTGCAAACCATCAATTTAACACCCAAGAAAGTAATGAATAAATTACGGGACTTAACTCGAAACAATGGAAGCATTTACAATGTTAAATCAGAATTCATATCAATAGTCTTAGATATGATTTTTAATTAACACGCAATCACTCAATTTTTTTCAAGATTTTCTTTTATTTAAATGAAGCCTAAAAATTACATGCAATGCAGTGCAATGACATACAAAATCATTTTAACTAAAATGACATGCAACCTAACGTGTGAACTATATGTCACGCGACATTTATTAAATGACTTTATCAAATGATAGGAAAAGATTAATGCAACTATTCTAACACATCATGCATTACCTTAAACATGCAATTTATTAAATGCCATGCAATGAATGAACTAATCTCACGTGACACACGCATTTTTTGTATTTTCTTTTTAATTAAAATTCGAAATTAGATATGCCTAATATTTAAACATGCAAACTATCCTAGAAACGAATATCCAATTTATTCTAAAAGATATTTTTGGTATTTTACTAAATTCGGAATTATAAAATAGCCAGAATAAACATGCAATCTATCCCTAAAAAAATTAACTTAATTGTATCTAATCTTTTTTGGATTTTTTTTTATAAATAAAATCCAACAAAAATAGAAAGGAATAAAATCCACAACGATCACATCATCAAATTGGCGAATCGTATCTAGCGTATGAGATCAGATTGGCTAATTTTTAACAAAATTACGAATCATATTTTGGACGGGAGATCGGATTGGCGATTTTTCCGTGCAATTGCGAGTCGTATTTTAGGGATGAAATCAGACTATCAATCGTATATACATTGTGAAATTAAGAAGATTTTCCAATTTAAAAGGTTATTCGGGAAAATTCGAATAAGATATATCATTCAAAGATTTAAATTCGATCACAATATCAACGAATTAAGTAGGGAAATAATCAAATTGAATTTGATAATATATTTACCTATTTAGCGATATCGTTCCCAAATTTAGCCTTGTCAGATGGTGGCACCGGCGATGGCTTACGAACGGTGGTGGTTACACAGCCACGAAGCTCGAGGACCTGCGATTCAATTTCTCGCCAAGAGCTCTACGGGTGGCTTGGGACTAGCTGCAGTGTTTGGCTCGAGCTGGAAACGTCTTTCTCCGAAAACGAGGGGATGACCTGCAACACAAAAATTACGAGGAAAGAAAGTCCTCGTTGAAAGCCTAGCAGCCGGACTTCGAGAAAGCTAGTGTTAGGAATATTGAGCGGCCGAGTCGTCGTGGGATGTGCAGTAGCGTTGTCAAGGTGGTGCTCAGCGGCGATGGGCTGAGGCGTGCGGCGGTTGGAATTGCAACGTAGTCGAGGCTGCTCGTGGCGTTGGGCTGGTTTCTGGCGGGCGGTGGTGGCAGTGATGCAGGCGTCGGCTTGGACGAGTACCAGCGGCGGTCGATGAAGGAAAGGCAACCGCGGATGGTACGTTGCAGCTACCAGGGGGCTCTCGGTGCAACAGATCAGCAAAGGGCGGTGACGGTAGAGGGATCGGGCTGCTGACGTTGCGGTGCTCGCGGCTGTAGGTGCTGCAGCGGCGTCGGGTTGCAGGCGGAGATGCGAGGGCAGAGGGCGTGGAGCAGTGGCGGAGGCGCGGCAGAGCAGGAGCGGAGGCGGGGCGGAGGCTCGGCTGCTGGTGTCGGCAACAGCGGCGGCGAGTGCAGGGGCGCGTAGGCGCGGCGACCGACTCGGGCTACTGGCGTCGGGTGCTGCAAGTCGGCGTTCGGAGCTGGTTGCAGGAGCGGCGGTGGCGCGGCGAGGGGGCTCGGGCTGCTGGCGTCGGCAGCAGCGACGGCGGCCGCGCAGGTCGCGCAGGCGAGGGGGTTCGGAGCGGTGGTGGCCGGCAGAGGAGGGCTCGGGCGGCCGCAGGGCGGAGGGCAGCGATTAGGAGTGCTTCACGAAGAACATGACTCTGTTCTTTTTTTTTCTTTCACCCCCTCTCTCTGTACCCTTTGTCAGAGAAACAAACCTCCCTCTTTGTTGACCTTGACCTCCTGAAACGAAAAAGAAATCCCCCCAAAAAAAAGAAAAACGAAATAGAAAAAGAAGTCCCCCTTGTTCCACCTTACGCGGTTCCCTTTCATAGGCGAAGGACTTATATTTTATTTCCTTTTTTTCACTTTTTCGATCTACCCATATCAGATTCAAATTTCATTTTTCAATATGCATGAAAATCAACTTTTGCTCGCATATAGCCTCCTAGATATATGCACTCACGTGCAATATTTTCTTTTATCTTTTCCTAATATTCCATCCGAAATCTTCATTTTTGCCAAAAAAAAATATTCCTTGTTGTATATTGCCTGAATATATGAAAAATCTCCCATCATATAATTAAATATTGGAAAAATTAACACTCATCTATCATCAGTCGGTCCAACGCAAATGCAAATAAAAAAAATGCTCATAAAACTATATGTTATGCAATTTAATTCTAATATTTTTAATTAGGGGTTAAAAATTAATCCCTAATTTTTAATATGATAAACGACTAAACGGGTTGCCAAAATTTAGATGCCAACAAGACTCGATTGTTTATTTTCTGTATTGATGGGATTTGGTTTAGACGACCTAATGTCTTTTTTATTTTTATTTTTATATTACTAATGTCTTTCATCAAGATCATTATGGTAACAATTAACGGATAGTTATCACGTAATAAACGTGGGCAATAAATTGGACAATAAATTGAAATTAATTAGAAAATACAAATTTGGGAACATATTTAAATTAAAAATATTATAACATCAAACATCATCAAATATATTTGAAATCTGTGACCAGACACCAAATAGAAGAATTATATTATATTTATCATCACTATCAAAGACCCACTTTTAATTTAAGAGCTCACTCGGTTAAAATGTCGTGAATTTATTTTTTAGTGGGATCTACTAAGTTTATAGAATTCGATTATAGTGCATGCAAAATGAAAATTTCCATTCATGATATGGAAAAGAAGAAAGCTTGGCCGTTGCCCGCTTAACTAATCGTCTCGTGGCTACCCCTGGTAATTGGGTTGTTCTGAGAACAACCCAACCTATCTTACTTACCATTCTTTTCCAACGTTTTGTCCGCTGGACCTCGGGGTCAACCCAAAGCGCTGGATAACACCGGGTTGGATAAAATAAGCCCATAGCTTTAGACATGGACATATTCAACGACTATGACAGGTCTTTTTAAACCCTTAAATGATTAAATAAAGGAGTGTCAGATCGATGCTTCCAATGGTCGCTCTTCCTACGAAACTTCCCATATGATGACTAACTTATTTGGCCGGAAAATAATCTTTTTTTTTTTTTTTTGTGAATATCGGAAAATAATCTTTAACCACCACTTTTTTTAGATAAAAAGTCTAACTCGCCTTTCCCTTCATCTCCTTTCTCCAGTGCTGCTTCGGAGACCAAAGAACTCCTCTTCCTCCTTGCCTCTGCAGAAGACCCAGAAGAGAAAGCAGCGAGAAGCATCCTTTGCAAATCTCGGGACGTGGGGTTTCAGTTCCTCGAAGGATCTAGGGTTGTTCGTTCTGTGAAGAAAGAAAGAACGAGAAATGGTTGATTCTACGGGAGCTGCTTTAGGAGCAGCATTCCAAGAGCTGTTTGGTCTCGTTAAGCACCTGGTGATGACTATTGCCGCGTTTCGTAGGCAGTTAAAGAAGATCAAAGCCACTTTGGTCAGCATAGAACCGATCATCAAGGACATCAACAAGTTCAACGATCAGCTGGACCGTGGTCCGGAAGAGATGGCTCCGATCAAGGAACTGTTGGATAAAGGCAAACGACTGGTCGACAAGTGCCAGAAGATCCACGCGCTCAATCTGTGTATGAAGTATAAGCACTCGAGAAGGCTGGCCGCCTTCAACGCGGCAGTCGTGGAGAAGTTCCAGCTTTACATGCCGCTCCTGGGTGTGAGGGACGGAAAGGAAATGTCGGTGGGCGTGAAGACGATCGGGGAAGACGTGAAGGAGATCGGGGAAGACGTGAAGGAGCTCAAGGAATGGTTCGTGCTAGTGAACGGCAGGGCCCTCCAGAGCGAGCTTGAGACTTCGAGCGACCTTGCGGTCCCTGCAGCGCCCGATTTCTTTGTCGGTTCAGAGGTGGAGGCATCCTTGAGGAAGCTCAAGGAGCAGTTGCTTGAGGAGGGAGCGTCTGTGATTGTTGTGACCGCCCCGGGTGGGTGTGGGAAGACCACTCTGCTTAAGAAATTGTGTCATGAAACGGCAATCAAAGGTATGTGTGATTAGTGTTTTGATTGATTCGGAACTAAAAAAAACTAGGGATGAATTTATTGAGTTGATCATTGCCGATTGATATCCTGGACTTAGTAGGAAAAAAATGAAAAAGAAAGAAAAATAAAAATATAAAATTATAAAAATTGTCTATGTAAGAGCCGGCTTGTCATGTTGGATGGCTGGCTGGAAACACTTTGTGGGCAAATCATCTAAAGGTTCAAGACTCAGTTGGCAAAATTGAATTTAAGCAAAAGAAAAATTAGCAAAATGAAATAATTATGACTAAATTGACATCTGTACAAAAAACTTAGAGTTTTTTTTGGGTAATTATGCTGCCATTTATGTGTATAGGATCTGTTGCCTGAATGATGTTCCTCTTTTGGACATATTTCAATAATTGAATCCCATTAAATCTTCTCTCCCTCTCAAGCAATTCACTTTCTATTAGATGTGAATGTTAGCACAGAGAATTGCTTGGGGTATCGTGCAGATTGATGTTTCATCAAGAAGAATCTTTTTTTCGTAGTTCCGTTTCCGGTTTGTTATCACGTCCAATCTTCCCAAGCTTTTAGATATGCAATAACTCGCTTCTGTTTCATTGCGCTGAGCACCTTTTTTAATCAGCTGAACCCTCCTGTTCACAGCCACATGCTTTAGACTTATTATTTCTGCTATATCGTATCTACTTAGCTCAGTTTCTTATCCTACCGAATTCATTAATGAAATGTGCCGAGGCAAAATTTCATACTCTTTGCGAGTAATAGGGATCAGAGTTACTGTGGTTTCCATATAGGCAAATTTAAGGACAAAATTATGTTCGTCCCTATCTCGAAGAAGCCCAACCTGACAGACATTGTCCAGAAAATGTATCAACACAATCGTTTAGAGGTACCCAAGATTAAATCAGAAGAGGGTGCAGTTTATTGCTTGCAGCAGCTGCTCAAGAAAATAGGACAAAGTCCTGTGTTGCTCGTGCTGGACGATGTCTGGAAAGAATCGGAATCCATAGTTGACAAATTTGTCTGCGATGATAACAAAGATTACAAAATCGTGGTGACATCAAGATATGAGTTTCCTCATATCCATTCTGTGCATCACCTGAACCCACTGACTCATGACGAAGCTGTGGAACTTTTTCGTCGATGTGTTACTGTTGATGATAGAAGCACGCGTCCACCAGATACTCAGCTCTTGAATGAGGTACGCTCTCGCTTGCGCTCATCAATTATAGGACTTCGCATGGTCATCGAAACTCTGGGTTAATTTTTTCTTTAAAGAATATGTTTAATAAAATCAAACCTGCCTATCCCTACTTTCAACTCTCTTTCAAAGAGAGGCCTTGCTTAGTGCTATATCAAGTTCCGACAATTACTGTATTTTTTTTTACCGTGGCAGATAGTGGAACACTGTAAGCGATTGCCATTGGTTATTAAAGTCGTTGCCAAGTCTCTCCGAGGAAAGAATTATGCATTTTGGAAAAAAAAGCTTCGTGAATTGTCCGAAGGTCATTCTCTTCTTGATTTGGACACCGAGATTCTAGCTTGCCTCAGAAAGAGCTTGGATGATTTGGATGGTGACCCTTCGATCAAGAAACGTTTCATGGACCTCGGCTCATTCCCGGAGGACTGCAAGATCCCCGCCACTGCCCTTATTGATATGTGGGTGCAATTGTACGAGCTAGATTTCGATGGTGTGGACGCTGCTACTGACCTCCATGAACTCGATTACAGGAACCTAGCTGATCTCGTATTACCCAGGTATTGCACTGAAGTTCATTTTGTTCTCTTAACCAACTTTTCTAGTTTTCTACTACCGTGAGATTTCCTCATCAGATTCTAGTCGGCATATGATTAGTTTTTTATTTTTATTTTTATACGTGATAGAATGCGTGTGAAATGGACAAATGCATGATGAGATCTTTGCACCAAGATCGATAGAGTAATTTATGTCATTTGATGACCCGTATCTAACCCCAAAATCATTAGATTTTTCATAGCGCTACGAACTATTCTATTCCCAAAAAAGGGCATTCTACACGTTTTGAATCCACACCCCAGTTACTGCGCCTGACCTTCAGCTGCAGTGTGTTCCGCAGTGCAACGGTCAAATGGTTTATACATAGGCCTCTAAAGAACATTTCTAAGTCCTCACTTAACTTCTCAAGAGTGGGAAAGATCAATGTCTTCTTTTTCTGTTGAATTGATATTATCAAATGCATGGCCATGGCGCTAGAATTTAGCTCAAGAAACTCTAGTGCAAATGCTTATATCCAAGTGTTTGATTGCATACATACAGGAGAGATTCAAAAGACGATGACGAATCTTACCGTAGCCACTATGTTATGCAGCATGATCTGCTTAGAGAGCTGGCTATCATGGAGTGCAACCAGGGGGAAGTAATGAACAGAGAGAGACTCATTCTAGACTTGATGGGAAATAACTTTCCCAATTGGTGGATAGAGCAAAAGCAACAACCTCTCCATGCTCGTCTAGTGTCCATCTCCACAGGTTTGTAATTCTCCCTCTCTCAAAGATCTACAAGGAAAAATTCATTTGGTTGGTGGTTAGTTACCTTCTAACCTTCTTTGATCATAACGCAGATGGAAAATTCTCAACACCTTGGCCAAATCTCAAATTGCCTGTAGTTGAGGCTCTTGTCTTGAATTTTCGGACCAACATGCAAACCAAAACCTATGCTTTGCCTGAATTCATCGCAAATTCCCCCATGCTCAAGGCCTTGATAGTAACAAACTATAGCTTCTTTCCCGTTGAGCTGGGCAACTTCCATGTCATCGGGTCCAATTTAAGGAGGATCAGGTTTGAGCGTGTCACGGTTCCATTCCTAAGCATGGGAAAATTATGCTTGCATGATTTAGAAAAGATATCATTTTTCATGTGCGACATTAGTCAGGCTTCGACGTCGACCAATGCCAAAATCTCAGATGCAATGCCAAACTTAAAGGAGCTCGACATGGACTATTGCAACGATCTTGTGAGATTACCAGATGACATCTGTGAGATAAAGCCTTTACAGAAGCTTAGCATCACAAATTGCCATAATTTCTCTGCTCTCCCTGAACAAATTGGGCAATTAGCATATCTTGAAGTGGTTCGGCTTAATTCTTGCACAGCCTTGTCACGGTTACCAGACTCAATTAGAAGCCTACAAAATCTGAGACTTCTCGATATACCTGAATGCCTGAATCTGACCGCATTGCCTGATCAAATTGGTCATATGGTTAGTCTCTATAGGATAAACATGAGAGGATGTTTGAAGTTGTCTGGATTGCCAAAGTCAATTGTAAAGTTGAGGAACTTAAGGAAGGTGGTTTGTGAGGAAGAAAAAGCTGTCCTGTGGGGTCCTCTTAAGAACACTCTCTCTCAATTGGACATAACTCTCTTTGAAGAAGAACCCAACTTAGATTGGCTTGAGTGACCAAGGTAATGACATCGATGGTATGTGGAATTTTTATCAAATATTGAAGGTCGTCTTTACACTTTTTCATATTGATGTGGACCGATCAATCATATTCTTTTCTAATATTTTCTTAAGTCACATTCATGCTTGCACCTAGATAATTTACTTCTCTATGACTATTGAGGATCCTAGGGTCGAATTGGCCTGGATTAACAAGATCGATTGATTTTGACTCCTTTATTTGTAAACTCGAAAAACACTCACGCTTTGTTCACCACGCCAGGTCTTAAGACTCTTAGGGAAGGGTCTTAATGAGCTAACCACTAAAGTGGCGCAATGCCAAACGCTAACGGCGCACTTGCTCTCCTAACTCCACGGCAAAGCGAGGCATCTACTCATATGAATGTGCGTACGTACACAGAGAGAAGGGTTGGATTGGGGTAAAGTGACTATGATGTGGTGGTTTGTTGGGGCCTTCGATTGCCCAGAGGAGGTCAACACCTTCTCAATTCCTTAAGGTATAAAATGTTTTAACTTTATCATAATTTTCATATCCCGTCCAATCGAAAAATTATCTTGCTCTTTATTTCTTGAATTTACATTATAAATTATATTCATAGTATCTGACCTCGTCCAATATATTCGAAATACACCACCAACCTCCTAATAGTAGAATCTGTATTTTTACCATCAACATCGAATACTCACTTTTAATTTTAAAGGTCACATGGTTGGTTAAAATGCTTTTTAATTTTCAGTGAGATCTACTAAGTTTACCATAAAACCTATGGAAATCATTGTTGAATTGGATTGCAGTGCACAAAAATAAAATAATCCATTCATGATACGGAGAAGATTAAACCTTGGCTGTCATATTGTTAACTAAACGTCTTGGGCTAACCGTGATAAATGGGTCGTTCTAAAATTACGCAACCTAATTTCATTCATTCTTTTTCAACTTTTCCCTCGCAGGGCAACTTGCGACGAGGTCAACGACTAACGACATGTCTTCTTCAACGCCTAACGTCATATAATAAAGGAGTACCTCAGGGAGGCCCCCAATGGCCGCCCCTAGTAGGAAACTTCCCGGATGATTACCAACATATTCGGCCCGAGAATAAACTTCCACGACCGCAAGCTACCGCTTTTATAAAAAGAGTCTCTCTCACCTCTGTTCATCCCATTCTCCATTGTTGCTTCAAAGACCAAAACATTCCTCTTCCTTCTCGCCTCTGCAGAAGACCCAGAATAAAAAGCAGGGAAAAGCATCCTCTGCAAATCTCTGGACGTGGGTTTCAGTTCTTCGAAGCATCCTTGCGACCCATCGAAGTTTTGGATTTTTTCTTGGATTGTTTGGTCTGTGAAGAAAGAAAGAACCGGAAATGTCTGTTGATTTTGCAGGAGCTGCTGTGGGAACAGCATTCGGCGAGCTGTACTCGCTTGTTAAGGAGGTAGCAAAAACTGTTGCCGCGTTTCATCCCCAGCTCAAGAAGATCGAATCTACCTTGAGTGAGATGGACCCGATCATAAAGAAAATCTACTATCTCTACGAACAGCTGGACCGTCTGAAAGAGATGGATCCGATCAAGGAACTATTGGATGAAGGCAAAGGACTAGTCAACAAGTGCTTGATGATCCACCCAGTCAATCTGTACAAGAAGTATACGCACTCGAATAAGCTGACTGAGTACAACGCAGCTGTCCGTGAGAAGTTCCAGATTTATGTGCCGCTGCTAGCCGCTAGGAACGATGCAGAGATGTTGATGAAGATGGAAGAGATCATGGGAAAACTCAGCTCCATCTACTCCAGTCAAGCAAACGGTGGGGCCCTCCAGACCATGCTTGAGGCTCTGAACAACCTTTCAGTCCCTGCGGCGCCCAATTTCATTGTCGGGTCAGAGGTGGAGGCGTCCTTGAGCAAGCTCAGGGAGCGTTTGCTCAAGGAGGGAGCGTCCGTGATTGTTTTGACTGGTCCGGGCGGGTGCGGGAAGACCACTCTGCTTAAAAAATTGTGCCATGATGTAGCAATTGAAGGTATGTGATTATTATTTTGATTGATCCAGAACTAAAAAAAGTAGGAACGACTCTATTGTATTGATCCTCGCCTGTTGGTCTTTTCCAATAATCTTTTGGTTAGCCATTTATCTGTATAGGAGCTATTGACCGAATAACATTCCACCTTTGGAAATATTTGAATGATTGTATCCCTTACCTGTTCTCTCTGTCAAGCATTACAGTTTCTGGTTGATGTGAATATCTGCATATAAAGAATTGCTTGGTGGACGTTTCATCAAGAAGTCTTTTTTCTTACGTCCAATCTGATAGATCTTTCCCAAGCTTTTAGATAGCAAGAACTGGCCTCTGTTTGATTGCGCTGGGCACCTTTCTTAATTAGCTGAACCCTCCTTTTTACAGCCATATGCTTCAGGCTTATTTTTTCTGCTATATGGTATGTACTTAGCTCTGTTTCTTATCCCACTGAGGCCATTAAACGAAAAGCGTCACGGCAAAATTTAGTACTCTTCGCAAGCAATGACTTACTGTGGTTTCCATACAGGCAAATTTAAGGACAACATCATGTTCGTCCCTGTCTCAAAGAAGCCCAACCTGACAGACGTTGTCCAGAAAATGTATCGACATAATGGTTTCAAGGTACCCGAGATTAAATCGGAAGAAGATGCAGTTCATTGCTTGCAGCAACTGCTCAACAAAATAGGACAAAATCCTGTGTTGCTTGTGCTGGACGATGTGTGGAAAGAATCGGAATCCATTGTTGACAAATTTGTCTGCGATGATATCAAAGATTACAAAATTGTGGTGACATCAAGATATGAGTTTCCTCGTTTTCGACCTGTGCATCACCTGAACCCACTGACTCATGACGAAGCGGTGGAACTTTTTCTTCAATGTGCTACTGTTGATGATAGAAGCATGGGTACACCAGATACTAAGCTCTTAAGTGAGGTATACTCTCGCTTACGTTCATCAATTATTGCTGGTTTTTCCTTTAAGGGTTATTCTAATAAAATCGGACCTGCCTATCCTTACTTTCATCTCTCGTTCATCAAAGAGAGGCCTTGCTTTGTACTAATCATGACTATCAAGTTCTGGTAATTGCTTCTTTTTGCTTTGTGGCAGATAGTAGAACACTGTAAGCGATTGCCATTGGTTATTAAAGTCGTTGCCAAGTCTCTTCGGGGACAGCATTATGCATTTTGGAGGAAAAAGCTTAATGAATTGAATGACGGTGGTTCCCTTCTTGATTCGGAGGTGGAAATTAATACTTGCCTCAGAAAGAGCTTGGACGACATGAATGGTGACCCTTCAATCAAGGAACGTTTCATGGACCTTGGCTCATTTCCGGAGGATTGCAAGATCCCCGTCACTGCCCTTATTGATATGTGGGTGGAATTGTACAGGCTTGATCCCAATGGTTTGCGCGCCTTTACCGACCTCCATGAACTCGTTTCTAGGAACCTAGCTGATCTCGTAGTCACCAGGTATGGCTCTGACGTTCGTTTTGTTCTCTCATTCCAACTTTTCCAGTTTTCTACTGCTCTAAGAGTAGCTCATGGAATTCTAGTTGGCATCTGGTTAGTTTTTCCTGATACGTGATGGTTGTAATGCATATGTGAAATGGACAAAGGCATGATGAGATCTATGCACCGAGATTGAGAAAGTAATGAAAAAACCCAATAAGTTTATTTTTGCTGGTACGAGACAAAATATCCTGTTTGCCCAAAAATGGGCGTTCTAGATGTTTCGAATCCACGCCACCTGACCTTCAGCCATAGTGTGTTCTAGATAGTAAAGGTCAAATGATTTATACGAAGTCTGTAAAGGACATTTCTAACTCCTGATTTAATTTATTAATAGTGGGAAAGATCAGATGCCTTCATTTCCTATAGAACTGATATCATCATGTGCCTGGCACTAGATTTTAGCACAAGAAACCCGAGCACAAATGCTTATCCAAGTGTTTTGATTGCATACATACAGGAGAGATTCAAGTGACGACCACGAATCTTATAGCAGCCACTATTACAATGGCCACTATGCTCAACAGCACGATCTGCTCAGAGAGCTGGTTATCATGGAGTGTGACAAGGGGGAAATAGAGAAGAGAGACAGACTCATTCTAGAGTTGAATGGAAATGAATTTCCTAACTGGTGGAGTGAGCAAAAGCAACAGCCTCTTAGCGCTCGTCTAGTGTCCATCTCCACAGGTTAGTAGCTCTCTCTCTCTCTCTTAAAGATCTATGGGGAAAAATTCAACTGGTTAGTTAGCAGTTAGTTACCTTTCTAACCTTTTATAATCATAATGCAGATAAAACATTCTCAACACACTGGCCATATCTTGAATTGCCTAAAGCTGAGGCTCTTGTCTTGAACTTCGACATGCAATCTAAAACTTATACTTTGCCTGAATTCATTGAGAAGGCAGATAAACTGAAGGCCCTGATAGTAACAAATCACAGTTTCTTTCCGGCTGAACTATGCAATTTCCATGTCGTTGGAGCCAATTTAAGGAGGATTAGGTTTCAACGCGTCACAGTTCCTTTCCTAAGCATGGGAAACCTATACTTGCATAGTCTGAAAAAGATATCCTTTTTCATGTGCTATATTAGTCAAACTTCAACGTCGAATGATGCTAAAATCTCTCATGCAATGCCGAATTTAGTGGAGCTCGATATTGACTATTGTGATAATCTTGTGGCATTACCAGATGGCATTTGTGAGATAAAGCCTTTGGAGAAGATTAACATCACAAACTGCCATAATTTCTCCACTCTCCCCGCACAAATTGGGCAACTAACCTCCCTTGAAGTGGTCAGGCTTAATTCTTGTACATCCTTGTCACTATTACCAGACTCAATTAGAAGCCTCCAGAATGTGAAACTTCTTGATATATCTGAATGTCAGAAATTGAGTGCCTTGCCGTATCAAATTGGTCAAATGGTTAATCTCGACAGAATAAACATGAGGGGATGTTTGAAGTTGTCTGAGTTGCCAAGATCGATCGTGAAGTTGAGGAAGTTAAGGAAGGTGATTTGTGAGAAAGAAAAAGCCGTCATGTGGGGGCCTCTTAAGGACACTCTCCCTAGCTTGGCCATCTCTCTCTTCGAAGAAGAACCCAACTTAGCTTGGCTTGAGTGACCAAGAGGGAGTAATGACGTCGACGATGTGTGGCTTCTTATCAAATATGGAAGGTCGTTTTTGAACTTGTCAATATTGATGTGGACCGACAAGTCATATTGTCTTTGATATTTTCAAGTCAGAAATTTTTTATTTTAATTTTTTCTTCGTCCCATTTCTTTCTTTCTTCCTCCTCACCAACAACGCTGCTGCAAACCATAGCCACCTTGTGCCTACCATTGCTGTCGTTGCCAATGCCTAACTCGCCGCTCGTGCGCTTCACATCTGAAGAGAGAAGTGTGCCTACAATGTCATATGAGCAAAGCTTTTGGTGGTGTTCGTGCGTGGCTTTGGTGTGGTGGTAGCTGTCGGAGTGGCGCAACTGCAGAAAATCGTTGCTGGTTGTGGTAAGGGGTGATGGGTTCCCAAACGGTTCAGTTCCCCATCCCAAAATCGAGAACTGGATCGGAGGGAGTGGTTCCCCATTTTTGGAATTGGGGATTGGACTAGAAGTGCTTGGAACCGGATCACATTGGACCGATTGGTCCGGTTCTCGGTTCTCGGACAGTCCACCGGTCACGTATGTTTGAAATGCAAATTCAAACATGCAAAAAAATCAAATTACTTCCAAATTTGTGGGAGCATTGACCAACAAGTTATACATTTTATCTTTGCCAAAAAGCTGAGAAAAGCATGCTTTAGGTAGCTGCATGGCTTGGCTTTTATTTGAATCCCTCCTACAGTTTTTGTATGCTCGTTCGACGTGGGACTTTCGGAGCGGCTTCTGTCCGTTGGCTTTTGTTCACAACCATCATTTTTTGCTGGGCAAATATAGTAATTTGCTTCGGGAGCTCTTGCAGGTGAGAGGGAGCGAGAGAGACGGGGGGAGTGCGTGTGCGACACGAATAGAGAGAGCTTTGATTAATTCAACATCGACTGCTAGCAGAGGCAGTCTACGAAGTTTTTGATCTCACTTTTAGCAGGATCTACTAAGTTTACCATAGAACCTATCAAAATCATGATAGAATCAGATTATAGTTTATGCTAATGAAATTATTCATGCATGACACGAATAGAGAGCTTTTGCTGGTCATTTGAGTGGTTAAAGGTTTTTGATCTTACTACTAGTGGGATCTACAAAATTTACCATAAAACCTATCGAAATCACGATGGAATCGGATTATAGTGCATGCTAATGAAATTATCCATTCATGATTCGGAAAAGAATAAAACTCGGCCGTTACTTGCTTTCCTGATCGTCTTGTGCTAACCCTGATAAATGGGTCGAGCCGGGAACTACCCAAACCTAAATTCGTACCATTCTTTTCCAACGTTTTGTCCGCCGGATCTTCCTCGGGGTTAATCCAAAGTCGCTGGATAACATCGGGCTGGATGAAAGTTGCCGATTAGCTCTCTCGACAAAGTCTTTCTCCCGATGCAACTTGCGACACGGACATGGTCAACGACTGAGAAATTTCCAATGGTCGCTCTTCCTAAGAAACTTCCCATATGATGACTAACTTATTTGCCCGGAGAATAAACTTCAACCACTACTTCTAGAAAAAGAATCTATCTCGCCTTTCCGTTACATCTCCCTTCTCCGTTGTTGCTTCAGAGACCCAAAAGCTCCTCTTCCTTCTTGCCTCTGCAGAAGACCCTCGCGACCTATCAAAGTTTTGGATTTTCTAGGCTTGTTCGGTCTGTGAAGAAAGAAAGAACAAGTAATGGTTGAATGCGCAGGAGCTGCTGTGGAAACAGCATTCGGTGAGCTGTTCGCGCTTGTTAAGGACGTGGTGAAAACTGTTGCTGCTTTTCGTGGCCTGCTAGAGAAGATCGAGTTTACTTTGAGCTCCATAAAACCAGTCATCAATCAGATCGACACATACAGCAGTATGCTGGACCGTCCGCAAGAGGTGCACCCAATCAAGGTTGAACAACATGCAAATGCCTTTATGGAAACATTGGAGTGTCATAAGAGCTGGCGGTCCCACAAATCAAAGAGGATTGCGTGATTTTCGAGATTACAAATGGGTTACAACATTTGATTCACATGTTTCCCTTGATTTCCGAGATATCACAGATTCCAGACGCGTTTTGCAGATTTTATAATTATGTTTTGATAACTTTCCCTTTTATTAATATATTTTCCTTTATTTTGTTATTAGATTTCATTTATTTGGTTATTTTCTAAATGGCGATCTCCTTATAAATAGGCGCTAAGATAATGTAATATGCACTTCTTTATTCAAAATAAACAGAGTCTTTTGAAATTCTTTCTAAGTATAACTTTCTCTGCCTCGAAGGAGCTCATGGAGTCGTCAAATTCCATGTTAGCGAATGCCGAGGCCCTCCAGAGCGAGCTTGAGGTTTCGGGTGATCTTGCGGTCCCTGCGGCGCCCGATTTCATGGTCGGGTCAGAGGTGGTGGCGTCCTTGAGCTTGCTCAAGGAGCAGTTGCTCCAGGAGGGAGCGTCCGTGACTGTTGTGACCGCCCCTGGTGGGTGCGGAAAGACCACTTTGCTTAAGAAATTGTGTCACGAAGCGGCAATTAAAGGTATGTGTAATTAGTATTTTGATTGATTCAGAACTGAAAAAAGTAGGGATGAATTTATTGAAATGATCCTCAATAGTTGATCTCCTCTAAAAGCCTTTTGATTAGCCATTTGATGAAAGTTATAAAAAAAAATCTTAAAATCTATTATATGAATGTAAATTCAGTCATAAATATTTTAATTTTACTAATTTAATCCTAATTTTTTAATAAATTGTTAATATAATCCTTCCTATCAATTTTAAATTGAACATGCTGACATTGATACATGACCGGTGTAGACGTAGATAATTTTTATATTTTTAATATATTTTTTGAACTTTTTTATTATTTTATTTTATTTTCCTTTTTATTTTCCTTTCATTTCCCTTTTCTTCATTCTAAGACTGTCAAGGGTTGTAGGGCGACCACATAGGGTTAGCCGTCGAACCTCGTCAGACTTAATACGAAAACAAATGAAAAAGAAAGAAAAATAAAAATAAAAATTATAAAAACTCATACATTTAAAAAAAAATCATAGAAATTATCTACTTTCAAGCCGACATGCCATGTCGGATGGCTGTCCACGTCGATGGCAAATATGTCAAAAGCCTTAAGATTCAACTGACAAAATTGAATTTGACTTAATGAAAAAATTAGCAAAATGAAAGGTTTATGACTAAATAATATCTATACAATAAATATGACTTTTTTTGGTAATTGTCCTGCTGTTTATGTGTATAGAAGCCGTTACCTAAATTATGTTCCTCTTTTGGACATATTTCAATAATTGAATATCATGACATGTTCTCTCTGTCAAGAAATTCACTTTCTGGTAGATGTGAATGTTAGCACAGAGAATTGCTTGGGTCTTACGCAGATGGATGTTTCATCAGGAAGAATCTTTTTCTCGTCGTTCCATTTTGGGTTTGATATCATGTCCAAGCTTTCAGATATGCAATAACTTGGCTCTGTTTCATTGCGCTGAGCACCAGTTCACAGCCATATACTTTAGACTTAGTATTTCTGCTATATGGTATCTACTTACCTCTGTTTCTTATCCTACCGAATTCATTAAAAGAGAAGTATCGTACCAAAATTTCATATTCTTGCAAGCGAAAGGAGTCAGACTTACTGCGGTTTCCATTTAGGCAAATTTAAGGACAAAATCATGTTCGTCCCTGTCTCGAAGAAGCCCAACCTGACAGACATTGTCCAGAAAATGTATCAACATAATGGTTTCAAGGTACCCAAGATTAAATCAGAAGAGGGTGCAGCTTATTGCTTGCAACAACTGCTAAAAAAAATAGGACAAAATCCTGTGTTGCTTGTGCTGGACGATGTCTGGAAAGAATCGGAATCCATCGTCGACAAATTTGTCTGCAATGATATCAAAGATTACAAAATTGTGGTGACATCAAGATACGAGTTTCCTCATTTCTGTCCTGTGCATCACCTGAACCCACTGACTCATGACGAAGCGGTGGAACTCTTTCGCCGATGTGTTACTGTTGATGATGGAAGCAAAAGGGCACCAGACACTGAGCTCTTGAATAAGGTATATTCTCGCTTGCGTTCATCAATTACAGGACTTCATATGGTCATCGAAACTCAGGGTTATTTTTTTCTTTAAAGAATATGTTTAATAAAATCAAACCTGCCTATCCTTACTTGTATCTCTCTTTCAAAGAGAGGCCTTGCTTAGTACCATATCAAGTTCCAATAATTGCTTGTCATTTTTGCCCCTGTGCAGATGGTTGTACACTGCAAGAGATTGCCATTGGTTATTAGAGTCGTTGCCAAGTCTCTCCGAGGAAAGGATTATGCATTCTGGAATAAAAAGCTTCATGAATTGTCTGAAGGTCATTCCCTTCTTGATTTGGAGACCGAGATTCTAGCTTGCCTCAGAAAGAGCTTGGACGACTTGGATGGTGACCCTTTGATCAAGGAACGTTTCATGGACCTCGGCTCATTCCCGGAGGATTGCAAGATCCCCGCCACTGCCCTTATTGATTTGTGGGTGGAATTGTACAAGCTAGATTTTGATGGTGTGCGTGCTGCTACTGACCTCTATGAACTCGATTATAGGAACCTAGCTGATCTCGTATTTCCCAGGTATGGCCCCGAAGTTCAATTTGTTCTCTCAACCAACTTTTCTAGTTTTCTACTACTGTAAGATTTCCTCATCAGATTCTAGTCGGCATATAATTAATTTTTTTTTATAGATGACAGTTATAATGCGTTGAAATGGACAAATGCATGATAAGATCTTTGCACCAAAATTGATAGAGTAATTTATGCCATTTGATGACCCGTAGCTAATCCCAAAACGATTAGATTTTTCATAGCGCCACATCTATTCTGTTCCCAAAAATGGGCATCCTAGATGTTTTAAATCCACACCACAATTACTGCGCCTGACTTTCAGCTGTAGTGTGTTCCGCATTGCAATGGTCAAATGGTTTATACATAGGCCTCTAAAGAACATTTCTAACTCCTCACTTAACTTCTTAAGAGTGGGAAAGATCAATGTCTTCTTTTTCTATTAAATTGATATTATCAAATGCATGGCACTAGAATTTAGCTCAAGAAACTCAAGCGCAAATGCTTATATCCCAATTTTTTGATTGTATACATACAGGAGAGATTCAAGAGATGACGCTGACGAATCTTACCGTAGCCACTATGTCATGCAGCATGATCTACTTAGAGAGCTGGCCATCATGGAATGCAATCAAGGGGAAGTAGTGAACAGAGAGAGACTCATTCTAGACTTGATGGCAAATAACTTTCCCAATTGGTGGAGAGAGCAACAGCAACAGCCTCTCCGTGCTCGTCTAGTATCCATCTCCACAGGTTTGTAATTCTCCCTCTCTCAAAGATATGTAGGGAAAAATTCATATGGTTGGTAGTTAGTTACCTTCTAACCTTCTTCAATCATAACGCAGATGGAAAATTCTCAACATCCTGGCCAAATCTCGAATTGCCTGCAGCAGAGGCTCTTGTCTTGAACTTTAAGACCAACATGCAAACCAAAACCTATGCTTTGCCTGAATTCATCGCAAATTCCCCCAAGCTCAAGGCATTGATAGTAACAAACTACAGTTTCTTTCCCACTGAGCTGGGCAACTTCCATGTCATCGGTTCCAATTTAAGGAGGATTAGGTTTGAGCGCGTCACAGTTCCGTTCCTAAACATGGGAAAGATATGCTTGCAGGCTTTAGAAAAGATATCCTTTTTCATGTGCAACATTGGTCAGGCTTCGACGTCAAATGATGCCAAAATCTTAGATGCAATGCCAAACTTAAAGGAGGTCGACATTGACTATTGCAACGATCTCGTGAGATTACCGGATGACATCTGTGAGATAAAGCCTTTGCAAAAGCTTAGCATCACAAATTGCCATAATTTCTCTGCTCTCCCTGAACAAATTGGGCAATCGACGTCTCTCGAAGTGGTCCGGCTTAATTCTTGCACAGCCTTGTCATTGTTACCGGACTCTATTAGAAGCCTCCAAAATGTGAGACTTCTTGATATATTTGAGTGCCTAAATCTGAGCGCTTTGCCTGATCAAATCGGTCAAATGGTTAATCTCAAGAGGATAAACATCATAGGATGTCCAAAGTTGTCTGGATTGCCAAAGTTGATTGTAAAGTTGAGGAACTTAAGGAAGGTGGTTTGTGAGAAAGAAAAAGCCGTCATGTGGGGTCCTCTTAAGAACACTCTCCCTAGCTTGGACATAACTCTTTTTGAAGAAGAACCCAACTTAGATTGGCTGAAGTGACCAAGGCATTGTAATGATATTGAGGGGTGTGGACTTTTGATCAAATATGGAAGGTCGTTTTTTAACTTTTCAATATTGATGTGGACCGACAAGTTATATTTTCTTTGATATTTTCAAGTCAGAAATTTTTTCTTTTATCTTTTTTCTTCTTCCCATTTCTTTCTTTCTTCCTTTCTTCCTCCTCCTCCAAACACAAACAATGCCACTGCAAACCATAACCACTACGTCTCTACTATTACTATCATCACCAATCCTAACTCACCGCTTGTAACCACCAAGACCACTTCAGCATTGCCCTCTCTCTCTCTCTCTCTCTCAAATCGGAGGTGCAAATTCAGATCTAAGCTGCTACAACCTAATGTTTGAGGTCATGGCAGCCTTAACTCGGAGGTCCTCCAACCAACAACAACGCCACTGCAAACCATAACCACCATGTCCCTACTATTACTATCGTCACCAATGCCTAACTCACGGCTCGTAACCACCACAACCACCACTTCAGCATTACCTTCTCTCTCTCTCTCTCTCTCTCTCTCTCTCTCTCTCTCTCTCTCTCTCTCTCTCAAATTGGAGGTGCAAATTCAGATTTGAGCCACAACAACCTAATGTTTGAGGTCACGGCGGCCTTAACTCAGAGGTTGCGACCTTGAATTTGAGGTAGTGCACTTCAGATCTGATGAGAGAGAGGTGTGCCTGCAGTGTATGAGCAAAGCTTCTGGTTGTGTTCGTGCATGGCTTTGGTGTGATGGTGGCTGTTAGAGTGGCACAGATATAGAAAATCATTGCTAGTGGTGGTTAGGGTGATTGGTTCCAAGTTCCCATCCCAAAACCGATTTGGTTCTCCATTTTCAGAATCGGGAATTGGACTGGGCAATCTTACAAAACCGATTTGGTTCTCCATTTTCAAAATTGGGAATTGGACTGGGCAATCTTATGGAACTGGTCGCATGTGCTTGAAGTGCAAATCTACACATGAAAAAAAAATCAAACTGCTTCAAAATTTATGTGAGCATTGACCATGCTTGACAAGTTCTACACTTGATCTTAGCCAAAAGGCTGAGAAAAGCATGCTCTAAGTAGTCTCATGGCTTGGCTTTTCTTCGCAATCCCTCTTATAGCCTCTGCAAGCCTGTTCGATATGGGACTTTCAGAGCGGCTCGTGTCCATTGGCTTTTATTCACAACCATCATTTTTTGCTAAGCAAATATAGTAATTTGCCTCAGGAGCTCTTGCAAGTAAGGGGAAGCGAAAGAGACGGAGGGAAAGAGCGTGCAACATGAATAGAGAGCTTTTGATTAGTCCCACGTCGATTGCTAGCAGAGACTAACAAGCAGGTTTCCTATTTAAGAAGCTATGGATGGGATGGGATAGAACGATGAGTGCCTTTCTCGATCACTTGGCGAAAATGAAGTGTAGTGATTGTATGACAACATCATTGAGAAAGCCCTTGCATGGAGTCATTTTCAATGCCATAATCATGTGACTTTAAATGGTTTCTTTAAAGATTTTTGAGAAATAAAATTAAAGTTTTAAAAAATAAATAATTGGTTCGGTCTAGTGGGTGACTGTTAGTTCCAATTTTATGGAATCGAAAATCAACTGATTTTATGGAATCGAGAATTAACCGGCATCTCTAGGGACCAAGTCGACTGAGTGGTTTTGATTTGGTCAGTTTCTTTTTCTCATCCTTAATGGTGCTGATTTTAGCAATAGGGGCTTCGGCAAGTGGTCTCATGCCACGTGGAAAACACAATATACAGGCCAACGGCAAGTCAATGGCATAAGTGTTGTCAGATAAAAAGAAAATGGCATAAAGGTTTTGAACAAAAAAATTTGTGCCATAATTTTAAAAACTACTCCTATTAGAAAAAGGAATGGCTTGAATCGTTACCGGGTGTTGTGAATCAAATTAAATCCAGCATATTGAGACGTCCGGTGCGAATAAGTGCAAGTCCTTTCTGTTTTTCTTTTCCCCTTTCTTCCTTTGCTTCCCCTTTTAATTTTCTCCGCTTTTCTTTTCTTTTCTTTATTTTCTCTTTCTTTCCTGGGCACTCTCGGCCTGCTCTGTCCAGTAAGAGCTGAGCGCGCACTTTCTTCTCTTCTTTGACTTTTCAACGTTTTCTTTTATGTTTTTTCTTAGACCCATCTTTGACCTAGTCGAAAAGTCCAATATTGCATATGCTATGTCGTCATCACGTATGCACGCATTCATGTTTTCAAAAACAGAAGCGCACACAACACACAAGAGTCATCTCGGGAGGTAACATAAGGTAAATCTTTCGCTTGATTATGTCTCTGGATAAACAAAACGCCTTCATGTTTTAGGAAATCAAATGATAAAAAGGAATTTAAAGGATTTCATAAAATAAAATAAAAATGTGGTATGATGAAATGGGCATTGTAAGGATCTTCTCCAAACTTAACCAAACTTTCGGTCCAAAGATCTTTGATTTCACAATAGACAATCACCTTCATATTTGCATCTAGATAATTTACTTCTCTAAAAACTATTTAGGATCCTAGGGCCTGGATTAATAAAATCGATTGATTTTGACTCCTTTATATTCAAACTTGAAAATACTCACCCTTTGTTCACTACTTAGATTAATGAGCCCATCACTAAAGTGGCGCAATGCCAAACACTAATGGCACACCTAATATCCTGAGTTTGGCGACAAAGTGAGACATCTACTCATATAAAGAGTTAATGCCACGAAAAACCTTAAATTGATTTTAAACTAATTTTTTTACTATAAAAACCCCAAACTAGTACACATGTGGTAAAATTTATTCAAAACTAATTTTTAACCACTAAAAACCGAAAATTGCCCCAAATTAATTATGTGATCGCCAAAAAACTCAAAACTGATACTTTGTGACAAATATATCAATTATTAAATTAAATTAATATCACGAAAAATCACAAAATTAGTACACCTATCACAAACGGAAGGTAAAATCTCAAATTGATACACCTCACAACTGTCACGAGTCATTTAATTCAGCAGTTTGACAATAAAATTTAATGTAAACTAACGAACAATAATTTGTTATAAGATTACCGATTTAGGATTTTTTTGTGGTCAAAAAATTGATTTAGGGTAAATTTGTCATATTAATATTAGTTTGAAGTTTTTCATTGTTAAAAAATGAGTTTGTGTACTAATTTAAGATTTTTCATGATTAAAAAATAAGTTTTGAATAAATTTATTATTGTATCAATTTATGATTTTTCGTAAGATTAACCTTCCATACAATTGTCTGTACACTGGATGGGGGTAAAGTGACTATGACGTGGTGGTTTGTTGGGGCTTCGATTGCTTAATGGAGGTCAACACCCTCTCATTCCTTAAGGGATAAAATATTTTAAATTTATTGTAATTTCCATAGTCTACCCAATCCAAAAATTAGCTTCCTCTTTATTCCTTGAATTTTACATTACGTATTATATTGGTAATATCATCCAATATGTTCAAAATGCATCACCAAGTATATAATAGGAGAATCTGTATTTTACCACTGACATCAAATACTCACTTTTAGTTTAAAAGTTCATATGGTTGGTTAAAATATTTTCAATTTTTAGTGGAATTTGTTAAGTTTAACCTAAAACCTGTCAAAATCATGATCGAATTGGATTATAGTGCACGAAAATAATATAATCCATTCATGATACGAAGAATATTAACCTTGGCTGTCACACCCTTAACGTCCTGGGCCAACCGTGATAAATGGGTCGTTCTGAAATTTACGCAACCTAATTTCATCCATTCTTTTTCAACGTTTCCCTCGCATTGCAAATTGAGGCAAGGTCAACGACTAACGACATGTCTTCTCCAACGCCTAATGTCATAAAATAAAGGAGTACCAGAGCGAGGCCAGCATTGACCGCTCCTCCTAGGAAACTTCCCAGATGATGACTAACGTGTTCGGTCCGGAGAATAAACTTCCACTACCGCAGCTACCGCTTTTATAAAGAGAATCTCTCTCACCTTTCCGTTCATCCCATTCTCCATTGTTGCTTCAAAGGCCAAAACATTCCTCTTCCTCCTCGCCTCTGCAAAAAACCCATACCAAGAAGCAGAGAAAAGCACCCTCTGCAAATCTCGGGAAGTGGGTTTCAGTTCTTCGAAGCATCCTTGCGACCCATCGAA
The DNA here is from genome assembly GCF_016545825.1 of Eucalyptus grandis. NCBI lineage: Eukaryota > Viridiplantae > Streptophyta > Magnoliopsida > Myrtales > Myrtaceae > Eucalyptus > Eucalyptus grandis. The sequence goes on from NC_052620.1 coordinate 23,030,590, forward strand.
GCTTTGGATTTTTTCTTGGATTGTTTGGTCCGTGAAGAAAGAAAGAACCAGCAATGCCTGTGATTTCGCAGGAGCTGCTGTGGGAACAGCATTCGGTGAGCTGTGCTCGCTTGTTAAGCACGTAGTGCACACCGTTGCCGCGTTTCGTCCCCAACTTGAGAAGATCGATTCCACCTTAAGCGAGATGGACCCGATCATAAAGGACATCTACCATCTCTACAAACAGCTGGACCGTCTGAAAGAGATGGATCCGATCAAGAAACTATCGGATGAAGGCAAAGGACTAGTCAACAAGTGCTTGAGGATCCGCTCGCTCAACTGGTACAAGAGGTATACACACTCGAACAAGCTGACCGAGTACGATGTGGCTGTCCGTGAGAAGTTCCAGATTTACATGCCCCTGCTAGCCGCAAGGAACCATGCGGAGATGTTGATAAAGATGGACGAGATCATGTCCAGATGGCCTGGTCAAGCAAACGGTGGGGGCCTCCAGAGCGGGCTCGGGACTTGGGGCAACCTTTCGGTCCCTGCGGCGCCAGCTTTCATGGTCGGGTCAGAGGTGGAGGCGTCCATGAGGGAGATCAAATTGCGGTTGCTCAAGGGGGGAGTGTCTGTGATTGTTGTGACCGCCCCAGGCGGATGTGGGAAAACCAATCTGCTCACGAAGTTGTGCCATGACGGGGAAATTAAAGGTATGTGTTGATCAGTGTTTTGATTGATCCAGAACTAATTAATGTAGGGATGAACTTATTGGTTTATGCTTGCCTATTGGTCACCCCTAATAGTCTTCTGGTTAGCTACTTCTGTGTGTTGGAGCTGTTACCCAAACAACGTTCCAATTTTGGACATATTTGAATGATTGAATCCCATTCCCTGTTCTCTCTGTCAAGCAATACAGTATCTTGTAGACGTGAATGTTTGCACAAAGAATTAATTGGGTATTATGCACATGGATTTCATCAAGTAAAAGAATCTTTTCCTCATCGTTTCATTTAAGGTTTAATATCATGTCCAATCCGATAGATATTTCCCCAGCTTTTAGATATGCAATAACTTGCCTCTGATTGATTGTGCTGAGCACCTTTCTTAATCAGCTGAACCCTCCTCTTCACAGCCATAGGCTTCAGATCTATTATTTTTGCTACATAGTATCTGCCTGGCTCTGTTTCTTATCCTATCGAATTCAATAAACTAGAAGTGTTGGGGCAAACTTTCATACTCTTAGCAAGCGATAAGAGTCAGATTTCCTGTGGTTTCCATATAGGCAAGTTCAACAACATCATGTTCGTCAGAGTCTCAAGGAAACCCAATCTGATAGACATTGTCCAGCAAATGTATCAACATAACAGTTTAAAGGCGCCCGAGATTGAAGCAGAAGATGGTGCATTTAGTTGCTTGGAGCAACTGCTCAACAGAATAGGACAAGATCCTGTGTTGCTTGTGCTGGACGATGTCTGGGGCAAATGGGAATCAATCCTTAAGAAGTTTGTCTGCAACAGTATAAAAGATTACAAGATTGTGGTGACATCAAGATATGAGTTTCCTTATTTTCGTCCTGTGCATCACCTGAAACCACTGACTCATAATGAAGCCGTAAAATTATTTCGTGAATCTGTTGCCGTTGATGATGGAAGCATGGATGCACCGGATGATGAGACCTTGGATCAGGTATACTCTCTCTTGCGTGCATCTCTTAGTTTGTACTCTTTCATCAAAGAGAGACCTTGGTTTGTATTATTGAGGTTTCCTATCTATTTTATCCTCTCTTTTTTTCCATTTGGCAGATAGTGAAGCGCTGCAAGGGATTGCCATTGGCTCTTACAGTCGTTGCCAAGTCTCTCCGAGGAAAGGATCGTCCAATCTGGGAAAAAAGCTTCTTGATTGGTCTGAAGGTCATTCCCCCTTGGGTTCGGACAGCGAGATTCTAGATTGCCTCAGGAAGAGCTTGGATGACTTGGATGGTGACCCTTCAATCAAGGAACGTTTCATGGACCTCGGGTCATTTGTGGAGGATTGCAAGATCCCTGCCACCGCCCTTATCGATATGTGGGTGGAAATGTACAAGCTAGATTTTAAAGGCGTGCGTGCTATTGCTGACCTCCACGAACTTATTTACAGGAACCTAGCTGATCTCATGGTCACCAGGTATGGCTCTGAAGTTCGTTTTGTTCTCTCATTCCAACATTTCTAGTTTTCTACTGCCCTAAAAGTAACTTATCAGATTCTAGTTTTTCCTGATACGTGACGGTTAGAATGCATGTGTGAAATGGACAAGGGCATAATGAGATATTTGCACCAAGATTGAGGGAGTAATTTATGCCATTTGATGGCCCATGACAAACCCCAATATGTTTAGTTTTCCGGTACTATGACAAACTATCCCGTTTCCCCAAAATTGGCATTCTAGATTTTTCGAATCCACACCACCTGACCTTCAGCTATAGTGTGTTCTGCATTGTAAAGGCTGAATGATTCATACAAAGGCTTGTAAAGAACATTTTTAACTCCTGACTTAATTTCTCAAAGGTAGGAAAGGTCTTATGTCCTCTTTGACTTGATATCATCAAATACCTAACACTACACACCAATGCTTACATTTAAGTGTTTGATTGCATACATACAGGACAGATTCAAATGATGACAATGAATCTTATGGTGGCCACTATGCTATGCAACACGATATGCTCAGAGAGTTGGTTATCATGGAATGCAACGATGGGGAAATAGAGAAGAGAGAGAGACTCATTTTGGAGTTGATTGGAAATAATTTTCCTGATTGGTGGAGCAAGCAAAAGCAACAGCCTCTTGGCGCTCGTCTAGTATCCATCTCCACAGGTTAGTAACTCTCCCTCCCTCCCTCCCTCCCTCCCTCCTCTCTCTCTCTCTCTCTCTCTCTCTCTCTCAAAGAACTTAAAGGAAAAATCCAATTGATATTGTAATGCAGATAAAACATTCTCGACTCCCTGGCCAAATCTTGAATTGCCTAAGTTGAGGCTCTTGTCTTGAACTTCTAGAATGACATGCAATCTAAAACTTATTTGCCTGAATTCATTGAGAAGGCAGATAAACTCAAGACCCTAATAGTAACAAACCATAGCTTCTTTCGGGCTGAGTTGCACAATTTCCATGTCCTTGGATCCAATTTAAGGAGGATCAGGTTCCAACGCGTCACAGTTCCTTTCCTAAGCATGGGAAACTTGCACTTACACAATCTGAAAAAGATATCCTTTTTCATGTGCTATATTAGTCAAACTTTGACATCGAATGATGCTAAAATATCCGATGCAATGCCAAACTTAGTAGAGCTCGACATTGACTATTGTGATGATCTTGTGACATTATCGGATGTCATATGTGAGATAAAGCCTTTGAGGAAGCTTAGCATCACAAATTGCCATAATTTCTTTGCTCTTCCAGAACAAATTGGGCAACTGACATCTCTCGAAGTGGTCAGGCTTAATTCCTGCATAACCTTGTCACAATTACCGGACTCAATTAAAAGCCTTCAAAATGTGAGACTGCTCAATATATCTGATTGCCAGAAATTGAGCGCATTGCCTGATCAAATCGGTCAAATGGTTAAGCTTGAGAGGATAAACATAAGAGGGTGTCCGAAGTGGTTTGGGTTGCTGAGGTCCATCATGAACTTGAGGAACTTAACGAAGGTGATTTGTGAGAATGAAAAAACCAGCATGTGGAAGCCTCTTAAGGACACTCTCCCAAGCTTGGACATAATGTTGTTCGAAGAAAAACATGACTTGGCTTGGCTTGGCTTGAGTGACAAAGTCAGCAATCTAATTTAAGATATTATTGATATGGTTCCTGTAATTTCTCTTCTTACCTTAACTATCCTCAATCATCCCTAATTTAGGGCTCTTGTAAGACAATAAACAGAAACTACGATATCTTCAGATCGACCGGTAATATTTTCTTTAATATGTTCAAGTCAGGAATTTTTTCTTTTAATTTTTTCTTCTTCCCATTTATTTCTTTCTTCCTTTCTTCTTCCCCTTCCTTCTACCACCAACAATGCCGCTGCAAACCATAACCACCGCGTCCTTACCATAACCGTCATTGCTGACACCTAAGTCGCAGCGCCTTACCACCACGGACCACTTCAGCATCGCCTTTTCTCTATCTCTTATTTCTGAGGTGGAAACTCAGATCTGAGCCTCTGAAACCTAATGTCCGAGGTCATGGCGGCCTTATATCGGTGTCGCAAACTCGAATCTGAAGTAACGCGCTTCAGATCTGATGAGAGAGAGGGGCGCCTGCAATGTCATCTGAGCAAAGCTTCTGGTGGTGTTCGTGTGCCGCTTTGGTGTGGTGATGGCTGTCTGAGTGGCGCAGCGGTGGACAATCGTTGCCAGTTTTGGCAGCAGGGGCTCCGGCAATGGTGGTGCTGCGTTCCTTTTCGCGAGAGAGAGAGAGAGGGGTGTTGGAGGGTGGAGAGGGATGCTGCGTGAAAAACGCGGTATACAAGTCGACGGCAAGTCAATGGCATAAAGGTTTCGAAGAAGAGAGGGAGAAGGGAGAGGGAGGAGAGGGATGCTGCTTGGAAAACGCGGTATACAAGTCGACGGCAAGTCAATGGAATAAAGGTTTTTCCGAAAGGGTGTCATGAAGGTTCACGGAGGCCGACGTGTCGAATTTTTAAGGGGAATATATAAATTAAACCAATTTTCAGTTCAATATTAGTATGAATTAAAAATTCAGGAATAATATTGAATATTAAAAAGGAAAGTTCAAAGGTCACCGCGTGTGGTGAAACATTTCTTAGGGACGTGGGGAGATGGACTTTTACAATTAGGTATGGCCCATGAAAACGATTTTTTTTTTTATCGAACATGAAAATGAATTGAACATGTATAAAACATAGCTTCCTTTTTAATTCCCATTTATCCATTTTTCTCTTTAACACGATATATCCTACTCTTTTCGAACCTAATCTAAAAGTTTTTTTTTGAAGTGATTCTCACTTTCAACTTTTTGCCCTTCTTCTTTTTTTTTTTTTTTTTTTTTTTTGGTTGCAAATCTTGCAACAAACACATTTTACATTTCTTACGCCATTTTGGAATTTATTTCATAAATTAGTAACATTTTCGAAATGCCTTTTATCAAACATTTCTCAAATCATTTAGGAACTTATTCCATAAATCAGTTTGTAATGTAATACACAATTATAAGCTTTCATTAAAAGTTCTTTACCAAAAAAAAAAATTATAAGCTTTCACGGCATCTTCAATAACATGTTTCTCAAATTATTATCAAACAAATAAAAAGCAGTAAATGCCCGTTTTAAAGTTAAGTTATAAACATTACTTTTATCTTTTAGCCAAATCACAATGTGCATATAACATATTTCATACTTTTCCTTTTCAAAATATGAATTTAATAGAAGAGATACCACAACTTACTTAGAATGCCCATACCAAACGAGTAACTAAGCTAGCCAACCATCTCGTAATCCTAATAATTAAATGAGAATCGACATTAAAAACAAATAAAACTCTAACTTAACTACGAAATGGCTAAACTATGTATAAATGCTAATAGAATGACTTATGTGCACTAACAAATCGTTCACATGAAGCAATCACTCAAATGTAAACGTAATGCAAAATTCACTCGCGAAATCCTAAGTTATGCATCAAATATGCAAATATGCTATAAACATTACTTTTACCTTTTAGACAAATCACAATGTGCACATATTATACCTCATACTTTTCATTTTCAAAATATAAATTTTAAAATTCAAAAAAGAGATAACACTATTGACCTAGAATGCCCAAACCAAATAACATGTAACTAAACTAGCCAATGATATTGTAATCTTAATAACTAAACGAGAATTAATGTTAAAATCGGATAAAACTCTAACTTAACTACGAAATGGCCAAACTACGTATAAATGCTAATAAAATGACTTTTGCGTGCAAATAAATTGTTCATCTGAAGCGATTATCCTAAAATTCTTATTCCTACCAAACCATTGCTCAAAAAGGACTCTGCAAACCCTATGACTCCTCGACGCCATAATCCACCGTTTCCACGAAATCTCAAAACTCCATAACTCAAAAATTGAACTACGCGGCTCAAATTTCTCAAAATTCTAAATTTAAGCCATAAATCCAAGTGTTTTGAAACAAAATTGAATCAGCTTGGTGAGACGTTCGTGGTAAGAACGCTCTTCTTTCGTCTTTTCCTCTCTTTCCTTTTCTTTTCTTTCTTTATTGGCGAGCTCCTTGTCCCGAGTGCCTCATTTCCTTTTAAATAAGGGTTAATATCCTGAAAAACCCTAAATTGGTATATCTGCGATAAATTTATTTCATACTAATTTTTTAACAACCAAAAATCCTAAACTAATATACCTTTGACAAATTTACCCCAACTTGATACACTTGTGACATATTTACCATTTATTAGTTTTCGTTAAATTTTACTATCAAATTATTAAGTTAAATGATATGTGACTGTTGGCTGGTGTACTAGTTTAAGATTTTACTCTTTGTTTATCATAATTATACAATTTTTGAAAGTTTTTGTGATATTAATCAAATTTAGCGGAAGATATATTTGTCACAACCATATTAGTTTGAGATTTTTTATGGTTGGATAAATTAATTTGGGATAAATTTGTCATAATCGTACCCGGTTTGTGGGTCTTTTATGGTTAATTAGGGTAAATTATCACATGTGTATCAGTTTGGAGTATTTCATGGATAAAAGAATAGTTTAAGATTAATTTGTCAAATTTTGAGTTATTTATGGTATTAACCCTTTAAATAACCCTTTAAATAACCGAGGCTCACTTTCTTGCTCCCTTTTGTTGACTTTTCAACACTTTTTTTTTTTTTGGATCCCACCAAAGGCAAATATTACACGGCCTCCCTTAATGAACTCGGCCACATCCCATTCGATGTCGCTGAAGCTTCCATGTAAGTGTCATCTAACGTTCTCTATTAAGAAACAAAACCAAGAAGGAAAGCGGCCAAGAGGACTAGTCTCGGCCAGCCCTAGACAAGAGCATTGAAGTCTAGTAAGAAAGGGGAATGAAGATCAGGGAGGTAATTATAAGTTATTGCTCATCTGGGAAGTTAATTTCGGCTAATGCAAATGGAAAGGATCCGAGCAAAAAAAGAAAAAGAAAAGGAAAGGATCAATCGACCACACTTGTGAAAAAAGAAAGTGTTAGTAGTATTAAAAATATCCAACTAATATTCAATGACATAATCACTCTAAACTAATTTTCATCGTATAAAAAATCCTAAACAAGTTTCCTACGACCGTGCTTCCGTGTCGTGTCTGATATGTGTTGGAGCGTGTCCCACACGTCGCCACGCTCGGACATGGTCAACGCGTGTCGGATTTGCGGTCAACTTTTCTCGACACGTGTCCGGAAGACTCCGGGTGGAGGCGAGGGAGGGGGAGGGAGCAGAGGCCGCGAGCGACGGTGAGAGACGGCCAGAGAGAGGAAGAGAAGAGGAAGGGATTGGGGCCCGAGGGGGCGGCGAGCGGCGGCGGCGGCGGCGGCGGCGACGGCATCTCCTCCTCCTCGGCGTCGCGTCCGCTCCATTGTTGAAAGCTGAGAAACGATACGAGGTGCGAAAGAGGGGAGCGAGGTCTGCTGTCTGCGTGTTTGTCTTGGTCCGGTGTTTTTTGTGTGAGCAGTAGAAGGAAAAAGAGGGTCCTAGGTTTGTGATAAGGGAATAAAAAATAATAAAAAGAGGGAGACGATGGCGTGTCTTTTGAGTTTTGGGGGAGGGGAAGTGAGGCTGACAGCCTGTCAGTGGTTTTGGGAGGGAAAAAAGTAAAATAAGTCTGGGTAGAGGGAAATGGACAAAGGAAAGGAAGAGTGGATTTGGAAATTTTATAGAAAAATTAAATAAATGAAATTGAAAAATAATTTCGAAAAGTAAAAGTATTGAATTTTGAATAATGATAAATTTTGATCATTCTAAAAAATCATGAATTTATTTAAATAAATTGATTCTAATTTTTTTATTAATTATTAGTTTTATCAATGATTTTTGTTAAAATTAAAAACATATTTCGCATTAATTATGAATATATCTTTCGAATTTCAAATGAATTGATTTATTAATATTATTAATGTAAATTTATTATAGGATTTTTAATTAATTAAATTATTTATGAATTTGAATCAAATTAATTAAAAATAAAAATATTCATTTAATATTTAACGTGTCATAACGTGTTGGAATTCTTTATTTTTTAAAAATGACGTGTTGATGTGTCGTGTTGTGTTAGACACTCGTGTCATGTCGCATGTCGGTGCTACATAGCCTATGACACATTTTATCCCAAATGAATTTTTATCCCAAATTGATATCCTATGACACTTGTCTCGCAAAAAAATCTCAAAATTGATATTCTTGACCTAAATCTATCATCTGTGAAAATGCATAATTGTAACACATGAATTTTTCACGTTAGATCTATCATTCTCAAAGTTAGATCCATGTTATAATCATCTACCATGTATGTTTACATTTATGCATTATAATGGGATAATGGGTGGAATACTCGCGAAACATAGAATTTGATTAGGATACTAGTTTGATATATTTTGTGAGACTAAAATTAGTTTAGGATAAGTGTGTGCACATATACATAGGGAAAAAAATCACTAGCATACTTGAAAAACACATAAATGCAATTGGCAGCGCATAAGAAAAGAAATAACAGAGAGAATTGAGTGCAAGAAAACGAGGGAAAATAAGGGAGTTTGGGAGAAAAAAGTGAGTGAACCGTAAGCAATTTGTGTAGGAGCTTTAATACAAACATAGCCAGGATTCAGGTTGAATCAGCACCTGTTCCTTAGCCAAACATAACCCGATTCTCTGCCAAGAAGCGTGCAAACGTCCTTCGTTATTTTGCCGGTCCGAATTAGTAAATTGTGCAACCAAAACCAGTAGTTGCTTATGATAATAACAAGGGTAAAGACTCATGACTTTCATTGCTTTAGACATTGGATATTTCAATTGTTTTGAAATATTGAAAGCTATTATTAAGTGATAAAATGTTTTAAATTTATTGTAATCTCCATATCCTACCAAATCCAAAAATTACCTTGCTCTTTATTTATCAGATTATACATTTCAAACTATAGTCACAGTATCCAACATCATCCGATATATACGAAATGCATTACCAATCACCTAATAGGAGAATTTGTATTTTACCATCCACATCAAATACTCACTTTTAATTTAAAAGCTCATATGGTTGGTTGAAAAGTTTTCAATTTTTAGTGGGATAAACTAAGTTTACCATAAAATAACCAATTCAGTATACGAAGAAGAATAACGCGGGGCTGTTACGCGCTGTTACTAAACGAGTAACAAAGCGGGTTCTCTCTTGGTCTTTCCTCCCAAGAAACTTCCGGTACGATGACTATATAACATGCCAGGCGCGAGGATAGACTTCCACTGCCTCTTTGACCAAGAGAGTCTCTCTTACCTTTTCCTCGTAACTTTCTCCATCGTTCCTTCAAAGACCAAGAAGCTCCTCTTCCTCTTCCTTCTTGCCTCTTCGAAAAACCCAGAACCAAAAAAGAAAAAAAAGAACAGAGGGAAAGATCATCTGCAAATCTCGGGACGTGGGTCTCAGTTCTGGCATCTTTGGTGATTCATCGAAAGTTTGGGATTCCTTTGCTTGTTTGGTCTGTGAAGACAGAAAGAACAAGATATGGGAATTGATGTTGGAGGAGCTGCTGTGGGAGCAGCATTCAATGAGCTGTTCACGGCCGTTAGAGAGGTGGTGCAAACCATCAAAGCCTTTGGTCTCCAGCTCAAGAAGATCGAAAACACCTTGGGCAGAATAGAACCAATCATTAGGGATTGGGACGAGTTCAACAACCGGCTGGACCGTAATCCGAAAGAGATGCGTCCGATCAAGGAACTATTGAATAAAGGCAAAGGACTGGTCCAGAAGTGCTCAAGTATCCACCGGTTCAACATGCGCAAGAAGTATACGCACTCCAAGAAGCTGAAGGCATTCGATGCAGAATTACTGGGTGATTTCAATCTTTACATCGGCCTGCTGGATGCAAGAAACAACGGCGAGACGTTGTACGAGGTGAGGGAGATGAGGACAGAATTCGACAGGTTGATTAGTTCCCGCAAAGCAAACGGTGTTGTCCTCCAGAGTGGATTCGGGGCTTCAGGCAACCTCGCGGTCCCTGACGCGCCCGATTTCGTTGTTGGGTCAGTGGTGGAGGCGTCCTTGAGGAAGCTCAGGGAGCAGTTGCTGGAGGAGGGAGTGTCTGTGATTGTTGTGACTGCCCCGGGCGGGTGCGGGAAGACGACCCTGCTTAAGAAATTGTGTCATGACATTGATATCGAAGGTATGTGTGACTAGGGTTTAAACGATCCAGAACTAATTAAATTAGGGAATTCATTGATTGATCCTTGCCAATCAGTTGCCTCAACGCCTTTGGTTTGCCATTTATGTGTACGGGAGCAGGTGCATGAACAATGTTTTACTTGTGCACATATTGACATGATTGAATTACATCACCTGTTCTCTCTGTCAAGCGATACAGTTCCTTGTAGATGTGAATGTTTGCACAAAGATATGCTTGGGTTTTATGCAGGTGGATGTTTCATCGAGTAAAACAATCTTCTTGTCATGGATTATTTTCAGTCTTCATATCATGTCCAATCTGATAAATCTTTCCCAAGCTTTTAGATATGCAATAACTCGCCTCTGTTTGATTTTGCTGAGTGCCTTTCTTAATCAGTCGAAACGTAGTCTTCACTCACCATAGGATTCACGCTCATTATTTCTGCGATACGGCATCTACTTAGCTCTGTTTCTTATCCTACCAAATTTAGTAAATTAGAAGTGTTGTGGCAAATTTTCATACTCTTTGCAAGTGATATGAGTCAAGACTTACTGCGGTTTGCATGCATATAGGCAAATTCAACATCATGTTCGTCCCTGTCTCGAAGAAGCCCACCCTGACAGACATCGTCCGGAAAATGATTCAACATAATGGTTTAGATGTACCTGAGATTGTAACAGAAGATGATGCAGTTCGTTACTTGCAGCAACTGCTCATCAAAATAGGCCAAAATCCTGTGTTGCTTGTGCTGGACGATGTTTGGACCGACTCGCAATCCATAATTGAGAAATTTGTCTTCAAGAAGATCAAACATTACAAGATTGTGGTGACATCAAGATATGAATTTCCTAATGTTGATCTTGTGCATCACCTGAACCCATTGCCTCATGAGGAAGCCCTGGAACTTTTTCATCGATCTGTTACTGTCGATGGTAGAAGGTTGGTTGCGCCAGATGATGAGCTCTGGGATAAGGTATACTCTCGCTTGAGTGCATCTATGATAGGATTTTTTTATGGTCATCAAAACTGAGTATATTTTTTTCTTTAAAGAAAATGTTTAATAAAATCAACCTGCCTAAGATAGGCTTACCAAGTTATATCCAAGCTCTTTGCCATGCAACTGACCTATGCTGATTTTACTTTGATCTCTCTTTCATTAAAAAGAGGCCATGGTTTGTACTAATTACGATTCATATCAAAGTTCCCATAATTGTTTCCATATTCTTTTTCCCTGTGGCAGATAGTGAAACGCTGTAAGGGATTGCCATTGGCTCTTACGGTCGTTGCCAAGTCTCTCCGAGGAAAGGATCGTTCGTTTTGGGAAACAAAGCTTCTTAATTTGTCCCATTTGGGTTTGGACAGTGACATTCTAGATTGCCTCAGAAAGAGTTTGGATGACTTGGATGGTAACACTTCGATCAAGGAGCGTTTCATGGACCTTGGCTCATTTCCAGAGGATCGCAAGATTCCTGCCACTGCCCTTATTGATATGTGGGTGGAGTTGTACAGGCAAGATTTCGATGGCACACTCGCCATTAATGACCTCCATGAACTCTTTTACAGGAACCTAGCTGATCTTGTAATCACCAGGTATGGATCTGAAGTTTGTTTTGTTCTCTGATTTGAACTTTCCTAGTTTTCTACTGCTCTAAGAGTGCCTTATCAGATTGTAGTTGGCGTATGAGTAGTTTTTCCTTATACGTGACAGTTAGAACGCGTGTGAAATGGACAAAGGCATGATTAGATCTTTGCACCAAGATTGAGAGATGTGCAACAAATTTCCTGTTTCCCCAAAAATAGGCAAACTAGATGTTTTGGATCCACACCACAATTACTGCACTTGACCTTTCAGCTATAGTGTGTTCTGCATTTTGAAGGTCAAATGGATTTTACAAAGGCCTGTAAAGAACATTTTTACCTCCTGACTTGATTTCTTAAACGTGGGACGGATCAGATGTCTTTCTTTACCAGTAAATTGTTATCATCGAATGCCTTGCATTAAACTTTAGCACAAGAAACTCCAGTGCAAATGCTTATGTCAGAGCTATTGCATACATACAGGAGAGATTCAAATGAGGACGAGGACAAATGTTACAGCAGCCACTATGCTACGCAACACGATCTGCTCAGAGAGTTGGCTATCATGGAGTGCAACCAGGGGGATGTAGAGAACAGAAAGAGACTCATTGTGGACTTAACCACAAATAATTTTCCTGATTGGTGGAGTAAGCAAAAGCAACCGACTCTTAGTGCTCATCTAGTGTCAATCTCCACAGGTTAGAACTCTCTCTCTCTCTCTCAATGGCCTTTAGGGAAAAATTCAGTTTGTTGGTAGTTAAATTATCTTTTAACCTTCTATGTTCATGATGCAGATGGAAGATTCTCACCACCTTGGCCGGATCTTCAATTACCTGAAGCTGAGGCTCTTGTCTTGAACTTCGAGACCAACCAAACCAAGACTTATGCTTTGCCGGATTTTATTGAGAAAGCAGATAAGCTCAAAGCCTTAATAGTAACAAACTATAGCTTCTTTCCAGCTGAGCTACGCAATTTCCATATGGTTGGGTCTAGTTTAAGGAGGATTAGGCTCGAACGTGTCATGGTTTCTTTCCAAAGCATGGGAAAACTACGCTTGCATAGTCTACAAAAGATGACTTTTTTCATGTGTGAAATAGGGCAGGCTTCAACGTCGAACGACGCCAAAATCTCCGATGCAATGCCAAACTTAATGGAGCTCGACATCGACTATTGCAATGATCTCGTGACATTACCAGATGGCATCTGTGAGATAAAGCCTCTAAAGAAGCTTAGCATCACAAATTGCCATAATTTCTCTACACTCCCAGAACAGCTTGGGCAATCGACTTCCCTTGAAGTGGTTAGGCTTAATTCATGCACAAATTTGTTGCAATTACCAATCTCAATTGGAACTCTCCAAAAATTGATCTCTCTCAATATATCCGATTGCTTGAGCTTGAGTACTTTGCCCAGTCAAATTGGTCAACTAAATAATCTCAAGAGGATAAATATGAGAGGATGTCTGAGATTGTCTATGCTGCCACGGTCAATTGTAAGGTTGAGGAACCTGAAGAAGGTGATTTGCGACAAAGAAATAGAAATCTTGTGGGAGCCTCTCAAGTACAGTCTCAATAGTTTGAATATAATGGTACCTGAAGAAGAGGCTAACTTAGATTGGTTGTGTGATTAAGAATGAGGCAATCAACTGATCTTTGAGCTTTTTGTATATGTTAAAGTGTTGTCTTTGAACCATTTTATTTATTGGTTTCTTTTTAGCTGTTTGTTCTATTTATTTCCTATAGTTTGCGCTTATTATTATTATTTTTTTTTTTGGGAAAATGATAGATGATTCTTGAACTTAATTTGATGTATAGTATAATATTTTTTTTTTAATTTGTTCAATATTGTCTCTAGACTAGAACTCAATGTTTGAATTTTTAATTTATTCAATGTGATCCTAAGATTTTAGTACATAGTCAAATTAGTCCTTAGATTACATGAAAATATTTAATGATGGCATTGAATATTTTCATAGACTAACTTGAATATGTACTAAAAGCTTATGGATTATATTGAATTAATTAAAAGATCATAAACCATGTTGCATATTGTGCAAAAGTTCAAGAATTTCATTGAACAAATTAAAGGCTAAAAAATCACATTATAGATTGGATCGAAGTTCGATGACTATTTATAACATTATCTTCTTTTTTTTTCGGGATACGAGCAATGCCACATCATTTTTTTTTTGAGCCGGAATTTTTTTTTCTTTTTATTTTTTCTTCTTTCCCATTTTTTTTTTCTTGCTTTCTTCCTCCTCCCCCTTCGTCTACCCACCAACAACGCCGCTGCAAACCATAACTTGTGATGCCTAACCACCGCGACCACTTCAGCATCTCCTTGTCTATCCCTCTCCCTCCGACCACAAGATTCTCTTATGTCACGAATCTGAAGTGCAAACTCAAATCCGAGCAGCTGCAACCTCATATTTAAGGTCGTGGTGGCCTTAAATCAGTGGTTGCGAGCCTGAGATCTGATATGAGAGAGAGAGAGAGAGGTGCTTGCAATGTTATCTGAGCAAAGCCTTTGGAGGTGTTCGAGTGCAGCTTCGGTGGTGGCGGCTACCCGAGTGGCGCAGCAGCAGACGATCGTGCCCGGTGGTGGCCCTAATTATTTTACAGGTCCCCATCTTTATCAGTCCGTCATCCACTTGACTTGAGCCATCCGATGTCCCCACATCCTCTGGATGGAACTTTTTAACGGGGAATAGTTGATTAATTTGGCAATTGTAAGGTCTTGATTTTCACGATTCATTCAATATATATAGGATGGTGAAAGTAATATATTCAATCAAATTTCAATTTTTATGTATGATCATATCTTATATCTATTTTACAAGTCACTACACGTGCTGCCGTGCTCTCTCATTCACGCGTCCCCACTTGAGCTTCCTAAGAAGATGGTGAATGAAACACGCTACTTCCTCCTTCTCAAGTGAATTGAGTGACCACTAAGATAATTCCTAGTGATTAATTAAATTTTAATTTGGCTGATTATGATGTTGGGTCACTTATCCATATCAGTATATTCTTTTTTCTCGTAATATATTTAATTTCAAAGGAATACTTTGAGAACATGTGAACTAGAGAACAAAAGACAAGTGCAAGAAGATCCACGCGCTCAATCTGTGTATGAAGTATAAGCACTCAAGAAGGCTGACCGCCTTCAACGCGGCAGTCGTGGAGAAGTTCCAGCTTTACATGCCGCTGCTGGGTGTGAGGGACGGAAAGGAAATGTCGGTGGGCGTGAAGGTGATCGGGGAAGACGTGAAGGAGATCGGGGGAGACGTGAAGGAGCTCAAGAAGGAGATCGGGGGAGACGTGAAGGAGCTCAAGGAGTGGTTCGTGCGAGTGAACGGCAGGGCCCTCCAGAGCGAGCTTGAGACTTCGAGCGACCTTGCGGTCCCTGCAGCGCCCGATTTCATTGTCGGTTCAGAGGTGGAGGCATCCTTGAGGAAGCTCAAGGAGCAGTTGCTCGAGGAGGGAGCGTCTGTGATTGTTGTGACTGCCCCGGGTGGGTGTGGGAAGACCACTCTGCTTAAGAAATTGTGTCACGAAACGGCAATCAAAGGTATGCGTGATTAGTGTTTTGATTGATTCGGAACTAAAAAAACTAGGGATGAATTTATTGAGTTGATCATTGCCAATTGATATCCTGGACTTAGTAGGAAAAAAATGAAAAAGAAAGAAAAATAAAAATATAAAATTATAAAATCGTCTATGTAAGAGCCGGCTTGTCTTGCAGGATGGCTGGCTGGAAACACTTCGGGGGCAAATCATAAAAAGCTTTAAGATTCAGTTGGCAAAATTGAATTTAAGCAAAAGAAAAATTAGCAAAATGAAATAATTATGACTAAATTGACATTTGTACAATAAACTTAGAGTTTTTTTGGGTAATTATGCTGCCATTTATGTATATAGGATCTGTTGCCTGAATGATGTTCCTCTTTTGGACATATTTCAATAATTGAATCCCATTACATCTTCTCTCCCTCTCAAGCAATTCACTTTCTATTAGATGTGAATGTTAGCACAGAGAATTGCTTGGGGGTATCATGCAGATTGATGTTTCATCAAGAAGAATCTTTTTTTCATAGTTCCGTTTCGGGTTTGATATCACGGCCAATCTTCCCAAGCTTTTAGATATGCAATAACTCGCTTCTGTTTCATTGCGCTGAGCACCTTTTTTTTAATCAGCTGAACCCTCCTGTTCATAGCCACATGCTTTAGACTTATTTCTGCTTTATGGTATCTACTTAGCTCTGTTTCTTATCCTACCGAATTCATTAATGAAAAGTTCCGAGGCAAAATTTCATACTCTTTGGAAGCAATAGGGATCGGACTTACTGTGGTTTCCATATAGGCAAATTTAAGGACAAAATCATGTTCGTCCCTATCTCGAAGAAGCCCAACCTGACAGACATTGTCCAGAAAATGTATCAACACAATCGTTTAGAGGTACCCAAGATTAAATCAGAAGAGGGTGCAGTTTATTGCTTGCAACAGCTGCTCAACAAAATAGGACAAAGTCCTGTGTTGCTCGTTCTGGACGATGTCTGGAAAGAATCGGAATCCATCGTTGACAAATTTGTCTGCAATGATATCAAAGATTACAAAATCGTGGTGACATCAAGATATGAGTTTCCTCATATCCGTCCTGTGCATCACCTGAACCCACTGACTCATGACGAAGCTGTGGAACTTTTTCGTCGATGTGTTACTGTTGATGATAGAAGCATGCGTCCACCAGATACTCAGCTCTTGAATGAGGTACGCTCTCGCTTGCGCTCATCAATTATAGGACTTCTCATGGTCATCGAAACTCTGGGTTAATTTTTTCTTTAAAGAATATGTTTGATAAAATCAAACCAGCCTATCCCTAGTTTCAACTCTCTTTCAAAGAGAGGCCTTGCTTAGTACTATATCAAGTTCCGACAATTGCTCTTTCTTTTTACCCTGTGGCAGATAGTGGAACACTGTAAGCGATTGCCATTGGTTATTAAAGTCGTTGCCAAGTCTCTCCGAGGAAAGAATTATGCATTCTGGAAAAAAAAGCTTCATGAATTGTCCGAAGGTCATTCCCTTCTTGATTTGGAGACCGAGATTCTAGCTTGCCTCAGAAAGAGCTTGGACGATTTCGATGGTGTCCCTTTGATCAAGAAATGTTTCATGGACCTCGGCTCGTTCCCGGAGGATTGCAAGATCCCCGCCACTGCCCTTATTGATATGTGGGTGCAATTGTACAAGCTAGGTCTCGATGGTGTTTACGCTGCTACTTACCTCCATGAACTCGATTACAGGAACCTAGCTGATCTCGTATTACCCAGGTATGGCCCTAAGCTCATTTTGTTCTCTTAACCAACTTTTCTAGTTTTCCACTACCGTAAGATTTCCTCATCAGATTCTAGTCGGCATATGATTAGTTTTTTATTTTTATTTTTATACGTGACAGAATGCGTGTGAAAGGGACAAATGCATGATGAGATCTTTGCCCCAATATTGATAGAGTAATTTATGCCATTTGATGACCCGTACCTAACCCTAAAATCATTAGATTTTTCGTAGCGTTATTCTATGTAGCACCGACACAGACACGTGACACGTGACACGACACGACACGACACGTCGATACATCATTTATTAAAAATAGAGAATTTCGACACGTTCCGACACGTTATATATTATATATATTTTTATATATAAATACATAAATAATAATAATAATAATAATAATAATAATAATAATAATAATAATAATAATAATAATAATAATAATAATAATAATAATAATAATAATAATAATAGCCTAGAATTAATTTACACAAAAAATATTAAATGATATCATTCATTATTTTAATTTGTTACAATAATACACAAAACTTAGAGGAAAAATATATTATTTAAAGAAAAATGCTGAAATGATATTTTAAATTTATTTATTTATCATATATAGCATTTTTATTACTTATTTTAGAGTAAAAGACTTTTAAAAAAATAAAACAATTCTAAAAAAATAAAACTGAAAAAAAAAATTGACCGCATGTGTGTATATTTATAGCAATTTTGTTACTTATTTTATTACTTCTTTTGTGTATATTTATATTTTGACCCCTCAAGTATTATAAATTTTTAAAATTGACCCGTGCGTGTCGGAATTCTGGACTCGCGTGTCAGAGCGTGTCGGAAAGAGTTGACCACGTGTTGGATTTTTCGACACTCATTGACCGCGTGTCGGAGCATGTCGGGTCGTGTCGGGACGTGTTGGAGCGCGTCGGACACGTGTCGGAGTGTCGGACATGACACGAAAGCTTCCGAAGAGTGTCCATGCTACATAGGCGTTACCAACTATTCTGTTCCCAAAAAAGGGCATTCTACACGTTTTGAATCCACACCCCAGTTACTCTGCCCGACCTTCAACTGCAGTGTGTTCCGCATTGCAACGGTCAAATGGTTTATACATAGGCCTCTAAAGAACATTTCTAACTCCTCACTTAACTTCTCAAGAGTGGGAAAGATCAATGTCTTCTTTTTCTGTTGAATTGATATTATCAAATGCATGGCAACAGAATTTAGCACAAGAAACTCCAATGCAAATGCTTATATCCAAGTGTTTGATTGCATATATACAGGAGAGATTCAAGAGATGAAGACGAATCTTACCATAGCCACTATGTTATGCAGCATGATTTGCTTAGAGAGCTGGCTATCATGGAGTGCAACCAGGGGGAAGTAGTGAATAGAGAGAGACTCATTCTAGACTTGATGGGAAATAACTTTCCCAATTGGTGGAGAGAGCAAAAGCAACAGCCTCTCCGTGCTCGTCTAGTGTCCATCTCCACAGGTTTGCAATTCTCCCTCTCTCAAAGATCTATAGGGAAAAATTCATTTGATTGGTAGTCAGTTACCTTCTAACCTTCATCGATCAAAACACAGATGGAAAATTCTCAACACCTTGGCCAAATCTTGAATTGCCTATAGTTGAGGCTCTTGTCTTGAATTTTCGGACCAACATGCAAACCAAAAAGTATGCTTTGCCTGAATTCATCGCAAATTCCCCCATGCTCAAGGCCTTGATAGTAACAAACTACAGCTTCTTTCCCGTTGAGCTGGGGCAACTTCCATGTCATCGGGTCCAATTTAAGGAGGATCAGGTTTGAGCGTGTCACGGTTCCATTCCTAAGCATGGGAAAATTATGCTTGCATGATTTATAAAAGATATCCTTTTTCATGTGTGACATTAGTCAGGCTTCGATGTCGAACAATGCCAAAATCTCAAATGCAATGCCAAACTTAAAGGAGCTCGACATTGACTATTGCAACGATCTTGTGAGATTACCGGATGACATCTGTGAGATAAAACCTTTACAAAAACTTAGCATCACAAATTGCCATAATTTCTTTGCTCTCCCCGAACAAATTGGGCAATTAGCACACCTTGAAGTGGTTCGGCTTAATTCTTGCATAGCCTTGTCGCGGTTACCAGACTCAATTAGAAGCCTACAAAATGTGAGACTTCTTGATATACTTGAATGCCTGAATCTGACCGCATTGCCTGATCAAATTGGTCAGATGGTTAGTCTCTGTAGGATAAACATGAGAGGATGTTTGAAGTTGTCTAGATTGCCAAAGTCAATTGTAAAGTTGAGGAACTTAAGGAAGGTGGTTTGTGAGGAAGAAAAAACCATCCTGTGGGGTCCTCTTAAGAACACACTCTCTCTCTTGGACATAACTCTCTTCGAAGAAGAACCCAGCTTAGATTGGCTTGAGTGACCAAGGCAAAGTAATGACGTTGATGGTGTGTGGACTTTTTATCAAACATTGAAGGTCGTTTTTGAACTTTTTCATTATGATGTGGACCGACCAATCATATTCTTTTCTAATATTTTATTAAGTCACATTCACATTCACACCTAGATAATTTACTTCTCTATAACTATTGAGGATCCTCGGGTCAAATTGGCCCGGATTAACAAAATCGATTGATTTTGACTCCTTTATTTGTAAACTCAAAAAACACTCACGCTTTGTTCACCATGCCAGGTCTTAGACTCTTAAAGAGGGGTCTTAATGAGCCAACCACTAAAGTGGCGCAATGCCAAACGCTAACGGCGCACCTGCTCTCCTAAGTCCAGCGGCAAAGCGAGGCATCTACTCATATGAATGTGCGTACGTACACAGAGAGAAGGGTTGGATTGGGGTAAAGTGTCTATGATGTAGTGGTTTGTTGGGGCCTTCGATTGCCCAGAGGAGGTCAACACCTTCTCAAATCCTTAAGGTATAAAATGTTTCAAATTCATTGTAATTTTCATATCCTGCCCAATCGAAAAATTATCTTGCTCTTTATTTCTTGAATTTACGTTATAAATTATATTCATAGTATCTAACCTCGTCCAATGTGATGGCCCGAGCGATGGTGCGGGGGGAGGAGGGATGGCGGTGCGTCCGCACCTCGGTCCCCGGACGTGTGTAAGAAAGGGGACCCTGTCCCACATTGCCTAGGGAGGGAGTCCTGGGCCAGTTTATAATAGCTTGGGCTCCTCTAACCTGTATAACGCGTTTTAAAGCCATGGCGACTCAGTGTCCAAAGCAGACAATATCACACAGTGGGGCCCGGGTCATTACAAATGATATCAGAGCCGACCGCTTGTGGGGCCACAGTGAGGGTGCTGTGCTCCCAATGAGGGGAGAGTGTGACAGCCCACATCGCTTAGGGAGGGAGTCCTGAGCTAGTTTATAATGGCTTAGGCTCCTCTAACTTGTGTGACGTGTTTTAAGTCGTGAGGACTCAGTGTCCAAAGCGGACAATATCACATAGTGGGGCTCGGGTTATTACATCCAATATATTCGAAATACACCATTAACCTCCTAATAGTAGAATTTGTATTTTTACCATCAACATCGAATACTATTTAAAAGGTCACATGGTTGGTTAAAATGCTTTTTAATTTTCAGTGGGATCTACTAAGTTTACCATAAAACCTATGGAAATCATTGTTGAATTGGATTATAGTGCACAAAAATAAAATAATCCATTCATGATACGAAGAAGATTAACCTTGGCTGTCATATTGTTAACTAAACGTCTTGGGCTAACCGTGATAAATGGGTCGTTCTAAAAATTAAGCAACCTAGTTTCATCCATTCTTTTTCAATTTTTCCCTCGCAGGGCAACTTGCGACAAGGTCAACGGCTAACGACAAGTCTTCTTCAACGCCTAACGTCATATAATAAAGGAGTACCTCAGGGAGGCCCCCAATGGCCGCCCCTAGTAGGAAACTTCCCGGATGATTACTAGCATGTTCGGACGGAGAATAAACTTCCACTACCGCCGCTACCGCTTTTATAAAAAGAGTCTCTCTCACCTCTGTTCATCCCATTCTCCATTGTTGCTTCAAAGACCAAAACAGTCCTCTTCCTTCTCGCCTGTGGAGAAAACCCAGAATAAAAAGCAGGAAAAAGCATCCTCTGCAAATCTTTGGACGTGGATTTCAGTTCTTCGAAGCATCCTTGCGACCCATCGAAGTTTTGGATTTTTTCTTGGATTGTTTGGTCTGTGAAGAAAGAAAGAACCGGAAATGTCTGTTGATTTTGCAGGAGCTGCTGTGGGAACAGCATTCGGCGAGCTGTGCTCGCTTGTTAAGCACGTAGTGAACACCGTTGCCGTGTTTCGTCCCCAACTCAAGAAGATTGATTTCACCTTAAGCGAGATGGACCCGATCATAAAGGACATCTACCATCTCTACTAACAGCTGGACCGTCTGAAAGAGATGGATCCGATCAAGAAACTATTGGATGAAGGCAAAGGACTAGTCAACAACTGCTTGAGGATCCACTCGCTCAACTGGTACAAGAGGTATACACACTCGAACAAACTGACCGAGTACGACGTGGCTGTCCGTGAGAAGTTCCAGATTTACATGCCCCTGCTAGCCACGAGGAACCATGCGGAGATGTTGATAAAGATGGACGAGATCATGTTCAGATGGCCTGGTCAAGCAAACGGTGGGGGCCTCCAGAGCGGGCTCGGGACTTGGGGCAACCTTTCGGTCCCTGTGGCGCCTGCTTTCATGGTCGGGTCAGAGGCGGAGGTGTCCATGAGGGAGATCAAACTGCGGTTGCTCAAGGGGGGAGTGTCTGTGATTGTTGTGACCGCCCCAGGTGGATGTGGGAAAACCACTCTGCTCAAGAAGTTGTGCCATGACTGGGAAATTAAAGGTATGTGTTGATCAGTGTTTCGATTGATCCAGAACTAATTAATGTAGGGATGAACTTATTGGTTTATGCTTGCCTATTGGTCACCCCTAATAGTCTTCTGGTTAGCTACTTCTGTGTGTTGGAGCTGTAACCTGAACAACGTTCCAATTTTGGACATATTTGAATGATTGAATCCCATTCTCTGTTCTCTCTGTCAAGCAATACAGTATCTTGTAGACGTGAATGTTTGCACAAAGAATTAATTGGGTATTATGCACATGGATTTCATCAAGTAAAAGAATCTTTTCTTCATCGTTTCATTTAAGGTTTAATATCATGTCCAATCAGATAGATATTTCCCCAGCTTTTAGATATGCAATAACTTGCCTCTGATTGATTGTGCTGAGCGCCTTTCTTAATCAGCTGAACCCTCCTCTTCACAGCCATAGGCTTCAGATCTATTATTTTTGCTACATAGTATCTGCCAGGCTCTGTTCTTTATCCTATCGAATTCAATAAACTAGAAGTGTTGGGGCAAACTTTCATACTCTTAGCAATCGATAAGAGTCAGATTTCCTGTGATTTCCATATAGGCAAGTTCAACAACATCATGTTCGTCAGAGTCTCGAGGAAACCCAATCTGATAGGCATTGTCCAGCAAATGTATCAACATAACGGTTTTGAGGCGCCCGAGATTGAAGCAGAAGATGGTGCATTTAGTTGCTTGGAGCAACTGCTCAACAGAATAGGACAAGATCCTGTGTTGCTTGTGCTGGACGATGTCTGGGCCGAATGGGAATCAATCCTTAAGAAGTTTGTCAGCAACGGTATAAAAGATTACAAGATTGTGGTGACATCAAGATATGAGTTTCCTTATTTTCGTCCTGTGCATCACCTGAAACCACTGACTCATAATGAAGCCGTAAAATTATTTCGTGAATCTGTTGCTGTTGATGATGGAAGCATGGATGCACCGGATGATGAGACCTTGGATCAGGTATACTCTCTCTTGCGTGTATGTCTTAGTTTGTACTCTTTCATCAAAGAGAGACCTTGGTTTGTATTATTGAGGTTTCCTATCTATTTTATCCTCTTTTTTTTTTTTTTTTTTTTTTTTTTTTTTTTTTTTTCCATTTGGCAGATAGTGAAGCGCTGCAAGGGATTGCCATTGGCTCTTACAGTCGTTGCCAAGTCTCTCCGAGGAAAGGATCGTCCAATCTGGGAAAGAAAGCTTCTTGATTGGTCTGAAGGTCATTACCCCTTGGGTTTGGACAGCGAGATTCTAGATTGCCTCAGGAAGAGCTTGGATGACTTGGATGGTGACCCTTCAATCAAGGAACGTTTCATGGACCTTGGGTCGTTTCTGGAGGATTGCAAGATCCCCACCACCGCCCTTATCGATGTGTGGGTGGAATTGTACAAGCTAGATTTCAAAGGCGTGCGTGCTATTGCTGACCTCCACGAACTCGTTTACAGGAACCTAGCTGATCTCATAGTCACCAGGTATGGCTCTGAAAAGTTCGTTTTGTTCTCTCATTCCAACATTTCTAGTTTTCTACTGCCCTAAAAGTTACTTATCAGATTCTAGTTTTTCCTGATACGTGATGGTTAGAATGCATGTGTGAAGTGGACAAGGGCATACTGAGATCTTTGCACCAAGATTGAGGGAGTAATTTATGCCATTTGATGGCCCATGACAAATCCCAATATGTTTAGTTTTCCAGTACTATGACAAACTATCCCGATTCCCCAAAATTGGCATTCTAGATTTTTCGAATCCACACCACCTGACCTTCAGCTATAGTGCGTTCTGCATTGTAAAGGCTGAATGATTCATACAAAGGCCTGTAAAGAACATTTGTAACTCCTAACTTAATTTCTCAAAGGTGGGAAAGATCATATATCCTCTTTGACTTGATATCATCAAATACCTGACACTACACACCAATGCTTACATTCAAGTGTTTGATTGCATACATACAGGAGAGATTCAAATGACGACAACGAATCTTATAAATGACGACAACGAATCTTATAGTGGCTACTATGCTATGCAACACGATATGCTCAGAGAGCTGGCTATCATGGAGTGCAACAAGGGGGAAATAGAGAAGAGAGAGAGACTCATTTTGGAGTTGATTGGAAATAATTTTCCTGATTGGTGGAGCAAGCAAAAGCAACAGCCTCTTGGCGCTCGTCTAGTATCCATCTCTACAGGTTAGTAACTCCCTCTCCCTCCTCCCTTCCTCCCTCCCTCTCTCTCTCTTAAAGACCTCTAAGGAAAAATCCAATTGATATTGTAATGCAGATAAAACATTCTCGACTCCCTGGCCAAATCTTGAATTGCCTAAAGTTGAGGCTCCTGTCTTGAACTTTCAGAACGACATGCAATCTAAAACTTATTTGCCTGAATTCATTGAGGAGGCAGATAAACTCAAGGCTCTAATAGTAACAAACCATAGCTTCTTTCCGACTGAGCTGCACAATTTCCATGTCCTTGGATCCAATTTAAGGAAGATTAGGTTCCAACGTGTCATAGTTCCTTTCCTAAGCATGGGAAACCTGCGCTTGCACAATCTGAAAAAGATATCGTTATTCATGTGCTATATCAGTCAAACTTCAACATCGAATGATGCTAAAATATCCGATGCAATGCCAAACTTAGTGGAGCTCGACATTGACTATTGTGATAATCTTGTGACATTACCGGATGGCATATGTGAGATAAAGCCTTTGAGAAAGCTTAGCATCACAAATTGCCATAATTTCTTCGCTCTTCCGGAACAAACTGGGCAACTAACATCCCTCGAAGTGGTTGGGCTTAATTCTTGCATAACCTTGTCAAACTTACTAGATTCGATCAAAAGCCTTCAAAATGTGAGACTTCTCAATATATCTGACTGCCTGAAATTGAGTGCCTTACCTCATCAAATCGGTCAAATGGTTAAGCTTGAGAGGATAAACATAAGAGGGTGTCCAAAGTGGTCTGGGTTGCCAAGGTCCATCATGAACTTGAGGAACTTAAGGAAGGTGATTTGTGAGAAAGAAAAAGCCGGCATGTGGAAGCCTCTTAAGGACACTCTCCCGAGCTTGGACATAATTTTGTTCAAAGAAAAACATAGCTTGGCTTGGCTTGAGTGACAAAGATTGGGAAACGACGTCGACGGTGTGTGGACTTTTGATCAAATATCGAAGGTCGTTTTTGAACCATTTAATATTGATGTGGACTGACCTGTCATATTTTCTTTGATATTTTCAAGTCAGGAATTTTTTCTTCTTCCCATTTATTTCTTTCTTCCTTTCTTCTTCCCCTTCCTTCTACCACCAACAATGCCGCTGCAAACCATAACCACCGCATCCTTACCATCACCGTCATTGCTGACACCTAAGTCGCAGCGCCTTACCACCACGGACCACTTCAGCATCGCCTTTTCTCTCTCTTATTTCTGAGGTGGAAACTCAAGAGATCTGAGCCTCTGAAACCTAATGTCCGAGGTCATGGTGGCCTTATATCGGAGGTCGCAAACTCGAATTTGAAGTAACGCGCTTCAGATCTGATGAGAGAGAGGGGCCCCTGCAATGTCATCTGAGCAAAGCTTCTGGTGGTGTTCGTGTGTGGCTTTGGTGTGGTGATGGCTTTCTGAGACTAAAATTAGTTTAGGATATGCTTGACCTAAATCTATCATCCGTAAAAATGTGTACTTATAAACACATGTGGATTTTTCATGTCAAATCTATCATTCTCAAAGTTGGATCCATCTTACAATCGTCTATGTGGGATAATGGGTGGAATACGCACGAAACATAGAATTTGATTAGGATACTAGTTTGATATATTTTGTGAGACTAAAATTAGTTTAGGATAAATGTGTGCTCATGCACATAGGGAAAAAAAATCACTAGCATACTTGAAAAACACATAAATGCAATTGGCAGCGCATGAGAAAAGAAATAACAGAGAGAATTGAGAGCAAGAAAACGAGGGAAAATAAGGGAGTTTGGGAGAAAAACATGAGTGAATCGTGAGCAATTTGTGTGGGAGCTTGAGTACGAACATAACCAGGATTCAGGTTGAATCAGCACTTGTTCCCTAGCCAAACATAGCCCGATTCTCTGCCAAGAAGCATGCAAACGTCCTTCGATATTTTGCTGGTCCGAATTAGTGAATTGTGCAACCAAAACCAGTAGTTGCTTATGATATTTGCAAGGGTAAAGACACATGATTTTCGTTGCTTTAAATGTTGGAAATTTCAATAGTTTTGAAATATTGAAAGCTATTATTAAGTGATAAAATGCTTTAAGTTTATTGTAATCTCCATATCCTACCAAATCCAAAAATTACCTTACTCTTTATTTCTCATATTATACATTTCAAATTGTAGTCACAGTATCCAACATCATCAAATATATGCGAAATGCATTACCAATCACCTAATAGGAGAATTTGTATTTTACCATCCACATCAAATACTCAATTTTAATTTAAAAGCTCATTTGGTCGGTTGAAATGTTTTCAATTTTTAGTGGGATAAACTAAGTTTACCATAAAATAATCAATTCAGTATACGAAGAAGAATAACGCGGGCTGTTACGCGCTTTAACTAAACGAGTAACATAGCGAGTAACAAAGCGAGGCGTCCAATGGTCGGTCCTCCCAAGAACCTTCCTGTACCATGACTATAACATGCCTGGCCCGAGGATAGACTTCCACCGCCGCTTTTGCAAAGAGAGTCTCTCTCAGCTTTTCGTTCGTCACTTTCTCTGTCGTTGCTTCATAGACCAAGAAGCTCCTCTTCCTCTTCCTTCTTGCCTATTCGAAAAACCCAGAAGAAAAAAAGAAAAGAACAGAGGGAAAGATCCTCTGCATATCTCGGGACGTGGGTCTCAGTTCTAGCATCTGGATTCCTTGTTTGGTCTGTGAATACAGAAAGAACAAGAAATGGGAATTGATTTTGGAGGAGCTGTTGTGGGAGCAGCATTTAATGAGCTGTTTGCGGCCGTCAGGGAGGTGGTGCAAACCATGACAGCGTTTCGTCCCCAGCTCAAGAAGATCCAAAACACCTTGGGCAGAATAGAACCAATCATTAGGATTGGGACGAGTTCAACAACCGGCTGGACCGCAATCCGAAAGAGTTGCGTCCGATCAAGGACCTATTGAAGAAAGGCAAAGGACTTGTCCGGAAGTGCTCAAGTATCCACCGGTTCAACATGCGCAAGAAGTATACGCACTCCAACAAGCTCAAGGCATTCAATGCAGAATTAATGGGGGATTTCAAGCTTTACATCCAACTGCTGGACGCGAGAAACAACAGCGAGATGTTGTGGGAGGTGAAGGAGATTGGGTTAGGAGTCAAGCAGTTGATCCTTTCCAGTCAAGAGAACGGCGGGGCCCTAAAGAGCGGATTTGGGGCTGCGGGCAACCTCGCGGTCCCTGACGCGCCTGATTTCTGTTATTACTGATCAAAAACAATAATATAGAAACAGAAAACCAGAAGCTATATTTTTAAGTGAGGAAGAGAAGCAAAGAGAAAATAGAGCACAAACTTGCGTACGTCAGTTTTCTATAGAAACTGTTAAGTACAGCCACTAAATACAAAACAAAAAAACTGCTAACGTACGTGCAACACATGACTGCACACAAACGTGCTATTAACTTCCTAGAAAATAACAAAAACACTAAATGCATAACTAAATGAACTTGGCTGTTTTTTAATAAAAAAAACAGAGTAAAACAGAGCAGAAAACAGAACAGAAAACAGCAGAAAACAGAGTAAAAAAAAAACAAAACAGAAAACAGCAACTGAGACATTATAATCCAACAATTTCATTGTTGGGTCAGTGGTGGAGGCGTCCTTGTGGAAGCTCAGGGAGCATTTGCTGGAGGAGGGAGTGTCTGTGATTGTTGTGACCGCTTCGGGCGGGTGCGGGAAGACGACCCTGCTGAAGAAATTGTGTCATGACAAGGATGTTGAAGGTATGTGTGCTTAGTGTTTCGACTGATCCAGAAATAATTAAAGTAGGAAATTCATTGATTGATCCTTGCCAATCGGTCGCCTCAAAGCCTTTGGTTATCCATTCATGTGTATAGGAGCTGTTGCTTAAACAATGTTTCACTTGTGCACATATGACGCGATTGAATCCCATTACCTGTTCTCTCTGTCAAGCGATACAGTTCCTTGTAGATGTGAATGTTTGCACAAAGATTTGCTTGGGTTTTATGAAGTCGGATGTTTCATTGTGTAAAACAATCTTCTTGTCATGGTTTATTTTCAGTTTTGACATCATATCCAATCTGATAAATCTTTCCTGAGCTTTTAGATATGCAATAACTTGCCTCTGTTTGATTTTGCTGAGTGCCTTTCTTAATCAGTCAAAACTTAGTCTTCACTCACCATAGGATTCACGCTCATCATTTCTGCTATACGGTATCTACTTAGCTCTGTTTCTTATCCTACCAAATTTAATAAATTGGAAGTGTTGCAGCAAATTTTCATACTCTTTGCAAGTGATAGGATTCAGACTTACTGTGGTTTGCATGCATATAGGCAAATTCAACATCATGTTCGTCCCTGTCTCGAAGAAGCCCACCCTGACAGACATTATCCGGAAAATGATTCAACATAATGGTTTAGATGTACCTGAGATTGTAACAGAAGATGATGCAGTTCGTTACTTGCAGCAACTGCTCATCAAAATAGGCCAAAATCCTGTGTTGCTTGTGCTGGACGATGTTTGGACTGACTCGCAATCCATAATTGAGAAATTTGTCTTCAAGAAGATCAAACATTACAAAATTGTGGTGACGTCAAGATATGAATTTCCTAATGTTGATCTTGTGCATCACCTGAACCCATTGCCTCATGAGGAAGCCCTGGAACTTTTTCGTCGATCTGTTACTGTCAATGGTAGAAGGTTGGTTGCGCCGGATGATGAGCTCTGGGATAAGGTATACTCTCGCTTGAGTACATCTATGATAGGATTTTTTATGGTCATCAAAACTGAGTTTATTTTTTTCTCTAAAGAAAATGTTTAATAAAATCAACCTGCCTAAGATAGGCTTACCATGTTACATCCGAGCTCTTTGCCATGCGCCTAACCTATGCTGATTTTACTTTGATCTCTCTTTCATTAAAAAGAGGCCATGGTTTGTACTAATTACGATTCATATCAAAGTTCCCATAATTGTTTCTATATTCTTTTTCCCTGTGGCAGATAGTGAAACACTGTAAGGGATTGCCATTAGCTCTTATAGTCATTGCCAAGTCTCTCCAAGGAAAGGATCATTCGTTCTGGGAAACAAAGCTTCTTAATTTGTCCCATTTGGGTTTGGACAGTGACATTCTAAATTGCCTCAGAAAGAGTTTGGATGACTTGGATGGTAACACTTCGATCAAGGAGCGTTTCATGGACCTCGGCTCATTTCCAGAGGATCACAAGATCCCTGCCACTGTCCTTATTGATATGTGGGTGGAGTTGTACAGGCAAGATTTCGATGGCACACTCGCCATTAATGACCTCCATGAACTCTTTTACAGGAGCCTAGCTGATCCTGTAATCACCAGGTATGGATCTGAAGTTTGTTTTGTTCTCTGATTCAAACTTTTCTAGTTTTCTACTGCTCTAAGAGTGCCTTATCAGATTGTAGTTGGCGTATGAGTAGCTTTTCCTTATACGTGACAGTTAGAACGCGTGTGAAATGGACAAAGGCATGATTAGATCTTTGCACCAAGATTGAGAGAGTAATTTATGCGCAACAAATTTCCTGTTTCCCCAAAAATAGGCAAACTAGATGTTTTGGATCCACACCACAATTACTGCACTTGACCTTTCAGCTATAGTGTGTTCCGCATTTTGAAGGTCAAATGGATTTTACAAAGGCCTGTAAAAAACTTTTTTACCTCCTGACTTGATTTCTTAAACGTGGGACGGATCAGATGTCTTTCTTTACCAGTAAATTGTTATCATCGAATGCCTTGCATTAAACTTTAGCACAAGAAACTCCAGAGCAAATGCTTATATTGGAGCTATTACATACATACAGGAGAGATTCAAATGAGGATGAGGACAAATGTTACAGCAGCCACTATGCTACGCAACACGAGCTGCTCAGAGAGTTGGCTATCATGGAGTGCAAGCAGGGGGATGTAGAGAACAGAAAGAGACTCATTGTGGACTTAACCACAAATAATTTTCTTGATTGGTGGAGTAAGCAAAAGCAACCGACTTTTAGTGCTCATCTAGTGTCAATCTACACAGGTTAGAACTCTCTCTCTCTCTCTCAATGACTTTAGGGAAAAATTCAGTTTG
This sequence comes from Eucalyptus grandis, assembly GCF_016545825.1. Classification (NCBI taxonomy): domain Eukaryota; kingdom Viridiplantae; phylum Streptophyta; class Magnoliopsida; order Myrtales; family Myrtaceae; genus Eucalyptus; species Eucalyptus grandis. The sequence continues at coordinate 23,061,040 of NC_052620.1, forward strand.
TTGGTAGTTAAATTATTTAACCTTCTATGTTCATGATGCAGATGGAAGATTCTCAACACCTTGGCCGAATCTTCAATTACCTAGCTGAGGCTCTTGTCTTGAACTTTGAGACCAACCAAACCAAGACTTATGCTTTGCCGGATTTCATTGAGAAAGCATATAAGCTCAAAGCCCTAATAGTAACAAACTATAGCTTCTTTACAGCTGAGCTACGCAATTTCCAAGTCATTGGGTCTAGTTTAAGGAGGATCAGGCTTGAAAGTGTCATGGTTTCTTTCCAAAGCATGGGAAAACTATACTTACATAGTCTACAAAAGATATCATTTTTCATGTGTGACATAGGGCAGGCTTCAACGTCAGATGATGCCAAAATCTCCGATACAATGCCAAACTTAGTGGAGCTCAACATCGACTATTGTAATGATCTTGTGACATTACCAGATGGCATCTGTGAGATGAAGCTTCTAAAGATGCTTAGCATCACAAATTGCCATAATTTCTCTACACTCCCAGAACAGTTTGGGCAATCGACCTCTCTTGAAGTGGTTAGGCTTAATTCATGCACAAATTTGTTACAATTACCAACCTAGATTGGAAACCTCCAAAAATTGATATCTCTCAATATATCTGATTGCTTGAGGCTGAGTACTTTGCCTAGTCAAATTGGTCAACTGAATAATCTCAAAATGATAAACATGAGAGGATGTCTGAGATTGTCTGTGTTGCCATGGTCAATTGTGAGGTTGAGGAACTTGAAGAAGGTGATTTGCGACAAAGAAAGATAAGTCTTGTGAGAGCTTCTCAAAAACAGTCTCAATAGTTTGAATATAATGGTACCAGAAGAAGAGGCTAACTTAGATTGTGTGATTAAGAAGAGGGCAATCCACCAATCTTTGAGCTTTTTGTATATGTTAAAAGTGTTGTCTTTGAACCATTTTATTTATTGGTTTCTTTTTTGCTGTTTGTTCTATTTATTTCCTATAGTTTGCACTTTTTTTTTTGGGAACATGACAAAGATTCTTGAACTTTAATTTAATGTATAGTATAATATCTAATTTTTAATTTGTTCAATATTATCTCTAGACAAGAACCCAATGTTTGAATATTTAATTTATTCAATGGATCCTTAGATTTTAGTACATAGTCAAATTAGTCCTTAGATTATGAATTATATTGAATTAATTACTGATGACATTGAACATTTTCATAGATTAACTTGAATATGTACTAAAAGCTTATAAATTATATTGAATTAATTAAAAGATCATAAACCACGTTGTATATTGTGCAAAAATTCAAGGATCCTATCAAACAAATTAAAGGCTCAAAAATCACATTATAGATTAGATCAAAGTTTGATGACTCTTTATAACATTATCTTTTTTTTCCCGATACGAGCAGTGCCACATCATTTTTTTTGTTTGTTTTTGAGCTGGAATTTTTTTGTCCTTCTATTTTTTCTTCTTTCCATTTTTTTTCTTGCTTTCTTCCTCCTCCCCCTTCGTCTACCCACCAACAACGCCGCTGCAAACCATAACTTGTGGCGCCTTACCTCCGCGACCACTTCAGCATCTCCTTGTCTATCTCTCTCCCTCCGACCACAAGGTTCTCTCTGTCACGAATCTGAAGTGCAAACTCAAATCCGAGCAGCTGCAACCTCGTATTTGAGGTCGTGGTGGCCTTAAATCAGAGGTTGCGAGCCTGAGATCTGAGAGAGAGAGAGAGAGAGAGAGAGAGAGAGAGGTGCTTGCAATGTTATCTGAGCAAAGCTTTTGGAGGTGTTCGAGTGTGGCTTTGGTGGTGGTGGCTATCGGAGTGGCGCAGCAGCAGACGATCGTGGCCGGTGGTGGCATTGCTTCAGCAACGGGGGCGGTGTGGGGGGAAGACTAGTAGATGATAAAAGGAGGTAGGAGATAGAGAAGATTGTAGAAAAAAAATTAGGCTTTTTAAGGTTTGGATTTTTCATTTATTTTTTTTTGTAAATTCCTCACCTGGAAATGACTTATAACTGTCCCTAATTATTTTACAGGTCCCCATTTTATCAGTCTATCATCCACTTGACTTGAGCCATCCGATGTCCCCACATCCTCTGGATGGAACTTTTTAATGGGGAATAGTTGATTAATTTGGCAATTGTAAGGTCTTGGTTTTCATGATTCATTCAACATATATAGGATGGTGAAAGTAATAAATTCAATCAAATTTTAATTTTTATGTATGATCATATCTTATATCTATTTTACAAGTCACTACGCGTGCTCCATGCTCTCTCATTCACGCGTCCCTACTTGAGCTTCCTAAGAAGATGATGAATGAAACTTGCTACTTCTTCCTTCCCAAGTGAATTGAGTGACCACTACGATAATTCCTAGCGATTAATTAGATTTTAATTTGGCTGATTATGATGTTGGGTCACTTATCCATAACAGTATATTCTTTTTTCTCGTAATATATTTAATTTCAAAGGAATAATTTGAGAACGTGTAAACTAGAGAACAAAATACAAGTCCTCGAAATTGACCAGAAGTTCATTAATTGGAATCACTCGACCCCGCACTAGCTTCTAAAGAAGCATCTAACTTATTAGCCAATTATTAATGTGCCTCCGTGCGATTATTTTTCTTTTACTTAATCACTTTTGTCAAGTCTTGTCTGACATAGAAGTCTTGTCTGACATAGAGAAATGAGTAATAAAGCGCAGTAACCAGAAACCACCATGCTTGAATAAAAATTATATTGCTTCCCGCAGAAATTATTTTGAGAGAAATTTGATCGTCTTTCTTGTGAACTTTTGATTATATTATTGTTCCTTCTAGATGGATTGGACCGTCGTTCATTGCCTACTGGGGTGGGAAGAAGAATAGAAGGCATGAAGAAGAAGACTGGGAAACTTACACCGCAAGAGTTGATGAAGTTTCCGCGTAGGGTCTAGGCGAAAAGGCCACGTCACTGAGGTCATCTTTTTGATGTAATCCAGCTATTAGACACGTAAGGCTTAAGACGTGTTTGGTAACGATTCTATTTTCGAGAACTGATTCTGAGTAAAAGAACGTATTTGGTAATTGTCCAAAATTTCTGATTCTGGAATAGAATTGTATTTAATAACGTGTTAATTGATTATGTTTCAAATTAATTTATTTTAATTTTTAAATAATTTTTTTTTACTTTTTTACTTTTTTTTTTTTTTTTTTTTCCTTTTTCTCTTATTATTCTTTTTCTTCGGCGATCGGCTGAACGAGGGCCGGCAACCTCATCGGAGCGTTGCAAGCCCTCGCGAGTCGGCCCTCGTCGGCCGAGCCTCGTTGGGGCTGGGCGAGGCTCGCCCTGGCCACCGGTAGGGCTAGGCAAGCCTCGCGGACCTCACCCTGGCCTGGCAAGTCTCGACAACCCAGAGGCGGGCGACGATCGCGGGATGGCGGAAGGGAAGAAGAAGAGTTTTATTGTGTTGATTCTTTTTTTGATTCTTGGACATAGAATCATATATATTTTATTCTTGGACATAGAATCATATTATTTTATTCTTGGACATAGAATCATATTGGGAAATAGAAGAAGAGTTATATATATATATATATATATTATTCTCAAATCTTGTCCAAAACTGATTCCGGGAACAAAATTTTTATTAAACGCAATTATCGTCCCAAACTGATTCTGGGAATAAAAAAATCAGAGTCATGCATTGTTTGGCACGTTACCAAACAGGGCCTTAGCAACACGTAATGCATTATGTCACCAAGATATTTTGTCATCGGACGCCTTATTTCATGGTTAACCCGATACAAACTTCCAAGGAAAATTTTGACTCAAAAAGGAAGAGGGATGTACAAATAACGGGTGCACTGGGATCTCCAAAATTTAAGAAAATTTGCAACTTGCAAGACAAGTTTGTCATTTCAGAAGATTCCTTTTCAAAGCATGATCTGTCATCCTATTGAAGCATTGTTCGAGCTTAATGAGATGACTTACCTAGTTGAATTTTACTACAATAGCATTTACTTATACCTCTATAAAGTCTCCGAGCACTCTAAGCATTTTAGGGTACTCTTATCTAAACATGTTTAAAGTTGGAGTTCCAATTCTATTATAACATTAAAAGGCACATATTGTGAATCAATTCAATTTTCATAATTAATTAAGGAATACGCTTTTCCCTTCGGTGTGAGATTCAATTCATTTTTGTCCTATTTGCTATCCTAAATGCTTGCTAAGACCAGCTCCTTTTTTGAGCCTTATTGCTCTAGCGATCACTTCCGGTCCTCTTTGGATGGAGCCATTACAATGTTGAACCAGATCAAGCCGAAAGGTCGACCAATTAATTCAAAACTCCAAGCCTAATGGATGTTCATATTCTCATTAAAAAATAATTTCAAAAGAATAACTACTTTCACAAAAACTAATTTCAGCTTTCCAAACACCAATGTTATATAGAATCAGCTAAAAGGTATCATGTCCTCCAAGAAGATCTACTTGCCCCAATAAGCGGCGCTATAAAAATGGCTCTATTATTTCAAAACCTGCATACATGCATCAGTGAATATGAAATTAAAGGGATAACTGTAATGGGAGTCTTAATTATTACGAAAGTGTAATTGAGTTTTAAAATTTTAAAAAATACAATTAAATTCTAAGACTTTCATTAAATACAATTGAGCCCTAAACTTTTAAGAAATGTAGTCAAGTCCTAAAAATATTCAAATAGGTTAAATATAAGTGCTTTTGTTGATTACATTTTTTGAAAGTTTTATGACCCGATTGCACTTCGTGACAAGTTTTAGGATTTTTAATGCATTTAACTTTAACAAAAAATAAAGCTTTTTGAGGTTTGGATTATTTATTTAGTTTTTGTAAAATCCTCAATAGGAAATGATTTTTAATTGTCCCTATTTTACAGGTCCCTATCCTTATTAGTCAGAGTAGTTGAATGGTTTGGGTTAATATCCTGAAAAATTCAAACTGGTATATTTGTGACAAATTTACCAAAAACTATATTTTTAACCACGAAAAATTCCAAATTGGTATACCTATGACAAATTTACCCAAAACTAGTACACTTGTGACAAATTTACCCTCTGTTACTTTTCGTAAAATTTTATTATCAAATTATTAAGTTAAATGACACATTGGAGCTAACTGGTATACCAATTTGGAATTTTACGCTCCGTTTATCACAGTTTATAATTTTTGTGATTTTTTTGTGATATTAATCCAATTTATCGGAGGGCATATTTGTCACAAATTTATCAGTTTGGGGGGTTTTTTGCAGTCGAATAAATTAGTTTGGGATAAATTTGTCATAAATGTACAAGTTTATGATTTTTTATGATTAGTTGGGATAAATTTGTCGCAGGTATATCGGTTTGAGGTTTTTAAGTATTAACCCTTAATTCGAGAAACTTCCCGGATGATCACTAACATGTTCAGCCGGAGAATAAACTCTCTCTATCTCAGCTACCGCTTTCATAAAAAGAGTCTCTCTCACCTTTCCGTTCACCTCATTCTCCATTGTTGCTTCAAAGAATGAAACATTCCTCTTCCTTCTCGCCTCTGCAGAAAACCCAGAATAAAAAGCAGAGAAAAGCCTCCTCTGCAAATCTTCGGACTGGGTTTCAGTTCTTTGAAGCATCCTTGTGATCCATCGAAGGTTTTAATATTTTCTTGGATTGTTTGGTCTATGAAGAAAGAAAGAACCGGAAATGCCTGTTGATTTTGCAGGAGCTGCTGTGGGAACAGCATTCGGCGAGCTGTGCTCGCTTGTTAAGGAGGTAGCAAAAACTGTTGCCGCGTTTCATCCCCATCTCAAGAAGATCGAATCCACCCTGAGCGAGATGGACCCGACCATGAAGGACATCTACCATCTCTACGAACAGCTGGACCGTCTGGAAGAGATGGATCCGATCAAGAAACTACTGGATGAAGGCAAAAAACTGGTCAACAAGTGCTTGAGGATCCACTCGTTCAACTGGTGCAAGAAGTATACGCACTTGAACAAGCTGGCCAAGTACAACGAGGCTATCCGCGAGAAGTTCCCGTAAAAAACCATGCGGAGATGCTGATGAAGATGGACGAGATCATGTCCAGATGGTCTGGTCAAGCAAACGGTGGAGGCGTCCAGAGCGGGCTCGGGACTTGGGGCAACCTTGCCGTCCCTGCGGCCCCTGCTTTGATGGTCGGGGCAGAGGTGGAGGCGTCCATGAGGGAGATCAAATTGCGGTTGCTCAAGGAGGGAGTGTCTGTGATTGTTGTGACCGCCCCGGGCGGGTGCGGGAAGATCACCTGCTTAAGAAGTTGTGTCATGATGGGGAAATTAAAGGTACGTGTTGATCAGTGTTTTGATTGATCCAGAACTAATTAATATCGGGATGAACTTATTGGTTTATTCTTGCCTATTGGTCACCTTTAATAGTCTTCTAGTTAACCATTTCTGTGTGTTGGAGCTGTTACCGAACAACGTTCCAATTTTAGACATATTTGAATGATTGAATCCCATTCCCTGTTCTCTCTGTCAAGCAATATAGAATCCTGTAGACGTGAATGTTTGACAAAGAATTAATTGGGTATTATGCACATGGATTCATTAAGTAAAAGAATCTTTTCCTCATCGTTTCATTTAAGGTTAATATCATGTCCAATCCGATAGATATTTCCCCGGCTTTTAGATGTGCAATAACTCGCTCTGATTGATTGTGCTGGGCGCCTTTATTAATCAGCTGAACCCTTCTCTTCACAGTCATAAGCTTCAGATCTCTTACTTTTGCTATATTGTATATGCTTAGCTCTGTTCCTTATCCTATCGAATTCAATAAACTAAGTGTTGTGGCAAACTTTCATACAATTAGCAAGCGATAAGAGTAAAACTTACTGTGGTTTCCATATAGGCAAGTTCAACAACATCATGTTCGTCAGAGTCTCGAAGAAACCCAATCTGATAGACATTGTCCAGTAAATGTATCAACATAACGGTTTAGAGGCGCCCAAGATTGAAACAGAAGATGGTGCATTTAGTTGCTTGGAGCAACTGCTCAACAGATTAGGACAAGATCCCGTGTTGCTTGTGCTGGACGATGTCTGGGCTGAATGGGAATCAATCCTTAAGAAATTTGTCTGCAACGGCATAAAAGATTACAAGATTGTGGTGACATCAAGATATGAGTTTCCTTATTTTCGTCCTGTGCATCACCTGAAACCACTGACTCATAATGAAGCCGTAAAATTATTTCGTGAATCAGTTGCTGTTGATGACAGAAGCATGGATGCGCCAGATGATGAGACCTTGGATCAGGTACGCTCTTTTTTGCGTGCATCCCTTACTTTGATCTCTTTTATCAAAGAGAGACCTTGGTTTGTTCAATTGACGTTTCCTATCAGTTTTCAATGATTGTATCCGATTTCTTTTTCTTTTCCCATTGGCAGATAGTGAAGCACTGCAAAGGATTGCCACTGGCTCTTACAGTCGTTGCCAAGTCTCTCCGAGGAAAGGATCGTCCAATCTGGGAAAGAAAGCTTCTTGATGGTCTGAAGGTCATTCCCCTTTGGGTTTGGACAGCGAGATTCTAGATTGCCTCAGGAAGAGCTTGGATGACTTGGATGGTGACCCTTCAATCAAGGAACGTTTCATGGACCTCGGGTCATTTCCGGAGGATTGCAAGATCCCCGCCACCGCCCTTATCGATATGTGGGTGGAATTGTACAAGCTAGATTTCAAAGGCGTGCGTGCTATTGATGACCTCCACGAACTCATTTACAGGAACCTAGCGGATCTCATAGTCACCGGGTATGGCTCTGAAGTTCGTTTTGTTCTCTCATTCCAACATTTCTAGTTTTCTACTGCTCTAAGAGTAACTTGTCAGATTCTAGTTTTTCCTGATACGTGACAGTTAGAATGCACGTGTGAAATGGACAAGGGCATAATGAGATCTTTGCAGAAGATTGGGGGTGTAATTTATGCCATTTGATGACTCATGGCTAACCCCAATAAGTTTAGTTTTCCGGTACCGTGACAAACAATCCTGTTTCCCCAAAATTGGCATTCTAGATCTTTCAAATCCACACCACCTGACCTTTAGCTATAGTGTGTTCGGCATTGTGAAGGTTGATGATTTATACAGAGGCCTGTAAAGAACATTTTTAACTTCCGACTTAATTTCTCAAAGGTGGGAAAGATCATATGTCCTCTTTTACTTGATTTCATCAAATACCTGACACTAAACACCAATGCTTACATCCAAGTGTTTGATTGCACACATACAGGAAAGATTCAAGTGAGGACAATGAATCTTACAATGGCCACTATGCTATGCAACATGATATGCTTAGAGAGCTAGCTATCATGGAGTGCGATGAAGGGGAAATAGAGAAGAGAGAGAGAGACTCATTCTGGAGTTGATTGGAAATAATTTTCCTGATTGGTGGAGCAAGCAAAAGCAACAACCTCTTGGCGCTCATCTAGTCTCCATCTCCACAGGTTAGTTTCTCTCTCTCTCTCTCTCTCTCTCTCTCGGTAGTCAGTTATCTTCTAACCTTCTATAATTATAATGCAGATAAAACATGTCACGCCCCGGACCCCGAGCGCGTGCCCATCCCTATCTGGTCGATAATAATTTGCGACTTCCCAGGACGAGTCGCCGACCCTTTCCATTTTATTGCACATGCGGAAGCAAAAAGAAATCCCCTGACAGTAATCATCTCAGGATAGAAAAGCAGGATAATAGATTCACAAACAAACATGCTTTTTATATATACACTGAGTCATACACAGGTCTATGGCCAAAAGACTACAAAAGACGGCCTTCCAAAAGAAGCGGTCCTAAGCGACCTACGCTTCCGATCACCTCCTCTCGCTCCGGGTCCTCCACTCGACGACCCCTGAAAATGTTGTCCCACAATGGGGTGAGATATCATCTCAGCGAGTCTAAGCTCTAAACCCCAATTAGGAGGGAAATACGCCCAGAAGCGTCCTAAGCACGCAATCACACAATCAAGGAGACTTACCTCGTCTCAGACCCACCCTGCAGGTCAGTACAATTTATCTCAAAGACAACATGAGAGCATGAGCAACAAATAAGCTCTAGTAATTGAAACGCCACACTCAATTAATCATGTGTTCCTAGTTTTGATCTTGACATATAGCACGGCCTACTCTCAGTTCGGCGGTCTTCTGGCATTGCCATGCATCGTCTCATCCCATTGAGCACGGCACGTCTCTTTATCAGACGGCTTTCCCGAAGGAGCATAGGGTCCAGAATCAACTGCGACCGGCTTCCCGTTGTCCAGGGGGTATCCCACATTGGGATAACGTCCAGCTCAATAGCCCGGGACGATTTCTCATAACCATCACACGATCACTCAAATATGGCCTAGGGCACCGTGCATTGCACTCAAATGCTTCAATTAAAATGGTGAGCCTGGCCTTTTTCTTCGTATTAGAAATTCACATGAAATTACTCATGTGTGGGTACACGGTCAACTTGATCCAGAAAAATTGATATTCATCCTTTTTGAAATCCCACTATTTCATATAGTACTAAAAACTATTTTTGGTGTCAAAACCCGACACCCGGGATTTTCTGAATAAATATTGGAAATTCACAATCTTTTGGAATTAAATACCAAAAATCAAATCAGCACTCAATTTGCATAATTTAATACTCAATTGTAAAAATTAACCACGCCATTGCAATCAGCACGAAATTCCAGTCACCGGCTATCCCGGCCTAATTTCTGGAAAATAATTATTTATTTATTAATTACTGAAATTAATTAAATAAATCAATTTAAATTCTAAAAATACTAACCTAGGCCAGAATTATTAAATTAAATACCAATACGGACTCGGAAAATTCCCGAACCCTTCTAGATAAATAGTACAATTTATTTAGGCCTTAGCTAAACCATGCTAATCACCTAACATGCTCAATTAAATAATTCAATTTATAATTTAATCTAACTAACCACCTAATTCCTAATAAAATAAATCTAACACCCTTTAAACGTCATTAACCTACTAAGCAGAGTTTAGAGTATAAACTCACCGGTGTATCGCGAAAACCGGTTCACCGCGACAACGGCGCAACGGCAGCTGAAATCTTAATTTTCGGTAGCGTCGACGGACTTGGGCCGGGCCTAAAACAGGCCCAACACAACTCAGCAAGGCTGAGTTTAGGTCTTGGGCTTCTGCAGGCTGCTGGTCGCGAGCTTGGGCCTTCTTCTTGGGCCCAAAATGGCTGAACTTCAAATGGGTTAAAACCAACTGAACTTGGGCCTGATCTTGGGCTTCAAAATCTGCTGGAGTTGGGCTTAAAATCACTGGGCTGATCTTGCTTTGAAGAAACTGTTGGGCTGATATGGGCTGAAGAAATGAAGTTGGGCTTCGTGCGTTGCTGCTGATCCACGAGAGGGCTTCGCTGGCAGCTGGATGCGGGAACAACCGAGACAGAAACGAAGCTGAGAAATTCGCTGGTGTCGAGCTGGCCAAAAATGAAATCGCTGAAGATGATGGCCGACGTGTGGACTGTGGGTGGACGACAAGAGCTGGTGGAGAAGGGGTGCACGGCGGCGGGAGTGGGCCGAAAACACACCGGGAGTTGCTGGAAACGTGGAGGCGTGCGTGGGGTTGAATGGTGGTCTTCTACGCTCGTTTGTTGACCGGAGGGGAACAAAGGCGAAGTGGAGAGAGCTGCTTGGTCTTCGGAGAAGATGCCGTAGACACGCGGCTTCGTTGGCGTGAATGAAGTCAACATGGTGGGCTTCGCTTGAATATTGACCAAGCATGCAGCAAATAAGGACGTGTCGTGGCTTGGAGATGGGGGAAAATTTGGTGTTTCAGTGGGTGAAGATGGAGAGCTGTCATGAAAGGAAAAATGAAAGGAAAGCAAGGCAGAGACCAAAACAAAGGAGAATTGGATAAAGGAGATGGACGGCAGTTGGATTTGCTTGCCCAAGAAGCTGCGGAGGGTAAGGATTGAAGAAGACGAGTTGGAGAAGCTCAAAGAGGGGCCAATGTCAGCAAATCTTATCTCCTTAATTAAACACATGTCTCCCCTATTACTTTCCAACAAATCAAACCCATAATTAACCATTTTGATGACAAAAATTGCAGCCATAGTCCAAGCTCCGAATTTCACTCTTTGGTATTCAAATTCTTCAGCAAATTCCCAGTTTAATGTCCAAATTTTGATGTAGAAAAAGTCCACGAAATTTCTATAAGTCCCTTTCGCCATACAGCTCAGCTTGAAAGCCCAAATTTCCTTCAAATGAGTCCCATCCGAATTCCCGTTAATTTTCCGCAAAAATCCCGGAATCTCTGAAAATTCTTCGGAGAATGAGTCGACGTTCATCAAATAGCTCGTGACACCACAGAACTTTCAATTTTTGAAATCGGGTTCAAATTCACGGTTATTTTCAATCCGGCGCGCTTTTAGCGTGACCTAGTCTATCGGGTAGCTTTTAGGAATTTTTAGTGCAATTGACCCGTGATCGATTTATCTCGAGTCACAATGTACATCTTTGACACATTGACAACTCTCAATTGTCGTGAAAATCTCAAGGTTTCAAATACGGACACAGGGTACCCAAAACGATAGAAAATCAATTTAGTGCCGATCGGTGAGAATTTTGCAATCATGTGGAATCACCCACATTTTGATCACTCATCTCAATCGAATCGACCTATCTCTGATCTCTGATCGATTTTTAAGTGTGCCGTAATGATCCTTGCAAACTAGCACGGTCGAGCAGTCGATTCCTGGTCGAATTCTCAAGTCTTTTGCATTAAAATTCCTTAATAATTTTCCCAGATAGTCTAGTTATCTCATGAGTGATCGGCTCAGAGAATAACACTATAGACGCGTCGACGAAAGGCCCGATTTATTCAATTGAAATCAGATTTGAAAAATCGGGATGTCACAAAACATTCTCAACTCCCTGGCCAAATCTTAAATTGGCTAAAGTTGAGGCTCTTGTCTTGAACTTCCAGAACGATATGCAATCTAAAACTTATGCTTTGCCTAAATCCATCAAGAAGGCAAATAAACTCAAGGCCCTAATAGTAACAAACCACAATTTCTTTCCAATTGAGCTATGCAATTTCCATGTCCTTGGATCCAATTTAAGGAGGATCAGGTTCCAACGCATCATAGTTCCTTTCCTAAGCATGAGAAATCTACACTTGCACAGTTTGCAAAAGATATCTTTTTTCATGTGCTATATCAGTCAAACTTCGACATCAAATGATACTAAAATCTCTGATGCAATACCAAAATTAGTGGAGCTCAACATTGACTATTGTGATGATCTTGTGACATTACCAAATGGCATATGTGAGATAAAGCCTTTGAAGAAGTTTAGCATCACAAATTGCCACAATTTCTCTGCTCTTCCAGAACAAATTGGGCAACTGGTCTCCCTTGAAGTGGTCGAGCTCAATTCCTGCATAACCTTGTTGCAATTACCAGACTCCATTAGAAGCCTTCAAAATGTGAGACTTCTCAATATATATGATTGCTTGAAATTGAGCGTCTTACCTAATCAAATTGGTCAAATGGTTAAGCTTGAGAGGATAAACATAAGAGGACGTCCAAAGTGGTCTGGGTTGCCAAGATCGATTGTGAACTTGAGGAACTTAAAGAAAGTGATTTGTGAGAAAGAAAAAAACCGGCATGTGGGGGCCTCTTAAGGACACTCTTCCTAGCTTGGACATAAGTCTGTTCAAAGAAAAACATAGCTTGGCTTGGCTTGAGTAAGACGAGGAAATAACGTCGACAGTATGTGGACTTTCGATCAAATATCCAAGGTTGTTTTGGGACTTTTTAATGTTGATGTGGACCGAGAAATCATACTTTCTTTAATATTTTCCAGTTAGGAAGTTTTTCTTTTAATTTTTCTTTCTTCCTTTCTTTCTTCCTCCTCCTCCTACCACCAACAATGCCGCTGCCAACCATAACGACTGTGTCCCTACCATCACCATCATCGCCAACACCTAAGTTGCAGCAACTTACCACCACTGAACACTTCGACATCGCCTTTTCTTTATCTCTTATTTCTGAGGTGCAAACTTAGAGATCTGAGCCTCTGAAACCTAATGTCCGAGGTCATGGCAGCCTTATGTCGGAGGTCGTGAACTCAAATATGAAGTAACGCACTTCAGATCTAATGAGAGAGAAGGGTGCCTGCAGTCTCATTTGAGCGAAGCTTCTGGTGGTGTTCGTGCACAGCTTTGGTCTGGTGGTGGTTGTTTGAGTGGCACAGCGGTGGACAATCGTTGGCGTGGTGGTGGTTTTGGCAGCAGGGGCTTCGGCAATGGTGGTGCTGCGTTCCTTTTCGCGAGAGAGAGATGCTACGTGGTGTTGGAGAAAACTCTCTTGGTGTTTTGAAGCTAACAAAACATCTTCGTCAGTCTAGTCTGAAGAGCTCAAGCCCTAAATGTTTAAGTCTGAAGATCTCTAAACTCTATCATCAAAGTCTGAAGATCTCTAGACTCTATCATCAAAGTCTGAAGATAGTTGGACTCAAATTTCAGAGTTTGCCCAAGTTGACAACTTTCCAATCTAATGGATTACGATTTTACAGATTGAATAATATCTTCAATGATTCGTTCTATTTTATGGAAGATCTCTAGCTGGACATAGCTAAAAAATTATTTGGTTATTCTTATCAAGATCTACCTCAATTTTAATATCTATTGAAGAATAAGCAAAATTTGGAAGGTTCTACTTATGGAAACTCAAGATCCTGATTGTATGGGCGAGGAGGATTGACGAGCTATCTTCCACATTCATTCGACAGCTTGAAGATCACCTTAATTGATTCATTCCAACGGATAGATTGGATAAACTCCTTTAGAAGGTGCTAACGGCTATGAAGGCATGAGAGAGTATTTAAAGGTGAAGCCATTGTTGTTCGAAGTGTGCGCTGATAGAAAAATTTCAAAGTCTGAATCTCTGAAGCTCTTTGTTCTCATGTTTCTTTGAGCTATAGTTGTGTACAAAGGAGAGAAACATATAAGGAGGATTTGTGTGTGTAATAGCTAAGACTTTCTACTGAAGAAGTCTACATCACAAGCTGTACAAATCTCTTTTGATTCATAGTGAAATCCAGCCGATGGGCTGTTAGCGTGGAGAGTGGATGTAGGCTTGGATTAAGCCGAACCATTATAAACCTCTGTGTTCAAATCTTCTTACCTTAATCTCTTTACTTATATTGTTGCACGATTTATTTGTTTAAGTGTTTTACTTCAAATCTTTATACTATGATTTATATTTCAAAGTTGATTGAATCATTTTAAAGTTTTGAAAAGAAAATTATAAACACTTATTCACCCTCTAGGTGTGTTTACTAGCCTTTATCAATTGGTATCAGAGCTTGTGTGCTTGAATGTTGGAAGTGTTTATACTTCTTAAGCTAAAGATCTATAGCTAGTATTTTGGCTCCAGGTTTGGTTGAAGGCCAAAGCAACACCAGACCACCCTACTTCGATGGGAATGAATATAACAAGATGAAGGCATTCCTAAGATCAAAAGATCCTTTGGAATGTGATGTAGTAAAAAAAGGGATCATTCCTAAAGCTACATCATCCACAGGGAAAGAAATAGCAGATGCAGGAGAATTGTCACAAACTGAAATAACAAAGAGACAAGCTCTTGATGCTAAAGCTATTTATTCTCTATACTGTGCTTTATCTCCTACTGAGTATAACATAATTTCATCTTGTGAAACAGCTAAAGAAGTCTAGGACATGTTGCATGTCACCTATGAAGGAACCGATTGAGTTAAAGAAACAAAGATTAATATCCTTCTTGGACAGTATGAAGCCTTCAAGATGAAGCCAGGAGAATCCATTACTGACATGTTTAGTCGTTTTACAGAAATAGTAAATGGCTTGGCATATCAGGGTCAGCCAATTTCAGGACCAATGAAGGTCAATAAGTTGCTGGGAGGACTCTCCAAAGACTGGAATCACGTAAAGACTTCCATAAGGGAAACACAAAGGATCATGCCTCTTTCTATAAACGAATTGGTTGGCACACTTCAGTCATATGAAGTCGAGCAAATCAATGAGGAAATAGATCCCAAAGGTAAGAAGTCAATTGCTTAAAGTCTAACGATGATTCTGATGATACAAATTCAGAAGATGACTTGGATGATGAGGAGCTAACACTTTTGATAAGAAAGTTCAGAAAGTTGAACATAAAAGGAAAAAAGGTTCAATGAGAAGAAACAGAGCAATCAAAGATTTCAAAAGAAATCAAATGAAGAAGATGAAACCAACAAGAACATTGTTTGCTTTGAATGCAAGAGAAATGGACACATCACCCAACTGTCCCTTGCTAAAGAAAAAGAAAGGAAAAACAAAAAAATTCAAGAAAGCACTCAAAGCTGAAACATGGAGCGACACAGAATGTGAAGACAATGATGAAGATTATGCCAACATTTGCCTTATGGCAAAATCAGGCTCAGATTTAGACTCAGATTCAGACTCAGACTCGGATAGTGAGGTCAAGGTTAGAAATTAAAAATTCTTACTAAAGTCTCAAAATATATAGATGAACTTTGTCTTAGCCTTAAAGCCTCTCTTAAAAGAATTTCTGAATTAAAAAAGGAGAATTCCAAACTAAGACAACAGGAAATGGCTTTGATTGAAAAAGTTGAAAACTTAAACAAATGTTTTGCTGAATCAAAAGAAAATGAAACTACTCTTTCAAAAGAAAATATTTCCTTGAAAAAAGACATTTGAAAGTTACTAAAAAGTTTTCGATAGGATATGAAAAGTTAGATAAAATTCTTTCAATCCAAAGACCCTATTTTAATAAGTCTGGCTTGGGAATGACACCAAAAACTATTCCCTTGATTGATTTTCCAAAGGTAAAGGAAAGAATAAAAAATAGACCCACAAAGTCTTTTTACAAGAATCACTTTCAAAAGGCTTTTGTAAAACCTGTTGGGTGAAGTGCTCTCAAGTACTCAAGGTGTAACAGCTTAAAACACTTTGAGAAGTAATGTCTAAAGTTTGGAAACTTGTTAAGAGAAATTGGACAAAGACTGTGTTTGGTACTAACAATGTTGGACTCAAGAAAGTGTGGATACCAAAGAAAGCTTGAGTTTTTTTATATAATTGCAGGTTACTATCAAGAAGAAGATCAAATGGTACATAGATAGTGGCTGCTCAAGGCACATAACAGGAGATTCAACTTGTTTTACAAATCTCTTACAAGTGAAAGGCGGAAGGGTATCTTTTGGTGGCAACAACAAATGAAAAATTGTTGGATGTGGAACCGTGAAGATAGGAAATCTCACAATAAAAAATGTCTTTAGTTGAAGGTTTAAATTATAATCTTCTCAGTATTAGTCAGTTGTGTGACATTGGATACAAAATCAATTTTCAAGAAGATACATGTTCTGGAATCAGCAAAGATTTCTCTCAATCATTCACTGGACAAAGACATGGAAATATCTATCTACTGAATATAAAGTCTAATAGTTCTCAATGCTTGATATCCATTCAAGATGAAGGTAATCTCTAGCACAAAAAGCTTGGACACATCAACATGAAGCAAATTGCAAAAGTATCCTCCAAGAAGCTAGTTCGAGGATTACCCAACCTGAAATATCAAAAACATGATCTATGCACACCCTACGTGCTAGGAAAACAAGTTAGAAATTCATTCAAATCAATAAATCATGTATCTACTAAACGTGTTTTGCAGCTTCTGCACATGGATTTGTTCGGACCAACATGAACTCAAAGCATTGGTGGAAAAAGATACTGTTTGGTAATAGTAGATGACTACTCTCGTTTTATTTGGGTATTCTTTCTTTCAAGCAAGTTTGAAGCATTGTCTTACTTTACTAAGTTTGCTAAGAAAGTTCAAAATGAAAAATATTATGCTATAACAAGTATTTGTACTAATTATGGAGGTTAATTTGAAAATCAAGACTTTGCTAAAAACTATAATGACTCTGGTTTTCAGCATAACTTTTCATCTTCATATACTCCATAGCAAAATGGAGTTGTGGAAAGAAAGAATCGTTCATTACAAGAAATGACAAGAACTCTTATAATAGAAAGTAATATTTCTCCTCGATTTTAGGCTGAAGCAACATCAACTGCTTGTTATATCATTAACAGAATTTTTCTAAGGCCTATTTTGGAGAAAACTCCTTATGAATTGTTCAAAGGAAAGAAGCCAATTGTCTCTTACTTTCATGTATTTGGTTGCAAATGTTTTATTTTAAAAAATGCAAATGATCGAACTGATAAGTTTGAAGAAAAATCAAATGAAGGGATTTTCCTTGGTTACTCAATGTCAAGCAAGGCTTACAGAGTATTCAACAAGAAGACTCAAACTGTGGAAGAATATTTGAATGTGAAGTTTGAAGACTCGATACAGAATTATACTAATCAAACTCAATTTGATGAATATGAATATGTGCAAGTTCCTACAAATTTAAAATCCCCCAAAGAAAACCAAACTTCAGAAGTGCAATAGCAAACTGAATCAGTAGCTCCAACTGAAACAGAGACTCAGCAAAATGACAAACCAATCAGCAACTGGAAGCATAAGTCTAGTCACCCTGCAGATCTCATTATTGGCAACATTGATGAAGGGATTCGTATAAGATCCAAAAGATGTGAAGAGTTTAGTGCTCTAGCACTTGTTTCAGAAATCGAGCCTAAGACAATAGATGAAGCCTTGATTGATGAAAGTTGGATTGAAGCTATGCAAGAAGAATTGAATCAATTCAGAATCAATAATGTTTGGGAACTTGTTCCTAAACCAAAAGGTAAGTCAATCATTAGAACTACATGGGTTTTTAGGAACAAGCTAGATCAACAAGGAAAGGTGGTCAGAAATAAAGCAAGACTCGTGGCAAAAGGTTATACATAAGAAGAAGGAATCGACTATGATGAAACCTACGCTCCAGTAGCAAGGTTAGAAGCAATTGGATTACTTCTTGCTTTTGCATGTTTCAAAGATTTCAGGTTATTCCAAATTAACGTGAAAAGTGCATTTTTAAATGGAGTTATCCAAGAAGAAGTCTATGTGGAACAACCACCTGGTTTTGAAGATCCAAGGAATCCAAAATTTGTCTTCAAGCTAAAGAATGCATTATATGGATTAAAGCAAGCACCTCGAGCATGGTATGAAAGACTAAGTAATTTTCTAATTCAAAATGGTTTTGCTAAATGTAAAGTAGATACCACTTTATTCATTAAAAGAGAAGGAAAATATTTTACACTTGTTCAAATTTATGTTGATGATATAATTTTTGGCTTTTCTAATGAAAATCTTTGTAAGAAATTCTCAAGATGCATGCAGGATGAATTTGAGATGAGCATGATGGGTGGGTTAAACTTCTTTCTGGGACTACAAGTCAAACAATCCAAAGAAAGAATTTTCATTTACCAAGAAAAGTATGCAAGAGATCTAATCAAGAAATATGGAATGGAAAATTGCAAGAAGACATAAACTCCAATGTCAAGTTCATCAAAGCTGGACAAAGATGAAGAAGAAAAAAGTGTAGACCAGAAGCTATACAGGAGTATAATTGGTTCACTTCTTTACCTTACTGCATCTAGGTCTGATATTTTGTTTAGTGTTTGTATTTGTGTTAGATTTCATCAAATCCCAAAGAATCTCACATGACTACTGTGAAGCGTATTATCAAATATGTTGCAACTACTTCTAAGTTAGGTCTATGGTATTCCAAAGAAGGAGACTTCAATCTCCTTGGATATTTAGATGCTAACTTAGCTGGCTGTAAAGTGGACAGAAATAGTACTTCAGGTACATGTCAATTGCTAGGAAACAGGTTAGTATCTTGGTTCTCAAGAAAACAAAATACCGTAGCTCTTTCAACGGCTGAAGCAGAATATATAGCACTTGGAAGTTGCTATTCTCAAATATTGTGGATGCAACAACAACTGAAAGATTTTGGAGTTGAAGATTCATGTACATAAATCAAATGTGACAATACCAGTGCTATTAATCTTACAAAGAATCCAATACTTCATTCAAGGGCAAAGCACATTGAAATTAAACATCATTTTATTAGAGATCATGTTCAAAATGGAGAAGTGGTGATTCAGTTCATCGACTCAAAAAAACCAACTGGCGGATATATTTACAAAGCCACTAGAAAAAATCATTTTGAATTCATTCGCTCAAGACTGAACATCATAAAGTCTAAGGATGTTCAGACTTTAAGGTAAAAGTCTGGAAAGACTCTAAGGTAAAGTCTTGAAGTGTTCAGACTCAGACGCAAAATCTGAAGGAGTTTTGATTCAAAATTACGTCTGTAAGTTTATAAATATACCATAATAGGTTTACATTTATTTTTGGTATATCGATATCTTCCTTTTATTTATTTTCTGACACTTTTATTTATGGTAGTTTTCTTTGTCAAAATATGGCAGTTTTCTTTTTTAAATTTGGCAGTTTTTGCCTTCCTCTACGACGGTTCAGTCTCCTCTTTTTGTTCCAGCTATATATACTTCTAGTTCATCATCTTCCTTTTTCACACCCTCTTTCGAAACCCTAGAGTTAAAAAAACTTCCACTTGCGATCTCTTTTCCCCCCTTGTTTACTCCATAAAAATCTCTTCTTTTTGTAGACATTCTGTCTTTTTCTCCCTTAAAGTTAACATGTCTTCAAGCAAGTCGTCAAGGCTTGCTGGCAAGGGACCACAAAGAGATACGAGGGACCTACTCGAGTTGATCTCACCGAGGAAAAAGATTCTCCTCAAAAGGATCAACCTAGTCAACAGTGACAAGAAGAAGAAGTTGTCGAGAATGTTGAACCGGTAAGAAGAACCCTAAGACCGAAACTTGCTTATTCTCTTTACAAGAAACTAAAAGAGGGAGGAACATATATGAATTTGATTGACGGATTTCTAAAAGAAAGGGGTTATAGAAACGAGACTATCTTTTTGCGTGAAATGGAAAAGTTAGGAGTGGCCGAGGAAGGAGAAGCAAAGAGAGCTTTTGAGAACATGACAAGTGATCCGTAGTTTGGTACCGCAAACCAGCCTTTGGATGATGATGAAAGACTATTTACTCAATTTCAATTGAGAATGGGTGTGGCTGTCAACTCTGTTTGCTCTGAGGAGTCATGAACAGGAAAGAATCTACTCGAAATTGCTGAAAAAAGGGGTCATGAACCCTAGGAGCGTGGATTTTGATTTCCTTGAGGCCTTTTGTACTGACTCTACAATTGCCTATCCCGAACTGACTACTTATTTCTATTCGAATCTATCGTTTTTGGATACGAATAGATTTCCCTTTACGTTTAAGGATAGGGAGTATGTGGTAGATGTTGACACTTTGGCTGACATAATCGGGGTGGAAAGATCGGGTTTGCAACCGATTAAAGTGTCCATTGCACATGCTACATTAGAGCTAGCTCGTGATAGAAGCCTAGAGGGCAAGATCTCCTATACAAGGATGAGCGCCTCTAACGTTCTACTCCACAAGATTGTGATTAATTGTCTCAGGCCTAAATTGACGTCAAAAATAGATGTTTCCAAGATGGAGGCAAAATTGATGTTTGCTATCAATGAAGGAGTTAGATTCTCTCCCCCACACACAATCCTGTTTCATATGTACAAGACTGTGGTTAAGGATAAGGGTCAATTTCCTTACTCCCCTATGTCTGACTAACTCTGCTCTTATGCTTGTTGGTTATAAAATGGTTATGAAGATGAAGCTGAGAGAGCTCAACAAGGCTCTTGAGGAATTGAAGGAGAAATCTCCTTCAAAGTTTGTCAAAGAATTTGCTGTTGCTGCAAAAAGGAAGGAAATGAGCCCATGGTTGCTCTTGAAAAGAAAAGAAGAAAAATCATCTTGCAGGACGAAGATGATGAAGATGATGATGATGCAATGACCCTTGCAGTATTAAGAAATTTGAAGAGCTTTGTTAGTTTTCGTGACAGAAGAGAGGAGCATGAGATGAGAGAAGGAGAGATAGAGAGAAGAGGTGAGGGAAGAAGAGAAGATAAAGCAACAGAAGAAGAAGAAGAAGGACAAGGAAGAGAAGAAGAGGAGAGAATGAGAAGAGAAGAACAAGAAAAGGAGAAGGAGAGTATGGCACAAGAGGAAAACGAAGAATCCCTTGAGCCATGTTTTGCAGTACCACCATCAGGAGAAGATGATGGAAAACATCACTCTGCTTCTGTAGAAGAAGAAGAAGAGCATGGCGAAGAATTTTCTACTCCACCTACTAGCACCAAAACAAGGGGAGTTACTGAAGTTAAAGGCACTTCATTGCCCATCTTTGCAAGTGATTTTAGTAGGTTAGGTGCAGACCCAGAGGATGTGTATGCCTCACATTTTCCAGAAGTTGAGGTATCTTCTCTGACAGAAGGTGAAAGGGCTGGAAATGAACCTCCAAGCTTCAAGACTCAGAGAACAGAGTCTGCAGGTCCAAGTGCGGTAATGGTCATTCAGCAGAATTTTCAAATTTGATGAATATAATGCTGTATCTCAAGAAGCAGATATATGGGATGGAATACAATAGGCGGGTCCTTAAAAAAGCTCTCTTGGCTACTTCAGTATCAATGCAGGATCAAATCGATGCCCTCAAAAAGCATGTACAGTCAAATGTGAAGGGTGCTGATTTGGAATCTTTGAAGGAAGCCTTTGCTAACCTTAAGAAGACGGCCCTGATTTTGATCATTTCTTTCATCAACTTTCTTTAATCCTCTGCCTTTTTACTGTGACAAAAAAAGGGAGAATATTGCAGATTTGATCAGAATTGATTTTTGTTTGGACTTGGACTTTTTTGGTTTATTCGTGTTTTGACTTTAAGACTTTGACTGGGTTGTTTGAACTTTCATTGTTCTGGTACTGTTTACTGGTATTATTAATGATTTGGTTTAGACTTTTGAACTTGCAGGTTTATGTCATACTTTTGAGGACAATTATTTTGTAGGACTAACATGTTTTCTGTGGTTGAGAAGTAATACAAATTATTCCTCAAATTATGTATAAGTTCTTCTTTGCAGGTCAAAAGTTTTCAAATCTGCCGAGATGTTTTGTCACTATCAAAAATGGGGAGATTGTTAGAGAAAACTCTCTTGGTGTTTTGAAGGTAACAAAACATCTTCGTCAGTCTAGTCTTAAGAGTTCAAGCCCAAATGTTTAAGTTTGAAGATCTCTAGACTCTATCATCAAAGTCTAAGATCTCTATACTCTATCATCAAAGTCTGAAGATAGTTAGACTCAAATTTCAGAGTTTGCCCAAGTTGACAGCTTTCCAATCTAATGGATTACAATTTTACAGATTGAATAATATCTTCAATGATTCGTTCTATTTTATGGAAGATCTTTGGCTGGACATCGCTCGAAAATTATTTGGTTATTCTTATCAAGATCTACCTTGATTTTAATATCCGTTGAAGAACAAGCAAAATTTGGAAGGTTCTACTTATGGAAACTCAAAAGATCCTAATTGTATGGACGAGCATGATTGACGAGCTATCTTCCACATTCATTCGACAGCTTGAAGATCACCTTAATTGATTCATTCCAACGGATAGATTGGATGAACTCCTTTGGAAGGTGCTAACGGCTATGAAGGCACGTGAGAGTATTTAAAGGTGAAGTCATTGTTGTTTGAAGTGTGTGCTGATAGAAAAATTTCAAAGTCTGAATCTCTGAAGCTAGCTCCTTGTTCTCACGTTTCTTTGAGCTATAGTTATGTACAAAGGAAAGAAACATACAGTGAGGATTTGTGTGTGTAATAGCTAAGACTTTCCACTAAAGAAGTCTACATCACAAGCTCTACAAATCTCTTTTGATTCATAGTGAAATCCAGCCGGCGAGCTGTTAATGTGGAGAGTGGACGTAAGCTTGGATTAAGCAGAATCACTATAAACCTCTGTGTTCAAATCTTCTTACCTTAATCTCTTTACTTATATTGCTGCACGATTTATTTGTTTAAGTGTTTTACTTCAAATCTTTATACTCTGATTTATATTTCAAAGTTGATTGAATCATTTTAAAGTTTTCAAAAGAAAATTATAAACACCTATTCACCCCCTCTATGTGTGTTTACTAGCCTTTATCACGTGGAAAGCACGGTATGGAAGTTGAACAAAAGGATGGCATAAAGGTTCATCGCGGCCAACTCGTCAAATTTTTAAGGGAAAAATATAAATTGAACCAATTTTCAATTCATCATTAGTATGAATTAAAACATTCAGGAGTAATATTGAATATTAAAAAGAAAAGTTCAAAGGTCACCACGTGTGGTGAAAACATTTCTTTGGGACGTGGGGAGATGGACTTTCACAATTAGGTATGGCCCATGAAAACGATTTTGGGGTTGAACATGAAAACGAATTGAACATGTATAAAACATTGCTTCTTTTTTTCATTCCCATTTATCCACTTTTGCTCTTTTAACACAATATATCTTACTCTTTTCGAAGCTAATCCTAAAAGTTTTTTTTTTGGAAGTGATTTTTAATTTCGACTTTTTACCTTTCTTTTTTACAAATCTTTCAACAAATACATTTTACATTTCTTACACCATTTCAAAATTTATTTCATAAACCAGTAATATTTCAAAATGTTTTTCATCAAACATTTCTTAAATCATTTAGGAACTCATTCCATAAATTAGTTCACAACGTAATACACATTTATAAACTTTCACAACACCTTCAATGACTTTCTCAAACCATTCTCAAATGAATAAAAAGTAATAAATGCCCGATTCGAAGTTATGCATCAAATATGCAAAATGCTGTAAACATTACTTTTTATCTTTTAGCCAAATCACAATGTACACATAATATACCTTATAATTTTTATTTTCAATATATGAATTTACAAATTCAAAAAAGAGATAGCACCACTTACCTAAAATGCCGAAACCAAACAACATGTACCTAAACCAGCCAACAATATCATAATCCTAGCAATTAAATAAGAATTGACATTAAACATAATAAAACTCTTAATTATGAAATGGCTAAACTATGTATAAATGCTAATAAAATGACTTTTGCATGTTAACAAATTGTTTACCCGAGGCGATTACTTAAATGTAAATACCCTACCAAATTGTTGCTCGAAAAGGACTCCAAACTCCATGGCCACACGACACCATGATCCAACTAAAAAAATCGGACTACGCAGTTTAAATTTCTCAAAATTCTGTATTTGAACTATAAATCCAGGTGTTGTGATATAAAGTTGAATCGGCTTGGTGGGATGTACGTGGCAACGGCCCTCCACTTTCTTCTTTTCCTCTCTTTCCTTTTCTTTTTTCTTTCTTTCTCAGCGAGCTCCCTGTCCCGAGCGTCCCTTTTCCTTTCAAATAACCAAGGCTCACTTTCTTGCTTTCTTTTGTTGACTTTTCAACCTTCTTTTCTTTCTTTTTGATCCCACCAAAAGCAAATATTAGACGGCCTCCCTTAATGAACTCGCCCACATCCCACTCGATGCAGCTGAAGCTTCCGTGTAAGTGTCATGTAACGTTCTCCAATAAGAAACAAAACTAAGAAGGAAAGCGGCCAAGAGGACTAGTCTCGGCCAGCTCCGGACAAGAGCATTGAAGTCTAGTAAGAAAGAGGAATGAAGATCAGCAAAGTAATTTTCAGTTATTGCTCATCTCGGAAGTTAATTTCGGCGGCAGAAGTATAGCCCAAGTGCTATAACTTAGCACCGGGGGACACTTAAATGCCATAACTTCAAAATGATACACTTGAGTGCCGGTTTCGAAGTTAAATAGGACACTTAAGTGCCGCTCCGGTGAAAATCCGGTCAAATGGCTGACGTAGCAACTTTCCGGCGAGTTTGGTCCAAAACGGCGTCGTTTTGCATCGACGTGGAGGAGAAAATGCAAAAACAACGTCGTTTCGCGTCGACGTGTAAATAATAATATAAAAATTAATTAAATTAAATTTAAACTTAATTTTATTTAAAATATTCAAAAAATTTAAAAAAATTAAGAATAATTTTAAAAATTAAAAAATTTAAAAAAATTTAAAAAGGGGGAGGGGGAGATCCAACGGGTGGCCGAGGGCGAGCCCTCACCGCCACCGCCTCCCCGTCGTCGCCGGGAGGGCTGGCGATGGAGGGGGAGGGTCGGTCGGGTCGCCGGCCCTCGGGCGACCGACAACGAGGGCTGCGAGCCCTCACCACGACCCCCCTCCCCACTTTTTTTTTAAATTTTTTTTAAATTTTTTAAATTTTTTAAATTTTCTTTTTTTTTTTAAAATTTTTTGAATATTTTAAATAAAATTAATTTTAAATCTAATTTAATTAATTTTTATATTATTATTTACACGTCGACACGAAATGACGTCGTTTTTGCATTTTCTCCGCCACGCTCGCATGCAAAACGACGCTGTTTTGGACCAAACTTGCCGGAAAATTACCACGTTAGCCATTTGGCCGGATTTTTGCCGAAGTGGCACTTATGTGTCCCATTTTACTCGATATTGGCACTTAAATGTACCGTTTTAAAGTTATGGCACTTAAGTGTCCCTCCGTGCCAAGTTATGGCACTCCAGATATCCCAACCTCTAATTTCGGCCTATGCAAATGGAAAGGACCCGAGCTAAACAAAAAAGACGAAAGAAAGAAAGTATCAATCAACCACCCATGAAAGAAGAAAGTGTTAGTATTATTAAAAATATCAAACTAATATTCCATGACATCTTCACGCTAAACTAATTTTCGTCATATAAAAAATCTTAAATAGGTATCATATGGCACATTTTATCCTAAAGGAATTTTTGTCTCAAACTGATACCCTATGACACTTGTCTCGCAAAAAATCTCAAATTGATATCCTTGACCTAAATTTATCATCCGTGAAAATGCTTACTTGTAAACACATGGGGATTTTTCACGTCGGATCTATTATTCTCGAAGTTAGATCCATCTTACAATCGTCTACCATATGTGTTTACATTTATGCATTATTGAATGCTCACAAAACATAGAATTTGGTTAGGATACTAGTTTGAGATATTTTGTGAGATTACAATTAGTTTAGGGTAAATGTGTGCATACACACATTGGGAAAAGAAAAAAAATCACTAGCATACTAGAAAAATACACAAATGCAATCGACAGCGCGAGAAAAGAATTAAGGAGAGAATTGAGAGCAAGAAAACGAGGGAAAAAGAGAGGGAAAACGAGGGAGTTTGGGAGAAAAATGTGAGTGAACTCTGAACAATTTGTGTGGGAGCTTGAATGCAAACATAGCCAGGATTCACGGTTGAATCAGCACTTGTTCCTTGGCCAAACATCACCTGATTCTCGGCCAATAAGTGTGCAACCAAAACCAGTAGTTGCTTATGATATTTGCAAGGGTAAAGACTCATGATTTTCATTGCTTTAGAGATTGAATATTTCAATAGTTTTGAAATATGGAAAGCTATTATTAAGTGATAAAATGTTTTAAATTTATTGTAATTTCCATATCTTATCAATCCCAAAAATTACCTTACTCTTGATTCCTCGAATTCTACATTACAAATTATAGTCGCAGTATCCGACCTCATCGAATATATTCGAAATACATTACCGAGTACCTAATAGGAGAATTTGTATTTTACCATCCACATCAAATACCTGCTTTTAATTTAAAAGCTCATATGGTTGGATAAAATGTTTTCAATTTTAAGTGGGATAAACCAAGTTTACCATAAAATAATCAATTCATGATACGAAGAAGAATAACACGCTTAACCAAACGCGTAAACAGAGCGAGGCCTCCAATGGTCGCTCCTCCTGAGAAACTTCCCGTACGATGACTATAACATGACTGGCCTGAGAGTAGACTTCCACTTTTACAAAGAGAGTCTCCTTCACCTTTTCGTTCGTCTCTTTCTCCATCGTTGCTTCAAAGACCAAGAAGCTCTTCTTCCTTCTTGCCTCTTCGAAAAGGCCCAGAAGGAAAAAAAAAAAGGAGATAAACTTCCTCTGCAAATCTGGGAAGTGGGTTTCAGTTCTAGCATCCTCGGTGACCCATCGAAAGTTTTGGATTCCTTGGCTTGTTTGGTCTGTGAAGACAGAAAGAACAAGAAATGGGGATTGATTTTGCAGGAGCTGCCGTGGGAGCAGCATTCAACGAGCTGTTCGCGGTCGTTAAGGACGTAGTCCAAACCGTTAGAGCGTTTGGTCCCCGGCTCAAGAAGATAAAAAACACCTTGGACAAAATTGAACCAATCATCAAGGAATGGGATGAGTTCAACAAACGGCTGGACCGTAGTCCGACAGAGATGCGTCCAATCGTGCAAAAGCATCCACCGGCTCCACGTGTGGAAGAAGTGTACGCACTCCAAGAAGCTGAAGGCATTCAATGCAGAATTACTGGGTGATTTCAAGCTTTACATCCAACTGCTGGATGCGAGAAACAGCGGTGAGATATTGTGGGAGGTGAAGGAGATGAGGATAGAATTCAAGCAAGTCAAGGAGTTGATCCGTTCCGGTCAAGTGAACGGCGTTGCCCTCCTGAGCGGACTCGGGGCTTCGGGCAACCTTGCAGTCCCTGAAGCGCCTGATTTCATTGTTGGGTCAGTGGTGGAGGCGTCCTTGAGGAAGCTCAGGGAGCAGTTGCTGGAGGAGGGAGTGTTTGTGATGTTGTGACCGCTCCGGGTGGATGCGGGAAGACGACCCTGCTTAAGAAATTGTGTCATGACAAGGATATTGAAGGTATGTGTGCTTAGTGTTTTGATTGATCCAGAACTAATTAAAGTAGGAAATTCATTGATTGATCCTTGCCAATCGGTCACCTCAAAGCCTTTGGTTTGCCATTCATGTGTATAGGAGCTGGTGCTTAAAAAATGTTTTGCTTGTGCACATATTGACACGATTGAATCCCATTACCTGTTCTTTCTGTCAAGTGATACAGTTCCTTGTAGATGTGAATGTTTGCACAAAGATTTGCTTGGGTTTTATGCAGATGGATGTTTCATTGTGTAAAACAATCTTCCTGTAATGATTTGTTTTCAGTTTTGATATCATATCCAATCTGATAAATCTTTCCCGAGCTTTCATATATGCAATAACTCGCCTGTCTGGTTTTGCTGAGTGCCTCTCTTAATCAGTCGAAACCTAGACTTCACTCACCATAGGATTCGCGCTCATCATTTGTGCCATACGGTATCTACTCAGCTCTGTTTCTTATCCTACCAAATTTAGTAAATTGGAAGTGTTGCAGCAAATTTTCGTACTCTTTGCAAGGGATAGGAGTCAGACTTACTGTATTTTGCATGCGTATAGGCAAATTCAACATCATGTTCGTCCCTGTCTCAAAGAAGCCCACCCTGACAGACATTGTCCGGAAAATGATTCAACATAATGGTTTCGAGGTACCTGAGATTGTAACAGAAGATGATGCAGTTCATCACTTGCAGCAACTGCTCATAGTTATAGGCCAAAGTCCTGTGTTGGTTGTGCTGGACGACGTCTGGACTGACTCACAATCTATAATTGAGAAATTTGTCTTCAAGAATATAAATCATTACAAGATTGTGGTGACATCAAGATATGAATTTCCTCATGTTGGTCTTGTGCATCACCTGGACACACTGCCTCATGGGGAAGCCCTGGAACTTTTTCGTCAATCTGTCGCTGTTGATGGTAGAAGCTCGGTTGCACCAGATGATGAGCTCTGGGATAAGGTATACCCTCGCTTGAGTGCGTCCATGATAGGATTTCTTATGGTCATCAAAACTGATTATTTTTTTCTTTAAAGAAAAAATCAAATAAAACCAACCTGCCTAAGATAGGCTTACCATGTTACATCCAAGCTCTTTACCATGCACCCAACCTATGCTGATTTTACTTTGATCTCTCTTTCATTAAAAAGAGGCCATGGTTTGTACTAATCACGACTCATATCAAAGTTTCCATAATTGTTTCTGTTTTCTTTTTCCCTGTGCCAGATAGTGAATCGCTGTAAGGGATTGCCATTGGCTCTTACAGTCATTGCCAAGTCTCTTCAAGGAAAGGATCGTTCGTTCTGGGAAACAAAGCTTCTTAATTTGTCCCGTTTGGGTTTCGACAGTAACATTCTATATTGCCTCAGAAAGAGCTTGGATGACTTGGATAGTGACCCTTCGATCAAAGAGCATTTCATGGACCTCGGCTCATTTCCAGAGGATCGCAAGATCCCTGTCACTGCCCTTATAGATATGTGGGTGGAATTGTACAGTCAAGATTTCGATGGCACGCTCGCCGTTAAGGACCTCTACGAACTTGTTTACAGGAACCTAGCTGATCTTGTAATCACCAGGTATGGATCTGAAGTTTGTTTTGTTCTCTCATTCGATCTTTTCTAGTTTTCTACTGCCCTAAGAGTGCCCTATCAGATCGTAGTTGGCGTATGAGTAGTTTTTCCTTATACGTGACAGTTAGAACGCATGTGTGAGATGGAGAAAGGCATGATTAGATCTTTGCACCAAGATTGAGAGAGTAATTTATGTGCAACAAATTTCCTGTTTCCCCAAAAATAGACAAATTAGATGTTTTGGATCCACACCACAATTACTGCACTTGATCTTCAGCTATAGTGTGTTCCGCATTTTGAAGGTCAAATGGATTATACAAAGGGCTGTAAAGAACTTTTTTATCTCCTGACTTGATTTCTTAAACATGGGACGGAGCAGATGTCTTTCTTTACCAGTAAATTGGCATCATCGAATGCCTTGCATTTAACTTTAGCACAAGAAACTCCACTGCAAATGCTCTTATCCGAGCTATTGCATACATACAGGTGAGATTCAAGTGAGGATGAGGACAATTGTTACAGCAGCCACTATGCTACGCAGCACGATCTGCTCAGAGAGTTGGGTATCATGGAGTGCAACCAGGGGGAAGAAGAGAGCAGAAAGAGACTCATTCTGGACTTAACCAGAAATAATTTTCCTGATTGGTGGAGTAAGCAAAGGCAACCGGCTTTTGGTGCTTGTTTAGTGTCCATCTCCACAGGTTAGACCCCTCTCTCTCTCTCTCAATGAGCTTTAGGGAAAAATTCAGTTGCGCTCTCTCTCTCTCTCTCTCTCAACGACCTTTAGGGAAAGATTCAGTTTGTTGGTAGTTAAATTATCTCTAACCTTCTATGTTCATGATGCAGATGGAACATTCTCAACACCTTGGCCAGATCTTCAATTACCTGAAGCTGAGGCTCTTGTCTTGAACTTCGAGACCGGCCAAAAAACTTATGCTTTGCCGGAATTCATTGAGAAAGTAGATAAGCTCAAAGCCCTAATAGTAACAAACTATAGTTTTTTCCAGCTGAGCTATGCAATTTCCATGTCGTTGGATCTAGTTTAAGGAGGATCAGGCTTGAACGCATTGCGGTTTCTTTCCAAAGCATGGGAAAGCTACACTTGCACAATCTACAGAAGATATCCTTTTTCATGTGTGACATTGGGCAGGCTTTGATGTCGAATGATGCCAAAATCTCCAATGCAATGCCAAATTTAGTGGAGCTCAACATTGACTATTGCAACGATCTCGTGACGTTACCGGATGACATTTGTGAGATAAAGCCTCTGAAGAAGCTTAGCATCACAAACTGCCATAATTTCTTTGCACTCCTTGAACAGCTTGGGCAATTGACCTCCCTCGAAGTGGTTAGGCTTAATTCGTGCACAAATTTGTTGCAATTACCAAGCTCGATTGGAACCCTCCAAAAATTGACATTGCTCAATATATTTGATTGCCTGAGCCTAAGCACTTTGCCCAATCAAATTGTTCAACTGGTTAATCTCAATAGGATAAACATGAGAGGATGTTTGAGGTTGTCTATGCTACCACGGTCAATCGTGAGGTTGAGGAACTTGAAGAAGGTGATTTGTGACAAATAAAGTGAAGTCTTGTGGGAGCCTCTCAAGGACAATCTCAATAGCTTGAATATATTAGCGTTAGAAGAAGAGGCTAACTTAGATTGGCTGCATGATTAAGAAGAGGGGGATCAATCGATGATCCATGAGCTTTTTCTACATGTTAAAATGTTGTCTTTGAGCTATTATTATTATTATTATTATTGTTATTATTATTTTGCTATTTGTTCTATTTATTTCTGTACTTGGTGTTTATTTTTTTGGGAAAAATAACACGAATGATTTATGAATTTTAACTCGATATGCAATATAGTTCTTGAATTTATAATTTGTTCAATGTGATCCCTAGATTTTAAGTCAATACTCAATGTCATCTTATTTAATGTGACCCTATGCTTTTAGTACATGGTCAATTTAATCCCTAAACTATAAAAAAAATGTTCAATGTTATCAATGTCATATTATTTAATGTGATTTCTAAATTTTTAGTATATGATCAAGTTAATCTCTAGATTATATAAAAATATTCAATGTTATCTTTAAATTTTAATAACATTGAATATTTTTATAAAACATTAAACTTATTAATTTTCCTTTTTTTCTTTTCTTTTTTTATGTTTTTTTCCCCTCTTCCCTAATCCTTCTTCCTTCGTCGGTCGAGTGCCTCGACGACAGTCAGCGGCTCATTGACTAGCCATGATGCGAGCCAACGAGCTCAAGGCTCGATCGAGGTCAGACCTCGCCAGATCCAAGCGAGCTTGGCCTCGGTCGAGGTCGATGAGCTCGCTGCTCACTAAATCTAGCTAAGCTTGTGGCTTGCCCAATTTTGACAAGGGAGCTTGGGCTTGGCAAATCTAAGAGAGCTTAGGCTCAGCCAAGGCTGGCAAGCACGAGCTTAAGGCTCGCCCAATCTTGGCAAGCTTGGAGTTGGGCAGATTTAAGCAAGCTTGAGCTTGGTTGGGGTTGGTGAGCTCATGGCTTGCCAAATCCTGGTGAGCTCATTGTTCACCTATTCTCGACAAGCTCACAACTTGCCCAAACCTAGCCCGAGCTCGGCGAGCTCATGACTTACTAGATCTAGGTGAGCATGGGCTCCATTGAGGTGGCGAGCTTGAGATCGCCAGCTACTCATGATGGAGGAAGTCGAAAAAAGAAAAGGAAAGAAAGAAAAAAGAAAAAAAGAAAATTTAAAAATAATTAAAAATTTGATTTTTTTAAAAAGAAAAAAGCACAAATAATTAAAATTTTAATTTTTTAAAATACAATAATAAAAATTATTAAAAATTCGATTTTTACTTTTGTTTGAAATAAAGTCATGAGATTGAAATCATTTTCTAATGAGATCCAAACATTCAAAAATGTTTTCGATTATATATCACTAAATAAAAAAATCATATTCCTAGAAATTCTTTTAAGGATAACATTTTCATTTATCATTGAGTTTTTCATAAAATAACTTAGTTTTTATAAATTCCTTAACAAGAAATAACTTTTAATTATCCCTAGTTTTTGTAAATTCCTTAATAAGAAATAACTTGTAATTGTCCCTAATTATTTTACAGGTCCCTATCTTTGTCAGTGAGTCATCCACTAGAGTTGAGTCCTCTTATGTCCCCACACTCTCTCAATTAAGGGCGATCGGTTCTCAGTTCGATCCGGTCTGGTTCGATTTATTGGATCTAATCACTTAGCAAAAAAAATTATTTTTTTAAATACTAAAGTTATTACTATTTTAGGGTTTATTACTCTTTTTAATAAATTAAAAAAATATATGTTTGAAAAAAGAGTTGATTCAGTCTGATTCCCCTTTGAAATTGGGAAACATATTGAAAATCACCGATTCCATTCTTATGGAACTAGAAACCAGATCGATGCCTCTGGAGCCAAACCAAATCACCGATTCCATTCTGATCTGTTGCAGCGAGTGCATTTGACCTCAATGAATTGTCATATTTTGACCGAGAATGTTGGAGCCTGTGTAGACATTCTGATTTATAATTTAGTTAATTGATATAATAATATGCTTGTAGTAGGGTTAGTCCATTTGCTTTGTGTCTATTCGAATGAAATGCTTCTCATCTTAAATAAAGATCACAGCCAATGATCAGTTAAGTTGCTTATGAGATATAATTAGCATCTCAAGTGACGTTGGATGAATAATGAAATCAACATGAGTTGCACTTTGTATGTCAGAAACTCAAAAGTACTACCTTTTCTCTATATTAATTTGTGTAAGGTGGATACCGAGCCTTCTGGTTTTCTCCTACATTTGGCTTTTCTGGATTATTATTTTCGAGGTTATTACTAGTTTTTTTTTCTTTTGCAGATAAAGCCCCTTTCAGTTACATATGGCTTGGGCATATCAAATCATGATTTTGAGGGACGGCTTGTCACTGCAGAGTTTGATTCGTTCTATCTCTTGAGCGGTTACGGTCCTAATTCTGGTGATGGCTTGAGAAGACTGGTATCAATCTATTTCATCAGTTTACTCTGTTACACACTTTCAAGTATGATTCATTACTTCTGTTGCTTATTTATGTCAGACGTATAGGATTTCACAGTGGGATCCGTCTCTTGGTAACTGCATAAAGTATGTTCAGCACTATGTAGCCCTTTTGTTTTTTGATAAAGCTATTTAAACTTTTGTTCTGGAGTCATTATTCACCAAATCATGGATCAATTCCACCACCTATAAAGGTTTTCCGGTAGACTACTATTTTTATTCTGTTGCAATATTGTTTCATCTCTTACTCAAATTTGTGCTTACTGTTGGCAATACAGGAACTTGAAAAGTCGAAGCCCTTGATTTTGACTGGCGATCTGAATTGTGCCATCAGGAATAGACATTTATGATCCTACAGAGAAGAGGACTGTAATCAGGCTTTTCCTCCATACAACTGAATTTTGTTTTGGGTTTTTGTTAGGGGAGAGGGGAAGGGGGGGGTGTTTGGGGTTTTGTGTTGGGGGTTGATAAAAATCACAATTCAGGCTGTTTGGCATCCTGAAACAGAAGTTCTTAATACGTCTAATGTTTCTTATTTCTGTCATTAATCTGATTGTCATGAGACTCCAGGGAAATAAAAGAAGAAAGGGAATCTTTTGAAACCAACTTCCTGTCGAGGGGCTTTGTTGATACCTTTAGAAGACAGTATCCTCATGCTGTTGGTTATACTTATTGGGGTTATCGGCATGGTGGGAGGAAGACAAATAAAGGTATATATAGATCTACTTGATGGAACGTTATATATCTAATGTTACACTTCTCTCCTGTAATGGTGATAATATGAGCAATGACAAGCTTTTGCTTTTTATTGAGTCATTATGCATATCGTTTTCTTATCAGATGAAGCATATGGAAATAGGTATCCTCACCTGTTGATAATTTTCTTGTTTCAGAATCTATAGCAGACAAAGTTCATGACTCGTACATCCTTCCTGATATCACCGGTAGTGATCATAGTCCTATTGGCCTGATTCTCAAGCTTTAGTTCTGTCATCTCTTTTGGGATCTTGGTGATTGATTCTGTCACACCCCGATTCTCAAGAAGAAGGGCATGACACGGCCGTCCTTATTCCAAAGGACGCAGCCTCAACGTAACCAAAATTTCAACCCGATATCAACATATATACATCCACATATATATATTTGACAAAAAGGGGCAATTGGTTACAATATCAGAGTATATCTATGTTCCACAAACATCAAAACATAAACCTTCTACAAAAACTAACTTATAAACTTATGAACTATGCATAAGCCATACCAAAAAGTTCCACAACAAAAGTCCTCCCCGAGCGAACGCTCACGCCTACTCGCGACTTGCTAAAGAACCTGAAAAACAAGTAGATGAGAGGAGTGAGCTACCACGGCTCAATGAGTAACACATTTCTTCTAAGCGGATCGAGAAATCACTATACACATTTTAAAACATAACTCAAAACATAATCATAACTCAAATACCAAAAGTACCAATGGTCGAGTCCATTAGTCAATCTCGTAAAACATGCATCAATGGTCTATTCCATTGATTAATCTCATCAAATTACATCGATGGTCCATTCCATCGATTAAACTCAAATCACACGTCAATGGTCCACTCCATTGATCAATTCATGCTCAAATGTCTAACCATGGTCACGCGTAACGCCCGTGACAAAACGACCAAGATCCCCCCCTTGGCAAGGTCTCCACATATTATTAGCCGGTGGCTCGGCCCACAAGGATATCCTAGAATAGTATGCGCATACCCACACCCCTCAGGGTCCACAGCGACATTGAGCACCAATCACCAATTACAATATCCAGTAATTCAATATCAGAAAGAAAATCATACCACAACTCTAAATTTTGATATATATAAATATCAAAGCATTTTCTACAACATTTCAAGATTCTTTCACAAAGATTTTCACAAATCCCTTTTTCACACAACCATCCAAATCAACGTCAAAATATAATTCCATTTGAACAATAAAAATGTCAGTAATAGCTCGATCCTGTTTTATGCAACAAAACATGCTTTTTATCAACTCATAGAGTATTTAATCTACCATGTTTCTCAAAACATGAGTTTAAAATACAAAGAAGAAATAGTGTCACTCATCTGGGAAAAACCAAAAATCAACTACGACGCTCACACGAACCAACGCATCGGATTCCTAACAATTAATGGAAAAATATCAAAAAGCCGAGTAAAAGTGATATTCTTATAACGACTCGCCTATACTAGGCCTATTAGTTGATAAACGACACCTACGCGCCCCAAAAGCTCACAATTTAGCATAAACCCATCATTTTCAGCTAGGCACGGCCCATGCGCCAACTTCGTCACGCCATAACTTCCTCCACAAAATTCCGTTTCAAGCCGTCTTATAATCTTTAGAAAGCTCTCTTAACGCACAACAACAACCTCAACTCAGCCGCCCCAAAACAGTACCGGAAATAACAAAAAAGGAGACTCGAAGCCACTGTTCGCTACAGTACCAGATTGCGCCTCCAACTTCAAAATTCCGTTCCGAACAAACCGCAAGCTCAAATCACGATCCGAAAGATGCTATAGCTTCACAACATCCCAAAGTACCATTTCTAAAAAAATTTACAGCTTAACGACTCAACTTCGCCACACAAATTCCCAAGAATTCCGAATTTTGAGCCCTAATTGCGGCAATCGCTTCAAGCAAGTGATTAAAGGCTTCAATTACTTACCGGCCTTGCAAAACACACTTGAGTCGGCTTGATGAGGCGTCCGGGTCACGAGCGCGCCAAAATTTTTCCCCTTTTTCCCTTTTTCCTTTCTCTTCTTTCTCTCTTCTCCTCTGTTTTGCGTTTTCCCCTGTTTATGTTTCTGCTCGCTGCTCTTCTCTTTCTCTCCCTCTTTCTCTCTTTTTAAAGCCCAGCCGAAGGTTCCACATCCCTCTTCAGCCTCCCTTTTTGACTTTTTGACTTTTCAAACCTTTCTTTTCTTTTCTTTTCTTGTTTTAAAGCCCATATATTACAGATTCTGCGAAGGTAGTCCGGCAGCATCATCCTAGATGCTGTTTGCTGAAAAGTATTGAGCTTTTATTGTCATTGTCATTCATGTTGAAGCCACTAGCAAGGAAATTTTTTTTGATGAAATTTGCTTGCAAAGGGGGCAAACAAAAGAAGGACGAGACGAGGGGGCTGACTGTATTTACTTTGTCTGGGCCCTGTGGAGTGATCTGGGTTTTTCTAGATTATTTAACAAGGCATCTTTTGGAGGAAGAGTTATGATGGAACATTGAAATCACTTTTGAAAAAATCTGTGCAAGTTTTTGAACATACATTCTGATGCCGAAGCCGGTAGGGGAAAAATGCTGAAATGCTGAGTGCAAGTTGTAGGTACAACCGTTCTGGTTTGCAATTCAATCTGATTATCTGGTGGATGTTTTTTTTATTTTTATTTTTAAAGGAAGTCTGGAAAGACCGTTGTCTACAACCGTCTGCTGTTCAGTCTTTTAAGGAGTAATGACTTATCATGGATCCTTGCTTCCGTCTTGTTGTTAGAGAACCTCAAAGGAGCACGTATCAGCAATATGTCATTTTTGGCTCTTGAATTTTGTACATGAACGTGGTAGACCTGAAGATGATGATGTTCATATAATTAGGTGCGAAAATGTTGGCAATGTTTTAGACAAATGTAATTAGCGAGTTTCATTTATTTATGGAATCCTCCAGCTGCTCAAGTGTATTACTGTTTGCTTGATTCCTTGACAACTACGAAGGCTCCTAGAATTTGTCTTTGCATGATAAGGGAAATTTGCTTGGAATTGCATGTTGGTTATACCAGGAAGTCCTAGCAAACTTCACAAAGGCTAGGATAAAGCCTAAACTGCTAATTATTATCATCGTCCATCAACATGTTTTTGCCATCTTTAAACTTTTATCTATATCAATGAACTGCAATTGCTTCTTCATAAATTCTGAACTACTTATTATTGCTTCTTAGTTATTCATGCTCATAACGTGAACTTATCATGTCCATTGACTTCATAAACCAAGTGAGAAGATGGAGGCCGAAGCTCGAAGGGAACAGTAACATCGAGAAACAAATCTACCTTGTGCGTTTAATTGGCACGCCTGTTCCTCACACCAAATCAAACTTTGGGATGTCAACATGTAAACTTAATTACATAATTGCGAATTGAGATAGCTAGTATAATCACCTAGAGGGGGATGAATAGGTGCACAAACAAATTCTCGAGATACGGAAGCGATTCTAGGCAAACGATAGAAAGGAAAATACGATCAAAGTAAAGTAAAGGATAGGGAAGAGAGAAATGAACACAAGATTTATAGTGGTTCAGCTTATTCCAAGCCTACGTCCACTCTTCCGCACTTTTCCTTGATTCTACAATGTAGATGTTCTACCACACTTCCTCAAGGTTTCTCATGAATATGGACTCTCTTTTGTCTACACGATTTTGCCCAACAAATGAATTGACTAGGAACAAGGAGCTTCAGACTTTGGAATTCTTTTCCGTGCACGCTTTCGAACAACTGGAACGTCTTCCTTATATACACCTTCATGCCATCATACCCGTTGGCACTTACCAAAGGAATTCCTCCAATCTACTCGTTGGACGGAATCAATTAGGAAGATCATTCGAGCTATTAAAGGAACATGTCGATAGCCCATCAATCCTGTTCGCCCATACAATCAGGATCTCGGTTTCCATAAGTAGAACCTTCCAAGTATACTTTGCTAATCATCGGATCCTTAATTTTCAAATCAATTATGATCAAATAAAGGATTCGGTTATGTCATATCCAGCCAAGAGATCTTCTCTAGTCGATAAGGCCACATCCTTAATGAAACAACCAGTTCTGAATAGCCTTTCTTTAACGGATTAGAAACTGTCAATGAGGATTGACTTTAAGTCTTGAGTCTGGCTGTCTGGAGGTTTTCAGACTTTAAATAGCAGAGTCTGCAAGCCTTCAGACTAAATTGATGGAAACGTTTTGTCAACTTCAAAACACTTCAAGAGGACTTCTCCAACACGAATTTTGTGAATGCACGTCTTATACATACTCATCGAACTTTGAGCGATGTTTGGTGGAATTAGAATTACTTATTGTCAACAGTAAGAATTTCTAAAGATCATGAATTAGCAAAGAAGCTCGACTACCTGGACAAACTAGTAACTTTATATGCCTAATTTGTGACAATAATCCTGATCTCGAGTAGTTTACACGGATGTGATGAGAATTTGATTGGATTACCTTCAATTTTTTGGCTAAAATCTCTCGGTGCCCCCGGTCAAAATGCCTACCGAAGGGTCACTTTCTTTTTTCCCAACTTATGGTTTTGTCAACAAAATAAGTTTCAAGCGTAGATACATGTATGACAAAGGAACAATTGTACTTCAAGGGCTAAAACTTTGGGATGAAAAACCAACGCAGAGAAATAAATTAATAGAGCGAAATTGGGAAAAACTGCTTTACTATGGAGGCATGTCATTTGAGAGTCTCATTTGGATATGAGCTCCAATCAGAGGTTCTATATTATCGTCCAAAACAGAATACAGGTCAAGCATTTCAACACCACTTCTTACATCTTTCACATGCTTGCGAGGGTAAAGAACGTATCTTCGGACCTCGTCTCGCCATATGTCCCACAATTGATTTTCAAGACATCTAAGTCATCAAGCAAAGAGATCCGTAGATAAGAAGTAACTGAAATGGTGATGCGCACAAGCATACATATATACTAACAAGATTCCACTAATAATGTCCCACCTTATATGTACATATATATGCAATTTTTTCATTCTCAAGTATTATAAAGAAGTAGGAACCAGAGACCGTGCATCCATTCTACATCAATGTATATTACAATTGAAGAATGTGATATAAACATCATCTATTTGCACATGCATAATTATTCTAGAAATGAAGATAGATTATCAAACCTCATGGTAATTGCCATTGGATTCAGCTTTGATGACCATCGACGCTCCATCCACATCATATGGTCCATTAAGAAGCTTTAACATCTCATAACGATCCAAAAACTTACTCATATCCAAAGACAAAGTGTATGCCTGCTCGAAAAGAGCATAATTAATAGCATCCATCTCCACCAGTTGAGTTATCAGCTTTGCTTCTTCCGCCTGCAAATTTCAGCAGATAAAAGTCAACTAAAGCCCAGCAACTGCACTTCCTTTAATTGATACAATTAAACTAGATTTTAATTGATACAGTTAAACTAGATATGACATTCATTGACACATTAAGAATCAAGTTAATCTCGGAAGAAGAGTCAAGACAAGTATGTGCACATGCTTTCAGGCTTCGGCACAGATAATGGGCAAACCAATGACCCAACAATTGCCCAACTTAATCCACACCTACTGGGTGGAAAAGCTTATTCTATTAGATGGATATGGCATTCCACACCACCTTGTAAGTTAAATCCCTTGAGCGTCGACTGCTCTGGCAATGTCTGCCAACTTCACAAGAACATCATAGGATTTAGCAGGATCATCCCAAAGGTCGTAATCTCGAATCAGTCCATCAAGCTTAATCCATTTAGCTTCTTTGATTTGCAGTGCAGTAGGAGCCACCTTCTTAGTGCGTTGAACTGCATCTGCGATCTTCCTTTTTAGTGAAAACAACCCTGAAGAAAAAGAAATGCAAATTTTACATAAAAGCCGAACTGCAAAGATTTTTACCCCCACCAACATCCCAGAAACACTTTTGCTTACATTTCTCAGAACTCATGTGAGATTGTACAAGAAAATTAAACTTGACTTCTAGTCCTCTGACAGGAGTCACATTTTGCAAAACTCATCTATTTCCAACATGTTTGACATAGCTTCCGGGCAACGGCAACCATAGATATCAAATGACATAACTTCCTCGCAATCATAGATATCAAATGAACCCCTGGTTCGAAATTCCGAAGAGCAAACTCCAAAACCAAGCATATTTGGAACACCGAGGAACAAGAAATGAAGAATCTTTCCACTAGGGTGATAACTTAAAAAGCAAGAACCACTCACACATGGGAGTTCACCTAATGTGAAGCAAGAGGCCTCATGAGAAAGATTCAGGCCCAAAAGATACTTACTGACTTCAAATTTTACATGAAAGACATGATTATATGACCAATAAAATCCAGAAAAGTTCACTCTTTCTTTTTCATTTTACCACGAACCGTTCTGGATTTTTTTCGCAAGTATACATGTCAAGAACTTCTCAAAAAAGCAAGAACCATCTATCATCTTGTGCATTGGCAAATGAACCGAGCACCCCATCTTAATCTGACCAAAAGAAGAGCTACGCACATGAAAGCATTCGAGAAAGACCAACATAATGGAATTAGGCGAGGGAGACGGACCGAGTTCTCTGTAGACCTTGCTTCTGCCGTTGACAGAGCTACAAGCCCAGACCATACAGCGCAAGACCACGGACTTGTGCGGCTGCGGAGCCCGCCATCTTGACCCAAACGAAGGATCATAAATGTCTATTTCCTGATGGCACAATTCAGATCGCCAGTCAAATCACGGGCTTCGACTTTTCAAGTTCCTGTATTGCCAACAGCAAGTACAAATTTGAGTAAGAGATGAAACATTATTGCAACAGAATAAAAATAGTAGTCTACTGGAAAACCTTTATAGGTGGTGGAATTGATCCATGATAAGGTGAATAATGACTCCAGAACAAAAGTTTAAATAGCTTTATCAAAAAACAAAAGAGCTACATAGTGCTGAACATACTTTATGCAGTTACTAAGAGACGGATCCCACTGTGAAATCCTATACGTCTGACATAAATAAGCAACAGAAGTAATGAATCATACTTGAAAGTGTGTAACAGAGTAAACTGATGAAATAGATTGATACCAGTCTTCTCAAGCCATCACCAGAATTAGGACCGTAACCGCTCAAGAGATAGAACGAATCAAACTCTGCAGTGACAAGCCGTCCCTCAAAATCATGATCTGATATGCCCAAGCCATATGTAACTGAAAGGGGCTTTATCTGCACCAAAAAAAAAAAAAAAAAAAAAAAACTAGTAATAACCTCAAAAATAATAATCCAAAAAAGCCAAATGTAGGAGAAAACCAGAAGGCTTGGTATCCACCTTACACAAATTAATATAGAGAAAAAGTAGTACTTTTGCGTTTCTGACATACAAAGTGCAACTCATGTTGATTTTATTATTCATCCAACGTCACTTGAGATGCTAATTATATCTCATAAGCAACTTAACTGATCATTAGCTGTGATCTTTATTTAAGATGAGAAGCATTTCATTCGAATAGACACAAAGCAAATGGACTAACCCTACTACAAGCATATTATTATATCAATTAACTAAATTATAACATTAGAATGTCTACACAGGCTCCAACATTCTCGGTCAAAATATGACAATTCATTGGGGTCAAATGCACTTGCTGCAACAAATCAGAATGCCTCTGAACTGCAATAGTAGGTAGGGAGTCAGGCCTTCAACCCAGTCGTTCCTTGTACTCTTCCCACATGCTTTACAATAATAATTGACAAGCCTCAGAAACAACCATAGAAAGACAAAAAAGGACTTATAGGTTTCATTATCATTTTGAGAAAAAGCGTGATGCAAAAAATTTCATTTTCATAAACAAATTGCTTTGTGGAAGGCAAATTCTCAAGAAGTCATGGTTTTCCATCAGTAATATTCACTTCCCTGCTCAATAATCTCCCTTGCAAGCATCAAATAGAAAAAGTTGATTTTTGCTTACTATAAAGGTTACACAGGAAACACTATAACGACTATCACATGCTTGCAACCAAAACAATTCATCCCCACCTCAATGGAGCTCTCAATTCGTGAAATGCCATTGCCTCAATTTTGGCCGGGTCATTATTAGGCAACACGACTTCACCAATGCTTGCACCAGAATTTTTCTGCAGAAAAAATGAATGCTAAATGGTCAAGTCCCCAAATCACAAGTGGAACAATAGGTTCGATTAAAAGGCAATACCTCGACATGACTTTTGGTAGAACTAGGAACTGAAGCCACCAATCCTTTCGATTTCTTCCCTTTCTTGTCCTCAAAAGTCGCCGCCAACTCAGGTGTCAACGAATTCGACACGCCCCATTTGGACACCATTTCGCTCGGTCAGAGCAAGACGATAGAACGACCAACCTAGAATCTCGGAGCAGCCGCAAAGCTACAACTTGTGAAAAAGTCTAACAACTTTTTAAGGAATGAAAGCAAGGCTTAACATCACAGAAAGAAACCCAGGATTCGAAACTGCCGTCGCGTTGTCACTTAGCAGTCGCTTTTGCTGAAGGACCGATCAAAGTGAAAAGGGTAGCCATTCAGAAAGAAAGGCTATAAAATTCACGCTGGGTTCATGCAAAAAATGAGAGGTACCTGGACGAAGCTCAAAGAAAGGGTGGCGAAACCCCTGAACCCTAATCGAAATGCTTGCCCCATTGATGAAAGAATGCACAGAGAGACACACTTAGAGAAAGAGAGAGAGGTAATACGGTGTTGCTGAGCAAGGAAGAAGAGACGCAGCACGAGGGCATACCCGAGACCTCACCGAACCGCCAATAGCGTGGAGGTCGTGAGAGAGGCGAGCAAAATCAGCCGTCGGGAGAGAGCGCAATTTAGGAAGAAGTGCGCCGGGAGAATGGAGCCCTGAGATGAGATCGTCGAGTGGAGAGAGAAAGGCCGTCGTCGGGAGGGAGTGAAGATCGTCAGAGGAATTGCTAGATTGGAAAGAGTGTCGGAGGAGGAAGAGAGAAGACAGAGGAGAGAGAATGCCTGCTCATTCGCCCGCGCGTTGGTTTGAATTGGAGAGAAAATATTGGGTACCCTAACAGTGCCACGCAATCCGTGCTCTGATTCATTCACGGGTCGACACCTGTCCAGGGACAGGTCCACGTCTGCTTTCTCTTCTTATCACTTCTTTCCTCCCAATAACACT
The DNA here is from genome assembly GCF_016545825.1 of Eucalyptus grandis. Classification (NCBI taxonomy): domain Eukaryota; kingdom Viridiplantae; phylum Streptophyta; class Magnoliopsida; order Myrtales; family Myrtaceae; genus Eucalyptus; species Eucalyptus grandis. The sequence goes on from NC_052620.1 coordinate 23,104,288, forward strand.
CGGCTCGGCTGGTGGCTCGGCTCGACTGACAGAAGAGAGGACGGATGAATGGGTAATAAATCCGTAGTACTTCCGCTTAAATTTTTTTCTCTCACTTAAATTTTCTAGATTTTGTCTCTCTCCTCGTGGAAGAGCAGACAATCTTCTCTCTCCTCTTTGCTCTCTCTTCCTCCTCCGACGCTCCTTCCGGTCTAGCGATTCCTCCGACGACCGTCGCTCCCTCCTGACGACGGCCTTTCTCTCTCCACTCGACGGCCTCATCTTAGGGCTCCATTCTCTCGGCGCACTTCTTCCTAAATCACGCTCTCTCCCGACAGCCGATTTCGCTCGCCTCTCCCATGACCTCCACGCTTTTGGTGGTTCTTCCCTCGCAGTTCAATGAGGTCTCGGGTATGCCCTCGTGCTGCGTCTCTTCTTCCTTGCTCAGCAACACCATATTGCCCCTCTCTCTCTTTGAGTGTGTCTTTGTGCATGCAAGCATTTCGACTAGGGTTCAGGGGTTTCGCCACCCCTTCTTTGAAGTTCGTCTGGGTATTCTCATTTTTGCGTGAATCCAGCATGAATTTTATAGTATTTCTTTCAGATCGGTCCTTCAGCATGTTGCTGACTTTTTTGCACGTTGTAGCTTCGCAGCTGCTCTGAGATTCTGGGCTGGTCGTTCTATCGTCCTGCTCGGAACGAGCGAAATGGTGTCCAAAAGGGGCATGCCAAATTCGTCGACACCTGAGTCGGTGGCGACTTCTGAGGACAAGAAAGGGAAGAAATCGAAAGGATCGGTGGCTTCAGTTCCTAGTTCTACCAAAAGTCATGTCAAGGTATTATCTTTTAATCGAACCTATCGTTCCACCCCTGTTTTGGGGACTTGACCATTTCGCATTCATTTTTTCTGCAGAAAAATTCTGGTGCAAGCATTGGTGGAGTCGTGTTGCCTAATAATGACCCGGCCAAAATTGAGGCAATGACATTTCACGGATTGAGAGCTACAATGAGGTGGGGATGAATTGTTTTAGTTGCAAGGTGGTTATAGTGTTTCCTGCGTAACCTTTACAGTAAGCAAAAATCAAGTTTTTCTATTTGATGCTTGCAAGGGAGATTATTGAGCAGGGAAGTGAATATTACTGATGGAAAATCATGAGGTCTTGAGAATTTGCCTTCAACAAAGAGCAAGGTCTTGAGAATCTGCTTCGTTTGGGTCAAGATGGTGGGCTCCGCAGCTGCACAAGTCCATGGTCTCGCGCTGTATGGTCCGGGCTTGTAGCTCTGTCGACGGCAAAAGCAAGGTCTACAGAGAACTCGGTCCGTCTCCCTTGCCTAATTCCATTATGTTGGTCTTTCTCGAATGCTTTCATGTGGGTAGTTCTTTTTTGGTCAGATTTAGATGGAGTGCTCGGTTCATTTGCAAATGCACAAGATGAAGATGTCGTATGCCCGACTTGTTTGATGATGAGTAGCATGATTAATTGCTTTTGGGGTGTTGGCAATAGAACGTCTGCTTTCAAGTGGGAGGAAAGGTGACGCCACGTGAACAGGTTGCAATTGCCATCCCAAGATGTAGGGCATTGGACTCTTTGGAATAAATTGTGTGATATTGTGTCGAGGATGCCTGTAGGGAGGAAGAGACTCAGTGGTTCTTGCTACATAAAGTTTAGGGGAAACACGAATTGAAGTTGCTTCCCTCGTGTTTTCAACAATAGATGTGCTTTCTAGAGTTTAGGGCCATTCATGGGTAGGCCATGCTGATAATGTACAGTGAGTTGTTGCCGTATCTGTTGTTCCTTTTTTGGTAGAGTTAAAATTTGGGACTAAAAAAAATGATAGTTTCAATCACGGAATATGGAAAGAAAAAAAAAAAAAAAAAAAGAGGCTGTTTCTGGTTAAACAAACTATTAGGAAAAATATTCTCAAGACTGTCTGAAGTTGCACCCACAACAAAAAGATACTCCTAAGAATTATATTGATGTTTTTAGAATGAAAGAAAGTCTACGAAATGACAATAAGCAAGGGTTTTTTTTTTCTGAGCTCATAAAATTCAAACTGAGAAGGCAACTGTCTCATACAAGTGTTGGGAGAGTATTTTATGTGCTGTTACAAATCATATTTGCAAGAATGATTAAGAAGTAAGGCATTGCGAAATATTTGTTTGCCTCTGCTATCAACTTATTATGTTGGATCTACAGTCTTTCTGTTTATCAGCTTGCACGCTCTAGGTATATTCTGTTAGGGACTAGCAATACCTATGTTGATGCTTTCTTGTGAATTTTTAGTTGTCATTTCAAAGCTGTTGTGCTCTCGTGCTTGGGAGCAGTTAAAAACTCATTTTACTTCTTGTCTTCTTCCAATCAATGATTTGTGCGAAAGGGTGGGGCCTTTTTTAATGATTAGACCAACGAAAGAATTCACTATGATTTGAGATGAAGCACTCGAAATCATACATATAAAAGAAACTGTCATATAATCTAGTCAAGGGGAATTGAGTGATCAATGATTTTTGTGTTCAGATTGAATTATCCAGGTTTAAGAATGCAGAAGCCCCTGTTTACTATCTCTCTCTCTCACTCTATAGGAATCTTTATGGCAAGTGAAGATGCCAGACTACAAAAGGTCCCATCCTTTCCATCAATAACTGAGGCTTTTTTGGTAGTGCCACCATAGCCAATATATTTCCCAACTTCCAAGTGCCACATGGACATGCTGCCGAGGCAAGAACAAGCTAAGCTTGCAGCTTGTCCTGGTAGCAGCATTGTCACGGGAAGTTCTGGCAAGAGTGGGAAGCACACAGATGCTGGTGCAAGGGCTGTGCAAGGGTTGCACTGGATATCAAAGTCTCCTCAATCGGAGTTCACCAAAATCCAATGCAAGTGGTAATTCAGCTATAATGTTATTCAAAAGTTTTGGACCTACTGGGTGCACTGCCTGATGAAAGCATGTGGATTTGATCGGGTTCAACTGCAGGTGCAGCAACTTCCTATAATTTAGCATGGGTGAGAAGATCCAGCTACCTAGAGACCATGCAATAAAGACAAATCTCATGAACTGATTAAATCTAGACCTTTGGCCTATGCAGGTGGCCCTAATCCAAAGCAGTTTGCACTAAATAGATGAGATTAGATGGATGACCTCCGGTTGCTCTTCGAGATGGTGCATCAGCATCACTATTCTGATATGCATGGCTGCCCCGCTGATCACTGGACCGCTGCCCAAGATGCTATTGCTAAAGGAATCCCCATCCATCATCAAGGCAATAAGAATTTGATAATATCTTAGAATGCGGGAGCTGCGTTGAAGGGTCTCAGACTAGTCTGATGCTAGTTTGACTTCCTGTGAGCGCAGCATGCCAGCTAGCTCATGTCTTGAAGGTTTAGCATTGAGGACATTTTCTCATGTAAACAGCATTTGCAACACAGCTTATGATAGCACAATTTATTTGTTGCTGGGTACGGAATTTGTGTCTCTAATGACATGCCACTTGGAATCTCGGATGGATGGTGTCATTCTGGTTGTAAAAATTTGTGATTTGAAGTATTACTAGTTAAGATTTGGCAAATCGTCAGCATGCAAAACGTCTCTTGTGCATTTTAGCATGTGAACTGGCCTAGGCTTTGCAAACAAAATCTGCACAAAATGAATATCCGTTGGAAATTGTGATCCATTTTCTCTAAAACTTTCTAGAAACTTTAAAATTGATATTGTTTAGAATTGTTGAGAATGGAGGTTGCTAAATGAATCTAGAAGGTTCACGTGGGAATGCAAGCAAGCAGAACTCTCTAGAAGAACTACAATCTAGAATTTCCTTGATGAAGCCTACATGGACAACATTCTATAAAAATCTAGAATGTTGTACTAAGGCAGTGACTCAGGGGGTTGTAGTTCATTCATTTGAAGGTGAGAGGTAAACCTCCATCGTGAGAGGCCATAGATCTCTATTGTACCTCCATCAAACTATTTTGTTCAGCTAATTAAACTATTTTCCCCCATATCTCATGTCCTATATCCTTCAATTATCAAATCTTGTCCCTTGTCCATCATCTACAAAATATATCATACACTTGCACACAACATCACTAACAAAAAATTATAACTAATACCAAAACCATGCTTCCGCACGCATACATCCAAAATTTTTAACAATATCCAATTCCCAACTTGCTGATCGTCCTTACGCTGGACACCCAGTTAAATGCTAGTTCTCCTTTCAACTATTTCCAGCTAAGTCAAGTAGGACACATTGCTCCTAACCCCAAGATGCGGCCATGCAATTATACTAAAATCTTGATCGGTTCTAATCTGATTAGACAAAGACATTGCTCTGAAGTTGCAATCGAGAATTTTGACTGAATCGCGTAAGCTTTCACCTTATTCATCTCAGAATTGAGAGTTTAGTGCAACCTAAAATTGCTTGATGCCTACTTGTTTTGCGGGAAGCATTAACGAGTTTTGTTTTGCCAAGCAAACAAAGAGATTTGAGAACAAGTCAGTCTTATATACTTAAAATCTGGCTGCACTGTTTTATGACAATTGAGATGAAGTATACTGAGCAAGTCTTCTGTTCAAAAGATCATATGTACATCCCCCTCTATTCAAGGATAGCATAAATATGGAATCAACTCAAATAATCTCTCAAGGATAATGAACGATGTCTTGAGTTCATGTTAAAATAATATTTACTACAATTCGTTCATGCCATCACCTTATGCGATAGACCGAAATTAAACAGGTGGCGTTGATGAAATCAAGAAAGCAGAATGAATTAAACCATACTCATAATCCAAAACTTGAGCTTCTCTAGTTTTTCATCTAGAAGCTGCTGAACATTCATTGGCAGTCTTTTTAATGTTCAAATGAACCCCTGGAGAATGATCAGCCATTTGGTAGAAAAGTAGTCCAATCCCATTTGGGAAAGTAAAGTTCCTGTAACTTAAGCATGCACAAAACTAGGCAAAAGAACGCTTCAAGTGCCATAACTTTGGCCAAAGGGACACTTAAGTGCCATAACTTACGAAAGGTACACTTAAGTGCCACATTCGAAGAAAAACGGATCACTTGAGTGCCACTGCGGCCAAAATCCGGCCAAAACGCCAACGTGACGTTTTTCCGGCGAAGCGCGCCCAAAACGACGTCGTTTTGCACGCTGACGTGGCCAAAACGGCGTCGTTTTGGGCTGACGTGGTAAAAAATTTTTTTTTTTAAAATTAATTAAATTAACTTTAAATTTAAATTTAGTTAAAATATTTAAAAATAATAATTTTAAAATTAAATTTAGTTAAAATATTTAAATTTAATAATTTTAAAATTAAATTTAGTTAAAATATTTTAAAATAATAATTTTAAAATTAAATTTAGTTGAAATATTAAAAAATTAATAATTAAAAAAAAAAAAAGTGGGGGAGGCGGGTGAGGATTAGCCCTCGGCCGCCGCCCCCGCCGCCGGGAAGGGCCGTTGACGGCGGGGGAGGGTCGGCGGGGTCGCCGGGCCCGGCCGGGGTCGGCGACCACGGCCGATCGGCGGCGAGGGCTCGCGAGCCCTCGCCGGATCTCCCGTGGCGAGGGCTCGTGGCCCTTGCCCGGATCCGGCGAGGGTCGGCGGCCCTCGCCGGCCGGGCCAAGGGCCGCCGCCCGCCGGGGTGGGCAAGGGCTGCGACCTTCCCGAGATACGTGGCGAGGGTCGGTGGCCCTCGCTTGGGGCGAGCCAAGGGCCGCCGCCCGCCAGGACAACCCCGCGGGCGGCGGCCCTTGGCCCGGCCGGGAGGGCCGCCGACCCTCGCCGGATCGGGCGAGGGTTGCGACTCTCGCCCCAATCGGGTGAGGGCTGCGGCCCTCGCCGCCCGGTCACTGGGGTCGCCAGCCCCGGCGTGGCTCGGCACCCCCGGCCGACCCTCGCCCGCCGTCGCCGACCCTTCCGGCGGCGGCGGGGGCGGCGGCGGGCCGAGGGAGCCTCTCCAACTTTTTTTTTTTTTTTAATTTTAAATTATTAATTTTTTAATATTTCAACTAAATTTAATTTCAAAATTATTAATTTAAAATATTTTAACTAAATTTAATTTTAAAATTATTATTTTTAAATAAATTTAATTTAATTAATTATTTTTTATTTTTTTGCCACGTCGGCCAAAACAACGCCGTTTTGGCCACGTCAGCATGAAAAACGGCGTTATTTTGAGCTCCGTTCGCGGAAAAGTGCCATGTCGACATTTTGGCCGGATTTTCGCCGGATTGGCACTCAAGTGATCCCTTTTACTCCGATTTTGGCACTTAAGTATACCTTTCGTAAGTTATGGCACTTAAGTGTCCCTTTGGCCAAAGTTAAGGCACTCCAGGGGTCCGCGCGTCCACAAAACTATAGGCAGCAATTTCCAGTATTACAACAAATGTAGTTCTTGCGCTGCCAGAAGATAAGGAAACAAACCAAGAGTGCATTGAGCATCTGTCATCCCAAAATATCATTCAAACAAAGGGGAAGTCAAACACACCAATTTTGGCTACAGAAATTAGAAGCATAAGAGAGTGCTCAAAGCAACCAAAGCTATACACAGTTAATCCAATACATCACATGTTCCTGTTATTTCTGCCTGGACTTTTTGGCAGACTTTTGGCTCTCAAGTTTCTTTCTTGCAGCCTCAAACTCTTCTTCACTGGGTTCTGAACTCTGCATTCCACCACCATATTTATTCACCAGAGATGAAAACATGGAATTAAAATGCTCCTTTTGCTTGCTACGGCGCTGAGATATAATTGCAAGAAGATTGTCTGACTTCTTCTTCGCTCTATCAGAAATGGGAAACAAAGGTTAGCATTCCAATTCAAAAGAAGAACATACTACTAACAGTACAGTCAAGAAATCGAAGCAAAAATTATGTAGAATAAAAAGCCCAGTGCAGCTGTGTCACTCACTTCCCCCTCTTTCTAAGAGGATCTGTAGGTGGTTTAGTTTTGGAAATTTGCTTTGCCCACTTCTCGTATGCCTTGGTTGTCTTCAACGTTCCTGTAGGACACAGAGAAACAGAGCATGCATTAAGCACTATATCAGGATAGTGTACGCTACATAATCAAGCACGCATAAGATCTAGGCTACTAAACACCAGTATCCTCAAACCAGCATTATTTAGAAACATAAAAAGACAAAAAAGGATGCTCTCCATAAAAGTAAATGAGCAACCTGTGCTAAATTTTATCATTGTGAAAGAAAATTATTTTTTAAATATTCACCTCGCTGTTATTAAACTCTATAAAACACGATGAAGCCCAGCCCTGCTTGAAGTCTCAAATTCTGACTGAGGTTTAAGAGTAAATCTAACGGTCAAGAAGAGATCAAATTGTCAAAAAACCAACCTGCTGCTATTGCATTATCAATAATATCCTTAAAGCGGTGGGAATCAAGCTTGGGATCTGAGCAGAGCATCGAACAGAAAAGCCTGTGAAGGAAAAGGTACAAAAGATTTCAAATACTTTTATGTCAGATAGGCATCTATAAGAAAGGAAAAAAGAGAGGAAAAAGGACATATCAACCCCACCTGTTCATGTCACCCTTGAATTTCTTGTATAGATCAATAAGATCATTCTTTTCAGAATCAGAACCTCTATAGTTTGCCTCAAACTCTTCGATGTCTGCTTCAGTAACCACCTGGATGAAGCCATGTCAGATAACTTCAAACCTAGAGATATTCATGCAAGAGAATGTCATTCACATCAGAAAGATGTCATTCCAGGTAGAATATGATCAACCTTGTATACAACTCTAAAATACTCGTGCAGATTCTGAGCGACTTCCCCTGCAAGGTCCTAAGTACCAGGAAGATAGATGCGAGAAAAAGCACTCAGCAATAATGAAAGAAAACTCTAATTGCCCAATAATATAAATTATCATACTTGGGCTTAAAGTATATCACAATTTGATCATCTTTCCTCACATTTTAGCTAGGCCATTTCAAAGCACAGAGTCTATGGACCATGCTATCTTAAATATATTCAACTAAGTAACATAATTTATCTCTTTGCTTGGAGCAGATATTTATCTAACGAATAGAGATCAAGACTTAATTCTCTCCTGTTTTTTGTGACTATGCTTCTGCAGAGATTCAGGTGGAACTCACAGCATACAAAGTGCAACTCATGTCGATTTTATTATTCATCCAACATCACTTGAGATGCTAATTATATCTCATAAGCAACTTAACTAATCATTGGCTGTGATCTTTATTTAAGATGAGAAGCATTTCATTCGAATAGACACAAAGCAAATGGGCTAACTCTACTACAAGCATATTATTATATCAATTAACTAGATTAAAACATCAGAATGTCTATATAGACTCTGACATTCTCGGTCAAAATATGACAATTCATTGGGGTCAAATGCACTTGCTGTAACAAATCAGAATGCCTCTGAACTGCAACAGTAGGTAGGGAGCCAGTCCTTCAACCCAATCGTTCCGTGTACTCTTCCCACATGCTTTACAATAACAATTTACAAGCCTCAGAAACAACCATAGAAAGACAAAAAAGGACTTATAGGTTTCATTATCATTTTGAGAAAAAGCGTGATGCAAAAAATTTCATTTTCATAAGCAAATTGCTCTTTGTTGAAGGCAAATTCTCAAGACCTCATGGTTTTCCATCAGTAATATTCATTTCCCTGCTCAATAATCTCCCTTGCAAGCATCAAATAGAAAAACTTGATTTTTGCTTACTGTAAAGGTTACGTAGGAAACACTATAACAACCTTGCAACTAAAACATTTCATCCCTACCTCAATGTAGCTCTCAATTCGTGAAATGTCATTGCCTCAATTTTGGCCGGGTCATTATTAGGCAACACGACTCCACCAATGCTTGCACCAAAATTTTTCTGCAGAAAAAATGAATGCGAAATGGTCAAGTCCCCAAAACAGGGGTGGAACGATAGGTTCGATTAAAAGACAATACCTTGACATGACTTTTGGTAGAACTAGGAACTGAAGCCACCGATCCTTTCGATTTCTTCCCTTTCTTGTCCTCAGAAGTCGCCGCCGACTTAGGTGTCGACGAATTCAACACGCCCCTTTTGGACACCATTTCGCTCATTCCGAGCAAGACGATAGAACGACCAGCCCAGAATCTCGGAGCAGCCGCAAAGCAACAATGTGCAAAAAAGTCAGCAACGTGCTGAAGGACCGATCTAGAAAGAAAGACTATAAAATTCACGCTGGGTTCACGCAAAAATGAGAGTACCTGGACGAACCTCAAAGAAGGGGTGGCGAAACCCTTGAACCCTAGTTGAAATGCTTTGCATGCACAGAGAGACACACTCAGAGAGAGAGAGAGAGAGAGAGGGGCAGTATGGTGTTGCTGAGCAAGGAAGAAGAGACGCAGCATGAGGGCATACCCGAGACCTCACCGAACCACAAGGGAAGAACCGCCAAAAGTGTGGAGGTCGTGGGAGAGGCGAGCGAAATCGGCCTGTTGGGAGAGAGCGCGATTTAGGAAGAAGTGCGCCGAGAGAATCGAGCCCTGAGATGAGGCCATCGAGTGGAGAGAGAAAGGCCGTCATCGGAAGGGAAAGACGGTTGTCAGAGGAATCGCTAGACCAGAAGGAGTGTCGGAGGAGGAAGAGAGAAGACATAGGAGAGAGAATGCCTGCTCATCCGCCTGCGCATTGGTTTGAATTGGAACATGGGAGAGAAGAGAGAGGGAGCCGACGTGGACCTGCTAGCGGACAGGTGTCGAAGCCTGACTCTTTCAGAGCACAAATGACGTGGTCCTTTGACGAAGGTATGCAATATTTTCTCGACAGTAGATGGACCTTTTCGACTAGGAATAGTTGATTAATTTGGCAATGGTAAGGTCTTGGTTTTCATGATTTATTCAACATATACAGGATGTCAAAAGTTATATATTCAATCAAACTTTAATCTTTGGATATAGTCATATCTTATATCTATTTTACAAGTCATTATATGTGCTGTCATACTTCCTCACTCACGCGTTCCACTCGAGCCTTTCAAGAGATAGCCAATCCAACTCTTTACTTTCTTCTTCCCATTGAGATAATCCCCAGTAATTAATTAAATTTTAATTTGGTTGGTCATGACGTTGAGTCACTTATCCATATCAATATATTCTTTTTTCTTGTAATATATTTGGTTTTAACAGAATATTTTGAGAATGTGTAAATCGGAGATTAAAAGATAGGTCCTCGAAATTTATCATAAGTTTATTAACTTGGAATCACTCGTACCCGCACTAGCTTCTAAAGAAGCATCTAACTTATTAGCCAATTATTAATGCGCCTCTAGGCGATTGTTTTCTTTTTACTTGATCACTTTTGTCAAGTCTTGTGTGACTAAAAGAAATAAGTCGGAAAGAAGAAGGAAAAAGAAACAGAACACGACAAAGTGCAGTAACCGGTAACCACCATGCTTGAATAAAAACTATATTGCTTCTCGCGTAAATTATTTGAGATAAATTTATTGTCATTCGTGTGAACTTTTGACTATAGTATTGATCCTTCTAGATGGATTGGACCGTCGTTGATTGGCTAGTGGTGTGAAAAGAAGAAGAAAATATACGAAGAAGAAAACTGTGAAACTTCATGGCATGAGCCGATGAAGTTTCTGTGTAGTGGACCAAGCGAAAAAGCGATGTCGCTAAGGTCATCTTCTTGCTGTAATCCAACTTACGTTGGACGTGCAAGGCATGGCACACGTAATGTCATTATATCATCAGGATATTTTATCGTCCAACGTTTTAATTCATGATTAATCCGATTCAAACTTCAGGTGAAAATTATGACTTAAAAAGAAAATTCTTATGCAATGATGAATCCAGTCAAAAGAAGGGAGGTCGAAGCAAAGAGGGATGTACGAATAATGCGTGGACCGAGATCTCCAAAATTCAAGAAAATTTGCAACTTGCAAGACAAGTTTAATATAAACCTCCTTAAAACATTAGTTTTTGGCATTAACAAAAGGATGATCCCTCGCTTTGCACTTGTTAGCCCCGTACATCAGCATTTCCACCCACACCTCTCGATCGCTGACCATCTCCACCCACGCGGCACGCCCTGCAGCTCCCTCGCCACCCCGCACCCATGGCGAAGCACAAACCCGACTTGGCCCTCCGCCGACCCGTACCCATAGGCTAAGTCCTCCATTTTGCTAACCAACGCTTTACGAGCCTCAGCAATGTCGGGCTTCCTCTCTCTCTCTCTCTCTCTCGCGAAAATTGGTTCAATTTATATTTTCCCCTTAAAAGCTCATATGGTTGGTTTTTTGTTTACAATTTTTAGTGGGATAAACTAAGTTTACCATAAAATAATTAATTCATGATACGAAGAAGAATAACACGGGCTGTTACGCGCTCAACTAATCGAGTGACAAAGCGGGGCCTCCAATGGTCGCTCCTTCTAAGAAACTTCCTGTACGATGACTATAACGTGTCTGGCCCGAGGATAGACTTCCACTACCGCTTTTACAAAGAGTCTCTCCCCCCTCTTCGTTCGTCACTTCAAAGACCAAGAAGCTCGTCTTCCTCCTCCTTGCATCTTCGAAAAGCCCAGAAGAAAAAAATAAAAAAAGAACAGAGGGAAACATCAGATTTCAGTTCTAGCATCTTTGGTGGGACGTGGGTTTCATTTCTAGCATCCTTGGTAACCCATCGAAAGGATTCCATCTGTGTAAAAACAGAAAAAACAAGAAATGGCAGTTGATTTTGCAGGAGCTGCTGTGGGAGCAGCATTCAACGAGCTATTCGCGGCAGTTAAGGAAGTGGTGCAAACCGTCAGAGCGTTTGGTGCCCAGCTCAAGAAGATCAAAAATACCTTGGACAAGATAGAACCAATCATCAAGGAATGGGATGAGTTCAACAGACAGCTGAACCGTAGTCCCACAGAGATGGGTCCGATTAAGGACCTATTAGATAGAGGCAAAGGACTGGTTGAGAGGTGCAAAACAATCCACCAGCTCCACATGTGCAAGAAGTATACGCACTCCAAGAAGCTGAAGGCATTCAATGCAGAATTACTGGGTGATTTCAATCTTTACATCGGCCTGCTGGATGCAAGAAACAACAGTGAGACGTTGTGCGAGTTGAGGGAGATGAGGATAGAATTCAACAGGTTCATTAGTTCCAGTAAAGCAAACAGTGTTGCCCTCCAGAGTGGATTCGGGGCTTCAGGCAACCTCGCGGTCCCTGACGCGCCTGATCTCATCGTTGGGTCAGTGGTGGAGGCGTCCTTGAGGAAGCTCAAGGACCAGTTGCTGGAGGAGGGAGTGTCTCTGATTGTTGTGACCGCCCAGGGCGGGTGCGGGAAGACGACCCTGCTTAAGAAATTGTGTCATGACAAGGATATTGAAGGTATGTTTAATTGATCCAGAACTAATTAAAGTAGGAAATTCATTAATTGATGCTTGCCAACCGGTCACCTCAAAGCCTTTGGTTTGCCATTCATGTGTATAGGAGCTGGTGCTTAAACAATGTTTTGCTTGTGCACATATTGACACGATTGAATCCCATTACCTGTTCTCTGTCAAGCGATACAGTTCCTTGTAGATGTGAATGTTTGCACAAAGATTTGCTTGGGTTTTATGCAGATGGATGTTTCATTGTGTAAAACAATCTTCCTGTCATGATTTATTTTCAGTTTTGATATCATATCCAATCTGATAAATCTTTCCCGAGCTTTTATATATGCAATAACTCGCCTGTCTGATTTTGCTGAGAGCCTCTCTTAATCAGTCGAAACCTAGTCTTCACTCACCATAGGATTTGCGCTCATCATTTGTGCTATACGGTATCTACTTAGCTCTGTTTCTTATCCTACCAAATTTAATAAATTGGAAGTGTTGCGGCAAATTTTCATACTCTTTGCAAGGGATAGGAGTCAGACTTACCGTATTTTGCATGCATATAGGCAAATTCAACATCATGTTCGTCCCTGTCTCGAAGAAACCCTCCCTGACAGACATTGTCCGGAAAATGATTCAACATAACGGTTTGAAGGTACCTGAGATTGTAACAGAAGATGATGCAGTTCGTTACTTGCAGCAACTGCTCATCAAAATAGGCCAAAATCCTGTGTTGCTTGTGCTGGACGATGTTTGGACTGACTCGCAATCTATAATTGAGAAATTTGTCTTCAAGAATATAAATCATTACAAGATTGTGGTGACATCAAGATACAAATTTCCTAATGTTGATCTTGTGCATCACCTGGACCCATTGCCTCGTGAGGAAGCCCTGGAACTTTTTCGTCGATCTGTTACTGTCGAAGGTAGAAGGTTGGTTGCGACTGATGATGAGCTCTGGGATAAGGTATACCCTCGCTTGAGTGCGTCCATGATAGGATTTCTTATGGTCATCAAAACTAAGTTTATTTTTTTCTTTAAAGAAAATGTTTAATAAAATCAACCTGCCTAAGATAGGCTTACCATGTTACATCGAATCTCTTTACCATGCACCTAACCTATGCTGATTTTACTTTGATCTCTCTTTCATTAAAAAGAGGCCAAGGTTTGTACTAATCACGACTCATATTAAAGTTTCCATAATTGTTTCTATATTCTTTTTCCCCGCGGCAGATAGTGAAACGCTGTAAGGGATTGCCATTGGCTCTTACAGTCGTTGCCAAGTCTCTCCGAGGAAAGGATCGTTCGTTTTGGGAAACAAAGCTTCGTAATTTGTCCTGTTTGGGTATGGACAGTGACATTCTAGATTGCCTCAGAAAGAGCTTGGATGACCTGGATGGTAACACTTCAATCAAGGAGCGTTTCATGGACCTCGGCTCATTTCCAGAGGATCGCAAGATCCCCGCCACTGCCCTTATTGATATGTGGGTGGAGTTGTACAGGCAAGATTTCGATGGGACATTTACCATTAATGACCTCCATCAACTCTTTTACAGGAACCTAGCTGATCGTGTAATCACCAGGTATGGATCTGAAGTTTGTTTTGTTCTCTGATTCGAACTTTTCTAGTTTTCTACTGCCCTAAGAGTGCCTTATCAGATCATAGTTGGCGTATGAGTAGTTTTTCCTTATACGTGACAGTTAGAACGCGTGTGAAATGGAGAAAGGCATGATTAGATCTTTGCACCAAGATTGAGAGAGTAATTTATGCGCAACAAATTTCCTGTTTCCCCAAAAATAGACAAATTAGATATTTTGGATCCACACCACAATTACTGCACTTGACCTTTCAACTATAGTGTATTCCGCATTTTGAAGGTCAAATGGATTTTACAAAGGCTTGTAAAGAACATTTTTACATCCTGACTTGATTTCTTAAACGTGGGACAGATTAGATGTCTTTCTTTACCAGTAAATTGTTATCATCGAATGCTTTGCATTAAACTTTAGCACAAGAAACTCCAGTGCAAATGCTTATATCAGAGCTATTGCATACATACAGGAGAGATTCAAATGAGGACGAGGACAAATGTTACAACAACCTCTATGCTACACAGCACGATCTTCTCAGAGAGTTGGCTATCAAGGAGTGCAACCAGGGGGACGTAGAGAACAGAAAGAGACTCATTCTGGACTTAGCCAGAAATAATTTTCCCGATTGGTGGAGCAAGCAAGAGCAACAGACTCTTGGTGCTCGTCTAGCGTCCATCTCCAAAGGTTGGAACTTTGTCTTTCTCGATTGGTGGAGTAAGCAAAAGCAACCGACTCTTGGTGCTCGTCTAGTGTCCATCTCCACAGGTTGGAACTCTCTCTCTCTCTCTCTCTCTCTCAATGACTTTTGGGGAAAGATTCTCAGTTTGTTGGTAGTTAAATTATCTTTAACCTTCTATGTTCATGATGCAGATGGAACATTCTCAACACCTTGGCCAAATCTTCAATTACCTGAAGTTGAGGCTCTTGTCTTGAACTTCGAGACCAACATTCAAACCAAAACTTATACTTTGCCGAAATTCATTAAGAAAGCAAATAAACTCAAGGCTCTAATTGTAACAAATTACAATTTCTTTCCAGCTGAGCTGTGCAATTTCCATGTCGTTGGGCCCAGTTTAAGGAGGATCAGGCTCGAACGTGTCACAATTTCTCTCCTAAGCATGGGAAAGCTACGCCTGCACAATCTGCAAAAGATATCATTTTTCATGTGCAACATAGGGCAAGCTTCAACATCAAACAACGCCAAAATCTCTAATGCAATGCCAAAATTAGTGGAGCTCAACATCGACTATTGCGATGATCTTGTGACGTTACCAGATGGCATCTGTGAGATAAAGCCTTTGAAGAAGCTTAGCATCACAAACTGTCATAATTTCTTTGCACTCCTTGGACAACTTGGGCAATTGACCTCCCTCGAAGTGGTTAGGCTTAATTTGTGCACAAATTTGTTGGAATTACCAAACTCAATTGGAACCCTCCAAAAATTGGTATCTCTCAATATATCTGATTGCTTGAGCTTGAGTACTTTGCCCACTCAAATTGTTCAACTGGTTAATCTCAAGAGGATAAACATGAGAGGATGTTTGAGGTTGTCTGTGCTACCACGGTCAATCCAAAGGTTGAGAAACTTGAAGAAGGTGATTTGTGACAAAGAAAGTGAAATCTTGTGGGAGCCTCTCAAGAACAATCTCAAGAGCTTGAATATATTGGCGTCTGAAGAAGAGGCTAACTTAGATTGGCTGCATGATTAAGAAGAGGGCGATCAACCAATGATCTATGGGCTTTATCTACATGTTAAAATGTTGTCTTTGAGTTATTATTTCTTCGTTATTATTATTTTGCAATTTGTTCTATTTATTTCTTGTACTTTGTGCTTATTATTTTTTTTTTTGTTGGGAAAAATAACATGAATGATTTATGAACTTTGACTCAATATGCAACATAGTTCATGAATTTTTGTTCAATGTGGTCCCTAGACTTTAACTCAATACTCAATGTCATCTTATTTAATGTGACCCTATACTTTTAATACATGATCAATTTAATCCCTAAATTATATAAAAATGTTTAATGTTATCAATGTCGTATTATTTAATGTGATTTCTAGATTTTTAGTATATGATCAAGTTAATCTCTAGACTATATAAAAATATTCAATGGTATCTTTAAATTTTAATAACATTGAACATTTTTATAAAACATTAAACTTATTAATTTTCTTTTTTTTCTTCTCTCTCTCTCTCTCTCTCTCTCTCTCTCTCTCTCTCTCTTTTCCTTTATCCTTCTTCCTTCATCGGTCAAGTGCCTTGACAATAGCCGGCGACTCAATGACTAGCCATGATGCGAGCCAACGAGCTCGAGGCTCGATCGAGGTCATTGAGCTCAAACCTCACCAGATCCAAGCGAGCTTGGGGTCGGTCGAGGCCAATGAGCTCGCTACTCACCAAATCTAGCTAAGCTCATGGCTTGCCCAATTTTGGCAAGGTAGCTTGGGGCTTGGCAAATCTAGGAGAGCTTAGGCTTAGCCAAGGTTGGCAAGCATGAGCTTAGGGCTCACCCGATCTTGGTAAGCTTGGAGCTAGGCAGATCCAAACAATCTTGAGCTTGGATGAGGTCGATGAGCTCATGGCTTGCCAAATCCCGGTGAGCTTGTCGTTCACCTATTTTTGACGAGCTCACGGCTTGGCCAAATGTAGTTAGCTCAGGCTTGCTCGAGGTCGGCGAGCTCATGGCTTACTAGATCTAGGTGAGCATGGGCTTCATTAAGGCCGACGAGCTTGAGCTCACTAGCCAGTCACGATGGAGGAAGAAAAAAAAGAAAATGAAAGAAAGAAAAAGAAAAATTTAAATTTAAAAAAATTAAAATTTTGAATTTAAAAAAATAGAGAAAAAATAAAAGAGAAAAAAGCACAAATAATTAAATTTTAATTTTTTTAAAATAAAGTCATGGGATTGAAATCATTTTCTAATGAGATCCAAACATTCGAAAATGTTTTCGATTATATATCACTAAATAAAATGAAAAAACTAATCATATTCCTAGAAATTCTTTTAAAGATAACATTTTCATTTATCATTGAGTTTTTGTAAAATAAACGTGTCCCGAGTTTTTGTAAATTCCTTAACAAGAAATAATTTTTAATTATCCCTAATTATTTTACAAGGTCCCTATCTTTGTCAATGAATCATCCACTAGAGTCGAGTCCTCCGATGTCCCCACACCCTCCCGATTAAGGGTGATCAGATCTTGGTTTGGTCCGGTCTGGTTCAGTCCATTGGATCTAATCACTTAGCAATTTTTTTTTTAAATACTGAAGTTATTACTATTTTGGGGTTTATTACTATTTTTAAGAAATTAAAAAAATATGTTTGAAAAAGAGTTGATTCGGTCCGATTCCCCTTGAAACTGGGAAACATATTGAAAATCACTGGTTCCATCCTTAAGGAACTAGAAACCAGATCGATGCCTCAGGGAGCCAAACCAAATCGGCTGGTTCGGGCGATTCTCGATACAGTCGATTTGATATGCTTAGCCCTACTCTTGATGGAACCTTTTGACTGGGAATAGTTGATTAATTTGGCAATTGTAAGGTCTTGATTTTCATAATTATTCAATATATATTAGGAGGTGAAAGTATTATATTCAATTAAATTTTAATTTTTCTATCTAGTCTTATTCAATATTTATTTTACAAGTCATTGTATGTGTTATGTACTATGTGCGGGTTATGAAACCCTACTCCTTTACTAACGTGTCCTCACCCCCAGCCCCCGAGAAGGTGGGGAACTGAACTCCTCCCTATCAAAATAGGTAGGGTTGCCATTGAGTTAATCCCCAGTGGCTAATTAAATTTAGTTTGTTCGGTCATGATGTGGGGATATTGAGGGGGTGCATGATAATTATTCTATTTTTGGTTAGATCTATTTTTCTATTATTGAGAATATGTTTGGAATAGAAATTTGTTTGACAACGCGAATACATTTTTCATTTTATGCAACAAATTTTTAGTCAATAAATAAGTATATTCTTTTTCTTTTTTATTTCTTAAAATGAGAAACAAAACTCTTTTCAATTCTCACCCTAGCTACTAGTTGGCTGTGTACCTGCCACTGCCCGTCAGCCGCCTGATAGGGAGAAACTTTGTATTATCATTAAATACGTATTTTTGCTCAGAAATTTGTCTAAGAAATAGAAATAGAAAAATTTATTTCTAGCCAGAAATTGTGTCTAAAAACAGAATGGTTAGTATTCACACCCTTAACCATGTTGCGATGTGCACATTATGTAGTTTAAAGAATAAAAGACTGGCCCTCAAAATATACTATAAGTCCAATAACTTGGGATCACTCATATACCGAGCTAGCTTCCAAAGAAGTATCTAACTAATTAGCCAATCATTAATGCGCCTTCACAAGATTGTTTGCTTTTACTTAGGCTCTATTTGTTTTACCGAAAAAAAAAATGATTTAGAAAATATTTTTCAAAGAATGATTCATTGTATCGCTTGAAATAATTAATTAATATAATTTTTTTTCCACATTAGCAACAATTTACGTCTACATGTTTTCATGAATGATGAAAATATTTTTATTCATTCACTTTTTTGTAAGAGAAATAAGTTGTAAAAAAAGAGTATGAAGTGAAGTAACCACCATGCTTGAATAAAAAATATGTTGCTAGCCGTGGAAATTGTTTGAAAGAAATTTCTCGTTTTTCTTTTGAACTTGGAGCTGTTATTGTTCCTTCTGGATGCATTGGACCGTCGTTGATTGGCTACTGGTGTAAAAAGAAGGAGAATACACGAAGAAGAAAACTGGGAAACTTCATGGCATGAACTGATGAAGTTTCTGCGTAGGGTCCAAGCGAAAAGGCGATGTCGCTGAGGTCATCTTCTTGATTGCAATCCAGCTTACGTTGGACATGCAAGGCTTAGCACAGGTAATGTCATTATATCATCAGGATGACGCCTTAATTGGTTAATTCGATTCAAACTCTGAGTGGAAATTATGACTTAAAAAAGAAATTCTTAGGCAATGATGAATCAATTTGAAAGAGATGAGATCGAGGCAAAGAGGGATGTACGAATAACGTGTGGACCGGGATATGCAAAATTCAAGAAAATTTGCAACTTGTCAGACAAGTTTGAGATGAACCTCATTAAAACATCAGTTTTTGGTATTAACATTTCAAAGATTCTTTATCCATAGGAGGTGGCAATTCCATAATCACCTTTCCCGTGTTCCCATCAGCTTCTGTTCCCCTTTGATGCATCAAGAGTCCTAAGAAATCGCCTATGGTTGCATGAAATGCACGTTTAAGAGGATTCATTCATAAAGCATGATTTGTCATCTTATTGAAGCGTCGTTCAACCTTAATAAGATGATGTACCTAGTTGAATTTTACTACAATAGCATCTAATTATTCTTATATGAAGTCTCCAAGCATTTGAGGGTGCTTTTAACTAAGGACGTTTCACATTGAAATATCAATTCTAAATGTTGTCATTATGTTAAAAGGCACATATTGTGTATTAATTTCACGTAATTAAGGAACATGACCTTTTGCTCGGTGTGTGATTCGATTCATTTTTATCATATTCGCTATTTACAATGCTTGCTAGGACGAGCTCCTAGGCCCTATTGCTCTGGCGATCACTTGCCGTCATCATTATATTGGGTGCTATTACAAATTCAAACCGAATCATAATATGAAACTCTAGGCTCGACAGATGCTCATATTCTCAACAAAAAATAATTTCAAAAGCCTAACTACTTTCACAAAAACTAATTTAAACTTTCTAAACACCGATACTATATAAAATTGGCTGAAAAGGTATTATATCGTCCAAGAAGATCTGCATGCCCGAATAAGCTGAGTAATAAAAATAGCTCCTTCATTTCAGAACCCGCATGCAGGCATCATCATATAAAAGATTAAAGGGATAAGTGCGTTGGAAATTCTAAAATTTACTAAGAAAGTACAATCAAGTCTTAAAATTTTCTACAATTGCAATTAAGTTTTAAAACTTGTTGTGAAATGCAATTGAATCATAAAATTTTCAAAAAGTGTAAACAAAATTGAAAACTTATCAAATTGGTTCAATCTAAATCCTTCCGTAAATTGCATTTTTCGAAAATTTTAGGATTCGATTGCACTTTTGTAATAAGTTATAAAGTTTGATTATACTTTTGAAAATTCTAGAATTCAATTACATTTTGACAATAAGTTTTACAACTTTTGATGCACCTATTATAAATTAAAATTTATATCCACTTGCACATACATACACATCAAGCCAGGATCCATGCCTTTATTTCATCATACAACATGCTATCAAATTATATTTTGTTATGTTGCCATCGCATGACAACTCGTAATCACACGATAAGTCATCAAAAGGCATGCCATCAAATGACATCGCATCAAATTGCACGACACTACTCGCTCAGCAAGTAGTCATATATGTGTCATCGCATGAGCGCCATTACAATGACATATCATTACATGTTGCATTTGCTACGTTATAATCATGCAAATGCACATTCATGTTTTCAAAATGCACCAGTACATATGGCACACTGATTCATTTCTGAGGCGTGACGTGATGCAAAGCTTTCACTTCGTCATGTCTTCATATTTTAGGAAATCAAACGAAAAGGGATTTAAAGGTTTCCATCTCCCTCTCACGCCCTTTAGTAATTGAATGTTTTAAAGTTTGTAATCTTCGTATCCTATCCAATCAGAATGTTATCCTACTCTTTATACCTCCAATTTCGTATTACAAATTGCTTTTGTGGTATTCATGAAATATACGCGAAATGCATCATCAAACACCTATCAGGAGAATTCGCGTTGTGTTTACTATTGATATCAAATACCCATTTTTGATCTAAGAGTTCATTTGGTTGGTTAAAATGTTCGCAATGTTTTTGTGGGATCTACCAAGTTCACCATAGAGCCGATTGAAATCATGATTGAAATGTATTCTAGTGCATGAAAATGAAATAATCCATTCATGAGACGAAAAACACACGCCTAACCAAACATATGAGCTAACTGCCATAAAGGGGGATGAGAATTACCCGACCTAATATCGTCCGTTCATTTTCAACTTTCCGTCGATTGGATCTACGTGCTGATAGCTTTCGACTAACAAACACTCAAACTTGGGCGCTTGCGATACGGACATGGTCAACGGCTGACTCGGGTCTTCATCAACCCTAAATAGTAAGTACTACAGCAGCCATGAAATGGTCATTTGTAGTGGGGTTCATCACCCTCTTGCGCCCTTCAGTAATTTTTTTTTTTTTTTTGAAGTTTCGTAATTTTCATATCCTACCCAATCGAAAAATTGTTCCACCCTTTGTACCTCGGATTTTACTTTACAAATTTCATTCATATTAACTTAATATGTCGCCAAACACTTAATTGGAAAAATTCGTGCCATATCTACCATCGCTATCAAATACCCACTTTCAATTGAGAGGCTCACTTGGTTGGTTAAAATGTTTTCGGTTTCTTGTGGGATCTACAAAGTTTACGATACAACCGATCAAAATTCTAATTTAAAATGGATTATGGTGCATGCAGACGAATAGTCGGTTCATGCATAATGCAAAAACGAAGGAGCTTGGCTCATAGAAGCTTTACTAAGCTGTGTGCGCTAACCGTGACAAGCGGATAGTTCTGAAAGCCACGCAACATAATTTCGTCCATTACTTTTCAACGTTCTGTCCGCTGTTCTACCTTGGGGGTCAGAGGGTTTTGCACGGTGGGGCCGGAAGACACGTGTCGCCCGAGAAGTGGATTAGTGTGATGACACGGCGGAATAGGAGCTCCAGCTAATATTTTCTCGGGTAACGCCGGGCTGGATAAAACCAGCCGGTACGGACAAAACACGTGCCTGTAGCTTTACCTTAACAAAGACCTAAGCCAGGGCTCTTGCAGTGGAGCGTGCGAATTGGATATGTTCAAAAAAAAAGAAAATTGGACATGTTCAACTCCTGACGACGGGTATTCTTCTACCCACAAATAATGAAAGAAAGAAGCCCAGACCGGGGCTTCCAGTGGATGCTCTTCCGAGGAAATTTCCTCAGATAATCATACTCAAGAATCTCTCTCACCTATCTTTCATCTCATTCTCCATTGTTGCTTCAAAGACCAAAAAAGGTCCACCTTCTTCTTGCCTCTGAGAAAGAACCCAGAAATATGAAAACAGAGGAAATTTGGTTAGTCAATCTTATCTCCTAGGAGTAGTTAGCTGCACGTATCTTAGATATTCTGATCTGTTGCTGATTTTGTGGATCAAGCAAGCCGTTAGTCGGCAACGTGGGTTTGTGGTTACGTTCTAGTATGTATTTTGTACAATTTTTTTTTTTCAGTTTTCTGAACACGACGCTCTGTTTTCTGCTGTCAACTTGTTCTCTGTTTTTGCTGTCAACTTGTTCTCTGTTTTTTTTTTCTTTCAAAAAACAACACTGGTATCAGAGCTCTCTTGATCTTAAGGGGCTGTGAGTGACTTGTGAGATTGATTGAGAGGTGTGTCTGCATCCATAGAAGTTAAAAGCAAGATGGAGGTAGGATCGAGTGGTTTTTCAGCAATGGCTCCACCAGCGTTTGATGGAGAAAATTATCAAGCCTGGGCAGTGAGAATGCAAGCCTATCTAAAGGGTTGTGATTTTTGGGAAGCCGTGGAACAAGATTATGAAGTTGCTCCCCTTCCTGATAATCCAACCATCAATCAAATCAAATTTCACAAGGAGAGGACAACAAGGAAAGCAAAGGCAAAGTCTTGTTTATATGCTGCTGTCTCATCTGCCATTTTTAGCAGAATTATGGCTTGTGAATCAGCCAAAGCTATCTGGAACTTCCTCAAAGTTGAGTATCAAGGAGATGAGAGGATCAGAAGCATGAAGGGGTTAAACTTGATCACAGAATTCGAGAGACTGCAGATGAAGGAGTCTGAGACAATTAATGAGTATTCTGGTAAGTTGATAAGCATTGCAAATCAGGCAAGAGTTCTAGGCACTGACCTCTCTGATAATAGGCTAGTGCAGAAGATTCTTGTCTCCTTGCCCGAAAGGTTTGAGGCAACCATTGCCTCTTTGGAGAATACCAAGGATTTGTCTCAAATCAAGTTGGCAGAATTGCTAAGTGCTTTGCAAGCACAAGAGCAAAGGAGGTTAATGAGGGTGGAAGGAAGTATAGAAGGAGCTTTGCTGGCCAAAGAACAGCAGAATGTAGAAGGAAAAGTTTAACAACTGGAAAGGGAAGAAAGGAAATGGCAGTAGTGGTTCAGAAGCTTCTGCAGGAGAGAATAGTGTGAGCAACTCCAAGAACAATTGGGGAAGATATTCCTCATGTCAGCACTGTGGAAAAAAGAATCATCCACACTTTAGGTGTTGGAAGAGGCCAGATGTTAGGTGCAGAAAGTGTCATAAGCTTGGACACATTGAGAAATTCTGCAAAGAGAAGAGAGATCAGCAGCAGGGTGAGGCACATGCTGCAGTTCAGCAAGAGGTAGATCAACTGTTTGTTGCCTCTTGTTTCTCCTCTAGTACTCCATGTGACAGTTGGCTTGTTGATAGTGGTTGCACAAACCATATGACAAGTGATGAAACGCTGTTTATAAACCTTGACAAGTCATTGAAGTCAAGAGTAAAGATTGGGAATGGGGAGTACTTAGAAGTAAAAGGTAAAGGGGCTGTAGTAATGGAGAGTTGTGCTGGAACTAAGCTGATTTCTGATGTGATGTACGTGCCTAAAATTGATCAGAATTTGCTAAGTGTGGGGCAGTTGGTAGAAAAGGGATTTAAGGTGATATTTGAAGAGGAGAAGTGTTTGATCTTTGACTCCAATGGTCAGGAGTTGTTCAAAATAAAAATGCAACAGAAAAGTTTTTCTTTGAATCCTCTTGAGAAGGAGCAGATGGCATTCAAGTGTCAGGCTAATGATTTAGAATTATGGCACAAGAGGTTGGGGCACTTTCATCATAAAGGCGTGCTGTTCATGCAGAGGAATGAAATGGCAACCGGGTTACCAAACCTGGAGGAGGAGATCACAAGGTGCAAAGCTTGTTTGCTAGGCAAGCAGACAAGACTTCCCTTCAAGAAATCCACTTGGAGAGCGACAAAGAAGCTGCAGCTGATTCATACGGATCTATGTGGTCCACAAGTGACTCCTTCACTAAATGGCAGCAGGTATTTCATTATTTTCATTGATGATTATACTAGAATGTGCTGGATTT